>NC_135818.1:28199527-28882307 GCF_964213995.1 Mustelus asterias
TTCCCGGGGCGACCACACCCCCCCCTCGCTCCCGGGGCGACCCGACACACCCCCCCTCCCTCCCGGGGCGACCACACCCCCCCTCCCTCCCGGGGCGACCACACCCCCCCCTCCCTCCCGGGGCGACCACACCCCCCCTCCCTCCCGGGCGACCACACCCCCCCTCCCTCCCGGGGCGAGCACACCCCCCCCCTCCCGGGGCGACCACACCCCCCCCCCCCCTCCCGGGGCGACCACACCCCCCCCCCCCCCCCTCTCCCCGGGGCGACCACACCCACCCCTCTCCCGGGACGACCACACCCCCCCCCCTCTCCCGGACGACACACCCCCCCCCCCCCCCCTCCCCGGGGCGTCCACACCCCCGCCCCCTCCCCGGGGCGTCCACACCCCCCCCCCTCCCCGGGGCGTCCACACCCCCCCCCCCCCCCCTCCCCGGTGCGACCACACCCCCCTACCCGGGGCGACCACACCCCCCCCCTCCCGGGGCGACAACACCCCCCCCTCCCGGGGCGACAACACCCCACCCCCCCCATCTCCCGGGGCGACAACACCCCCCCCCCCCCCCCCCCCCTCCCGGGGCGACCGCACCCTCCCCTCCCGGGGCGACCGCACCCTCCCCTCCCGGGGCGACCGCACCCTCCCCTCCCGGGGCGACCGCACCCTCCCCTCCCGGGGCGACCGCACCCTCCCCTCCCGGGGCGAACCGCACCCTCCCCTCCCGGGGCGACCGCACCCTCCCCTCCCGGGGCGACCGCACCCTCCCCTCCCGGGGCGACCGCACCCTCCCCTCCCGGGGCGACCGCACCCTCCCCTCCCGGGGCGACCGCACCCTCCCCTCCCGGGGCGACCGCACCCTCCCCTCCCGGGGCGACCGCACCCTCCCCTCCCGGGGCGACCGCACCCTCCCCTCCCGGGGCGACCGCACCCTCCCCTCCCGGGGCGACCGCACCCTCCCCTCCCGGGGCGACCGCACCCTCCCCTCCCGGGGCGACCGCACCCTCCCCTCCCGGGCGACCGCACCCTCCCCTCCCGGGGCGACCGCACCCTCCCCTCCCGGGGCGACCGCCCCTCCCCTCCCGGGGCGACCGCACCCTCCCCTCCCGGGGCGACCGCACCCTCCCTCCCGGGGCGACCGCACCCTCCCCTCCCGGGGCGACCGCACCCTCCCCTCCCGGGGCGACCGCACCCTCCCCTCCCGGGGCGACCGCACCCTCCCCTCCCGGGCGACCGCACCCCTCCCCTCCCGGGGCGACCGCACCCTCCCCTCCCGGGCGACCGCACCCTCCCCTCCCGGGGCGACCGCACCCTCCCCTCCCGGGGCGACCGCACCCTCCCCTCCCGGGGCGACCGCACCCTCCCCTCCCGGGGCGACCGCACCCTCCCCTCCCGGGGCGACCGCACCCTCCCCTCCCGGGGCGACCGCACCCTCCCTCCCGGGCGACCGCACCCTCCCCTCCCGGGGCGACCGCACCCTCCCCTCCCGGGGCGACCGCACCCTCCCCTCCCGGGGCGACCGCACCCTCCCCTCCCGGGGCGACCGCACCCTCCCCTCCCGGGGCGACCGCACCCTCCCCTCCCGGGGCGACCGCACCCTCCCTCCCGGGGCGACCGCACCCTCCCCTCCCGGGGCGACCGCACCCTCCCCTCCCGGGGCGACCGCACCCTCCCCTCCCGGGGCGACCGCACCCTCCCCTCCCGGGGCGACCGCACCCTCCCCTCCCGGGGCGACCGCACCCTCCCCTCCCGGGGCGACCGCACCCTCCCCTCCCGGGGCGACCGCACCCTCCCCTCCCGGGGCGACCGCACCCTCCCCTCCCGGGGCGACCGCACCCTCCCCTCCCGGGGCGACCGCACCCTCCCCTCCCGGGGCGACCGCACCCTCCCCTCCCGGGGCGACCGCACCCTCCCCTCCCGGGGCGACCGCACCCTCCCCTCCCGGGGCGACCGCACCCTCCCCTCCCGGGGCGACCGCACCCTCCCCTCCCGGGGCGACCGCACCCTCCCCTCCCGGGGCGACCGCACCCTCCCCTCCCGGGGCGACCGCACCCTCCCCTCCCGGGGCGACCGCACCCTCCCCTCCCGGGGCGACCGCACCCTCCCCTCCCGGGGCGACCGCACCCTCCCCTCCCGGGGCGACCGCACCCTCCCCTCCCGGGGCGACCGCACCCTCCCCTCCCGGGGCGACCGCACCCTCCCCTCCCGGGGCGACCGCACCCTCCCCTCCCGGGGCGACCGCACCCTCCCCTCCCGGGGCGACCGCACCCTCCCCTCCCGGGGCGACCGCACCCTCCCCTCCCGCGGCGACCGCACCCTCCCCTCCCGGGGCGACCGCACCCTCCCCTCCCGGGGCGACCGCACCCTCCCCGCCCGGGGCGACCGCACCCTCCCCGCCCGGGGCGACCGCACCCTCCCCGCCCGGGGCGACCGCACCCTCCCCGCCCGGGGCGACCGCACCCTCCCCGCCCGGGGCGACCGCACCCTCCCCGCCCGGGGCGACCGCACCCTCCCCGCCCGGGGCGACCGCACCCTCCCCGCCCGGGGCGACCGCACCCTCCCCGCCCGGGGCGACCGCACCCTCCCCCGCCCGGGGCGACCGCACCCTCCCCGCCCGGGGCGACCGCACCCTCCCCGCCCGGGGCGACCGCACCCTCCCCGCCCGGGGCGACCGCACCCTCCCCGCCCGGGGCGACCGCACCCTCCCCGCCCGGGGCGACCGCACCCTCCCCGCCCGGGGCGACCGCACCCTCCCCGCCCGGGGCGACCGCACCCTCCCCGCCCGGGGCGACCGCACCCTCCCCGCCCGGGGCGACCGCACCCTCCCCGCCCGGGGCGACCGCACCCTCCCCGCCCGGGGCGACCGCACCCTCCCCGCCCGGGGCGACCGCACCCTCCCCGCCCGGGGCGACCGCACCCTCCCCCGCCCGGGGCGACCGCACCCTCCCCGCCCGGGCGACCGCACCCTCCCCGCCCGGGGCGACCGCACCCTCCCCGCCCGGGGCGACCGCACCCTCCCCGCCCGGGGCGACCGCACCCTCCCCGCCCGGGGCGACCGCACCCTCCCCGCCCGGGGCGACCGCACCCTCCCCGCCCGGGGCGACCGCACCCTCCCCGCCCGGGGCGACCGCACCCTCCCCGCCCGGGGCGACCGCACCCTCCCCGCCCGGGGCGACCGCACCCTCCCCGCCCGGGGCGACCGCACCCTCCCGCCCGGGGCGACCGCACCCTCCCCGCCCGGGCGACCGCACCCTCCCCGCCCGGGGCGACCGCACCCTCCCCGCCCGGGGCGACCGCACCCTCCCCGCCCGGGGCGACCGCACCCTCCCCGCCCGGGGCGACCGCACCCTCCCCGCCCGGGGCGACCGCACCCTCCCCTCCCGGGGCGACCGCACCCTCCCCTCCCGGGGCGACCGCACCCTCCCCTCCCGGGGCGACCGCACCCTCCCCTCCCGGGGCGACCGCACCCTCCCCTCCCGGGGCGACCGCACCCTCCCCTCCCGGGGCGACCGCACCCTCCCCTCCCGGGGCGACCGCACCCTCCCCTCCCGGGGCGACCGCACCCCCCCCCCCTCCCGGGGCGACCGCACCCCACCCCCTCCCGGGGCGACCGCACCCCCACCCCCTCCCGGGGCGACCGCACCCCCCCCCCCTCCCGGGGCGACCGCACCCCCCCTCCCGGGGCGACCGCACCCTCCCCTCCCGGGCGACCGCACCCTCCCCTCCCGGGCGACCGCACCCTCCCCTCCCGGGGCGACCGCACCCTCCCCTCCCGGGGCGACCGCACCCTCCCCTCCCGGGGCGACCGCACCCTCCCCTCCCGGGGCGACCGCACCCTCCCCTCCCGGGGCGACCGCACCCTCCCCTCCCGGGGCGACCGCACCCTCCCCTCCCGGGGCGACCACACCCCCCACCCCTCCCGGGGCGACCGCACCCTCCCCTCCCGGGGCGACCACACCCCCCACCCCTCCCGGGGCGACCACACCCCCCACCTCTCCCGGGGCGACCACACCCCCCACCCCTCCCGGGGCGACCACACCCCCCACCCCTCCCGGGGCGACCACACCCCCCACCCCTCCCGGGGCGACCACACCCCCCACCCCTCCCGGGGCGACCACACCCCCCACCCCTCCCGGGGCGACCACACCCCCCACCCCTCCCTGGGCGACCACAACCCCCACCCCTCCCGGGGCGACCACACCCCCCACCCCTCCCGGGGCGACCACACCCCCCACCCCTCCCGGGGCGACCACACCCCCCACCCCTCCCGGGGCGACCACACCCCCCACCCCTCCCGGGGCGACCACACCCCCCACCCCTCCCGGGGCGACCACACCCCCCACCCCTCCCGGGGCGACCACACCCCCCACCCCTCCGGGGCGACCACACCCCCCACCCCTCCCGGGGCGACCACACCCCCCACCCCTCCCGGGCGACCACACCCCCCACCCCTCCCGGGGCGACCACACCCCCCACCCCTCCCGGGGCGACCACACCTCCACCCCTCCCGGGGCGACCACACCCCCCACCCCTCCCGGGGCGACCACACCCCCCACCCCTCCCGGGGCGACCACACCCCCCACCCCTCCCGGGGCGACCACACCCCCCACCCCTCCCGGGGCGACCACACCCCCCACCCCTCCCGGGGCGACCACACCCCCCACCCCTCCCGGGGCGACCACACCCCCCACCCCTCCCGGGGCGACCACACCCCCCACCCCTCCCGGGGCGACCACACCCCCCACCCCTCCCGGGGCGACCACACCCCCCACCCCTCCCGGGGCGACCACACCCCCCACCCCTCCCGGGCGACCACACCCCCCACCCCTCCGGGGCGACCACACCCCCCACCCCTCCCGGGGCGACCACACCCCCCACCCCTCCCGGGGCGACCACACCCCCCACCCCTCCCGGGGCGACCACACCCCCCACCCCTCCCGGGGCGACCACACCCCCCACCCCTCCCGGGGCGACCACACCCCCCACCCCTCCCGGGGCGACCACACCCCCCACCCCTCCCGGGGCGACCACACCCCCCACCCCTCCCGGGGCGACCACACCCCCCACCCCTCCCGGGGGCGACCACACCCCCCACCCCTCCCGGGGCGACCACACCCCCCACCCCTCCCGGGGCGACCACACCCCCCACCCCTCCCGGGCGACCACACCCCCCACCCCTCCCGGGGCGACCACACCCCCCACCCCTCCCGGGGCGACCACACCCCCCACCCCTCCCGGGGCGACCACACCCCCCACCCCTCCCGGGGCGACCACACCCCCCCACCCCTCCCGGGGCGACCACACCCCACCACCCCTCCCGGGGCGACCACACCCCCCACCCCTCCCGGGGCGACCACACCCCCCACCCCTCCCGGGGCGACCACACCCCCCACCCCTCCCGGGGCGACCACACCCCCCACCCCTCCCGGGGCGACCACACCCCCCACCCCTCCCGGGGCGACCACACCCCCCCCCCTCCCGGGGCGACCACACCCCCCCCCTCCCGGGGCGACCACACCCCCCCCCTCCCGGGGCGACCACACCCACCCCCCCCGGGGCGACCACACCACCCCCCCTCCCGGGGCGACCACACCCCCCCCCCCCTCCCGGGGCGACCACACCCCCCCCCCCTCCCGGGGCGACCACACCCCCCACCCCTCCCGGGGCGACCACACCCCCCACCCCTCCCGGGGCGACCACACCCCCCACCCCTCCCGGGGCGACCACACCCCCCCCCCCCCTCCCGGGGCGACCACACCCCCCCCCTCCCGGGGCGACCACACCCCCCCCCTCCCGGGGCGACCACACCCACCCCCCCCCGGGGCGACCACACCACCCCCCCTCCCGGGGCGACCACACCCCCCCCCCCCTCCCGGGGCGACCACACCCCCCCCCCCCTCCCGGGGCGACCACACCCCCCCCCTCCCGGGGCGACCACACCCCCCCCCTCCCAGGGCGACCACACCCCCCCCCTCCCGGGGCGACCACACCCCCCCCCCCCATCCCGGGGCGACCACACCCCCCCCCCCCCCTCCCGGGGCGACCACACCCCCCCCCCTCCCGGGGCGACCACACCCCCCCCCCCTCCCGGGGCGACCACACCCCCCCCCTCCAGGCGCGACCAACCCCCCCTCCCTCCCAGGGCGACCAACCACTCCCCCCCCCTCCCGGAGCGACCAACCCCCCCCCCCCCCCCTCCTGGGGCGACCAAACCCCCCCCCCCTCCTGGGGCGACCAAACCCCCCCCTCCTGGGGCGACCAAACCCGTCCCCCTCCTGAGTCGACCAAACCCTCCCCCTCCTGTGGCGACCAAACCCGTCCCCCTCCTGGGGCGACCAAACCCCCCCCCCCCCTCCTGGGGCGACCAAACACCCCCCCTCCTGGGGCGACCAAACCCCCCCCCCCCCTCCTGGGGCGACCAAACCCCCCCCCCCCTCCCGGGGCGACCACACCCCCCCCCCCCACCCCTCCCGGGGCGACCACACCCACCCCTCCCGGGGCGACCACACCCACCCCTCCCGGGGCGACCACACCCACCCCCCCCGGGGCGACCACACCCACCCCCCCCGGGGCGACCACACCCACCCCCCCCCGGGGCGACCACACCACCCCCCCTCCCGGGGCGACCACACCCCCCCCCCCTCCCGGGGCGACCACACCCCCCCCCCCCTCCCGGGGCGACCACACCCCCCCCCTCCCGGGGCGACCACACCCCCCCCCTCCCGGGGCGACCACACCCCCCCCCCCTCCCGGGGCGACCACACCCCCCCCCCCCATCCCGGGGCGACCACACCCCCCCCCCCCTCCCGGGGCGACCACACCCCCCCCCTCCCGGGGCGACCACACCCCCCCCCTCCCGGGGCGACCACACCCCCCCCCTCCAGGCGCGACCAACCCCCCCTCCCTCCCAGGGCGACCAACCACTCCCCCCCCCTCCCGGAGCGACCAACCCCCCCCCCCCCCCTCCTGGGGCGACCAAACCCCCCCCCCTCCTGGGGCGACCAAACCCCCCCCTCCTGGGGCGACCAAACCCGTCCCCCTCCTGAGTCGACCAAACCCTCCCCCTCCTGTGGCGACCAAACCCGTCCCCCTCCTGGGGCGACCAAACCCCCCCCCCCCTCCTGGGGCGACCAAACACCCCCCCTCCTGGGGCGACCAAACCCCCCCCCCCCCTCCTGGGGCGACCAAACCCCCCCCCCCTCCTGGGGCGACCAAACCCCCCCCCCCTCCTGGGGCGACCAAACCCCCCCCCCCTCCTGGGGCGACCAAACCCCCCCCCCTCCTGGGGCGACCAAACCCGTCCCCCTCCTGGGGCGACCAAACCCGTCCCCCTCCTGGGGCGACCAAACCCGTCCCCCTCCTGGGGCGACCCAACCCGTCCCCCTCCTGGGGCGACCCAACCCCCCCCCCTCCTGGGGCGACCAAACCCCCCCCCCTCCTGGGGCGACCAAACCCCCCCTCCTCCTGGGGCGACCAAACCCCCCCCCCTCCTGGGGCGACCAAACCCCCCCCCCCCCCTCCTGGGGCGACCAAACCCCCCCCCCCTCCTGGGGCGACCAAACCCCCCCCCCCTCCTGGGGCGACCAAACCCCCCCCCCCCTCCTGGGGCGACCAAACCCCCCCCCCCCCCTCCTGGGGCGACCAAACCCCCCCCCCCCCCCTCCTGGGGCGACCAAACCCGTCCCCCTCCTGTGGTGACCAAACCCCCCCTCCCTCCCAGGGCGGCGGCGGCGGCCCGCCCCCTCGCCCCTCCCCTGAAGTTTGCGGTGTGGAGGAGAAGGTGAATGTGCTGCAGAATAATGTTTGGTTGCACCTTTCAATAATGTCACGGAAGTCCAAAGATGTTTTTACTTGTGTGATCACATTTTCAGACTTTCTTTGTTTGTCTTCTGTTAACAGAATGGTGACGTTAATGACAAACTTCTGCCTTACAATCCTCAGCGGAGAGACTTTGTTCCCTTCCTTTTAAATTTTTTAAGACAGCAGACAAATCAACTCATTCCAAACGGTCCATCGACTCCTGCAAAGCCATCCTCTGCCAAAGGACTGAAATCTACCCGGTATAATCGGGATTGGAATGAGAATAGCCAGACAGAAAACAAATGCAGTAACACAGAGATGCCGAAAGGGATTCGTGCTCAGTTATTCTCGGACACGCCAGACAGTTCCTTTAACTCGAGCAGTTTCTTTCAGTCTCCGTCACCCAATGGCTCCTCCTGTTCAAAGTCAAACAACGACTTCAACAATTTGGATTCGCCAGTAAGCCCTGAGTTCAGCTGTACCATGGTGCCACGCTATGGTGAGCGACGGTCAACTCAGCGGGCCAATCTTGGGCAATTCATCGTCCAAGGCCCTGAAAGCCAACCCCAGCGGCGTGCCAAGAAGAAGAACATATTAATCAGTGGCCGGCAGGTAGCCAAGGATTCAACAAAGAGCTCAGCTGAGGAGGATGATGCGACGTGGAGTGGAATTAAGAGGAGGACGGAGTTTGTTAATATGGCTCAGCCTGCTCCTCAGTTAAATATAAATAATCTAGAGGAATTTCCACCAGTGGGTACAATAACTTTGGCAAGGTAATGTGAATATGTATTAATGGATTAATTCACAGTTCAGTAAATGTTCACAGTTGGAATTCTTCAGTGCCTTTATCTGTGTTTCAATGGCAGCATTTTCACCTCTGAGTCAGAAGGCTGACAGTCCAGTGTGATACTGAGGGCTTGCTACATTGCTGGAGATGCTATTTTTCATTAGATATTAAACATTGAACTCATTTTCCCCCTTGGATGAATGTAAGAAGTTACACAACCCTACTTTATATGATATCTTGGCCAATGTGTACTCCTCAACCAGTATCACTTTTTGAAACACAAAATCTGGTCATTACTGCAGGATCTTATTGTGCACAAGTTAGCTGGAAAGAGCTTTGAGATGTTTTAACTTTGTGAAAGGTGCTTTTAAATACAAACTTTCCATTTTAAGTGTGCGTAATTTTCGGGTGTAAATTGTAACCGTAACTTTCCGTGGTTAACTTTGTGAAAATTGTCCTTTATTTGATGGTATAAAACACTCACTTTTAGACTGAAGTCAAAATTTGAACGGTGAGCCTTAACTGAATTTCCCAGCTGTACCACTCTATTGTAGATCGCGGCTTTTTACATTTGACTTGTGTTTAGTTACTGTTGATTGTAAGTAAGTCACGAGTTGACTTATTTACAATCAACTTACAAGAATTGCGTCTTGACAGGTACATGAATAGGATGGGAATAGAGGGATATGGTCCCCGGAAGCGTAGGGGGTTTTAGTTAAGTTGGGCAGCATCGTCGGTGCAGGCTTGGAGGGCCGAAGGTCCTGTTCCTGTGCTGCAATTTTCTTTGTTCTTCGTAGGAACAATTTGAAATGACAAAATAAGAATCCATGCATGAATTCTGATTAAGATTTTAATTTGAACTTTTCCTATTAAATTCTTCACATTCTGTGTGATGAGACTGCTTGCTTTATTCTGAAGTGAGTCACTAAAGTACTGGTGCTTCAAATTTAGCATTAATAGCCTGGCTCAGCTCCCCGTCAGCTGGATTCCATTGTATTTTTGAGAAAGTCCTGTGGAACTTCAACTTTCAGGTTTTCTGTGCAAAGTCGATAGCTCCTTGCCCAGACAGAGCAATATGAGTTCTTCTGAGTACACGGTGATGAGAGGCAAATGCCTGCTGATAAGACCTGCATGAGTCTACAAGTCCATATTGGCTTAGGTTAGATGGTGTTAGGAAATTTGAAGTGCGCTTTCTGTTGTTATAGCTTTGCCTGGTTAAGGATCTGTAATGAAATCTGTTTGATTCTCTAATCCAGTTTATTTGTCATGAATATGGTTTTATATGTTTATTCTTTAACTGTAGCTCAGTGGGTGGTAATCTCCCTTCTGAAAGAAAGTTGTGTTCAAATTC
Organism: Mustelus asterias; assembly: GCF_964213995.1. Lineage (NCBI taxonomy): Eukaryota > Metazoa > Chordata > Chondrichthyes > Carcharhiniformes > Triakidae > Mustelus > Mustelus asterias. Next base: position 28,209,460 of record NC_135818.1, read on the forward strand.
CACTCCAAAGACATGAACATAGTCCAAGCACTTGTGCTGCGCGGCCATAGGTACGGGCAAGTTGACCACGACTCTATAGAGGAAGATACTGAAGCGAAGTACAAAATCGAGCATGGCAGTTGTAGAGGACTGATAGTGCAGGGGGGGTTAAATATCGTTCACTGCAACTGTGACCAGGAGTCTTTGCAAAGTGCTCGGGTTAAGACATCTCGCACAACTGGGAAGGAATTTGGAGAAGGACAGGAAGGATCCTGTTGTCCTGGCCTATGTAAAACCAACAACGTGTGTCGAACTAAGCTGAGCATTTGAAGAGCTAGGGTAAAATTAAGATTTGTAATTATGGGTGGCACGTTGGTTAGTGCTGCTGCCTCACAGCGCCAGGGACCTGGGTTCAATTCTGGCCTTGGGTAATTGTCCATGTGGAGTTTGCACACACTCCCTGTGTCTGCGTGGGTATTCTCCGGGTACTCCAGTTTCCTCCCACAGTCCAAAGATGTGCAAGTTAGATAGATTGGCTATGCTAAATTGCCCCTTAGTTTCCCAAGATATGTAGGTTAGGGGGGATTAGCCATGGTAAATGTGCGGGGTTACAGCCTGGGTTAGATGCTGGATTGATGCAGACTCGATGGGCGAGGGTTCCAGAAGGGCAAATCTCCAAGTCTGAAGGGAAAAGTAACTCTATCAAGCAGAGTAGCAATTTGAATGAAATCTGGGTTTTTATGTCTGGAAAGGACAGTGTTTAGCAATAGTACTGGGGCATTATTGACTAAAACCCGGGGGTGGGGGGGGGTTTAAAACTAAACGTTCTATATTTGAATGTTCAAAGGATTCGTAACAAGATGGATGAATTAGCACAATAGAGAAAACCTTTTAGAACCATAGAATTCCTAAGTGCAGAAGGAGGCCATTTGGCCTGTCGAGCCTGCACTGACAACAATCCTACCCAGGCCCTATCACCGTAACCCCACATATTTACCCTGCTAATCCCCCTGACACTAAGGGGCAATTTAGCATGGCCAATCCACCTAACCGGCACATCTTTGGACTGTGGGAGGAAACTGGAGCACCCGGAGGAAACCCACGCAGACACGGGCAGAATGTGCAAACTCCACACAGATAGCCATCCAAGGCCGGAATTGAAACTGGATCCCTGGCATCTTATAGACATGGCTGTTGGGTGATCAAAGTTTCAAACTAAACATTCCACAATATAGAAAGGATAGAGAAAATGGAAGGAGCAGGTTGAGTAGCCCTGATAACGGATGGGATAAAAGCAGTCGTGCCTAGCCCTTAAAATCAAAATGTAGCATTGGTGCAGGAGCTAAGAAATAACAGGGCAGAAAATGCTCGAGTACTTTGAGTCTCCTATCACTAATCGTTGTGTGGGCCAGGGTATAAATCAGCAAATAAGAGGAGCATGTAACAAAGGTAATAAGATAATCATGGCAGGTTTGATCTTCATATAGGGTGAGTAAAGCAAATTGGGAGAAATAGCTTGGAGGATGAGATCATGGAATGTATTAGCAAAACAGTTCACTATATCAATGTGTCTCAGAACCAAATAAGGAATAGTCTATTTCAGATTGTGTGAAATGAGACAGCGTTTAGTAATTCTGTAGTAATGGATCCTCTGAGGAAGAGTGATCATAATATAATGGAATTATGGTTATGGCTGAAACAAGAATTTTAAGTTTAACAAAACTAATTTTGGAAGTTAGAGGCAAGTTGACAGATCCAGATTGGGAAATTAGATTAAAAGTTATGATAGTCGAGAAGCATGGTGAACATAATCCTCAACTAATATATATTCCCTTGGGAATAATAGCTCCACTGAAATTTTAAAAATTTATTTTGTGGGATGCGAGTGCTGCGGGCAAGGGCTGGCATAGCCAGCATTTTGTGCCCATCCCTAATTGTGCTTGAGTAGCACAAACATAGAAGAACATTAGCTTAAAAGATTAGGTTTGTAATGTTGCCAACAATATTGGTAAGCTTGGGAATTGGGAGGGTTTTAAAAATTATCCAAGGATGACTAAAAAAATTAACAGAGGGAAAGCATAGAATATGAGTGAACTAGCGGGAAATACAGAAACCGATTATTCTCAGCTCTTGATGGTTTGCTTCCTTTTAATTTACCCAGCTGGGTGACTTCTAATCCCAGAACTGCCTCACTGTGAAAGTTATGCCGTAGATCTCTTCGTTTAGTTGCAAGCTAGGCAAATCTTCCAACCTCCTTTAAATCGTCTCACACTCGCACTTCAATCTGAGCACGTGTTCTGAGTGGTGAATGATAAGAGTCAATATTTTCTTTGCTTAAAGTACAAGTCTCAGTCAGCACTTTCTCTGCTTAAGGTGCAGGTCTGGTTTTGTCTATCTCTTGCTCTCTCAACCTTTCAGATGACTACCAACCAGATAAAACAAAACTGCAAACTGCGTTCCGTCTTTGATATTGATGGATTTAGACAAAAGTCTGTAATTTAATCTCAAAAATGGCTCCCTACCCTCTTCCTGTGGCAACAGGAAACACTAAGTTTATATCTAAATGGAAATACTAATCTTGATCCCAACTCCCTCCCTTCTTAGAAATACATCAATAGTTTACAGCATTATTGTTTACAACTCAGTGACTGCAACATTTTTCTCGGACTACTCATTGTAGACTCAGAAACTGCTGTCATTGTCTCCAAGCATAAATATCTTGCACTTCCTCTGACTAAAGCAATCTGAGTCTTCATTTGATCTCTAACAATTAAGCAGCCCAAACTTTGGAGAGAGTGCAGAAAAGGTTTACCAGGATGTTGCCTGGTATGGAGGGTATTAGCTATGAGGTGAGATTGAGTAAACTACGGTTGTTCTCCCTGGAAAGACGGAGGTTGAGGGGCGACCTAATAGAAGTTTATAAAATTATGAAGGGCATAGATAGGGTGGACAGTTGGAAGCTTTTTCCCAGGTTAGAAATGACTAACACAAGGGGTCACAAGTTCAAGGTAAGGGCGGCAAGGTTCAATACAGATATGCGGGGGATGTATTTTACACAGAGGGTGGTGGGGGCCTGGAATGCACTACCAAGCAAGGTGATTGAGGCGGACACGCTGGGATCATTTAAGACTTATCTAGATGGCCACATGAACAGACTGGGAATAGAGGGATACAAACGGATGGTCTAGTTAGGAACACATGATCGGTGCAGGCTTGGAGGGCCGAAGGGCCTGTTCCTGTGCTGTATTCTTTATTTCTTTGTTTGTTTCTTACTGTTAGGCAAACTCTATCTCAGATCACGTGACCCCTTAATTTACCCTAAATTTAAAGAGAGTCTCAAAATATAATCTTAAACCTCATAGTTAATGGGCAATAAGGAAATTTTAGTTGTTAAATGGATACTTTGTGTCTATCTTCATAGCAGAAAAAAACGAAGCATAATCAGAATTGTGGAGAATCAAGAGTCCAATGAGACTGAGGAAATTAAAATGATTAAAAGTGAAGAAAAAGCGTTGGCGAAATTCATGGAACTAAAAACTGTCATATCCCCTGACCTACATCCTTTGATTTTAAGAGTTGTTTGTGGAGATAATGGATGCACTGATTTGATCTTCCAGAATCCAAAGAACAAAGAAAATTACAGCACAGGAACAGGCCTCTTCAGCCCTCCAAACCTGCACTGATCATGCTGCCTGACTGAACTAAAGCCCCCTACCCTTCCGGGGACCATAATCCCTCTATTCCCATCCTATTCATGTATTTGCCAATATCACTACCATATCTGCTTCCACTACCTCCCCTGGCAGCGGGTTCTTATATCCTGCTGTATCCTCTGATGGTCCTCATCGCTATCCGCAAATCCATCAACCTTCGTGTCATCCGCAAACTTACTAATCAAAGCAGTTACATTTTCCTCCAAATCCTTTACATATGTTACAAACAGCAAAGGTCCCAGCACTGATCCCTGAGGAATGCAACTTGTCACAGCCCTCCATTCAGAAAATCACCCTTCCACTACTACCCTCAGTTTTCTATGACCAAGCCAGTTCTGTATCCATTTTGCCAGTTCACCTCTGATCCCATGCGACTTCACCTTCTGCGCAAATCTGCCATGAGGAACCTTGTCAAAGGCCTTACTGAAGTCCATGTAGACAACATCCACCGCCCTACACTCATCAATCATCTTCGTCACTTCCTCGGAAAAACACGATCAAGTTCGTGAGACACGACCCCCCCTTCACAAAACCATGTTGCCTCTTGCTAATACATCCACTTATTTCCAAGTGGGAGTGAATGCTGTCTCGAAGGATCCTCTCCAATAATTTCCCTACCACTGACATAAGGCTCACTGGCCTGTAATTACCTGGATTACAAAGGAACAAAATTGGCTATTCTCCAGAATCCTCTCGATTCTATGACAGTCCTCATGGATTGGAAGGTAGCAAATGTAACCAGGTTGTTTAAAAGAAACTGGGAAATTATAGACCAGTTAGCTTGACATCAGTCACAGGGAAAATGCTAGAATTACTAAGGACATGGTAACAGGACATTTGGAAAATGGGTGTAACAAGCAGGGTAGATGAGAGGGAACCCGTGGATGCAGTGTAATTTGATTTTCAGTAAGTATTCAATGATGTACCTCAATACATTATTGTACATAAATTAGAGCTCAAGGGATTGTAAATAATGTGGGATTGCGAAAAGAGTAGGAAGAAACTGGTCATTCTCAGGATGGCAGCATCTGCCTTGTGGATTGCTGCAAAGATCAGTACTTGGGCCTCTGCTATTTACAGTCTATCAATGATATAGATGAAGAGAGTGAGTCATAGAGGTTTACAGCATGGAAACAGGCCCTTCGGCCCAACTTGTCCATGCGGCTCTCTTTTTTTAAACCCCCAAGCTAATCCCAATTGCCCGCATTTGGCCCAGATCCCTTTATGCCCATCTTACCCATGTAACTAAATGCTTTTTAAAAGACAAAATTGTATCCACCTCTACTACTACCTCTGGCAGCTTGTTCAACACTCACCACCCTCTGTGTGAAAAAATTGCCCCTCTGGACACTTTTGTGTCTCTCCCCTCTCACCTTAAACCTATGCCCTCTAGTTTTAGACTCCCCTACCTTTGGGAAAAGATATTGACTATCCTGCTGATCTGTGCCCCTCATTATTTTATAGACCTCAATAAGATCACCCCTCGGTCTTCTACGCTCCAGAGAAAAATGTCCCAGTCAATCCAGCCTCTCCTTATAACTCAAACCATCAAGTCCGGGTAGCATCCTAGTAAATCTTTTCTGCACTCTTTCTAGTTTAATAATATCCTTTCTATAATAGGGTGACCAGAACTGCACAGAGTATTCCAAGTGTGGCTTTACCAATGTCTTGTACAACTTCAACAAGACGTCCCAACTCCTGTATTCCATGTTTTGACCGATAAAACCAAGCATGCTGAATGCCTTCTTCACCACTCTGAGTAACATGTCTAAGTTAACTGATGATACAAGGCTAGATGGGAAGGAAAGTTGTGAGGACATTAAAAGACTTCCGAGGTTATAGTGATGGGCAAGAAAGTGGCAGTTGGAGCACAGTGGGAAGATGTGAAAATAATCATTTCAGTAGGATTAATGGAAGAGCAATTTATTTTTTAAGGTGAGACCAAATATTGTGATTTAAACCGAATTGGATGTGCTTGTACAAGAATTATGAAAAGTTAACACACTGAAGGTAGGCAAGTGATTCATTAGCATTTATTACAAGGGGATTATAGTTTGAGTAAGGAAGAATTGCGGCAATTTTACAGGGCTTCGTTCAAATCATGCCGACAGTACTGTGTACAATTCCTGAGGTGAATGGGCCGACATTGTCCAGTTTAGAAAATTGAACTGAAAATTATTGAGGGTTCAACAGGATAGGTGCTAATAGTGAATGAAGATACATAGTCTCAGGATAAGGGACCGAGATGAAAAATGCCTTCACTCAGAAGGTCTTAATCTTTGCAATTTTCTAACTCGGAGAGCTGTGTGCTAAACTCAGTTGAGCATATTCAAAATGGTGATCAATAGATTTTTGGATACAAAGGGAATCAGGAGGTATATGGAGATAGGATAGGAAAATGAATTTGTAATTTGATATTGAATGCTTGGGGGAGCTGTATGACCTGTTCCTTTTTCTTATAGTCTTTTCTGCTGCTGCATTATAATGATATTGTGTCTGAGAAATGCTGGTGCAATATGATATAGATTTAACATTTTAAGAAAGGGACTCATCCACGCCCTATCTCTAAAATTGGCTCTTCCAATGCATTCCTGTCTGGTCTCCATTTTCTCCTTTCATAAAGTTAAGTGCATCCAAAGCTCTCCTGTCCATATCCTGTCTTGCACCAAATCCTGTTCACCCATTACCTGTATGTTCACCTGCTGGCTCCTGGTTAAGCAATGCCTCAATTTTTTTTTAAAAACAACTCATCGTTGTTTACAAATTCCTCCATGGCTTTATACCTTCCTATCTCTGTGATCTCCAAGTCCTGCAACCATCTTATGCTCCTCCAATTATGGCCTCATGTGCATCCTGGAATAGCACATCTGCACAATTGGAAGCCATATCTTCAGCCGCTGAGATCCTAAGATCTGGAATTCCTCCTTAAACCCCTACACTTCTTTCCTGCTATTAAGGCACTCGTTAAAACCTTTTCACTTTCTGGCCTAATATATGTGGCTCAGCATCCTATTTTGTTAGCTCCTGTGAAGCGCCTTAGGACGGTTCAATATTTTAACACCACTATAAATATAAATATTTCTTCCTAATAGCACAGTACAGGCCCTTCGGCCCACGATGTTGTGTTGAGCTTTATCTGAAACCAATATCAAGCTATCCCACTCCCTATCATCCTGGTGTGCTCCATGTGCCTATCCAATAACCGCTTAAATGTTCCTAAAGTGTCTGACTCCACTATCACTGCAGGCAGTCCATTCCACACCCCAACCACTCTCTGCGTAAAGAACCTACCTCTGATATCCTTCCTATATCTCCCACCACGAACCCTATAGTTATGCCCCCTTGTAATAGCTCCATCCACCCGAGGAAATAGTCTTTGAACGTTTGCTCTATCTATCCCCTTCATCATTTTATAAACCTCTATTAAGTCTCCCCTCAGCCTCCTCCGCTCCAGAGAGAACAGCCCCAGCTCCCTCAACCTTTCCTCATAAGACCTACCCTCCAAACCAGGCAGCATCCTGGTAAATCTCCTCTGCACTCTTTCCAGCGCTTCCACGTCCTTCTTATAGTGAGGTGACCAGAACTGCACACAATATTCCAAATGTGGTCTCACCAAGGTCCTGTACAGTTGCAGCATAACCCCACGGCTCTTAAACTCCAACCCCCTGTTAATAAAAGCTAACACACTATAGGCCTTCTTCACAGATCTATCCACTTGAGTGGCAACCTTTAGAGATCTGTGGATATGGACCCCAAGATCTCTGTTCCTCCACAGTCTTCAGAACCCTACCTTTGACCCTGTAATCCACATTTAAATTAGTCCTACCAAAATGAATCACCTCACATTTATCATGGTTAAACTCCATTTGCCATTCTTCAGCCCAGCTTTGCATCCTATCTATGTCTCTTTGCAGCCTACAACAGCCCTCCACCTCATCCACTACTCCACCAATCTTGGTGTCATCAGCAAATTTACTGATCCACCCTTCAGCCCCCTCCTCTAAGTCATTAATAAAAATCACAAAGAGCAGAGGACCAAGCACTGATCCCTGTGGCACTCCGCTAGCAACCTGCCTCCAATCCGAAAATTTTCCATCCACCACCACCCTCTGTCTTCGATCAGACAGCCAGTTACCTATCCAATCGGCCAACTTTCCCTCTATCCCACACCTCCTCACTTTCATCATAAGCCGACCATGGGGGGCCTTACAAACGCCTTACTAAAATCCATGTATATGACATCAACTGCCCTACCTTCATCAACACACTTAGTTACCTCCTCAAAAAATTCTATCAAATTTGTGAGACACGACTTGCCCTTCACGAATCCATGCTGACTATCCCGGATTAATCCGCATCTTTCTAAATGGTCGTAAATCCCATCCCTAAGGACCTTTTCCATCAATTTACCAACCACCGAAGTAAGACTAACTGGTCCATAATTACCAGGGTCATTTCTATTCCCTTTCTTAAACAGAGGAACAACATTCGCCATTCTCCAGTCCTCTGGCACCATCCCCGTGGACAGCGAGGACCCAAAGATCAAAGCCAAAGGCACTGCAATCTCATCCCTTGCCTCCCAAAGAATCCTAGGATATATTTCATCAGGCCCAGGGGACTTATCGACCTTCAGTTTATTCAAAACTGCCAGGACATCCTCCCTCCGAACATCTATTTTCTCCAGCCTATTAGCCTGTAACACCTTCTCTTCCTCAAAAACATGACCCCTCTCCTTGGTGAACACTAAAGAAAAGTATTCATTCATCACCTCGCCTATCTCTACTGACTCCATACACAAGTTCCCACTACTGTCCTTGACCGGCCCTAACCTCACCCTGGTCATTCTTTTATTCCTCACATAAGAGTAAAAAGCCTTGGGGTTTTCCTTGATCCGACCCGCCAAGGACTTCTCATGCCCCCTCCTAGCTCTCCTAAGCCCCTTTTTCAGCTCATTTCTTGCTAACTTGTAACCCTCAATCGAGCCATCTGAACCTTGTTTCCTCATCCCTACATAAGCTTCTCTCTTCCTTTTCACAAGACATTCCAACTCTTTCGTGAATTATGGTTCCCTCACTCGGCCATTTCCTCCCTGCCTGACAGGGACATACCTATCAAGGACACCCAGTATTTGTTCCTTGAAAAAGTTCGACTTTTCATTAGTGCCTTTCCCTGACAGTTTCTGTTCCCAACTTATTCCCCCTAATTCTTGCCTAATCGCATCATAATTACCTCTCCCCCAATTGTAAACCTTGCCCTGCCGCATGGCCCTCTCCCTCTCCATTGCAATAACAAAAGACACCGAATTGTGGTCACTATCTCCAAAGTGCTGTCCCACAACTAAATCTAACACTTGGCCCGGTTCATTTCCCAGTACCAAATTCAATGTGGTCTCACCTCTTGTCGGCCTATCCACATATTGTGTCAGGAAACCCTCCTGCACACACTGCACAAAAACTGCCCCATCCGAACTATTTGACCTACAAAGGTTCCAATCAATATTTGGAAAGTTAAAGTCCCCCATGACAACTACCCTGTGACCCCCACACATATCCATAATCTGCTTAGCAATTTCTTCCTCCACATCTCTATTACTATTTGGGGGCCTATAGTAAACTCCTAACAACGTGACTGCTCCTTTCCTATTTCTAACCTCAGCCCATATTACCTCAGTGTGCAGATCCCCCTCGAAGTGCCTTTCCGCAGCCGTTACACTCTCCTCCACCTCTTTTACCAGCTTCCCTACACTTAGTGAAACATCTATACCCCGGAACGTCCAACAACCATTCCTGTCCTTGTTCTACCCACGTCTCCGTAATGGCCACAACATCGTAGTCCCAAGTACCAATCCACGCCCCAAGTTCATCTACCTTGTTCCGGATGCTCCTTGCATTGAAGTAGACACACTTCAACCCACCTTCCTGTCTACCGGTACCCACCCTTGACCCTGATACCTTCCCCAATACCTCATCACCCTCACTGACTTCTGGACTACAACTCCTTTTCCCACTCCCCAGACAAATTAGTTTAAACCCCCCTGAAGAGCCGTATCAAATTTCCCTCCCAGGATATTGGTGCCCCTCTGGTTCAGGTGCACCCCGTCCTGTTTGTACAGGTCCCACCTTCCCCAGAATGTGTTCCAATTATCCACGTATCTGAAACCCTCCCTCCTACACCATCCCTGCAACCACATGTTTAACTGCACTCTCTCCCTGTTCCTCAACTCGCTATCACGTGGCACCGGCAATGTACCAGAGATGACCACATGTTTTGTCTTGGCTCTCAGCTTCCAGCCCAGCTCCCGAAATTCCTGCTTTAAATCCCCGTCCCTTCTCTTACCTATGTCGTTGGTACCAATGTGTACCACGACTTGTGACTGTTTCCCCTCCCCCTTCAGAATCCGGAAAACACGGTCTGAGACGTCACGGACCTTGGCATCCGGTAGGCAACATACCATCTGTGAGTCTCTTTTGCTGCCACAGAACCTCCTATTTATCCCTCTAACTAACGAGTCCCCAATAACTATTGCCCTCCCGCTCTGCCCCTTACCCTCCCGAGCCACAGAGACGGACACAGTGCTGGAGATCCTCTCACTGTGGCTCACCACTGGTATGTCGTCCCCCTCAACCGTATCCAAAGTGGAATACTTGTTGCTAAGGGGAACGATCACAGGGGATCCTTGCACGGACTGCTTCCTCCCAGCCCCTCTCACTGTCACCCATCTGTTTTCATTCCTCGGAGTAACTGTATCCCTAAAGCTTCTGTCTATGGCCACCTCTGCGTCCCTAATGATCCTAAGTTCATCCAACTCCTGCTCCAGTTCCCTAACACGGTTTTGGAGGAGCTGCAGATGGGTGCACTTCCCACAGATGTAATCAGCAGGGACACTGTCGTCGTCCCTCACCTCAAACATAGTGCAAGAGGAACGTAGCACTGCCTGCACACCCATCCCCTCTAGATACCTTGCCAGTACCAGGTAGAAACAGCAATAATGAATTAAACTCACCCCTGCTCGTCCTATCTGCCTAAGCCCTGTGAGCCAAAGCCCTTATAGCTCACACTCTGCTTCCCACACACTCCCCTGCCCGCTCCCGACGCTGCCCGCTGTATACTGCAGCCTACCTTTTATACTTCGCGCGCTTAAAAAACCCTTCCCAGACTCCTTAGCAGCCCACTTCCGGTTTTCACTTTCAACTTAAGAAAAATACTACTACAAAAGTAAAGGCCAAAAAAAAAACACACACTAACTGACTAATTAAATAAATAAATAATTCAATCAATCTCTCACCAGCACTCCTGCCTCCAATCACTCCCTCTCTGCTTGCTCCAGTGGAACAAACATTCCTCTCCAAACATTAGCTTTCTTTGAATTCCATCAATTACACAGTATATTGAAGTTAGAGGATTCTTCATCCCAGATGAAGCTTCATACTAATGACCTCTGCAACCAAATGTAGCCATGTAGTTGGGCACCACTTCCTTGAATGGCAGGAAGAATCTGGAGGCTCATTTCCTCTAATCTGTTTACAAACACCATGTGTGCATTCTAACATGTCTGTCGAGTTCACTTTAAATATTTGCTTTGATGTTACATTAATAGGAGGTGATGATATTGCCACTATCATAGGAATGAATTGTGAAATATCACTGTTTGGAATGCCTCCTAGAAACATAGAAACCCTACAGTGCAGAAGGAGGCCATTCGGCCCATCGAGTCTGCACCGACCACAATCCCACCCAGGCCCTACCCCCACATATTTACCCACTAATCCCTCTAACCTATGCATCCCAGGACACTAAGGGGCAATTTTTAGCATGGCCAATCAACCTAACCCGCACATCTTTGGACTGTGGGAGGAAACCGGAGCACCCGGAGGAAACCCACGCAGACACGAGGAGAATGTGCAAACTCCACACAGACAGTGACCCGAGCCGGGAATCGAACCCGGGACCCTGGAGCTGTGAAGCAGCAGTGCTAACCACTGTGCTACCGTGTCATAATACACCAATCTGAACCTTTGTATATCACACCAATCAATATTTCCATTTGATTCCCTTGTTTGTTTCATAGATAATTTGGAATCCAGTTGTTTTCTATCAATCGTTTCCACTTCCTTCTGGATCTGAATCAATAAAACCCTTTCCTACATTCGGCACATAATTGTGAATTTTGTTTTAATGTTATTCCTAGCCTATCCTTTCTGCCAGTCTTTATTAAAACCTGAGATCTTCTTTAATCAAACATCCCATATCTATTTATACCTTTAAACTATTGTTTTAAACATTTGCACGTTTTATCATTTTTCTCTTTGTCAATTCACTTGATTTTCTTTTGCGAATTGTGCTGATTAAAAGCATATAAATGTTTCTTAGCATAGCCTGATCAAAGTCTGCATATCACAATTACATAAACTGAAAGGTAAAAATGTGAAAGGATTAATTGTCAATCACAACTTGCTTTCAGCTCATTAGTTGGTCCTTGTCCTGGGAAAGCTATTGGTTCACCCAAGTCCAATTTACTTTTGTTACGTATGCGATCTTGCCTTTTTTACATTTAAAATGACTACCGTTAAAACAATTGCTGCAATTGAGTATTAATTTAGTTTATTTGCTGTTTTGTCGTTGCCAAACATTTGGAGAATTTAAAGTTTTTGTTCCTCTCCGCCAGATATTGGCCTGCCTTCTATTGCTAAAGCATTTGGGTACACTGGTACCTCTTTCCTGATCATTCACATCACAACCCATCAAAGCAGAAAGGAACACCTATCATGTTGATTTAATACCCATGAAATTGTTTAGTGACAATCATTTATTTTAACCTCTTCCATTGGGACAGTTAAGGATATGCTGGTGATTTGTCATAGATTCAAAAGTCAAAAGAAATTACTATAAGTACAGCTCATCTATTGACATCAAAATCAGAGATATTTTAAGATCTCAGGCTCTCTGATTACTTTCTCCAACATAGTTTGAAACATTTTGTTTGTTCTTTGAGCCAAGATGCATGTGTGAATACTGTTGTATGTGAAATTTCTGTTTTATTACAATTTTCATTACATATACGATCACTCTTCATTTCTACTCTCAATCACTTGCCAACATTCCCCCATCTCTTGAAGTTTCATTTTTTCTAGCAGGTTAAACTGTTTTTAGTCCTATAAGGCAGCTGCAGCATGAAGCAGCAGAAAGGGCTTTTTTTAAAAAGGAACACTGCACGAAAGACAGAAGAAAATCAGTTAACCTTTTATATCCATTTTTATTCTGTTCCAAAAAAGAAATGATTTATTTGCTGGGGGGTTTTAATATTTCACTTCCTAAATCAGTCCTTGCTTCTCGTGTATATGACACAGGAATTTTTACAGCCTGTTTGCTGAAAGGACCAATCTGATCTACTCCACCTCTGCACAATTTTTTGCTACTGCTGTTGGTCAGTTACATAGATGGGGGTGTTGGGTAACTTGTTGGAAGTGTCAGTAAACATCTCTTGGTGAATCATTTCTGCTGCTGATTTCAATCCTGTGGCTGCCAGGCCATATGTACACCTCACTCGTTTCCCTTGTAACTCTATTTTGAAACATCTCTTGCAACAGAAACTTTATTTGCGTCTGAACAAGTTACTGCTGCTTGTTGGTTAACAACTCATCTTTAAATTGCTAGATTTCCTTCCCCTATGCTTCCTTTTCTAACTTTCTTCTTGGGTTTTAATTTTAATTTCTCCAATAATCAATTCTATCAGTGAAGGATTTGGCTACATCAAACACCATTCTGTTCTTTTTCAGGAGCTCCACTAGCTCATTATTGCATTGCTGTCTTACAAGTGTCTATACTTCAAAGACACTTGGCTGTAGAATACTTCAGGCTGCCTGAGGATATGTAATGTCCTCCCAAAATTCAAGTCTTGTTCTGGTTCTACTGTATGAATCTTTTCTGTATGATAATTACATTTATTAGTTTGAGAGAAAGCTAGCTAGAAAAATAAAGACAGAGTTTCTATAGATATTTAAAAAAGAAAAGAGTTAACAAAGTGTGTGTCAGTCTGATAGAAAGTGATCTGGGGAATTAGTAATGGAAAATAAGGGAATGGCAGATGAATTGAAGCAATATTTTGCATTGATCTTTACTACAGAGGAAACAAGTAACATTCCAGAAATAGCTGTAAACCAGGAATCAGAAGGGAGGGAGGAACTCAGGAAAATTACAATCACCAGGGAAGGAGTATTAAGCAAATTGTTGGAGCTATGGTCTGAGAAGTTCCCAGATCCTGATGGATTTAGAAACATAGAAAATAGGTGCAGGAGTAGGCCATTCAGATCTTGAAGCTGCACCACCATTCAATATGAGCATGGCTGATCATGCATTCTCTGTACCCTACTCCCATTTTCTGTCCATACCCCAAGATCCCTTTAGCCGCAAGGGCAACGTCCAGTTCCCTCTTGAACCTATCTAATGAACTGGCCCCAACAGCTTTCTGTGGTAGAGAATTCCACAGGTTCACAACTTTGAGTGAAGAAGTTCTTCCTCATCTCAGTCCTGAATGGCTTACCCCTTATTCTTAGACTGTGACCCCTAGTTCTGAACTTTCCCAACATCAGGAACATTCTTCCCACATCTAGGCTGACCATCAGTATTTATTATTGTCACATGTATTAGTATACAGTGAAAAGTATTGTTTCTTGCGCGCTAAACAGACAAAACATACTGTACATAGGGAAGGAAAGGAGAGAGTGCAGAATGTAGTGTTACAGTCATAGCTAGGGTGTAGAGAAAGATCAACTTAATGCAAGGTAGGTCCATTCAGAAGTCTGGCAGAAGGGAAGGAGCTGTTTTGAGTCAGTTGCTTCGTGTCCTCAGACTTTTGGTATCTTTTTCCTGATAGAAGAAGATGGAAGAGAGTATGTCTGGGGTGTGATTATGCTGGCTACTTTTCTGAGGCAGCAGGAAGTGTAGACAGTGTCAATGGATGAGAAGCTAGTTTGAGTTTGAGTCTTGAAGTTGGTGAGAGTTGTAGCAGACATGCCAAATTACCTTAGTCTCCTGAGACAGTTGAGGCATTGGTGGGCTTTCTGAACTATATCATCCGCATGGAGGGACCAGGACAGGTTGTTGCTGATCTGGACACCTAAAACCTTGAAGCTCTCGACCATTTTTATTTCCTCCCCATTGATGTAGATAGGGGCATGCCCTCCACTACACTTCCTGAAGTTGATGACCATCTCCTTCGTTTTGTTGACACTTTATATGTTTCTATGAGATCCCCTCTCATTCTTCTAAATTCCAGTGAGTACAAGCCCAGTAGGTGCAGTCTTTCTTCATATGTCAGTCCTGCCATTCAGGGATCAGTCTGGTGAAACTTCGTTGGACACTCTCAATAGCAAGAATGCTCTTCTTCACACTAGGGAGACCAAAACTGCACACAATACTCTACTCAAGGTGTGGCCTCACCAAGGCCCTGTATAACTGCAGCAAGACATTCCTACTGCTATACTCAAATCCTCTTGCTATGAAGGCCAGCATGCCATTAGCTTTCCTCACCACCTGCTGTACCTGCATGCAAATCTTCAGCAACATTCCATCATGACACCCAGGTCACATTGCACTTGCCCTTTTCCTGAACTGCTACATTCAGATAATCTTCCTTCCTGTTTTTGCCACCAAAGTGGATAACCTCACATTCATCCAAGTTGTATTGTATTTGCCCACTCACTCAGCCTGTCCAAGTCACCCTGCAGTCTCTTAGCATCCTCCTCACAGCACACACTGCCACCCAGCTTGGTGTCATCTGCAAATTTGGAGATATTGCATTCAATTCCTTCGTCCAAATCATTAATGTATATTGTGAATATCTGGGGTCCCCACACTGAACCCTGCGGTACTCTTATAGTCACTGCCTGCCACTCTGAAAAGGACCTGTTTATTTCAACTCTCTGCTTCCTGCCTGCCAACCAGTTCTCTATCTATGTCAGCACATTACCTCCAATGCCATGAGCTTTAATTTTGCTCACTAATCTCTTGTGTGGGGCCTTGTCAAAAGCCATTTGAAGTCTAGATACACAACATCCACTGGTTTACCCTTGTCTACTCTACTGGTCACATCCTCAGAAAATTCCTGGCATGCCCTCCTGCACGCTCCATTGAACTAGGGTTGATCCCCTGGCTTGATGGTAATGGTTGAACTGGGGATATGCCATGTCCTGAGATTGAAAATTGTACTAGAGTACGGTTCTGCTGCTGTTGATGGCCCACAGCGTCTCATGGATGCCCAGTCTTGAGTTGCTAGATTTTTTCGAAGTCTGTCCCATTTAGTACGGTGGTAGTGCCACATAACACGATGGCTCCACAAGGACTGTGGTGTTCACTATAGCACAGTGGTTAGCACTGCTGCTTCACAGCTCCAGGGACCTGGGTTCGATTCCCGGCTTGGGTCACTGTCTGTGTGGAGTTTGCACATTCTCCTCGTGTCTGCGTGGGTTTCCTCCGGGTGCTCCGGTTTCCTCCCACAGTCCAAAGATGTGCAGGTTAGGTTGATTGGCCGTGCTAAAATTGCCCCTTAGTATCTTGAGATGGATAGGTTAGAGGGATTAGCGGGTAAATATGTAGGGATATGGGGGTAGGGCCTGGGTGGGATTGTGGTCGATGTAGACTCGATGGGCCGAATGGCCTCTTTCTACACTGTAGGGTTTCTATGATTTCTATGATATTACCGATGCTGTCATGGGGAGATGCATCTGCAGCCGGCAGATTGATAAGGATTGAGGTCAAGTATGTTTTTCCCTCTTGTTGGTTCCTTCACCACCTGCTGCAGACCCTGTCTAGCAGTTATGTCTTTTCGGGCTCAATCAGTAGTGCTGCCAAGCCATTGTTGGTAGTGGACATTGAAATCCCCCACCCAGAGAACATTTTGCATCCCTGCCACCCTCAGTGCTTCCTCCAACTATTCTTCAACTAATTCATCAGCCGAAGGAGGACAGAATGTGGTAACCAGCAAGAGATTTCCTTGCCTATGTTTAACCTAAAGTCATGAGACTTCAGTGTTGAGGACTGCCAGGGCAACTCCCTCCCGACTATATACCACGGTGCCGCCGCCACTTCTGCTGGGTCTTTCCTGCCGGTGGGACAGGACATATCCAGGGATGGTAATGGTGGCGTGGAATGTTGTCTGTAAGGTATGAAGGTAGGTAGAAAAGTAAGTTGAGAAGAAGACATAATGAGACCATAAAAGGATATAGATAGGTTAAGTGAATTGGCAAATGGAGTATAATGTAGATAAATGTGAAATTCTCCATTTTGGCAGGAATAATGGAAATAAAACTATCTAAATGTTGAGAGATGAGATGCAGAGGGATCTGGGTTTCCTGGTACATGAATCGCAAAAGGTTAGTTTGCAGTATAGCAAGTAATTAGGAAAGCTAATAGAATGTTATTGTTTATTGTGAGGGGAATTGAATTCAAAAGTAGGGAGGTTATGCTTCAGTTATACACAGCATTGGTGAGACCCCATCTGGAGTACTGTGCACAGTATTGGTCTGCTTATTTAAGGAGTCTCAGTTGTAAGTGCATTAGAAGCAGCTCAAAGAAGGTTTACTAGATTAAACTGAAGTGGGCTGGTTGTCTAATGAGGAAAGGTTTCAGAGGCTAGGCTTGTATCCACTGGAGTTTAGAAGATTAAAAAGCGACTTGATTTAAACATAGAAGATCCTGAGAGATCTCGACAAGGTGGATATGAAGAGGTTGTTTCTACTTGTGGGAGAATCATGCACTATATATAAAAAAAGGGGATGCCCATTTCAAGCAGAGATGAGAAATCTTCTGAGATTGGAGAGTCTTTGGAATTCTCTTCCTTAAAAGATGGTGGAAGTAGAGTCTTTGAATGTTTTTAAGGCAGAGGTAGGTGTATTCTTGATAAACCTGAGGAAGGAGCAGCGCTCCGAAAGCTCCTGATTCCAAATAAACCTGTTGGACTTTAACCTGATGTTGTGAGACTTTTTACTGTGTCCACCCCAGTCCAACGCCGGCATCTCCACATCTTGATAAACAAGAAGATGAAAGGTTATTGGGGCGGTAGGTGGGAATGTGGAGTTGAGGTTACAGCTACAATCTTATTGAATGGTGAAGCAGGCTCCAAAGGCCAAGTAGCCTACCTCTCCTGATTTGTTTGTATTTGTGGCTCAAAATAATTGTTTAAATTTTTATTTCAGTAAACCAAAACCATCGAGAAGGATTAACCCAACTCCAGTCAGTGCTGAGCGGCTGCAGTCCAAACCAAAGATATGTTTCACCTCCACTCCTTTGAACCAATCACTATCCTCCACATACTCTGTGGGAACTGTTTCCGAGCCATTTCGGGCTGGACTGGAAGGATTTGCTGCAGTTTCATCCCCTAGCAGCTTGCAGGAAGAGCGTGAGATGCTGAAAATTGAAAGGTAATCTTAAAAAAAACAAACCACAGTACATGTGGAGAACATCTCTATTTGCGTTCTATGTATTTCTATTTTCCTGACTCTACTGAATGTTGCACTTTTGTAGATTTGGATGTTTCAGACTGGGATCTGACCTGGAGTTTGAAGTGTAAAATATACTTGCAGATTAATGTCAGTTTATTTTTGAGCTGTAATGTGATTCCTATGTTGAGTTTTTCAGAAGTAATAGGATTGGAAAAAATGTTCTCTCAAAACATACTAAATATGTTTTGTATGCACTAGAGCAGGAGTCTCCAAACTACGGCCCGCGGGCCACATCTGGCCCGCAGCCAGTGGGGCGGGACGGGATTCCCGCTGCCGAAACACTCCCGCATCCGGAACCCCGCCGCAGACTCAGGATCCGGACGCGGGGACGGAAGCCACAGGCCGGACATTTGCTGCCACTCCGCGCGGTGTCTGATGGACCCATGGGAATCCCTGCCCTCTTTACCGGCCTATTGTCCAATCACAGCTGCCGTCCTGTGACTGACAGTTCATTAAACGAATCAGCAATTGAGACATCTGTTATCCAATTGTCGCTCTGCATTGACTGAGTGACAGGTGCTTTATCCAATCCGTAAGCTCCATCTGTCTGAATTGAGCGAGAACAATGACAATGATGGTGGCAATTCAGGTATGGACGGAAAAAAATAAAAGAAAAGTGGACAGTGAGTTTACTAGATTAAATGAAGGATGGAGTGTAAAGTACTTCTTTGTACAAGCAGGTGATAAAGCCTTGTGTTTCATATGCAACAAAACTGTTGCCGTTTTGAAGGAGTACAACGTACGTCAGCACTATGAGACCAAACATGAACCAAGTTATTCCCAATTCACAGGAACACAGCGTTCGGAAAAATTTGAATCAATGCAACGCAGGTTGCTTTCCCAACCAGCTTTTCTTACGCAGAAGATAACTGAAAATGAAGCTTTAACCAGGGCCAGTTACAAACTAGCTTATGTGTTGGCTAAAAGAGGAAAGCCATTCACCGATGGAGATCTCATCAAAGAGTGTATAATGGAAGCAGTGGAAGAGTTATGCCCAGAAAAAGCAAATCTGTTCAAAACCATCAGTCTTGCGCCAAATACTGTTACTCATAGAATTGAGGATATAGGAAGCAATATATTTCATCAAATTTGCAGACAAAGCAAGAAATTTTCAGTTGTATTCTCTCGCACTTGATGAATCGACTGATGTGTGTGACACATCACAACAGTATTCATCCGTGGCGTTGACAGTGAATTTAATGTGACACAAGAATTAGCATCAGTGCATAGCATGCACAGCACAGTAACTGGAGAAGGCATCTTCAAAGAATTGCAAAAAACTTAGAATATAACCTGGAGTGGAATAAACTGCAATGCGTGACAATTGATGGAGAAAAGAACATGTCTGGGGTGAAGAAACGTTTGGTTGGACAAATCACAAAAGCTTGTGAGGTTGGTGGATTCTCAAAGCCCATGTTTCTGCATTGCATTATCCATCAACAAGCATTGTGCGGAAAATATGTGGATATGTCTTGCGTTCTGAAACCTGTTGTTTCAACAGTGAATTTCATTCGATCTCACGGGCTTAATCATCGCCAGTTTCGTGATTTTCTGAAAGAAACTGATTCTGAGTTCGGTGACTCGCCTTATTATACAGCAGTTCGATGGCTTAGTTGTGGAAAGGTTCTATCACGGTTCTTTCAGCTCAGAGAGGAAATTGATTCCTTTCTCACAGAGAAGAATCGACCCAAACCACTTTTATCAAACACTGACTGGCTTTGGAAATTGGCATTTTTTGCAGACGTGACAGGCCATATGAATCAATTGAATCTGAAGTTGCAAGGTGAAACAAATTTGATTTGTGATCTATTCGCGCATGTCAAGGCATTCCGGGCAAAACTGATGCTATTTCAAGGACAGCTGAAAGTTCATAACTTGGTTCATTTTCCATGTTGTGAAAAATTTCATGAAGAAAGTGAAGCAGAATTTCCTCCTTCATTTGCAACAGAAATCATTAAGGACTTGCAAAAACAATTTCAGGAACAATTTTGTGATCTTGATGGAAACACAGCTGAAATAAAGCTGTTTCAAAATACATTTGGCTGCAATGTTGAAACACTCCCAAGTCAGTTTCAAATGGAAATTATTGATCTCCAATCAGATGACATGCTGAAAGAAAAGTATAAAGAAGGAAATCTGATCCAATTTTATAAATCTTTGCAGCCTGAGCAGTTTCCCAATTTGAAGCGATTTGCTTGTGGATTTGTATCAGTTTTTGGTACAACGTACTTGTGTGAACAAACATTTTCAAAAATGAAGTATGTCAAGTCCAAAAATCGAGCAAATTTATCTGATGAGCATTTGAAGTCCATTCTAATAATTGGCTCCTCGAGCTTGAAACCTCAGTTCAGCAATATTTTGAAATTAAAAAAGCAGTTCCATCATTCCCATTAATCTTGTGCAAAGCTTCATGATTTGTTGGTTACGATTGAAAACTCCAATTGCCAGAATTGTGTAGAAAACTGCAGACTGAATTTATTTTGTTCGACCTTTATTAATGGTTCAAGTTTATTTTGAATTTCTTTGCTTTGTTTTACTGAAGTTCTTTCTTGGGGCGTGTTTATTTTTCTTATTGTGTGCCACAAAATTGGGCAAATTCTCATTTCAAGTAAACATTTGTAAAATTTCAGTAATTAAAAAATGAACAGCCTGCTTTTCTCATCTGCAGTTATTTTGTCAGAGCATTTGCTAATGTTTGACATTTTTACTCATTATATATCATTTCTCAGTGTAAGCACGGCATTGCTCCTTTGTAATTGTCACATTCCTCTTTTGTTCTGAATCGAATCATATGCTGATTACAAAGATGATCCAAATAAAACTTATTCATTCTTTTAAATTTTATTCATTCATTTATAAAACTAATTCTTTTTCTTTGGCCCCCGAAAATGTGTAAAATATACGATGTGGCCCTCGTACTGAAAAGTTTGGAGATCCCTGCACTAGAGTTTATATTTTAACAGTGCAGGGTATAGTCTCCCCTTGGAGTACAAAAAATCTTCTGTTCATTTTTAGGAAATGACCCTGCCATCTCTTGCCATTCCAGCAAACAAGAAGAGAACTTAAAAGGCAGAGGCTAAATTAGTTGCTAAACATCACAACTGCATTGAAGGCCTCATAGCAACTTGGAGGGTTAAACCATGAGGCCACGCTACAGAAACTTGGTTTGTATTTCCTTAAAACATAGAAGTATTCACTTGCCTGGGTGGTGCAGATCCAACAATACTGAAGAAGCTCAATACCATCCAGGGCAAAGCAGCCCGCTTGATTGACATCCCATCCACCATCTTAAACAGTTATTCCCTCTGCACTGTGGCTTCTATGCATACCATCTACAGGATGCACTGCCATAATTCACCAAGATTGTTTTTGGCAGAGGCTCCCAAATCCATGAGCTCTACCACCTAGCAGGGTAAGGACAGTAGGCACACTGGAACACCACCACCTACAGTTACCCTCCAAATAATGCACCACCCTAAATTGGAACTATATTGTTCCTGTATTGTCACCGAGTTAAAATCTAGTGCTTCCAAACTAACAGATCTGTGTGAGTGCCTTTGTGACATGGACTGTGGCAGCTCACCATCTTCTTGAGACAATTCAGAATGAACACAAGAATTAGGGACAGAAGTAAGCCCCTAGAGCCTGTTCTGCATTTTGATATGATCATAGCTGAACGGATTGTTCCCAACCACCCCGCCCCACCCCAAAGTTTTAAACTATATCCACGAGTTTTTGACTCGCCCACAAGGGGGCCCGTCCTCTCAGCATCCACCCTGTCAAATCACCTCAGGATCTTGTATGTTTCAATAAGATCATGTCTCATTCTTCTAAACTCTAATAGGTATTGGCCCAACCTGCTCAACATTTCCTCATAAGATAACCCCTTCGTCCCAGGAATCAGTCGAGTGAACCTTTAACAGTTATTTCCTTTTAAGTAAGGAGATTAAAACAGTACTCTAGTTGCAATCTAACTAAGGCTATAGTTAGATCTAACTAACAATCTAACTAAAGCCAAGGCTATATTTGATTCCTCTTGCAATAAACATTCCATTTGATTCTCCAATCTCTTCCTGCACCTGCATTTAACCCTTTGTGATTCATGTGACAGGATACCCAGAGCCCTCTGTACCACAGTGTTCCACGGTCTCCATTCAAATCATGCGCTGCTTTTCTTCCTGCCAAAGTGGACAAGTACACATTATTTGCACATTATATTCCATCTGTCACATTTTTGCCCGGTCACTTAATCTATCTAAATCATTTTATAAACTCCTTTTATCTCCTCATGAGAACTTTCTGTCCTACCTATCTTTGTGTCATCAGCAAATTCATTCAAACCATTGATATACATTCAAAATCATTGAGATAAAAGCAAAATACTGCAGATGCTGGAATCTGAAAGAAAAACAAAATGCTGGAAAATCTCAGCTGGTCTGACAGCATCTGTGGGGAGAGAATAGAGCCAACGCTTCGAGTCTAGAGGACCTTTTTTCAGAGCCGAGCAAAGAGAATCAGCAGAGATTGATACAATGGTTGGGTGGGGGGATGGGGGGGGGGGGGGGGGCGCGTGGAATGGGATAAAGGGAACGTAAATGAGGATACAGAAGGCAAGGCTGGATAGACTGGGACCTTGATCTTTCACTCCCACTATTTAGGTTAAAGCCCTCTCTGCTGCCCTAATTTCTGACCTATAAGGAGAAGCTGGATAGACTGGGATTTTTTTTCCTTGGAGCATAGGAGGCTTAGGGGTGATCTTATAGAGGTCTATATAATAATGAGGGGCATAGCTAAGTTAGATAGTCAACATCTTTTCCCAAAGGTAGGGGAGTCTCAAACTAGAGGGCATAGAATTAAGGGGAGAGATACAAAAGGGTCCAGAGGGACAATTTGTTCACACAGAGTTGAGTGTGTCTGGAACGAGCTGCCAGAGGTAGTAGTAGAGATGGGTACAATTTTGTCTTTTAAAAGCATTTAGACAGTTACAGGGTAAGATTGGTATAGAGGGATATGGGCCAAATGCAAGACTAGATTAATGGTTGAAACTGGGCAGCATAGGCAAGTTGGGCCGCAGGGCCTGTTTTCCATGCTGTAAACCTCTATTTCTCTATAATTCTTGACCCTGATCTTTCACTCACTATTTAGATTAAAGCCCTCTCTGCTGCCCTAATTTCTGACCTGCCAGAACACTTGTCCCAGTGCGGTTCAGGTGAAGACTGTTCCACTTTCCCAGTACTGGTGCCAGTGCCCAAGGGACCAAAACGCAATTTTTCCCTCGCCAGCCTTTCAACTATACATTTAAATCTCTAACTTTATTCATTCTCTGTAAATTTGCTGTGGCTCAGGTAATAACCCAAGGATTATTAACTTTGAGGTTCTGCTTTTTAATATAGGCTCTCGCTGCTCATACTCAGTAAGCAGGACCTCTGTCTTAGTTTTGCCTACATCATTGATACCTATGTGGACCAAGACCACTGGATTCTCCCCCTCCTACTTCGTTCCTCTCCAGCCCAGAGCAGATATCCAGAGCTCTGACACTGGGTAGGGAACAACATTTTGGACACTCGCTCTCCCCCTGACTATACTGTCCTCTACTACCACTACCTTAATTTCCTGTATTACAGTGCTAGTTTACACATCCACCCTGCAGCCCCCACTTTCATACGTACAGGTGACAAACACTTTGAATCTGTTGGATAATTGCAAAGGCTGAGTCATCTCTCATTTCTACCTTTTTGATCCCCTTACCTACCCCACTCACAATCACAATCGCCTGTCCCCAATGGCTGACTAAATTTGAAGACAGTAAGAAGTCTCAACACCACCCAGTTAAAGTCCAACAGGTTTAAGTGGAAACACGAGCTTTCAGAGCGCTTCTCCTTCAGGTGAGTGGAGGTAGGTTCACAAACACGGCATATATAGGCAAAGACACAATTGAAAGATAATTACAGATTGGAAGATTCACTTTCCAATCTGTAATTATCTTGCAGTTGTGTCTTTGCCTATATATGTCATGTTTGTGAACCTACCTCCACTCACCTGATGAAGGAGCAGTGCTCCGAAAGCTTGTGATTGCAAATAAACCTGTTGGACTTTAACCTGGTGTTGTGAGACGACTTACTGTGCCCATCCCAGTCCAATGCTGGCATCGGCACCTCATAAATCTGAAGAACCTAACCTAAGGGGTGTGATCACCTCCTGGAACAAAGCATCCAGGTAACGTTCCCCCCTCTCTGATGTGCCACAGTGTCTGCAACTTTGACTCCAGCTCAATGACTCTGAGCTGAAGCTCCGAGAGTTGCAAGCACTTACTGCAGATGTGTTCACTCTGGATCACACTGGCATCCATGACCTCCCACGTTCTACAGTCTCAATTCTGCAATGCAGTTGTTGGCGCAGACCTGAGAGTTGATCATTTGTCCAACCTTTGAGCTGGCAAATCACACAACCAGTGTGGCAACGACACCTCCTCCTCAATTATCCTCAACACTGGTGTCCCGCAAAGCTGTGTCCTCAGCTCATTACTAAAGTCCTTATACGCTTATGACTGAGACACCAAGTTCTGCACCAACTTGCTGATGACGCCAGCATAGTGGTCGGATCTCCAACAATGATAAGGTGGAGTCCAGGAAAGAGATGGACAATCTGGTGAAATGGTGCGTCGACAATCTCTCCCTCAATGTCAGTAAAACGAAGGAGATAGCCATCGATTTCAGGAAGCATAGTGGAGGACATGCCCCAGTCTACATCGACGGGGATGAAGTGGAAATGGTCGAGAGCTTCAGGTTTCTAGATGTCCAGATCACCAACAACCTGTCCTGGTTCCTGCATGCTGACACTATAGTTAAGAAAAACCACTTTCTCAGGCGGCTAAGGAAATTGAGCATGTCTGCTATGATTCTCACCATATTTTACAGATGCACCATAGAAGGCATCCTTTCCAGATGTATCACAGCTTGGTATGGCTCCTGTTCTGACCAAGACCGCAAGAAAGGGTTGTGAACGTAGCCCAGTCCATCATGCAAACCAGCCTCCCATTCATTGACTCCATCTACAATTTCTGCTACCTCGGAAAAGCAGCCAGCATCACCAAGGACTCCATGCACCCTGGACATACTCTCTTCCATCTTTTTCTGTCAGGAAAAAAAATACAAAAGTCTGAGGTCACGTACCAACCGACTCAAGAGAAGTGATAGTCCAATGGTATTATCGCTAGATTATTAATCCAGAAACTCAGCTAATGTTCTGGGGGAGCCAAGTTCGAATGCCATCATGGCAGATGGTGGAATTTGAATTCAATAAAGAAAATCTGGAATTAAGAATCTGCTGATGACCATGAAACCATTGTTGATTGTCGGAAAAATCCATCTGATTCACTAATGTCCTTTAGGGAAGGAAACCTGCCGTCCTTATCCAGTCTGGCCTACATCTGACTCCAGAGCCACAGCAATGTGGTTGATTCTCAACTGCCCTCCAAGGACAACTAGGGATGGGCAATAAATGCTGGCCAGCCAGCAACGCCCATGTCCCACAAATGAATAAAACAAAAACAGCTTCTTACCTGTTGCTGTCAGACTTTTGAATGGACCTACCTTTATATTAAGTTGATCTTTCTTTACACCCTAGTTATGACTGTAACACATACTATGCTTTCATTCTCCTCTGTACACCAATACATGTCTTTTTCCGGCTGAAGGTCTGTGACCAGTGATGTTCCGCAGGGCTCTGTACTGGGACCTCTGCTATTTGTGATATATATAAATGATTTGGAAGAAGGTGTAACTGGTGTTATCAGCAAGTTTGCGGATGACACGAAGATGGCTGGACTTGCGGATAGCGATTGTCGGGCAATACAGCAAGATATAGATAGGCTGGAAAATTGGGCGGAGAGGTGGCAGATGGAATTTAATCCAGATAAATGCGAAGTGATGCATTTTGGAAGAAATAATGTAGGGGGGAGTTAGACAATAAATGGCAGAGCCATCAAGAGTATAGAAACAGAGGGACCTAGGTGTGCAAGTCCACAAATCCTTGAAGGTGGCAACACAGGTGGAGAAGGTGGTGAAGAAGGCATATGGTATGCTTGCCTTTATAGGACGGGGTATAGAGTATAAAAGCTGGAGTCTGATGATGCAGCTGTATAGAACGCTGGTTAGGCCACATTTGGAGTACTGCATCCAGTTCTGGTCGCCGCACTACCAGAAGGACGTGGAGGCATTGGAGAGAGTGCAGAGAAGGTTTACCAGGATGTTGCCTGGTCTTAGCTATGAGGAGAGATTGGGTAAACTGGGGTTGTTCTCCCTGGAAAGACGGAGAATGAGGGGAGATCTAATAGAGGTGTACAAGATTATGAAGGGGATAGATAGGGTGAACGGTGGGAAGCTTTTTCCCAGATCAGAAGTGACGATCACGAGGGGTCATGGGCTCAAGGTGAGAGGGGCGAAGTATAACTCAGATATTAGAGGGATTTTTTTACACAGAGGGTGGTGGGGGCCTGGAATGCGCTGCCAAGTAGGGTGGTGGAGGCAGACACGCTGACATCATTTAAGACTTACCTGGATAGTCACATGAGCAGCCTGGGAATGGAGGGATACAAATGATTGGTCTAGTTGGACCAAGGAGTGGCACAGGCTTGGAGGGCCGAAGGGCCTGTTTCCTGTGCTGTACTGTTCTTTGTTCTTTGTGACAATGAATCAAATCAAATGATGCTTGATAAAGGAAGATGGAGGTGAAGCAGTGAAAGGAGAGGAAATGCAGTGCCAAACCACTTGCCAAAAACAGTTTATAAGTAGCAAGATGGATGCCACAGAGGGATTGTCGACGGAATCTCTGTGGGTGGATGTTCGCAACAGGAAGGAGTCAATAACTTTACTGGGTGTTTTCTATAGGCCGCCCAATAGTAGGAGGGATGTGGAGGAGCAGATTGGGAAGCAGATCCTGGAGAGATGTGATAATAACAGAGTGGTCGTGATGGGAGATTTTAATTTCCCAAATATCGATTGGAATATCCCTAGGGTGAGGGGTTTCGATGGGGAGGAGTTTGTTAGGTGTGTTCAGGAGGGCTTCCTGACACAGTATGTGGATAAGCCTACAAGAGGAGAGGCTGTACTTGATTTGGTATTAGGGAATGAACCTGGGCAGGTGTCAGATCTATCAGTGGGAGAGCATTTTGGGGATAGTGATCATAATTCTATCTCCTTTACATTAGCATTGGGGAGAGATAGGATCAGTCAAGCTAGGAAAGTGTTTATTTGGAGTAAGGGCAATTATGAGGCTATTAGTCAGAGCATTAGAGGCATAAAATGGAAGGAGGTTTTCTCAGGGAAATGTACAGAAGAAATGTGGCAAATTTTCAAGGAATATTTGTCTGGAGCTCTGCACAACAACGTTCCAATGAGACGGGAGTTATGGTAGGTTACAAGAACCATGGTGCATGAAAGCTGTAACTAATTTAGTAAAGAAGAAAAGACAAGCTTACAAAAGGTTCAGGGAGCTAGGTAATGTTAGAAATCTAGAAGAGTATACGACCAGTAGGAAGGCGCTTAAGAGGGAAATTAGAGCAAGAAGGGGTCATGAGAAGGCCTTGGCAGACAGGATAAAGGAAAACCCAAGGCATTCTACAAGTACGTTAAGAGCAAGAAGATAAGATGTGAAGGAGTACGACCTATCAAATGTGACGGTGGGAAAGTCTGTATAGAACCGGTAGAAATGGCAGAGGTACTCAATGAATACTTTACTTCAGTATTCACAGTGGAAAGGGATCTTGGTAGTTGCAGTGCAGCATTGCAGTGGACTGAGAAGATTGAGCATGTGGACATTAGGAAAGAGGATGTGTTGGAGCTTTTGAAAAGCATCAAGTTCGATAAATCGCCGGGACCGGATGGGATGTACCCCAGGTTACTGTGGGAGGTGAGGGAAGAGATTGCTGAGCCTCTGGCGATGATCTTTGCGTCATTAATGGAGACGGGAGAGGTTCTGGAGGATTGCGGATGAGGTTCCGTTATTCAAGAAAGGGAGAAGAGATAGCCCGGGAAATTATAGACCGGTGAGTCTAACCTCAGTGGTTGGTAAGTTGATGGAGAAGATCCTGAGAGGCAGGATTTATGAACATCTGGAGAGGAATAGTATGATCAGAAATAGCCAGCACGGCTTTGTCCAAGGCAGATCATGCCTTACGAGCCTAATTGAATTTTTTGAAGATGTAACTAGACACATAGATGAGGGAAGAGCGGTAGATGTAGTTTATATGGATTTCAGCAAGGCGTTTGATAAGGTGCCCCATGCAAGGCTCATTGAGAAAGTGAAGGGGCATGGGATACAAGGGGACGTTGCTTTGTGGATACAGAACTGGCTTGCCCACAGAAGGCAGAGTGGTTGTAGATGGGTCTTTTTCAGCATGGAGGTCGGTCACCAGTGGAATGCCCCAGGGATCTGTTCTGGGACCCTTGCTCTTTGTGATTTTTATAAATGACCTGGATGAGGAAGTGGAAAGATGGGTTGGCAAGTTTGCTGATGACACAAAGGTTGGTGGTGTTGTGGATAGTGTAGAGGGATGTCAGCAGTTGCAATGAGACATAGATAAGATGCAAGACTGGGCGGAGAAGTGGCAGAAGGACTTCAACCCAGATAAGTGTGTGGTGGTTCATTTTGGCAGGTCGAATAGGATGAAAGAATATAATATTAAGGGTAAGACGCTGGGCAGTGTCGAAGACCAGAAGGATCTTGGAGTCCGGGTTCATAGGACGCTCAAAGTAGCGTCGCAGGTAGAGGCTGTGGTTAAGAAGGCGTATGGAATGCTGGCCTTCATCGATAGAGGAATTGAGTTCAGAAATCGGGAGATAATGTTGCAGCTGTATAGGACCCTGGTCAGACCCCACCTGGAGTACTGTGCCCAGTTCTGGTCGCCTCATTACAGAAAGGATGTGGAAGCCATAGAAAGGGTGCAGAGGAGATTTACAAGGATGTTGCCTGGATTAGGTGGCATGCCTTATGAGGATAGGTTGAGAGAGCTAGGTCTTTTCTCCTTGGAGAGGCGAAGGATGAGAGGTGACCTGATAGAGGTGCATAAGATGTTGAGGGGTATTGATAGAGTGGATTCTCAGAGGCTTTTAATCAGGGCTGAAATGGTTGCCACAAGAGGTCACAGGTCTAGGGTGCTGGGGAGTAGGTACAGAGGAGATGTTAGGGGTAAGTTTTTCATTCAGAGGGTGGTGGGTGCGTGGAAACGGCTGCTGGTGGAGGCAGATTCGATAGGGTCTTTTAAGAGACTTTTGGGTATGTTCATGGAAGTTAGTAAGATAGAGGGTTATAGGTAAGCCTAGTAGGTAGGGACATGTTCGGCGCAACTTGTGGGCCGAAGGGCCTGTTTGTGCCGTAGTTTTTCTACGTTCTATGTTCTAAATAAAAAGATAAAGTTTTATTTCATCAGAGATTGTGATAGATTTGTAGCTCCAACAGTTTTTATTTAAGAACATAAGAACATAAGAAATAGGAGCAGGAGTAGGCCATCTAGCCCCTCGAGCCTGCCCCGCCATTCAGTAAGATCATGGCTGATCTGACGTGGATCAGTACCACTTACCCGCCTGATCCCCATAACCCTTAATTCCCTTACCGATCAGGAATCCATCCATCCGCGCTTTAAACATATTCAGCGAGGTAGCCTCCACCACCTCAGTGGGCAGAGAATTCCAGAGATTCACCACCCTCTGGGAGAAGAAGTTCCTCCTCAACTCTGTCTTAAACCGACCCCCCTTTATTTTGAGGCTGTGTCCTCTAGTTTTAACTTCCTTACTAAGTGGAAAGAATCTCTCCGCCTCCACCCTATCCAGCCCCCGCATTATCTTATAAGTCTCCATAAGATCCCCCCTCATCCTTCTAAACTCCAACGAGTACAAACCCAATCTCCTCAGCCTCTCCTCATAATCCAAACCCCTCATCTCCGGTATCAACCTGGTGAACCTTCTCTGCACTCCCTCCAATGCCAATATATCCTTCCTCATATAAGGGGACCAATACTGCACACAGTATTCCAGCTGCGGCCTCACCAATGCCCTGTACAAGTGCATCAAGACATCCCTGCTTTTATATTCTATGCCCTTCGCAATATAGGCCAACATCCCATTTGCCTTCTTGATTTAATTAGAGTTTTCCTTTCTTACAGTTTTACTGGTTTTTATGGATTAACAATTGTTGAATGGTGCCTGGAAAATTGAAGGAAATCCTAAATATAAATAAAACAATTGTAAAACCCTAGAAGGCTTATATTAATGATTGTTTCCAAATATTTTGTTGGCAATTTATTTAGATCCAAGTTGCTTCAGCAGTCATCAGTCTTGGACTCAACCACGCCTACTAAATACCAGAATGGAAGATCTTTTAGCATTTCCTCAGACAGTATTACTATATGTGCTGATGTAAGCAAAGTTTCTCATAGAAACCAGTTGGATGTATTGGCCCAGCTATACTCTGCTTGTATCTCTGGTAAGTGAATACGTTTAAATATTGCCAAAAAAGCATAGGAAAGATTAATTTGTTTCTTGCAGAGAGTGGCCTGGAATGTATTGCCTAAATAGGCAATGGAATCAGATTCAATAGTAACATTGAAAAGGAATTTTTAAAATATATTTATGAAAAGGGAACATTTTCAGGGTAATGGGGAAATTGGGATTATTTGGATAGATTGCTTAAGGAGATTGAATGGCCTGTTGTGATGTACAATTGCTATGTGTGGAACATGACTAACTTAATAGGTAACTGGAACTGTGCTGATTAATGCATTTGAAATATGGTGTACTGGCATGTTACTTATGGTGAAATACAGTGGGTGAAATTTTGCCTTTTTGGCAAGATGTCATCTCGGGTGAGAAAAGTGGAGGGTAGCTTGCTGGCTGTGCTTCCGGGTTTTCCTGTCAAATTTTTAAACACTCTTCCAACAAAATGAAAGGGGCAGGTCCCAGGATGGCACGCTGACCATTGAGCTCTGGTTGAGACCACCCTGCCAGCAGCTTAAGTTTATAAACGATCAGGAAGGACGCCCCAATGTAAATGAAAAATTGAATCCTCCCCCCGCCCCCTTTTTTTTGTAACAGAAACTCCTCCACTCCTGGCACTTACCTCACAGAACTCCACCCCGACTACCACGAAGGAACACTGTACCCTCACCCCCACCATGCAACACTCCACCCAGTAGTGCCCAGACATGACCCTCTCTTCCCTGGGGACTGTACTTAGCTGTGTGCCTCCAGTAGGCCCTGCTTACCAGGAGCACATCATGGGGGACCTGTCATGATTCACGCCAACATGAATGGACAATTTAATGTAGGGGGACAGGAACTATCAAGTGTAAAGGGATAGGGCAGGAGAGAGGGCTTGGGTAGAATACTCTCGAGATTTGGTGCAGACATGATGGGCCGAATGGCCTCTTCCGCACTGCAGGGATTCTGTGACTCCGCAGCCTTAAATTATTTGGTCCTTTTTGCAGGTTATTTACAATACAGTGTACACCATACATGCTGGCAGATCTGTGAGATGGAGAAAAATATTAATGCAGAAATATGGTATTTTGACAATAAAGTGACCTCGTAACCAAGTGTCAAGATGTCCACGATATAGACTGCCTGAGGGTTGCAAAGGGTTTGGAAAATGGCTGAAACAGCAAAATATAAACTTCTAATTTTATGTTCTCCTAATTCTAGAGAATTTAGTGCCAAATATTTTTCTGGAGCTCTTCTTTATACTGCAGTTGTTGACATCCAGGGGAGGAGCATCCACAGATGATTTGGAAGATGCCATCGGGGTGAAAGGTAAGAGCTGTAATGACACTTGTATTCCAATTTTGGCTCGAAGCAAATACAGGATGTATAATACAAGCAATGCATATGAATAGAAATAACTTGCATTTATATTGTATCTTTCACAACCTCTGGCTGTCTCAAAAGTGCTTTCCAGCCGATGAAGTACCTTTTAGTAAAGTTTATTTATTAGTGTCACTAGTAGGCTGACATTAACAATGCAATGAAGTTACTGTGAAAATTCCATCGTTGCCACATTTTTGAAATGTAATATAGGAAATGTGGCAGCCAAATTGCACACTGCAAGATCCCACAAGTAGCAATGTATTCATGACTAAATAATGGGAATAGTTGAATGTACAATAATGGAGGTGTAAGTGGGCTTAATGCCAGAATTAGAGTCATGTACTAACAAATACCCCTGTAAAATCTAGTGTGAAGATCAGTAGTTGCGTGGTTTTAAAATTCATACTTCTGAATATCTCGGGGGGGATGCTGAATCAACTTGTATCACAACTTTGTCTCTGAATCCACGGTAGTGCAACCATTGAGAAGAAATTATAGCAAGTAGTTGCTGGTTCTGTAGATGTCAATGACCATGTCCATCCACCAAATCCCTAATAAAGGTTGGAGACTGTTGCTCATAATTAGTCTGTAGGACAGACTGAAGGGTCACTTGTTAAAAATGAGTAAGGAATCCACAGGTCATTATATATTTAGTCATCAAACTCTCAGTATGCCTGTTGCCATGTCGATGTGGGTAAATTGGAAGGAGATGCGGAATTCTCCGTTTCTTTTCGAAGTGCGGTGGCAGGCAGTTCCCCCGGCGCAATCACAACTGGCTAGAATGGTGTGAACTCATGCCCATTTCTGTGCTTGGAGCCTCATTAATTATGTATGAGTGAGCATCTCTCCAAATCCCCTGATAGGTCAAGAGCTGATTCATCTGCCTGGCATCAGCTAGCAGGTTCGAAGATCTGGGTGCCACATCAAAATGCCAGTCCATCACACTTGTATCATTCTCTCCAGCCCACTTGTCTTCAAATGACTGTGCAGTAAGTCCAAAACAGAGGAGAAAAGGCTAGCAGCCTCAAAAAGATCTCTGCACTGATACGAGCACCATGCCCTTGAGGCTTTGATTTGAGGAGTCGAGCGCAGAGGCATGTCCTCTACCCAAGGAATGGCTTCAGGAAGCACACCAACCTCACCTCTCAGGCCTGAGAGGTCGTCACCTAAGAGGTCAGCCTGGCTGACAACCATACCAGATGCGCCATGCAGTGCAAGAAGCAGATGAATGATCTCATTCGCACTTCCAGCCTAAATCCTCTCTCAGTTCCCTCCACTATCAAACTCTCTCAATGGCATTGTTTGCTCAAAACTTGACACTCTTCATGGATCTCATACATCCATTAGCAAGGGACAAATATCAACACTTATTCCATCTGTCATGTTGCCCACACTCCATCCTGCGGTCTTCTGGGGAGGGCTTACCTGTTGCTTAGCAAGATTGTGAAGAATACAGCAAACTGTGATCGTGCGGGAAACCCCCTCAGGTGTATACTGCAGAGAGCCATCTGAGCAGTCCAGGCATCTGAATCGCATCTTCAGAAGTCCTATGGTTTGCTTTGTGAGCTGTAAACAGTGTTGTACCGCTGCTCAGCATAGGTCTGAGGGTGACCTGATGCACTGGTGTCATCAACCAGTGTTTGTAGCCCTTATCTCCCAGCAACCATCCCTGCAGACATTCTGGATCCATTTGTTGTTAGTGGTAGTGAATATTCTCACGTTCCTTCTGAGCCCATCACTGTGAGGTTCCCATGTCCCACGTGGACTCTACCCACACAATTGGAATCTACATACACCCCCTTCCGGTAAGCAATGTTTGTGAGCGTTTCATGGAGCCTTTTCAGTGTCCAGCTCCCCTCCCTGGGTTTTTCCTCTACCTTCCATTGTGCGTTATCCTCATCCACTTCCTTGCTCCTCTGCCTGCATTGTTCCACATTGCCCACTTGGTCTTTGTTCACAACCACCCCCCTCCTTGCCCATCTCCTTGCACCCCACTGCTGGTCAAACAGTGGTCAGTTGGATTGGAGAATCCATGAGTCCTGCAGCACAATGCTGTCCCATCAAGACCAGCTCGGCATGAGGCTGGAGGGCACAAACCGGTTTACCCCAGCAGAGTGGTTTTAAGTGCAACAGATGCTATGGCAGGTAGGCTATGTATGTTGCACTCGCCTCGAAGTCTCAGATGAACTGGGGTCGCCTTGAGCACAGCATTCTTTTTCAATCAGATTTGAGGCCAATGTGATTTACTGTTGGCCTAACGGGAGATTTGAAGGCCTGAGGAGATTCACAGAGTCATAGAAATTTACAGCATGGAAACAGGCCCTTCGGCCCAACTTGTCCATGCCGCCCTTTTTTTAAACCCCGAAGCTAGGCCCAATTGCCCGCATTCGGCCCATATCCCTCTATACCCATCTTACCCATGTAACTGTCTAAATACTTTGTAAAAGACAACATTGTACCTGCCTGTACTACTACCTCTGGCAGCTTGTTCCAGACACTCAGCACCCTCTGTGTGAAAGAATTGTCCCTCTGGACCCTTTTGTATCTCTCCCCTCTCACCTTAAATCTAGTTTTAGACTCCCCTACCTTTGGGAAAAGATATTGACTATCTAGCTGATCTATGTCCCTCATTATTTTATTGACCTCTATAAGATCACGCCTCAGCCTTCTACACTCCAGAGAACAAACTCCCAGTCTATCTAGCCTCTCATATAACTCAAACCATCAAGTCCCGGTAACATCCTAGTAAATCTTTTCTGCACTCTTTCTAGTTTAATAATATCCTTTCTATAATAGGATGACCAGAACTGTTCAGAGTATTACAAGTGTGGCCGTACCAATGCCTTGTACAACTTCAACAAGACGTCCCAACTCCTATATTCAGTGTTCTGATCAATGAAACTAAGCATGCTGAATGTCTTCTTCACCACTCCGTCCAACTGTGACACTATTTTCAAGGAACTATGAACCTGTACCCCTAGATCTTTGTTCTGTAACTCTCCCCAACGCCCTACCATTAACTGAGTAAGTCCTGCCCTGGTTCGATCTATCAAAATACATCACCTCGCATTTATTTAAATTAAACTCCATCTGCTATTCGTCAGTCCACTGGCCCAATTGATCAAGATCCTGTTGCAATCTGAGATAACTTTCTTCACTGTCCACTATGCCACCAATCTTGGTGTCATCTGCAAACTTACTAATCATGCCTACTAAATTCTCATCCAAATCATTAATATAAATGACAAATAACAGGGATCACTGATCCCTGAGGCACACTGCTGGTCACAGGCCTCCAGTTTGAAAAACATACCTCTACAACCACCGTCTGGCTTCTGTCATTACTTATAAAGACTCGCATTCCAACCATTATTTTATAAATTGAGTTTGTGTCTTTATATGCCCTGTTTGTGAACAGAACTCCCACTCACCTATGAAGGGCCAGCACTCCGAAAGCTAGCAGCTTGTGCTACGAAATAAACCTGTTGAACTTTAACCTGGTGTTGAGACTTCTTATTCTGTCATCAAGTCAATTTTGTATCCATTTAGCTACCTCACCCTGGATCTCATGAGATTTAACCTGATGCAACAATCTACCATGCGGTACCTTGCCAAAGGCCTTGCTAAAGTCCATGTAGACAACATCAACTGCACTGCCCTCATCTAC
The DNA here is from genome assembly GCF_964213995.1 of Mustelus asterias. Lineage (NCBI taxonomy): Eukaryota > Metazoa > Chordata > Chondrichthyes > Carcharhiniformes > Triakidae > Mustelus > Mustelus asterias. The sequence goes on from NC_135818.1 coordinate 28,245,173, forward strand.
CTTCTTGGTTACCCCTTTAAAAAACTCAATCAAATTTGTGAGACATGATTTTGCACTCAAAGCCATGCTGACTGTCCCTAATAAGTCCTTGCGTCTCTAAATGCCTGCAGATCCTGTCTCTCAAAATACCAAAATAAGATTCCAGTGCACAGCTGCGTTAATGAGCATTCTGAGATACAAGTGAATTCAAATGCTGTTCATGTCACTAGGCAGTGGGAGAACTGACCCACCATTGGGAGAATTTCAAACTATTTTTATGCTTCCTTTCTACCTGCCACAGACAGGCTGGGAGAACCCCCACTGAGGTCTATGCAGGACATTTTCTGATCTTATGAAGGAAGACCTCCCAACAGCCAGCAGGAGATAGAGGAACAGATTTGTAGACAGATTATGGAAAAATGTAAATACAACAGGGTTGTTTTGGTGGGTGATTTTAATTCCCCTATCCTTACTGGGACTCCCTTAGTGCCAGAAATTTCGATTGGAGAGAATTTGTTGGGTGTGTCCAGGAGGGTTTCTTGAAGCACTATGTAAATAGTCAAACTAGGGAAGGGGTCATACAAGATCTAGTTTTGGGGAATGAGCCCAGCCAGGTGATCGAAGTTTCAGTGAGGAAGCATTGTAGGAACAATGACCATAATTCCATAAGTTTTAAGTTACTTACTGATAAGGATAAGAGTAGTGGTGAAAATATTAAACGGATAGCATGGGGAATACAGCAAGATATTGACAGGCTGGAGACTTGGGCAGAGAAATGGCAGATGGAATTTAATCTGGACAAATGCGAGATGGTACATTTTGAAAGGTCTAATGCAGGAGCGGAGTATACAGTAAATGGCAGAACCCTTAGAAGCGTTAACATACGGAGGGATCTAGGCATACAGGTCTGCAGTTTCCTGAAAGTGGCAACAGAAGTGGATAAGGTAGTCAGGAAGGCACATGGCATGCTTGCCTTCATCGGTTGAGACATAAAGTATAAAAATTGGCCAGCCATGTTGCAGCTATAGAACTTTAGTTAGGCCAAATTTGGAATACTGTGTGCAGTTCTGGTTGCCACATCAGCAGAAGGATGTGGAGGTTTTGGGGAGGGTACAGAAAAGGTTTACCAGGATGTTGCCTGGTTTAGAGGGTACTAGCTATGAGGAGTAATTGGGCAAACCTGGTTTGTTTTCGCTTGAATGTCGGAGACTGAGAGGCGAGCTGATAGAAATTTACAAAATTGAGGGGCATGGATAGTCAATCTTTTTCCAAGGGTACCAATGTCAATTGCTAGGGGACATAGAATCACTACAGTGCAGAAGAAGGCCATTCAGCCCATCGAGCCTGCACTGATAACAAACCCATCCAGGCCCTATCCCCAGGTTTAAGATAAAAAGGGGAAAGTTTAAAGGAGATGTGAAAGGCAAGTTTTTTTTAAATAGAGGGAGAGTTTCTGTGGTTCATTGCCAGAGGAGGTGGTAGAAACAAATAGAGTAGTCAACGTTTAAGAGGCATCTTGACAGATACGTGAATAGGCAGCGAATAGAGGGATGCGAACTGGGTAAAGGCAAAAGTCGTCATGTGGGCCCACCAAGCCCACAGACTTGGAAGGCAAAAGGGCCTGTTCCTGTGCTGTACTGTTCTTTGAAGGTCTAACTTGTTCAAACAGAATGGTAAACCGTTTTTTTGGATTAAATTCTAAATCAACCAAGATTCAAGATACAGATTTAATCCATAAAGTAACATTCTAGTATAGCCAGATTATAGGGCAGTTACCAAAGATTGGAGAAAGTTGCTTACTTTATTCATTCTCGGGATGTGGGTGTGATTGGCTAGGCCAGAATTTATTGCCCATCCCTAATTATCCTTCAGGAAAATGGTGGTAAGCCACTTTCTTGAACTGCTGGGCTCCATGTGGTATTGGTACTCCCAACAGTGTTATTAGGGAAGAAGTTCCAGGATTGTGACCCAGTGACAGTGAACATATTTCCAAGTCAGGATAATGGGTGGCTTGGAGGGGAACTTCCAGGGGAATTACCCTATTCATGGTGTGAACAGGCCATTCCTCCACCGATATTAGTCTGGAGGCAGGAGCTGGGATTTAGATGAGAGTAGTCTGTCTTCTTCCTTTCCTGAAGGATATGCATTTGTCTATAGCTAGTGCCTACGTCTTTATTTCTGTGCAAACTATTCATAGAATCCCTACAGTGCAGAAGGAAGCCATTGACCAAAGTCTTTTGAAGAGACTCAATTCTCTCTGGTTATTTTGTAACATAGAATCAGGGTAGGCTATTCAAACCCTTGAACATGTCTGCATTCAGATCATGTTGATGTATCAGTACCTAGTTTATAGTGTCTCTTGTGCCTCATGTTGGTCACACACTGCTGGAGTAAAAGGTTATGGATTCAAGTCCCACTTCAGATATTTGAGTAATAAATAAATCCAGGCTAGACAGGCCAGTGCAGTGCTGAAGGAGCGCTTTGCTGTTGAAGTTGTAATTTTTCAGATGGATGTTAAACTGAGACCCTGTCTTCTCCTGCTTCAGGTGGCAGGAGAGTTCTGAGTTCTGGCCAATACTTATCCCTTGATCAACATGACCAACAGATAATCACATTGCTGATTTTGGGAGCTTGCTGTGTGCAAATTGGGTGCCATGTTTCTCTACATACAACATGTGGCTGTAAAATACTTTGGAATGTCTTGAAAGGTGCTAGTCAAGAATAACCACTAGCTGCATCAGATAAACATGCTGGTTCTGGCCTAAATAGCATATGTTGTGAAAAGGTATTTTTAAGATCATAAAAAGCAAGTAATTTTCTTTCTTCTGGGTTTTATATTTTCTACATCAATAATTTATTTTCCAGATGTGGAAAGACAGTACTTCAGGAGTGTTCATAATTGTATCTATTTTGCTGTCAGAGTTCTAGAAACGCAGTTCATGTGAGTATTCATCTTTTATTGAACTTGCATAGTCTTTTTAAGTTGTAGATACACAGCAGTACAGATGGATAAGATTTACCTTGGCTACATCCATTGTGGTAACTTTTGAGGTCAGCTTCTTGCTAATAGTGGACTTGCTAGGGAGACGTGGAGGGAAATAACTTGACTATTAATTATTGAGGATAACTGTTTCAACTGAGGGAATTTCCATAACCAGTCTTTCTCTAAAGACTAAAGATCTCTGTAAATTTATGCATTTACTTATTTGTTCATAGATGCGGGCATTGCTGGCTCGGCCAGCATTTATTGCCCTTCAGAAAATGGTGATGAGCTGCCACCTTGAGTTGCTGCAGTCCACGTGGTGCAGGTGTACCCATAGTGCTGATAGGGAATTCCAGAATTTTGATCCAGCGACAGTGAAGGAACCGCAATTTCGTTCCAAGTCAGGGCGATGTGGTTTGGAGGGCACTTGCAGATGGTTGTGTTTCCATGTACCTGACCCCCTTGTCCTCCGAGGTGGTAGAGGTTAAGCTAGAGACACTTTTACACACACTCATCCAGGCCATGTGAAGTACTCTGATGTTCATATTTGGTGCAAAGAACAGGTCTCAGACATCCATTCATGTTGTAAAAGATCAACTCATTGTTCCCAATTAGTACCCTGTTTAAACTATTATATTTTAATTACCCAACTCTTAAGTTGAATGAATGCCCCAGTTTAAGAGAGAGAAGAGAAAGATACTGGCCAATCGCTTACCTTTACCCTGCGATGTCACATTTGATTTCTTTAGAATGCAGTCACTCTGCTGGGGATATGCAGACAGTCTCACATCTCAGACTGGCTCTCATATCCTTACACTGTTCCCTCTTAGACTGGCTCTCATATCCTTACACTGTTCCCTCTTAGACTGGCTCTCATATCCTTGCTCTCATATCCTTACACTGTTCCCTCTTAGACCGGCTCTGATATCCTCGAACAGCTCCCTCTCTGGCTCTGATATCCTCGTATTGCTCCCTTTCGGACTCACTCTGATACCCTCCCTCTCGGACTTGCCCTGGGGCCCTCCTCCGCCTCCCCCACCTTGGGCGTGTCCCGGCGTCCTCCACTATCCCCCCCACCCCCCCCCCTTCCCAGGCCTGCCCCTGAACTTGTTCTTTTATCTGCTTGCCGCATGATTGCTGTTTTCGAGAGGAGCTGATAGCCTTGGCATTCAGAAGAGGAAGTTAATTTTTAAGAAAAGTTGGAAATTATACCAGACGGAATAATGTGCATTGTATTGTGTTAAGTTTTATTTTACCTTTTGTAGGATAATTTCTTATTTGGATAAGGGGACAATAAGGCTTCTTGGTGAGAATGACCGACTCGGTATGTTCTCTGCGTCATTACGTGACCGGTTGTCCCGTGCCAATGAGGTCAGCACTGCACAGGTGAGATTATATACTGCTGTTTGATAGATTGTGGTAATCTAAAGTCATTCTTTATCATGTTACATTTTTCTTTCAAGTGGATTTCTTAGTGATGGACACTCTTTATTAATTACCATGAAATTATAATTGACATTTGCTAGTTCTAGCTTTAGTGGATTTCAAGCTTTGTCTATTCAATATGTCCTTGTAATTTAATCTTTTTAACCACATTATCATTCTTATGAATCTGTGTTTAATGCTTATACTTCCTGAAGTGTTTTGTGCCCAGAACTAAATACAGTTATTCTAAATGGTGTCTCATCAGAGTTCTGTACAGCTGTAAACTCAAGTCCTCTTGAGATGAAAGCCAATATTCCATTCACTTTTCATTAATTACTTGCTTCTAGGCCAATTATCATATCTTTACATGATTTCACTCTGCTTGAAAGTTGTCAGAATATGGTCTTAAAGTATCAATGAACTCTTGACAACTTGGTAAGCTTGTATCTAGTTATCCAAATATCAGACACAAAATCTGATATAAGCCTCTTGAAAATTCACTAATACAATAGAGTGTCTATCCAATCAGTTTCACACCCTAGCTCTATGGTGGAGACATTTACAAGAAATTTCGGGTTTTGTTTTCTTTCCGTCCCCTCTGAAAGTAGTAATTATGGGTTTAAGGAGCTGTTCTGAGGCGGAGATGGATACCTCTCCACTGAGAACAAACATATAACCACTCAAAGAGGAATACCTCGTCTTATAATCTGTGAAGTGAGTGGGAAGTGGTACGCTCTGCACATCAGCAACTTTTAATGATTAAATCAAAATAACTCCCCTTCCCACTATGGTACCTTCCCAGGTAATCGCAGAAGGTGTAACACCTGCCCCTTTACCTCTTCCATGTTTACCATCCAGGGTCCAAAACACTCAGTCCAGGTTAAGCAGCGTTTCACTTGCACATCTTTCAATTTGGTCTATTGCATTCGCTGCTCCCAAATGTAGACTGGGTGATCGCTTTGCTGAGCACCTTTGGTCTGTGTGCAATTAGGACCTTGACCTTCCTATTGCTCACCGATCCTGCTCCCATGCCTACATGTCTGTCCTTGGCCTGCTGCAATGTTCCAGTGAAGCTCAACACAGACTAGAGGAACAGCATCTCCTCTTCCGGCTAGGCATGTTACAGCGTTCCGGTCTCTCCCGAATTCAACAACTTCAGGTGATTAGCTGTACCCCACCTCGACCCCTTCTGTTTTCATTCTATTTACTTTTTAACTGTTCTCTGCCTTTACTTTTATTGCCTTTCTTTATTTTTCTCCTCTCCCCACGCCCCCCCCCCCCCCCCCCAATTCTTTCTCTTTTTTTCTCAATTTCACCTCTCTCCCCACCCAGCCCTCCCCTCCCCCTGCATCTTCATCTGTGATGTGGAGATGCAGGCATTGGACTGAGGTGGACACAACACCAGATTAAAGTCCAACAGGTTTATTTTGTATCACAAGCTTTCAGAACGCTGCTCCTCCTTCAGGTGAGTGGCGACTCACCTGAAACACTCACCTGATGAAGGAGCAGCGCTCCGAAAACTCTTCACTCACCTAATGAAGGAACAGTATTCCGAAAGCTTGTGATACCAAATAAACCTGTTGGACTTTAACCTGGTGTTGTGAGACTTCTTACCGTGCCCATCATCATCTGGCACAGCTTACCCTCTGATTTCAGCTTCTCTGCCGTTTGGCCATTCACACCTTCCATTCTCTCTATGGACTGCCATTAGCAGCCTATCCCCTTGTTTTGGTGGCTATGACTCATCTTCCATTCCCTCACCCTATAGTATAAATATCTCCCACTTTCTATGCCTTTTAGGTTTGACAAAGGGTCATCTGGACTCGAAACGTCAGCTCTTTTCTCTCTCTACAGATGCTGCCAGACCTCCTGAGATTTTCCAGCGTTTTCTGTTTTGATTTCAGATTCCAGCATCTGCAGTAATTTGCTTTTATCCAGTGTATAACTCCCTGATACTCTCTCCAAAGTAACAATTTATTTAATTAACAGTGAACAAGTTAACTAAACTATTAACAAATGAATAAAACACCATTCTAATGGAATGCTGTTTAGATAAATACAATTCCCTCTTATTAACAAAAAAATAGAAATTTAGTCACTCTCTAAATTACAACCAGGTTTGGTGTCTTCCGGAATATTCTGGGCTTTCTCTGTTGATTTTTCTGTCTGGAACTTCTGGCTTCTTTGATACCTTCGCTATCAAGATGGAGCTTTCTCTTAAGACATAAATAAGGCTGTTACTCGGCCAGATGGCAGTTGCTCTCTGCTTATTGTCCAACTGTAGTCCAACTGCCCTCCTCTTTTATACCTGTGGTAACATATCAACATCCCCCACAATAGGATTGGTCTCAGGTTGCCAAAACCATCAAATTTAAATCTTAATATGTTGCTGGCATCCCAGTGCCTGATTTTAAACTGGTGAATTCAAAAGCCTGCTCTGTTTCAAATTGATTGGCTAAATTCAAAAAAAATTCAAATACCTGAAAGTCTGTTGCCTTGGTAACCCTGCTGCTTGGCCTTTAGGTACAGATGTTTCAGTCTGGGACCCCCCCCCATATGCACCAGCATTTATTTTTACTTTCTAAGCACAGAAAAAACACCACCTTTTTAAAGGGACCAGGCAACATTTTCACCTCTTAGCATTTTACAATTAAAAAAAATAATTTTACAAACACCAAATTCTAACATTCTACTCAACTTCACAACAGAGTTCACCTGTAATTCTGGGTACAGTGGAGGAGGGTGAAAATGCTGACCAGTTGGGAAAAGTGAGTTGGTTGAATTGACCATTCAACACTCATTTGGGTGCACTGCCAGTGTGTGGCATTGAATAGTTGACTGACTGACTATGTATGCTGCTGCAAACATATGTAATGATACTCTGCGCCCCCCCACCAAAGAAATATTAATTTATGAATGTCCACATTTTAGATTTTGACATACTTCCCATTATATAGTTTACAGTTGTACCTTCATTAAGAAGAGCCATGTTCTTTCAATGTTGATTGCTTATTTTCCAGGTATCGCCTGCTGTTCCTTCAGTCATACAGTCTGTTCCATTTGAACCTGAAACTGACAATCGGTCAAATTTCTCCAGTGACAGAGCCTTTCAGAATTTTAAGAAACAAAGGTACAGAGCATTTACTGTTACAAATATAAAATGAACATAGGAACACCAGCAGGCCATTCTGCCCCTTGAGCCTGTTCTGCATCCAATTAGATCATGACTGTTCTGAAGAGAGAGATGCCTGTAAGCTAACTTTAAGCTCAGAAACAAAGCTGCCATTCACAACATCAGGATATCCCAAAGTGCCTTATAGCTATTGAATTACTTTTGTTATTTTTGGTCCCACTAAACAACAATATAATGGTGACCAGATCATCTCTGTTATTGATAAAGGCAAAATACTGCAGATGCTGGAATCTGAATCAAAAACAGAAAATGCTGGAAAATCTCAGCAAGTCTGACAATATCTGTGGAGAGAGAATAGAGCCAACGTTTCAAGTCTGGATGACCTTTCATTAGAGCTGAGGACAAAGAAAATGGGATGTGATTTGTATTGTAAGGCTGGGGTGGGTGGTTGGTGGGAGGGATGCAAGATAGCTGTGGGGGACAGTGGGCTTGGAATGGATACTGGTGGACAGTCTATCACCAAATATGGAGATGGTGAGGTTAAGGAAGGGAAGTGAAGTGTCAGAGATGGACCATGTGAAGGTAACAGAGGAGTGGAAATTGGAAGCAAAATTGATACATTTTTCTAGGTCCAGACAAGAGCATGAAGCGACAATTAAACAGTCGTCGATATACCGATAAAAGAGTTGTGGGATTGGAACAAGGAATGTTCGACGTACCCCATAAAGAGACTGGTATAACTGGGACCCATAGCCACACCTTTTGTTTGAAGAAAGTGAGAAGTCAAGCTACCTTGACTACAGCTCTTCATACCCCACATCCTGCATGACTGCATCTCATTCTCTCCGTTCCTTCGTCACTTTCCATAATGGTGCTGCAGATGTCTTCCTCCTTCCTTAACCGTGGTTTTCAGGGCACTTGACCATGTCCAAACCATCTCATGTGATACTGCTCTCATCCCCCATTCCCTCCCTCCCATAGATCCATAGAAAATTACAGCTCAGAAACAGGCCTTTTGGTCCTTCTTGTCTGTGCCGAACCATTTTTTGCCTAGTCCCACTGACCTGCACTTGGACCATATCCCTCCACACCCCCCTCATCCATGAATCCGTCCAAGTTTTTCTTAAATGTTAAAAGTGACTATTTACCACTTTATCCGGCAGCTCATTCCACACTCCCACCAACCTCTGCGTGAATCAGGAGGGTCCCCTTGACTTCACAATTCACCCCACCAGCCTCCGCATTCAAAGGATCATCCTCCACCATTTCCGCCAACTCCAGCATCATGCCACTACTAAACACGTTTTCCCCTTACTCCTTCTGTCAGCATTCCACAGGGATCTTTCCCTCCAGGACACCCTGGTCCACTCCTCCACCAAACCTGAAACCTCATGCACTGCCCACGCCACCTTCCCATGTAATCGTAGAAGGTGCAAGACCTGTCTCTTTATCTCCTCCCTGCTCACTATTCCAGGGCTCAAACACGATTTTCAGGTGCAGCAGCGCTTCACGTGCACATCCTTTAATCTGGAGGGGGACTAATATCCTGGTGGGGAGATTTGCTAGAGCCAATTGGGAGGGTTTAAAATAGTTTGGCAGGAGAGTGGGATCCAAAGCAGTAGGAAGACAAGAGAAGGTTGAGGACAGCACAGAAGTTAAAGAGAGCACATTAAGTAGTAAAGACAGTGTCAGTAATCCTAGTACCAGACAGATCAGGCAAAAACAGAGCAGAGAGCAAGGGAAGTCCAGATTAAACTGCATTTATTTCAATGCAAGAGGCCTGACGGGAAAGACAGATGAACTCAGGCCATGGATGGGTACGTGGGACTGGGATATTATAGCAATTACTGAAACATGGCTAAGGGAGAGACACGATGGGCAGCTCAATGTTCCCGGGTACAGATGTTATAGGAAAGATGGAAGAGGAGGGAGAGTTGCACTTTTGATTAGGGAAAACATCATGGCAGTACTGAGAGGGGATATATTCGAGGGTTCGATCACTGAGTCTATATGGGTAGAACTGAGAAATAAGGGGGAAATCACTTTGATAGGGTTGTACTATAGGCCCCCAAATAGTCAGCAGCAAATTGAGGAGCAAATATGTAAGGAGATTACGGATGGCTCCAAGAAAAATAGGGTGGTAATGGTAGGGGATTTTAACTTTCCCAACATTGACTAACTGGGACAGCCATAGTATTAGAGGGTTGGATAGAGAGAAATTTGTTGAGTGTATTCAGGAAGAATTTCTCATTCAGTATGTGGATGGCCCGACTAGAGAGGGGGCAAAACTTGACCTCCTCTTGGGAAATAAGGGCAGGTGACAGCAGTGTTAGTGAGGGATCACTTTGGGACCAGTGACCAGGCCCACAAGTTAAAATTCTAAATTGGGGCAAGGCCAATTTTGATGGTATCAGGCAGGAACTATCAAAAGTTAATTGGGGGAGTCTGTGGGAAGGCAGAGAGGGACGTCTGGTAAGTGGGAGGCTTTCAAAAGTGTGTTAACTAGGGTTCAGGGTAAACACATTCCTCTTCGAGTGAAGGGCAAGGCTGGCAGAAGTAGGGAACCCTGGATGACTTGGGATATTGAGGCCCTGGTCAAGAAGAAAAAGGAGGCACATGACATGCATAGGCAGCTGGGATCAAGTGAATCCCTTGAAGAGTATAGGGGGTGTAGGAGTAGAGTTAAGAGAGAAATCAGGAGGGCAAAAAGGGGACACGAGATTGTTTTGGCAGATAAGGCAAAGGAGAATCCAAAGAGCTTCTACAAATACATAAAGGGCAAAAGAGTAACTAGGGAGAGAGTAGGACCTCATATGGATCAACAAGGTCAGTTATGTGTGGATCCACAAGAGATGGGTGAGATCCTAAATGCATACTTCTCAACAGTATTTACTGTTCAGAAAAGCATGGATGTTAGGGAACTTGGGGAAATAAATAGTGATGTCTTGAAGAGTGTACGTATTACAGAGGAGGTGTGCTGGAAGTCTTAAAGCCCATCAAGGTAGATAAATCCCCAGGACCTGATGAAGTGTATCCCAAGACATTGTGGGAGACTAGGGAGAAAATTGCGGGTCCCTTATCAGTATATTTGAATCATCTATAGTCACAGGTAAGGTGCCTGAAAAATTGGAGGGTGGCAAATGTTGTGCCTTTGTTTAAAAAAGGCTGCAGGGAAAAGCCTGGAAACTACAGGCCAGTGAGCCCCTCATCTGTGGTGGGTAAGTTGTTGGAAGTTATTTTGAGAGACAGGATCTACAGGCACTTAGAGACGCAAGGACTGATTAGGGCAATCAGCATGGCTTTGTGAGTGGAAAATCATGTCTCTCAAATTTGATTGAATTTTTTGAAGGGGAAACCAAGAAGGTAGATGAGGGCAGTGCAGTGCAGTTGATGTTGTCTACGTGGACTTTAGCAAGGCCTTTGACAAGGTACTGTGTGGTAGGTTGTTGCATAAATCTCACGGGATCCAGGGTGAGGTAGCTAAATGGATACAAAACTGGCTTGATGATAGAAATGATGTGGAGATGCCGGCGTTGGACTGGGGTAAACACAGTAAGAAGTTTAACAACACCAGGTTAAAGTCCAACAGGTTTATTTGGTAGCAAAAGCCCCACAAGCTTTCGGAGCTCCAAGCCCCTTCTTCAGGTGAGTGGGAATTCTGTTCACAAACAGAGCTTATAAAGACACAGACTCAATTTACATGAATAATGGTTGGAATGCGAATACTTACAACTAATCAAGTCTTTAAGAAACAAAACAATGTGAGTGGAGAGAGCATCTTTTTAGCTGTCTTGATGCTCTCTCCACTCACATTGTTTTGTTTCAAGTACTGAGTTGAAGCTGACCCCCGTGTTACACCAGATAAATAGCTAGGCCAATGTACAGTAAACCATTGTTTATTTAGAAAGAAAGTTAAAATACATACAACCATTGTTACAAAGTGATTAATCTTTTCACGGATTGCTTTGTGGAAATGAAAGGTTCTAAAAACACACTTTATGAAAATGTAACAGTTTACCTGTAGTAGTAATACATAGAATTACCTAGAGCAGAGAACCATTCATTTGGCTCAAATGGTCTCTGCTGGCATTTATGATCCACATGAGTCTCATCCCATCTGTCTTCATCTATTCTTGTCAGCATATTCTTCTATTTGTTTCCCCCTCATTACTGATCCAGCTTTCCATTACGTACCTCCATGCTATTTATCTCAATGCTCCATGTGGTAACAAGTTCCATATTCTAACCATTCTCTAGGTAAGAAATTTCTCCTGAATTCCTGATTTAATTTATTAGTAATTATCTTATATTTATGATCCTTAGTGAAAACCCCTCTCCTGTTTTCTCCCCGTCAAACCCCTTAATTTTAAAGCGCTCTAGGTCATCTCTCAGTTTCAATTTCAGCATCAAAGTTAAATATTTACTAAATATTTTTGTTTCTATACATTTATTCATTTGTGAGTTGTAAGTTAAATTTGTCAAGGTTTGATGCAAACAAGTAAGTGGTGTTTTAAGACACAATAGAAACACTGATTAAGGAGCAGTATCCATAACTGTCTTCCAGAGATATCTTCTATGAATTGCTGCGTGAGTGGGAGGACAAGCATACAAATCCTGCTTGGGAGTTTGAGAGATCATTGGGCCTTCGAATCAGGTACGGCAGAATGTTGCCATTCTTAGGTTGGAAAGGGGATCAGGAAACTGTAAACTGTCGGTGCACATCCATGGGGACTTCTTTGTAATCCAGTTTTGGATGTGTAGCTGTGACAAAAAAAGTTTCATTGTTTAATTACAGTGTGGATAAATTTCCTGCTACCAGAAGTCATGGTTTGCAGGAGAGGATTTGTATACCAGAGGTTGTTAAATGGGATAGATTGAGAACAGATCTAGTGGCTCAAAACTGGGCATCCACGAGGTGCTATGGGCTATCCATAGCTGCAGAATTGTATTCAACCACATGAAAAACTGAAAGCCTGACATATTCTTCACTCGACCATTATCATCAAGCTGGAGGATCAACCCTTTCAATAGGGAGTGAAGAGAGCATGTCAGGAGCATCACCAGGCACACCTAAAAATGAGGTGATAAGCTGGTGATACTACAACACAGGATTAGATAGATGTGACACAATGGAGACAGCGTGAAATTGACAGAACTAAGTGATCTCAAAACCACTGGATCAGATCAAACACCACAGTCCTGCCACATCCAATTGTGAATGGTGGCTGAGGAAGAGGCTCTACAAACATTGCCATCCTTTTTTGATGGGGAAAGCCAGCACAATAGTGCAAAAGATTGATCCGTCTTGGCCTCCTTTCGAGGTCCTCCTCACAAATGCCAGTTAACCAATCCTCTGTCCGTGGTAATATATTGCCCCCAACTCCATGAGCCCTTACCTTGCCTGTTAACATTTTAAGTTGCGCCTTATTGAATGCCTTTTGGAAATGTAGGTCATAAAGTCAGAGGTTTACAGCATGGAAACAGGCCCTTCAGCCCAACTTGTCCAGGCCATCCCTTTTTTTAACCCCTAAGCTAGTCCCAATTGCCCGTGTTTGGCCCATATCCCTCTATAGCCATATAACAGTCTAAATGCATTTTAAAAGACAGAATTGTACCCGCCTGTACTACTACCTCTGGCAGCTTGTTCCAGACACTCGCCACTCTCTGTGTGAAAAAATTGCCCCTGGACCTTTTTGTATCTCTCTCTCCTCACGTTAAATTTATGCCCTCTAGTTTTAGATTCCCCTACCTTTGGAAAAAGATATTGACTTTCTGGCTGATCTACGTCCCTCATTATTTAATAGACCTCTATAAGATCATCCCTAAGCCTCCCACGCTCCAGAGAAAAAAGTCCTAGTCTATTCAGCCTCTCCTTATAACTTAAACCATCAAGTCCGGTAGCATCCGAGTAAATCTTTTCTGCACTCTTTGTGGTTTAATAATATCCATTCTATAATAGGGTGACCAGAACTGTACAAAGTATTCCAAATGCGGCCTTACCAATGTCTTGTACAACTTCAATAAGACGTCCCACCTCCTGTATTCAATGTTCTGACCAATGAAACCAAGCATGCCGAATGCCTTCTTCACCACTCTGTCCACCTGTGACTCCACTTCAAGGAGCTATGAACCTGTACCGCTAGATCTCTTTGTTCTACAACTCTCCCCAAAGCCCTACCATTAACTGAGTAAGTCCTGCCCTGGTTCAATCTACCAAAATGCATCACCTCGCATTTATCTAAATTAAACTCCATCTGCCATTCGTCAGCCCACTGGCCCAATTGATCAAGATCCCATTGCAATCCTAGATAACCACCTTCACTGTCATCTTGGTGTCATCTGCCAACTTACTAACCATGGCTCCTAAATCCTCATCCAAATCATTAATATAAATGACAAATAACAGTGGATCCAGCACCGATCCCTGAGGCCCACCGTTGGTCACAGGCCTCCAGTTTGAAAAACAACCCTCTACAACCACCCTCTGTCTTCTCTCATCAAGTGGAGATGCTGGCGTTGGACTGGGGTAAACACAGTAAGAAGTCTCACAACACCAGGTTAAAGTCCAACATGTTTATTTGGTAGCAAAAGCCACTAGCTTTTGGAACAGGCTGTTCCTTCGTCAGGCGGGTGGGAGTTCTGATCACAAACAGGGCACAAAGACACAAACTCAATTTACATGAATAATGATTGGAATGTGAGTCTCCACAGCTAATCAAGTCTTGAAGGTACAGGCAATGTGAGTGGAGGGAGCATTAAGCACAGGTTAAAGAGATGTGTATTGTCTCCAGACAGGACAGCTAGTGAGATTTTGCACATCCAGGCAAGTTGTGGGGGTTACAGATAGTGAGACATGAACCCAATATCCCGGTTGAGGTCATCCTCATGTGTGCAGAACCTGGCTATCAGTCTCTGCTCAGCGACTCTGCGCTGTCGTGTGTCGTGAAGGCCGCCTTGCAGAAAGCTTACCATTGTAACAGACCATTGTTCGCAGCAAACTACCCAGCCTTCAGGAGAATAGTGACCACGGCACCACACAACCCTGCCACAGCAACCTCTGCAAGACGTGCCGGATCATCGACATGGATGCCATCATCTCACGCGAGAACACCATCCACCAGGTACACGGTACATACTCTTGCAACTCGGCCAACGTTGTCTACCTGTTACGCTGCAGGAAAGGATGTCCCGAGGCATGGTACATTGGGGAAACCATGCAGATGCTACGACAACGGATGAATGAACACTGCTCAACAATCACCAGGCAAGACTGTTCTCTTCCTGTTGGGGAGCACTTCAGCGGTCACGGACATTCAGCCTCTGATCTCCGGTTAAGCGCTCTCCAAGGCGGCCTTCATGACACACGACAGCGCAGAGTCGCTGAGCAGAGACTGATAGCCAGGTTCTGCACACATGAGGATGACCTCAACTGGGATATTGGGTTCATGTCTCACTATCTGTAACCCCCACAACTTGCCTGGATGTGCAAAATCTCACTAGCTGTCCTGTCTGGAGACAATACACATCTCTTTAACCTGTGCTTAATGCTCCCTCCACTCACATTGCCTGTACCTTCAAGACTTGATTAGCTGTGGAGACTCACATTCCAATCATTATTCATGTAAATTGAGTTTGTGTCTTTGTGCCCTGTTTGTGATCAGAACTCCCACCCGCCTGACGAAGGAACAGCCTGTTCCAAAAGCTAGTGGCTTTTGCTACCAAATAAACCTGTTGGACTTTAACCTGGTGTTGTGAGACTTCTTACTGTGCTTCTCTCATCAAGCCAATTTTGTACTCATTTGGCTATCTCAAGTATACTACATCTTCTGGTTCCCCTTCATCTACCTACTGGTTACATAGTCATATAGCACAGAAACAGGCCCTTTGGCCCACCATATCTATGCCGACCATCAAATACCAATATATACTAATCCCATTTACCAGCACTTGGATCATAGCCTATCATGCCTTGGCGACGTAAGTGCTTGTCCAGATGCTCTTAAACGTTGTGAGAGCACCTGCCTCCACCACCCCTTCGGCCTACGCATTCCATATTTTCACCTCTGGGTGAAAATGAATTCCTCAGATCCCCTCTAAACCACTTACTCCTCTTAAACTTGTGCCCTCTGGTCTTGGACACCTTTGCCATGAGGAAAATATTCTTAAGATCTACCCTATGCCCCTCAATTTTGTACTATTTCTGTCAGATCCCCCTACCGGCCTCCTCTGCTCCAAGGAAAACAAACTCAGTCTATCCAGTCTCTCCTCATAACTGAAACTTTCCATCCCAGGTACATCCTGGTGAACCTCCTCTGTATCTTCTCCAGTGAAATAGCATTCTTTTGATAGTGTAGCGACCAGAACTGCATACAATACTCCATCTGTGGCCTAACCAATGTTTTATAAAGTTGTACCAAGACCTGCCTGCCCCTATAATTCTATGCCCCGTCTAATGAAGGCAAGCATTCCATATGTCGCCTTCACCACCCTATCTAACTCTGCTGCCACCTTCAGGGATCCATGGACTTGTTTCCTAAGGTCTCTTTGTCCCTCAATACTCCGTAGAGACCTACCATTCAGTGTGTATACCCTACCCTTATTAGACCTCCCAAAATGCATCACCTGACACTTTCAGGATTAAATTCCATCTGCTGTTGTTCTGCCCAGCTTACCAGCTGATCAATATCAGTTTGTAGCCTCAGACTATCCTCACTATCAACACCACCACCAATTTTTGTGTAACCTGCGAACTTACTAATTATACCTTCTAAATTCGCATCCAAGTCATTAATGCATGTAACAAACAACAAGGGTCTCAGCACCGGTCCCCGTGGTACAACGCTGGTCACAAGTTTCTAATCTCAAAAGCAGCCCTCCACCATTACCCTTTATCTCCTGTTAACAATCCAATTTGCCAACTTGCCTTGAATCCCATGGGCTCTAACCTTTTGGACCAGCCTTCCATGTGGGACCTTGTCAAAGGCATTACTGAAGTCCATGTAAACCACATCAACTGCACGACCCTCATCAACGTATTTAGTTACCTTTCCAAGTACTCAATTAAATTAGTTAGACAGGACCTTCCACCAACAAATCCGTGCTGACTATCCCTGATCAATTCCAAGTGTTGGTTAATCATGTCGCTCAGAATTGTTTCCAATAATTTCCCTACCACTGATGTTATACGAAGTGGCCTCTAATTACCTGGTTTATCCTTGATGCATTTCTTGAATATAGGTTAGCTATACTCCAGACACTTCAGTTGTGGCCAGCAAGGATTTAAATGTCACTGACAGAGCCCCTACAATCTCCTCCCTTGCCTCCAATAGCAGCCTGGGATACATTTCATCAAGCTCTGGCGATTTATGCACCTTTATGCCTGCTAAAACATCTAATACCTCCTCCTCATTAATCTTAATGTGCTCTAGAATTTCACTGCCCCAACTGAAATCTCCAACTATAATGGCTTTCTCCATGAATACAGATGAAAAACATTAATTTAAAACCTCGCCCACATCCTCTGGCTCTACACACCGATTACCCTTTTAGTCTCTAATGGGTCCCACTCTTTCCTTGGTCATCCTCTTGTTCTTAATTTACTTCTAAAATGCTTTGATGTTTTCGTTAATCTTATCTGACAATGATATTTTGTGGTCCCTCTTTGCCCTCCTAATTTTTTTATAAGCACCCTCCCTACACTCTCTCTACTCTTGAAGGGCCTCCCCATTTTTTGTGCTCTATGCTTGCCATATGCTTCCTTTTTTTTACCTTGTTAAACCCTTGACATACAGGATTTCCTGGCTTCGCTGCCCTTGCCCTTCACTCTTCGAGGAACAGGTTGGCACTGAACTCTCACTACTTCACTTTTAAGACTCCCATTTCCAAATGTAGATTTACCTGCAAGTGTTTGCTCCTAGTCTACGTTTGCCAGATCCTGTCTAATGGTATTGAAAGCGACCTTCCTCCAATTCAGACATTTGATTTCTGGACTATCCTTTATCCCTTTCCATAACGACTTTGAAACTTAGTCATGGAGAGATACTGCATGGAATCAGGCCCTTTGGCCTAACTCCTCCATGCTGACCATGTTTCCTAAACTGAACTAGTGCCATTTGCCTTCATTTGGCCCATATCCTCTAAACCTTTCCTATCCATGCACCTGTGCAAATTTCTATACAGCTCACTCCATATACGCACTACCCTCTGTGTGGAAAAAGTTGCCCCTTAGTTCCCTTTTAAATCTTTCCCCTCTCGCCTTAAACCTATGCCCTCTAGTTTTGGATTCCCCTACCCTGGGGAAAAGACCTTGGCTATTCACCTTGTCTATGACTCTCATGATTTTATAAGGTCACCACTCATCTTCCTATGCACCAGGGAAAAATCAACGTTTTCTTATAATTCAAACCACCTAATCCCTCGTAAATCTCTTTTGCACCCATTTCAGTTTAACAACATCCTTCCTATAGCAAGGCAACCAGAATTGTATCACAAGAAATAAAAGCAGGAGTCGGCCGTTTGACCCATTGAGCCTGTTTTGCAATTCAGTTAACTTCACCGATGACCTTACTGTGGCCTTAACTCCACTTCCGTCAAACTGCTCTACTGGATAATGTGTGTTCTTGTGTGTTCTGATTTTGATTTTTTTTTTAAATTCTAGGAATATGATGATCAATCTAAGCACAGCTTGCAACCATAATCACTTTGCAAGGCTGTTTCAGAAACAATTGATAAGGGTGAGTATGTGATTTGTGTTTACCCTTCACCTTCATTGCACCCTTCATTGCTCCTAGATCTATCCTGAGTGATGCAGAAACTTCAATACTTTTCATAAATAAGTATTTTCTTTTATACAATGACTTAAAGCAGAATGGCAACCACTTTCCTGCATCAAATTGTATCTGGAGTTTTGTCGCTGAAAGCTAAGATGAAATTCAGTGCAGTCTGGATTGTTGCGCCCCCATATTCTGTTTTAAATTTGACTTTTTAACCACAGATTGTGTGTGTATATAGTATATAAATTCAGGTGCTGAAGTCACGTGGAATTACTTTAAGCTGTTTGCTTGTCACGTCTAATAGCACAGAATGAAAATTTGCGGAATATGTTCAGCTCACCTTCCTTCATCTCACCCCATCAACAAATCTTCTAATCCTTTCTTCCTCATGTTTGTCGCGGCTCCTTTTAATACACCTGCACTACTCCATGTGCTGGTGTGTTCCGCATTCGAAATACTCTGCATGGAAGAGATTTTCCTGAATTCCCTTTTGAATTTCTTAGTGACTATCTTATATTGATGACTTTTATCGAGCTATAGAAGCAGAGAGGTCCAGATTTTCTACCCAAACTGCTAATTAGCTAATATGTCTTGGTGCACTTGAGTTAGAGGGGAACAAGTAATTTAAGTGCATCTATTTGTCCCCTTATAGTTCCTGCAAAACTATCTAATCTTTGGGACTGTTGAATTTTATTTTAATTCAGATATTCGCTACTAGATTTACGAAAAATCCTCCATGTTTCTCCGATAGATGTGTAAGGGAGCACTCACAGGCAGTGAACATCCTGACCAAGATGTACTGGATATGTTTGGAACAAATAACCTAAACAAACTGAAACGGCTACAAGAGCGATTTGTTGTGCCTCAAAATATTGGGGGGCCGTGTCCCCCTCCAACTTTCTCCGGTTGCCAAGTATTCTTCAGAGATTTCCTTCTGTGTGCAGGAAGGTTGGTTTCTGTTTTATCTGTCTTTAGTATCAGATTCTGCTCTGGGCATTCCATAACCTGACAGCCTTTGCATTTATGAAAGAAACACCCTCTTAACGTCTTCCTCTCTCCTACCAATCCTAGTTCATATTCTCTTGTTATCAGTTCTCCAGCAACGCAAATTCTATTTATATAGCACCTTTAACATAATGAAACTTCCAAAGGCATTTCAGAGTAACATTATAAAGCACAGTATGTAGGGTGACCAGACTCCCTTGTTTCGCTGAGACAATCTGAGTTTTTGTGAAACAGTCGGTGTTCAGACAGATTTCTCCAAATGCCTGGATTTTCAGCTCCACTGCAGTCCTCCCATTTTACCCAATCCTCAGGTTCCATTTGCTTGCACATTGGTCAGAGAGTTCTGATAGTGTGTGGTCAATCAGGGATTCCATGGGGAAGGTCAGTGGAGGAGGGGTTTAGTAGCGGGCAAGACAGGGTGTCCATTGAGTGGCGGGGGCCCCAGTGGGGGAGAGTGAGGGAGACAGGGTCCCTGTGGGGGAAAGAGTGGGGATGTTTGTAGTATAAAATTGCTTAAGAGTTGGTGCTAATTTGCAAATGCAGGACCCAAAAGAATGACTTGTGGAAAGTGAAAATGTCACACTGATTTGGCATAGGTGCCTTTCATCAACAGAATATATTTATCAGTATAGAAGGCAATTTGTTCTTTTAACCTTTACTACACCTGACCTTTGCCTGCATTTCAGTTCGTGTATATGAGAAATAATTTGTTCTGTGAAACACTTCAGGAGATTTAGATGAAATAGTAAGTTACATTAAAAAATAATCTTTGCCAAATTATATCTTTAAAGCACCAAAGATACCGGGCAATTAGGGGAATTCCTGAAGAAAATCCCAATGCAGATACTTTGTGCCTGTACAAGTCCAATTCCATTTTTATGATGAGTCTATTCCTTAGGATTAAAAGAGTTGTAGTGCCTGCCAATAGACCTGTCATGCACATTCTGCTGTGTTGCCACTTATTGAATGGATGGTCGGCTTTTCTGTTCAGTTCTAACTAATTGGACCCTGGGAAAGCCAAATAATTGGCGCAATTGCAATGCTTTCTCATTCTTCTGCTAGTGAGTTATGCCAAAGTTCGTTATGAGTGTACTGATGCCCAGATAATTGCAAGCAAGGGCATCATATTGACTTGTGTTGCGAATTTCATCTGCTTCACTCTCTATGCTGTTTTTTTTTAAAATAGAGCCCAGTCGGGGTGTTTGGATGGTTAGTGGGAGAAGGCACTGATTTATAGCAGGTCATGCGTGTGCGGGTGGTAATTTTATAGAAGGTCATGGGAGCGTAATTTGTAATTTAAGGCAGTCCTTTGGGAGGGGCAGTAGGGTTGGTGAGGGAGGTCATTTAGGGCAGGCCTTCAGAGAGAGGCGGAGGGGATTTAGGGCAGGCCCCTGGGGAGGAGATTAACCCCTTGAGCCAAGAGAGAATCAGCTTCAGGGTGGCACAGTGGTTAGTACTGCTGCCTCACAGTGCCAGGAACCAAGGTTTGATGCCAACCTTGAGTGTCAGTGTGGAGTTTGCATGTTCTCCCGTGTCTGCATGGGGTTATTCTGGGTGCTCCAGTTTACTCCCACAGTCCAAAGATAAGCAGGTTTGGTGGATTGGCCATGCTAAATTGTCCCTTAGCATCCAGGGATGTGTAGGTTAGGTAGATTAGTCATGTGTGGGGTTACATGTATAGAGCGGCAGGGGTGGGACTGGGTGAGATGCTTTTTCGGAGAGTCAATGCAGACCCAATGGGTCAAATAGCCTCATCCTGCACTGAATGGATTCTATGGAAGACTGTCGGTGGTGTTCCCCAACCACAAGCCACATGTGAAGAGGTAGTCTGATAGCTTCCATTGATAAACCACCACTCAACACTGAGGAAGGTTGCAGGCATGTTCAGTTGAGCTGCAGAATGTTCAAACAAACTTCCCATTGAAAGATTGTGTGCTTTCCTGCTTGTGGTAATCCCATACTTTACATTTGCTAGTTTAAGATCCAGCTTTCAACTGAAAACTTATTATTAGAACACAGCGTTCTATTATTAGAACCCCGTGTCCAAATGAAAATAAAGAAGGCTATTAAATTGAGATTGGTATTGCCATTTGCCATTACCCAATATTTTTAGCGTGGAATAGAGGCTTCTGCCTAGGGATTTGTGACAAAAGAAGCCTTGGTTCAATTTTTTAAGAAAATAAATGAAATACAAGTCTGTGGTTTGTACCTGCTGTCTTCAATAATTGGGTATCTTAGTAGGGATGTCAACTCTGGCTAGACATATTCTAGGACATGTCATCGTATGACCTCCTACCTTAAACTGCCCCTCCCCCAACTCCTGGTATTGGCTGTCCGCTATATCAGTCACCATGGAGCCTCTGCCTTCCTCAGGCTTTTCACTGTGTCCTGATTTTGACTTTTGAAAATCTGGTTGTCCTAAAAGTATGACACTGAGCCATAAAGGAGAATCTTGTGGAGATGATTTTTTTGGGAAGGTCCATCTCATTGTGTTCTACTCCGGCACTTGACAGGCCAGAGGCAGGCCTTTCCTGGGATCAAGGACATTGCCACGGAAGTCCCTTCCACCCAAAGTTGCCAGCCAATTCAGCTCTATTGAACGGCAGCTACACTGGGGAGGTGGTGGCTGCTGCCTGTATGGCATCCACTTGGGGCTTAGTATTTTTGCTGGATGCGAGTTAATGCATGGACAGCAGAGTCAGAGTTGTACAGTGCAAAAAAGACCCTTCGGCCCAACCAGTCTGCACTGACAACCACCATTAAAGGCACACTTATCCCATTTTCCTGCACTTGTCCCATATCCTTGAATATTATGATAGTTCAAGTATTTTTTTAACAGTTGTAAGGTTTCCGGCCTCCACTACCTTCTCAGGTAGTGCTTTCCAAATTCCCACCACACTGAGTGAGAGTTTTTCTCAAATTCCCTCTGAATCTCCTGCCTCTTAACCTAAACTATGCCCCCTCGGTGATTGACCCCTCAACCAAGGGGAACAGCTGCTCGCTATTCACCTTGTCCATACCCCTCATAATCTTATACACCTCAACATGTCCTCCTTAGCCTTCTCTGCTCTTAAAAAAATCCGTCCAAGTCTATCCTGTCTCTCCTTATAGCTCAAATGCTCTATCTCAGACAACAAACATCCTGGTGAACTTCCCCTGTACCTCCCTAGTGCTATCACATCCTCCCTATTGTGAGATGACATAACTGCACATAGTACTCCAGGGCCTAACCAATGCCCTGTACAATTCCAATATTACTTCCTTGCTCTTGTGATGAAAGCAAGTGTCCCACATGCCTCCTTACCTGCCATATTCTCCTGCCCTGCCGACTTCAGGGATCTGTGATTAATTACCCCAAGATCTCTCAGTTACTCCGAGCTTTCCAGTCCTGCCATTCATTAAATACTCTCTCAACATGTTTCATCTTCAAAATGCAACACCTCACACTTATCAGGGTTAAATACCATCGCCACTGCTCTGCCAATCTGACCAACCCATCTACATCTTACTGCAACCTACAACCATCTTCTTCACTATTAACCACCCTATCAATCTTAGTGTTGTCTGCAAACTTGCTTAAAATTCCCCCCACATTTTCATCCATATCATTTATGTATATAATGAACAATAAAGGTCTCAGTACTGATCCTTGTGGTACACCGCTGGACATCAGCCTGCAGTCACTCAGGCATAGCCATAGCCCTCAATCCCGCAATCAATGGATCAGACCAAATCTCTGCAGTGTTACCACATTCAATTTAAGTTTAAAGTTTATTTATTAGTGTTGCAAGTAGGCTTACATTAACACTGCAATGGAGTTACTGTGAAAATCCCCTAGTCGCCACACTCAGGCGCCTGTTCGGGTATACTGAGGAAGAATTTAGCATGGCTGGTCCACCTGACCAGCACGTCTTTTGGACTGTGGGAGAAAACCCGAGCACGTGGAGGAAACCCAAGCAGACACAGGGAGAACGTGCAGACTCCACACAGACAGTGACCCAAGCCAGGAATCAAACCCGGGTCCCTGATGCTGTGAGGTAGCAGTGCTGACCGCTGTGCCACCGTGAATGGTATTGGATAATTAACTGATGGAGGTTTCACAACTATCTCCATTCTCAGTAATGAGGGAGCCCACACACCAGTGCAAGAGATGAGGCTAAAGCATTTGCAGCCATCTTCAGCCAGAATTGCTGAGTGGATGGTCTATCTTGGCCGCCTCCTCAGGGCCCCACAGATGCCACTCTTCAGGCAATTTGATTCACTCCACGTGATGTCAAGAAATGGCTGAAGGCTGTGGGCCCTGACAGTGTTCGGGCACATTGTGCTCCAGAGCTAGTCCAGTTATAGTTGTTGGAGGTCAATCACCTCAATCCCAGGACATTGTTGCTGGTGTTCCTTAGGGTAGTGACCAAGGTCCAATCATCTTCAGCTGCGTCATCAATAACGTCCCTGCAAAAGAGCACAGTGGTTAGCACCGCTGCCGCACAGCGCTAGGGACCCAGGTTTAATTCTGGCCTTGGGTGACTGTCTATGTGGAGTTTGCACGTTCTCATAGAAACCCTACAGTACAGAAAGAGGCCATTCGGCCCATCGAGTCTGCACCGACCACAATCCCACCTAGGCCCTACCCCCATATCCCTACATATTTACCCACTAATCCCTCTAACCTACGCATCTCAGGACATTAGGGGCAATTTTAGCATGGCCAATCAACCTAACCCGCACATCTTTGGACTGTGGGAGGAAACCGGAGCACCCGGAGGAAACCCATGCAGACACGAGGAGAATGTGCAAACTCCACACACAGTGACCCAAGCCGGGAATCGAACCCAGGTCTCTGGAGCTGTGAAGCAGCAGTGCTAACCACTGTGCTACCGTGCCGCCCGGTTCTCATCTTGTCTGTGTGGGTTTCCTCCGGGTGCTCCAGTTTCCTCCCACAGTCCACAGATGTGCAGCTGAGGTTGATTGACCATGCTAAATTGCTCCTTAGCTTTATGGGGATTAACAGGGTAATTAGTCTTATGGAGATAGGGCATGGGTGGGATTGGTGTTGACTCAGGCTCGATGGGCTGAATGGCCTGCTTCTGCACTGTAGGAATTCTATGATTGTAAGGCTAGAAGCAGGCTATGCATTGACAACCTGCCACAGTTAGTATGTGGCTCAGCAATGTAATTGTAGAAGTATCTGTGGGGAGTTGAGAATTTCTATTTATGCACTGCCTGAAAGGATGTTGAAAGTGGATTCAATAGTAACTTTTAAAAGGGAATTAGATGGTAACTTAAAGGGGGGTAAAATTTACAGTGTAATGGGAGAAAAAGAGAGGCAGGTACAGCCACACTGGTGATTCTATGAACAATAGGAAATGGGGAACTTTTGCACTTATTCTTGGAAAATAAATTAGCGACTTAATTAGCTAAAAACCTGATTTCAGACAGGGATTATAGTTCATTTTCCACATGATTTAATCCTAATGGGAGATGAATTTTGGTTGGCTGCTTTCTTAAATCAGTCAATGCAAACTTCTCCCCTCTTCATTTTTAGATTCAGTTTGAAAAATCTTTTGTTCTGAGAAAGATGGCAAGCTGTTTTTGTGGCTTAGGATGACTTTTTTTTGCTTAAAAGCATGGGACTGCAGAAAAAAATCAATATTTTAGAAGGAAATATAATCTGGATTACACTGCTTAAAAGGGTGGTGGCAATGAAAATAACTTTTGACGGTGAATTAAGTATATATTCAAAAGTTAAAAATAATGCAGGGCTATGGGGAAATAAAAGGGGAGTAGTTAACTTTTTCAAAGAGCAGTCTTAGGCATGATGGGCCAAATGGTATCCTTCTGTGCTATAAGATTCTAGGATTTGAGCCACAACTTGTTTATTGAAGACCTCAATTGATGAACACACTAAATTCTCGAAGTTAGGACCTGGCTGATGACTATATGGTGGAGGGTAATTTACTGGCCAAAAAGGTGGAGGAAGGAGATTAACAGATAAGGAGCAGGAACTCGGGGACCTCTTCCAAATGCTTCCAAATTCAAATTTCTCTTTCAAACGTACCGCCTGACGTCAGAGTCCCCTTACAGTGCTCCCAAAGCACTTGGCCTGCTGCAAATATTGATAAGTTAGTGGTTTTGATAAAATCTGCATCAAGTAACATCCCTGTTTAACACAATCTAGCATGACCCTGATTTCACTCTCCTTTTCTTACATAGCCATCAGTTAAATCAGCATTTATCAGACACCCTTTGCCAGCAGATTTTGGAACTGGACAGCATTGCAATTCTGAACCATGAGTCCTCAGAAGGTGAAGTGGATATGGGTGAACAGGTAAAGCATTGATGCGAGGTTTTATTTGATCTGGAATTGAGTATCAATGATCCATGAATATTTTCTCCTGACAGAGTTGCTGTGGCATTGTGCATTCAAATCCTGATTCATAATTCACAATTTAGTTTACAATGCTAAATATGTTATCAGTGTTCTTGAATTGGGAGAAATGTGCATGTCAGTAAAACATCTATCTGCTAAGCCACAATGCTGGTCTTTGTGACACAATGAGCAACTTACATTATCCAAGCTTAATGTTTTATGTTTATAGATGAGATTGCATTAGGCTAAAGTGAAATTGGGTGAAATTTGTAGATATTGCAGTAGATTTTTAATCCTGCTCTATACTGCCATTTGGCCCATCGAGTCTGCACCAACTCTTAGAGGATCTTACCCAGGTCCTATCCCTGTAACCCCACTAATTTACCCTGCTTATTGTGCCTTGGTTTCGTTTTGGTGGGTTCAGTATGGTTGGTTTCTTTGACCTGCTGTGTATTATTTAAATGTACTTACTAAAAATACCAAAGAACTGAATGGTCTTTGTGCAAAATCCCAGAATGTACTTTCTTCATTGCCTACTCCATTAAACTATAAAAATGTCATCACTTGGTGTGACCTGTAAATGAATGGAAATAGACTCCCAAAGAACACAGACTGGTAGATTGGGTGGATATGTCACGAGATGGAATTTAACGTGGAACAGTGTGAGGAGATATGTTTTGGTAGGAGGAATGAGGAAAGATGATCCAAGCAAAATGGTACAATTTTAATGGGGGTGACAGGAGAGAGACCTTGGAAATGTTTGTGCACAATCTTTTAAAGTGACAGGGCAGGTCATAGAATCATAGAATCCTACAGCACAAAAGGAGGCTACTTGGCCATGAAGTCTGCACTGACCACAATCCCACCCAGGCCCTATCCTTGTAACCCCATACATTTACCCTAGCTAGTCCCCCTGACGGGGGCAATTTAGCAAGTCCAATCCATCTAACCTGCACATCTTTGGATTGAGGGAGGAAACCGGAGCACCCGAATGAAACCCACGCAGACACGGGCAGAACGTGCAAACTCCACACAGACAGTGACCCAAGCCGGGAATCGAACCCGGGCCCCTGGTGCTGTGAGCCAGCTGTTCTAATCACTGTGCCACCGTGCTTCAACAAAGGGTTATATGGGATCCTGGGCTTGATAACTAGATGCAAAAGTGCAAATTCCAGTAAGGTATGAAAAATCTATAGTAAGCACTGATTTGGTCCCATTGTGGCCAATTTTGGGTGTTGCACACTGGGAATGCCACAGAGGTTTTGGAGAGGAGAAATTTGCCAGAACAGTTCCAGGTTTTAGGAATTACACTTGCATCAATAGACTGGAATGGCTGGGATTGTTCTCCTTGGAGCAGAGGAGACTGAAAGGAGATATAGAAGTGTTTAAAGAGTGTGAGAAACGGTTTCCAATGACTGAAGGGCCGATAACAAGAGCACAGATTTAAGGTGATTGTCAAAGGAGCAAGAGGCAACATGACAAAAATTGAATAACTTGAATTTGGAATGCACTATCAGTACGTATAGATTCAGTAGTATCTTTCAAAAAGGATTTGAAGAAATTCTTGAAGAAAATGAGACACGGTGTAAGAGCCAGGAAGTAGGACTAATTGATTGCTCCTTGAAAGAGTTGGTGCAGATTCAAAGGGTCAAATAGCCTCCTTAACTGCTGTATCGTTCTATGATTGTGTGAAATAAGATTTGGCAGTAGATTCTGTTTTAGATCCAAAATTAATACCGGAGTATGAATTGTTTGATTGCATTGGAAATATAATAAGCAGTAGCAGCTTTGAAAATTTTTCTGTGTGACTCGAATGAGGAAGTTGAATGCTGGAGATTTGTCCATTTAGAAAATTCTTCTTTAAAGCAGCAGATTATTTTTGCCGTTTCATAACTGACAAAAAAAATCCTAAGAATGGCAAGTTATGATCTTGAATGCACTGCGTAAAAGAGTGGTGGATGCAGATTCATAGAAATCATAGAAACCCTACAGTGCAGAAAGAGGCCATTCGGCCCATCGAGTCTGCACCGACCACAATCCCACCCAGGCCCTACCCCCATATCCCTACATATTTACCCGCTAATCCCTCTAACCTACGCATCTCAGGACACTAAGGGGCAATTTTTAGCATGGCCAATCAACCTAACCTGCACATCTTTGGACTGTGGGAGGAAACCGGAGTACCTGGAGGAAACCCATGCAGACACGAGGAGAATGTGCAAACTCCACACAGACAGTGACCCAAGCCGGAAATCGAACCCAGGTCCCTGGAGCTGTGAAGCAGCAGTGCTAACCACTGTGCTACCGTGCCACCATTGATTCAAAAATAACTTTCAAAAAGGAATTGGAAAACTTTGTGATGAGGAAAGAGAAGGAAGTGCATTAATTGGACAGCTCTTGCAGAAAATTGACACAGGCATAATGTGCTGAATGGTCTGTTTTGTAATAAGCCCTGTCCATTCTAAATAGATTGAAGTGAAAACGTCTAAACATGGACAGAACGTGGCATAAAGGAGACTTGACAAAAATGAAGTCAATAGGAATCAGGAAAACTGTCCACTGGTTAGGCTCATATCTAGCACAAAGGAAGATGGTTTTGGTTTTTGAAGGTTAATCATCTCAGTCCCAGGGCATTTTTGCAGAGGTCCCATGGGGTCGTGACGTAGGCCTAATCATCTATAGCTGCTTCAATGATCTTTCCTCCATAGGGCCAGTAGTGGGGCATTCGCTGATGACTGAATGATGACTGCACAATGTTCAGTACCATTTGTGACTCCTCAGATGCTGAACCGGCCTATACTAATATGCAGTTAGATCTAGACAATGTTATTAGGTTGCGCTGGTAATTGGAAAACATGTCATGAAATGCCCAGCAAAGGCCATCTCCAACAAAAGGATCTGACCATCTCCAACAAATGAATCTAACCATCTCCATTAACATTCGATATAGCATTGCCATTGCTGAATTCCCCACTATCAACAATCTGGGGGTTACCATTGGTGACGAACTTTACTGGACCAGCCATGAAACTAGAGTGGCTAGGAGAGCAAATCAGAGGCTGAAAATTCTGGGGCGAGTAACTCATCTCATGACTCCCCAAAAGCCTTTTATAACCATATACAAAACCTGACATTCTTAACCCCTTCCTGTGACCTGGAGACTAACTGTCAGCACAACTGCATTGTTTACGATTGCAAATATCTTGAACCACCTTCTCAGTAAAACAACCTGAGCCCACCTTTAACACCCAAACTTGTTGTCGGGCAGAATCCAGAACTGGTCACATGACCCTCTTCTTTTCCTCTATATTCTCCTAAATTAAAGAGAGTGCCAAAGCTTAACCATCTTACAAAACCTTGCATTTGTAATAATTGGGACAAAGGTTACACCCAAACCATGAACAAAGAATAGTACAGCACAGGAGCAGGCCCTTTGGCCCTCCAAGCCTGCTCTGATCACATTATCCTATCTAGACCAACTGCTTATATCCCTGTATTCCTCGTCTGTTCATGTCTACCCAAATAAGTCTTAAATGTCACTAATGTATCTGCCTCAACCACCTCACTTAGCAGTGCATCCCAGGCCACCTCCACCACCTGTGTTTTAAAAAAAAAAGTCGTTACCCGCACATCTCCACTGAACCTTTACCCCCTTACCTTGAACTTGTGCCCCCTTGTGATTGTCAGTTCTGCGCTGGGAAAAAGCTTGTTCTTTCTGTGTCTGCCTGAGTTTCTGTCCAGAGATGTGCAGGTTGGGTGGATTGGCCATGCTAAATTGTCCCTTTGTGTCCAAAGATGTGTTGATTAGAGAGATTAGTTTCAAAATTCACAAGTATCCTAGAGTGAAAGGGTGTGTAAGTTAAAATATATTTTGTTCATTATTCTGTTTCGAAGCCTCAGAAAGCTTGCCATGTTGCCATGAAGATAGCCTGTGGTGGTTTTATGGTTCTTTTGTTTAAATTATTTGGGTGTTCCTTACAGAAGAAACATGGGGTACTTGGGATAGGGCAAAGGGTTGGGCCTGGGCCACATGCTCTGTCGGAGAGTCAATGCAGACTCGGGCCAAATGGCCGCCTCCTGCACTGTAAGGATTCTATGGATTTTGCATCTACTGGGTCCCCTTTATCTACCCTAATTTTTGCCAAAAAATATTTCCCTTTCATAAAAATGTTTATTCATACTGTGATTTTCTATGTTCATTATTAAGCCTTAATAATAAATTTCACCTTTTTCCTGACAACTGATGTCAGGAGTCTGTAGCATCAGGAAAAGCTATAGCTTCCAGTTTTCTCTCTCCCTTCTTTCTTGAATAGCAGTGTTACACTTGCTAGCTTCCAATCTGCAGAGGCCATCCTAGAATCCAGGGAGTTTTAGAAAATCATAAGCAAAGCAATATAATAATCATAAGAAATTGTGGAAATAAACAAGCCTTTCATGTTTTTGGAAGGAACACGTACTATTCCTGAGTTGGCAGGAAAAGATGGGAGGAGGTGCTTGAGAATGTTGTAAATTGATATTCCCAGTAATTTCCTCCTTCCTAAGTATAGATGCTGACTGGAACAGAACAGCAACAAGAGTTTGGCGACATGAAGCTATGACCTGGTTGGTTTCCTGGGACTGAGTGCTTTGCTTTGGTATCATGCTCCCAACAATACAGCAGTTACTTTATTGAAGCAATTTCTTCTCTTTATTTTAATTTTAGGATGAAAAGGAGCATTTTGCTTCAGTCTTGATGACAGCAAGACTGCTGGCTAAGTTTCTTGGTTTCCTTGCATTTCTCCCTTATCGTACAGGAGAGCGACCAACAAGGGACATGCAAGAGTCAGCTGTCTCCCTGAGGAACAAGGTGCAGTCATGGAGTAATTTGCACATTTCCTATATTTATATATATATAATCCAGTTGTGGGCATATATTTGTTGATTTTTAAAAATCGTAACTATTCTTAATTTCTTGAAATACCTTTTCCCCTTTCCATCTTCCTGCAAAATGCCCTTTATTTGAAAAGAAAATCAACACTGACTTGGCTTGCATGGATATTGATCGAAAAGAAAAAAATTGTGAATTGCCCAACTATTGATTAGGATAATAGAGTGAAGGATAAGGAGAGGAAGGATCCTCCATGCTGAGAATGTTTTCAGTTCAACTAGAAAGGAGGCATTACTGGATATAGTTCTGAAAAATGAGGTGGGCCAAATGGACCAAGTGTTTGTGACAGAACATATAGGTAAGAGTGATTGTATCATAAGGTTTAGATTAGTAATGGAAAAGAGCAAGGAATAATCTAATGCCGAACTTCTAAATTGGAAGAGGATTAATTTCAGTGCAATGAGAAGGGATCTAACCAGGGTAAAATGGAACCGGAGACTGAGAAGAAAAAATGTAAAGGAATGATAGATGGCGTTAAGAAAGGGATGCTTGAAATAACAAGGGCAAATGGTAAGGGAGCCAACGGCTCCTTGGATGATGAAGGAAGCAGAGATTATGATTAAACAAAAAAAAAGAGGGGGGTATGATGCATATCACCTTAATTTTGCAAGTGAGAAACCGGCCAAATATCATGGGTTGACAGGGAAAATGAAGAGGAAAATAAAACTGGCAAAGGGAGTATGTGAAAAGAAGTGTCAACCTTTCTTCAAGAAAGGGTGGAAGGATAGTCCTAGCCTCTAGAGGCTAGTTGGTCCTTCACTTCCTCATCCAGGTCATTTATGAAAATGACAAACAGCAAGGGTCCCAGAACAGATCCCTGGGGCACACCACTGGTGACCGACCTTCATTTAGAAAAAGACCCATTTATACACACTCTCTGCCTCCTTTGGGCAAGCCAGTTCTGGATCCACAGGGCAGCAGCCCCTTGGATCCCAAGGATCCTTAAAAGATGCCTTAAAAGAATGTATATTTGTTGACAAATGTTCAATTTTGTTTTTATCCTGTGTTAACTCTGCTGTCTATATTTGACCCCTGCTGCCTACTTCAGACCCCACAACAAACTAATTATACATCCATAAATGTTTATCTATATCAATGCAGGTTGATGCTAGAAACATCACCGCATAGTTTTCGAATCAGGAAGCATTTGAAGTAGTTATGAAGGGATGTTTCCTATGAACTCCTTGATCCCTCTGATGCCTTCTTGAGGAAAGCTTCCAGAAGAAGCCTCAGTAACATTGTGCCTTATTAAATGTTGTTGTCACAGACTAACTATATTAAATATAAATCAATACCTGCTGAAGTACTCTTTTTTTGATTGTTTTTACTTGCCTAGGGTGCACCTATTCTTGATGTATACAGGTTACTGCGAAAAGCAATGGAAAATCAACGCACTATTTTCACAGTACCCTGGGTGGTTGAATTTCTTAGTATGGTGGACTATGTCGCACCATTCCTGGAGTATTATCGAGGAGTGTTTACTCTCCTCTTGCATTTATACAGGTGAGTGTCAGGAAATGGTAGCTAAGCAAAAGTTCTTTTTTTCTCCCACCGTTTTGTCTTTTGTATGTCAGATTGGCATAACAGTATCATGCAGATAATATGTCATTCATGATTCAGTGGTCACACTTCTGTCTTAGTCCGAAGATTGTGGGTTCAAACCCCACTCCAGAGATTTGAGCACTTAACTGTCACTGGTGCTGTCATCAATAAGATGGCAGTACCCTTGACAAGTCCTTATCAATAAGAGATGTGACGGCCTATTTCAGAGAAGAGTGACGTGGGGAGACAGGTTGTGTTACCCTCTGTATTTTTCTCTGAATGACACCCCACACACAAACAGATGATGTGGTGATTATCAAGTTGTTTGTAAGAAGTTAACTGTTTCTCTCTCCGCAGATGCTGCCAGACCAGCTGAGTATTTGCAGCATTTTCTCTTTTAATTTATTAGAGTTGTCTTGGGCTCAGGACCACAGTGTTTGAAGCCTGGCATTCTAATTGCCCATTTCAGTGTTGTGAGTAGGCTGGTTACTCTACTCTGTTACTCTTCTAGAATTTGTGCCTTGCATTTAATTTTTGTCAGTTGATAGGCAGGAGGATTAAGATCACTTGATTACAGATTTGGGAATTGAATGTTTGAGGATACTCAGTATTTGGGGAGAATAGGCAGGAAGGAAAAGGAGGTAGTGGAGCTCTGTTAAGGAAGATGTCAGTGTTGTAATGAGAAATAGGCTCGAGTCCAAGGCATAGAATCAGTCTGGGTAGAAATAAGAAAGTTCAAGTGAAATAAGTCCGAGTAGGAGTAATCTATAGGTTGCCAAACAGTAATTCTGCAGTGGGACACAGTATAAACCAAAAAATACTGAAGGCTTGTAAGAAAGGTACACAATAATCATGGTTGCTTTCAACATGCATATTGACTGGAAAAATCAAATTGGCAAGGGTAGCCTCAAGAGAGAGTTCATTGAATGTATTAGAGATTTTTTTGGGGGGCGATATGTTGTGGAAGCAACATGGAGCAGGCAATTCTAGATTTGGTATAATGAGGTAGGTCTAATGAATGATCTCATAGTAAATGATCTTCCAGGGAAGAGTGATCATAATATGCTAGATTTTCCAATTCAGTTTGAGGGCGAGAAAGGAGAGTCCCACACTAGCATTCTGAACGTATTCATGAGGACAGCTTTGGCCCAAGTGAATTAGGCAGGTAGACTAAAAGGTGGGCCAGTTGATGAACAGTGGCAGATATTTATTTAATTTGCTCCCAACTGAAATATATTCTAGAGAGGCGGAAAGGTAGTAAGAAGGGGGAAGAGTTCCATGGCTAAGCAAGGAAGTTAAGGATAACGCAAAGATAAAAACTTAAGGCATACTGTAAAGCAAAGGCCAGTGACACACTGGAAGATTGGGAAATTTTTAAAGATTAACAAAGGGTCACAAAAAAGAGCAGAGGTAAATTTATGAAAGAAAACTAATGTAAAATATAAAAACAAACAGTAAAAACTTCTATAGGTATAGAAAGAGGAAGAGAATAGCTAAAGTGAATGTTGGTCCCTTGGAAGATGAGGCTGGAATGCAGAAATCTTCATAATCTTGAGTGTTTCAATGAGATCACCTCTCGTTCTTCTGGACTCCGGAGAATATTTTTAAAAAATGATTTCACAGGATGTTGACATCACTGGCTCAGCCATCATTTGTTGCCCATCCCTAATTGCCCTTGAGAAGGTGGTGGTGAGCTGCCTTTGTGAACTGTTGCAGTCCATGTGATATGGGTACACCACAGTGCTGTTAAGAAGGGAGTTCCAAGATTTTAACCCAATGTTATAGTCAGCATCTTCCTATTTAAATATATGTACTGATGTCTTTAGCGGGTATGAGCATGCGCAAGTGAAGTCATCGGTAGCGCGGTGTTTCGCGGACCTAATCTTATCATGAGGGACCTGTGTAACTAGCTGTCTTCAGTTCGAGTCCATGCTGTATTTTCCGATATTTTATAGTAAAAAAACGAATATCCCGGGGGTGGGGGTGGGGTGGGTAGGGGTAATAGTGAGTTGTTGTATATGGCATGCACATTTTACATATGGTACACACTGCTATCATTGTGCGTTGGTGCTGGAGGGAGTGAATGTTTAGGGTGGTGGATGAGGTGTCAGTGAAGTGGGCACTTTTGTTCTGGATGCTGTTGAGATTCTTTAGTTATTGTTGGACAGTTAGTTAATGCATAGCAAAGTCACAGTCAGGAATGAGATGATGACCAATGAGTCTGATTTAGTTGCGCGACAATTGTTGGTCAGGGCATCTAACCCACCTACCCCAGTTGGAACAGAGGATACAAAATCTTAATTGGTTAATCTAATAACCAGTTTTTGGGATACTGCTGTTTCTTCCTTTTTCTTTGTACCTTGTGTTTTAGCACTATGGTTTTTATACTTTGTGTTGCTCTGAATTAAACTCAAATTTCTGCCGACAACACACCCTGATGCTGAATAGTTGCTATACCATTATATCGACACATATCAACTCTTGATATAAATGAGTGATCCTCAAATGCCTAAGAGCAAAATATATAATAAAATATTCCGTTTTGATTGGGAAATCTTTTAAAAACAATACTTTTCATTCCGATAACTTCCTCCGGTGATCATTGGTTAACAAATTATAATTTGGTGTTTGATGATACAACTACTTTCAAAGAGGGAGGGAAAGGGGCATTTGTTTATATATCAATTAAAATGGCCTTACTCTGTGGTTCATCAAACAGATCCTTGGTTCTAACAAGTGAGAAAAATGGAAATTTCCTGAACAAGTTGTTGATCCTTGCTGTACTGGGATGGCTTTTCCAGGCAAGTATTTATCTCATGTTAAAGGAAGTTATTTAGTTTTGGCTTTGAAAACTACAGAATGCATATTTGAAGTCATGGGTTCTTCAAATGTCCGACTAATTTGTTGTTGTAATTTGGGGAGTTCATTGGTAGAAAATGGGGGGACTGTCAGTTTTCGGATTTTTTTCTCTGTGCATGTTGTGACCCTCTTCCCCTAAAAACACTGAGAGCAGTCCATTCATATGGACTGTAGCAGTTCAGTCAGGCAGCGCACCAACATTCTCAAAGATCAACAGGGATTAGCAATAAATGCAGGTTTTCTCAAGGATGAATCACATGTGAAGAAAGACTTGCAATTATAAAGTGTCTTTCACAACCTCATGATGTCCCAATGTGTTTTGGAACCAATTAGTACTTTTGAAGTCTGACCACTGTTGTAGTAAATGTGGCAGTTAATTTGTGAAAAGCAAGGCCCCACAACAGCAATTTTTTTTAGTGCTGTTGGTTTGGGCATAAATATTGGTCAAGACACTGGAGAACATCTTACCTCTTCTTCGAATAGTGCCATGGGATCTTTTATGACCAGCTGGGAGAGCAGGTGGGACCTCTGTTTGATGTCTCAACTGAAAAGGACTCACCAGTGACTGAGGCACCGTCGTCAGTACTTAACCCTGGGCTATGTGCTCAATTTTCTAGAGTGGGACTTGACCAACAACCTTCTGATTCAGAGGTGAGTGTTAGCAACTGAGCCACTGAAAACAGCTGAGAAACTGACTGAGAAATCACTGAGGATTTCCAAATGCGAACAAACTAATTAGGCAAGCTTATAATTTATTTTTAAAAAGGCATGAAATCAGTCACACTGACGTAGAGAAAAATTTCCAAGTCTATTTATAGATCAATCTTTTTGGCTCAATATGACTTCTTCAGAAATCTGAAGTAGAATTTTTGTTTTTAACTGGGCAGTTTAATTTGGATCTGTGTCTTTTAAGCCCCTTGGGCTTGGGGCCTGGGATCTAGACAAAAACAGTGTCTTTTGAAAGACTCTTAAAACTCCAGAGCTTTTCCAGCTTCAAACTTTGGGCCTTATGGGTTTTGAAATGAGCAATGCACATACTACGATGTGAAGTATGATACATAATCCAAATTTTCAACAACATTGTCAATATTTTCTTAGATTCCAGCAGTTCCACAAGAAATGTTCTTCAATGAAGAGAATTTTGATGAATTTGAAATAAATATATCGGATCAAGGCTTAGTAAGTAATCTGCCAAGCAGGCCTTATACCTCCAGTTTTTATTTATTCAACAGTTGAAATTTCTTTTAAATTCTTTTAAATCTTGTTATTTAATTAGATTAATTAACTTTCATGATTTCTTAATTTTTATTTCATTCATATGACTTGGGCATCACTGGCATTTATTGCCCATCCTTAATTGAGAGTCAACCACATTGCTGTGGCTCTGGAGTCGCATGTAGTTCAGACCAGGTAAGGACGGCAGAATGCCTTCCTTAAAGGACGTTGATGAACGAGATGGGTTTTTCCAACAACTGACAATGTTTTCATGATCATCTCTGGATTCTTCATTCTAGATTATATTTTATTGAATTCAAATTCCACCATCTGCTGTGGTGGGATTCAAACCTGGCTCCCCAGAACATTAGCTGAGTTTCTGGATTAATAGTCTAGCGATAACACCACTAGGCCATCACCTCCTGGAAAAAGACAATGTAATGCTAAACCACGCAGAGCAGATAGTTGTCATTTGATCCACAGTGTGTTTGTTGATCTTAGGCATGGGAGCATTTGGGATAATACTGGTGAGGAAAGTTGTTATCAGTTGGTGCACTAGACCAACTTGTGTGAATATTATGTGAAAACAGGATTGGGTGTGGCTGTGATGCCATCCAAGGCAGCATAGCCTGTCAATGTACACTGTCCCAAGTTCCAAGAGGACAGTTCACTGAGATAAGGCCACTTGTGTTCAGGAACTACACTGACGAGTCAGGTGATAGTGTGTGAAAAAGAAGAAAACCAGTGAGCACAACCTTTTATGCTGATGACCTCCTGTCTCCCGACACATACACACACTTGTTGTTTGCAAGAAAATAACAGCCTACTTCCAAAATCTAATGTTGCTCAATCTGTATTATCTCCATTTTCTTTCTTTTGAGTGTCTTCACACAATTACCTTTTTGTGCAGTTCATTCAGCTTATTCACCAACCTTTGTGTAAAGTAATTTAAACTGTCAATGCACAATTCTAATTATGGCTGTCTAGATATTGCTTTTTTCTGAACTGTAAGAACCTTTCTCCTCTCTGGTGCAGGCTCCATTCTTCTATTTATCTGTTTTTACCCATCTTGGCAAATGACAATTTTTAGCAGCTTCCAATACATTTGCTGATCTTCAAGTATACAAAATAAATGTATGCAAAGCACCTCCATAACATTCCATAACCTGCACTCTAAAAGGAAAACAGTGTCTTGTCCTCAGAAGTAAATAGATAATGGGGAGGGTTGTAATAGTTATTGCTTCTTTCTAAACATCCTAGTATGTTGTCATTCCCATTACTTGTTGCCATGATACACAGGTCTTGGTTAGCCACAGTCTGGTACTCTGCTGTCACCCCTTCCAACCCAAGTAGATAATCCCAGCCTTCTGCTGAGTATGAAAGTAGTTAATAGGAACATAGAAATTAGGAGCAGAAGTGCTCTTTGAGCCTGCTCCACCATTCAGTCAGATCATTTGATGCTAAAATGTTGTGATTTCAAGAAGAAATTAGATATAGCTCTTGGGCTCAAGGGATATGGGGATCAGAATATTGAATTTGATCAGTCATGATCAAAATGAATGGCGGAGCAGGTTCAAAAGGGCCGAATGGCCTACTCCTGCTTCTGTTTTCTATGTTTTCTATCTCTCTGTTGCAGCACAGTTAAGATTAGAGACTGTAGGAAATGCAAAGTTGCATCCATGCCATATCAATAGGGAATCGTAGCATATTGGACTCATAATTCAGAGCCCATGGCTAATGATTTGAAGGTGAGGGGTTAAATTACACCATGGCAGCTGGGGAATTTAAATTCAGGTAATAAAATCTGGGATTAAAAAGCCAGTATCAGTAATAGTGACCATGGAAACATCGAATGGTAAACCCATCTGTTCACTAATGTCATTCAGGAAGGGAAAAATGTGTTGTCCATACCTGGTTTGGTCTACATGTGACCCCCCCAAGTCCAGAACAATGTGTTGGGCTAGCAAGGATTGTTCGAGATAGTCAGTAAATACTGGTTTGTCAGTGACTCCAAATCCCAAGAATGAATTTGAAGAAAATATTGTTCTGTGCTATCTCAATTTATCTTATTTAGTAAGAGCTTCTCCACCCTGTATTGAAACATTCTAATGGATGTTCAAATCACTGGGATAGGTTGCAATGGTGTCTCCCAGTGAGTAAACAAAGAGATCAAATTTTGTGCCGAAGAATCATCTGTTTATTTTTTTAATGTAGGACAATTTGACTTCATAAGGTGAGGTAAGATTGTCTGCCCTTAAGATCAAGGCAATATTTGGCAGAGTGCGGCATTAAGGATCCCTAGTAAGTTATTGGGAATTGAGAAGGACGCTCCACTGGTTGGAGTCATGCAAGTACAAAGGAAGATGCTGGAAAATCTCAGCAGTTCAGACAGCATCTGTGGAGGGAGAATAGAGCCAACATTTCATAGAAGTCATAGAAACCCTACAGTGCAGAAGGAGGCCATTCGGCCCATCGAGTCTGCACCGACCACAATCCCACCCAGGCCCTACCCCCACATATTTACCCGCTAATCCCTCTAACCTACGCATCTTAGGATTCTAAGGGGCAATTTTTAACCTGGCCAATCAACCTAAACCGCACATCTTTGGACTGTGGGAGGAAACCGGAGCACCCGGAGGAAACCCACGCAGACACGAGGAGAATGTGCAAACTCCACACAGACAGTGACCCGAGCTGGGAATTGAACCCGGGACCCTGGAGCTGTGAAGCAGCAGTGCTAACCACTGCGCTACCGTGCCGCCCCATTTCGAGTCTAGATGACCCTTTAGCAGAGTAGAAGACGAGGAAAATAGAATAGGATTTATATGGTGAGTGGGGGGGCGGGGGGGAACATTGGGTGGAAAGATGGAAAATGAAATTTGAGGTGGAAAAATAAAAATAGTAATATAATGTAATAAAAATGGATGAATAAAATGGAAAGAAGAAATGAAATCAAATAAATGGAGATGGAGTGGAAGAGTAGGAGAGAGTTCATGCTCTGAAGTTGTTGAACTCGATGTTCAGTCTGGAAGGCTGTAAAGTGCTCAATCAGAATATGAGATGCTGTTCCTCCAGTTTACATTGAGCTTCATTGGGACAATGTAAAAGGCCAAGGACAGACACGTGGACAGGAAAGCAGCGTGGTGTGTTGAAATGGCAAGTGACTAGAAGGTCTGGGTCCTGCTTGCAGACAGACCAAAGGGTTCTGCAAATCGGTCACCCAGTCTGCCTTTCGTCTCTCTGATGTAGAGTAGACTGCATTAGGAGCAGCAAATGCAATCGACCAGATTAGAGGAGGTGCACGCGAATCTCTGCTTTACCTGAAAAGAGTGTTTGAGCCCTAGGATGGTGAGCAGGGCGGAGGTGAAGGGGCAGGTGCTTCACCACCTACGATTGCATGGGAAGGTGCCATTGGCGGTGTATGAGGTGTTGGGTGTGATGGAGGAATGGACCAGGGTGTCCAGGAGAGAATGGTCCCTGTGGAATGCTGACACGGGGAGTGAGGGGAAGATGTGTTTATTGGTGGCATCATGTTGGAGTTGGCCGAAATGATGGAGGATTATCCTTTGAATGCGGAGGCTGGTGGGATGGAAAGTGAGGACAAGGGAGACCCTATCCTGGTTCTGGGAGGAAGTGAGTGCAGTGGCCTGGGAGACGGGACGGATATGATTGTGAACCGTCATCAACCCCAGTGGGTGGAAAATCACGATTAAGGAAGAAGGACGACACATCAGCGGCGGCTTTTTGGAAAGTGGCATCATCAGAACAGATTCAGTGGTGGCGAAGGGATTGAGAGAATGGAATGAAGTTCTTCCAGGATGTGGGGTGTGAAGAGCTGTAGCCAAGGTAGCTGTGGGAATCGCTGGGCTTGTAATGGATACTGGTGGACAGTAATCGAGTCAGAGCGGTAAAGGAAGAGAAGTATCTGAGACGGATCACGATAGAAGAAATTGGAAGCGAAAATGATAATTTTTTCCAGGTTCAGATGAGAGCATGAAGTAGCTGTCTATGAACCGATGAAAGAGTTGTGGGAAGGGGTCAGAGTAGGACTGAAACAAGGAGTATTCCACATACCCCATAAAGAGACAGACATAATTGAGACCCATAGCCTCACCTTTTATTTGGAAAAAGTGAGATGAGTTAAAGGAGAAATTTTTGAGTGAGAGAACAGGTTCAGCCAGATGGAGGAGGGTGGAGGTGAATGGGAATTGTTCAGGCCTCTAGTTCGAGGAAGAAGCAAAGAGCTCTCAAGCCATCCTAGGGGCGAATGGAGGTGTAGGGGGATTGGACATCCATGGTGAGGAGGCAGTTTGGGCCAGGGAACTAGAAGTTGTTGATATGGTGTAGGGCATCAGAGGAATCATGGATGTAGGTGGTACGGGTGGGAAAAGAGGAGAGAGGATGGAGTCAAGATAGGAAGAAATTAGTTCAGTGGCAGGAGCAGGCTGACACGATGTGCCTACCAGGGCAGTCTCGTACTGAAGATGCTGGAATCAGAAACAAAAACACAATGCTGGAAAATCTCAGCAGGTCTGACAGCATCTCTCTGAAACAAAAGCAGATGCTGTCAGACCTGCTGAGATTTTCCAGAATTTTCTCTTTGTTTCAGCATCCGCAATATTTTGCCTTTAACAAAGGAAGATGGCTAGAGGTCAATTATCTAAGCCCCAGACCATTATCGCTGGAGTCCGTCAGTGGTGTCCTAGGCCCAAATATCTTGTGTTATTTCATTTAATAAGGTTAGAAATGGGAATGTTTGCTGATAATTTAAAAATGATCAGTTCCATTCAGAACTCCTCGGATAATGATGCATAGTGGAACTGACCGCCTCAAGGCCTGGACAGCATTCAGGTTTAGGTTGTAAAGTGGCTGGTAACATTCCTGTCACACAATGACCGTTGCCAACAAGAGAGAATATTAACTATCACCCTGGACATTCAATAGCATTGCTATCATCAAATCCCACATCACCAACATCTTAGAGGTTATCATTGACCAGAAATGTAATCCACTTCCTGACTCCCCAAAGCCTCCCACTATCTACAAGTCAGGAGTGTAATGGAATATTCTCCACTTGCCTGGATGAGTGCAGCTCCAACAACACTCGAGCTCAATAGCATTGAGGAAAAATACAGCTCGCTTGATAGGTGCAACATCCACCACCTTAAACATTCACTCTCTCCATCTCCAGCACACAGGGCTGCAGTATTTACCATTTAAACGATGCACTTCAGTAACTCGCCAATACTTCTTTGACAGCACCTTCCAAACCTGTGATCTCTTACCATCTTGAAGAAGAAGCAGTTGGTGCAGAGGGACGCCACCAGGTTTTTCTCCAGGTCACGCACCATCCTGACTTGGAAATATATGATCTTTCCTTCACTGTCACTGGGTCAGGATCCTGTCCCTCATCTCTATCAAAACATTAAACAGTCTTTGCATTCCGCCCCCCCCCCCAAATAGTTTTGTTACATCAGCCTCGTTATCATAAATGTTGTTCAAACTTAATAGATTCAAGGAAAGGGCAGATGAGTTTCTTATGTATCAGTACTATCGTTGACCAAATGGACAAACTATATAGGCTGCTTTCAAAACTGTGCCAAGGGTCAGAATGATTCTCACTTCTTCCTGGTTCAAATAGGGATCTTCTGGATATAATGTGAAATTCAGTCGCTCTGTTGTACAGGCAGTCCCCGGGTTACGAACGCCCGTACTGGCGTACCGACCTCCGTAAAGCCTATTATTTTAAAAATCGAGTTACATACAATGGTTCGTACTAACGGACGGACTACATTGCGCGACGCTCAAAACACTGCGTGTTTTCAGCGGTTTGTCGGCCCAAGGGAGAACAGCGCCACGCCATCGTCGCCATTTTAAGTCAGATCGCGTAAACGCTATTATGTGCGTTGTGTTTTGACTTAGATTTTTCGTGTATTTACCCTCGTAATCATGGCTCCAAAGCGTAAATCTGATGCAAGTGATGGTGATGCATCGAAGAAAAGGAAAACGATCACAATTGAAACGAAAGTGGAAATAATAAAGCGATCGGAGAGAGGTGAAACGCCAATAAACATTGGAAAAGCGTTAAGCTACAGTCGGTCAAAGATCGGGACAATTATAAAGGACAAGGGGAGAGTAATGGAGCATGTAAAAGGCTCTGTCCTGATGAAAGCGACAATTATCACTAAGCAACGCAGTGGTTTAATTATCGAAATGGAAAGGCTATTGGTAATTTGGTTAGAGGATCAGAATCAGCGTAACATTCCTATTAGCCTTGGCTTAGTGCAAGAAAAGGCTTGAAGCCTTTTCAGTGATTTAAAAGCTGCACGTGCAGCAAGTGAAGATGCTTGTGATGAAGAATTTGTTGCGAGTAGGGGTTGGTTCAAGCGTTTCAGAGGGAGGGTAAATTTACACAATGTTAAAGCGCAAGGTGAAGCAGCGAGTGCCGATGTAAGTGCTGTGAGAGAGTTTCCTGAAATGTTGGAAAAAATTATTGAGGAGGGAGGTTATGTACCTGAGCAAATATTTAATGTAGACGAGACTGGCTTATTTTGGAAAAAAATGCCTGAAAGGACATGCATTTCAAAAGAGGAAAAAACTGCTCCAGGGCATAA
This sequence comes from Mustelus asterias, assembly GCF_964213995.1. Taxonomy (NCBI): domain Eukaryota; kingdom Metazoa; phylum Chordata; class Chondrichthyes; order Carcharhiniformes; family Triakidae; genus Mustelus; species Mustelus asterias. Next base: position 28,287,994 of record NC_135818.1, read on the forward strand.
GGCATCCAAGGATAGGCTAACGCTATTGCTTGGTGGTAATGCATCCGGGGATTGCAAGCTTAAGCCTATGCTTGTGTATCGCTCCCTAAATCCGAGGGCACTTAGCCGAATCATCAAGGCATCTCTTCCCGTTATTTGGAAGTCAAACACAAAGGCTTGGGTAACAAAAGCTCTCTTCGAAGATTGGTTCCTGAACTATTTTGTTCCTGCTGCTGAATGCTATTGCTTGGCCAAGAAGATTCCTTTCAAAATTCTCCTTGTGCTTGACAACGCCCCCGGACATCCAAGCACTTTAGATGACCTTCACCCCAATGTAAAGGTCGTCTTTTTACCACCCAACACCACATCACTACTTCAGCCAATGGATCAAGGGGTCATAGCCTCCTTTAAGGCTTACTATTTACGCCGGACCTTCTCACAAGCAGTCAAGGCTACCCAAGATGATGCAATGACCTTAAAGGAGTTCTGGAGGAATTACAACATCTATGATGGCATCAAAAACATTGCAGATTCTTGGGAGGAAGTGAAGACAACCAACATGAAAGGAGTGTGGAACAAATTGTGCCCCCAATTCGCACTTGGTTTTAAGGGGTTTACAGCTGAGAACATTACAGCGCAGTACAGGCCCTTCAGCCCTCGATGTTGCGCCGACCAGTGGAACCAATCTAAAGCCCCTCTAATCTACATCGCCGAAGCCAGGCAGGCTGTGGTTGATATTGGTAATAATTGACTGCAGTTAGACATAAATGAAGACGATGTCTTAGACTTGCTTGAATCCCATGCGGAGGAACTGACCACTGAGGACCTTATGGAGCTGGAGCAGCAGATGATAGCATTTGAGGAAGAAGTCCGGGACGTAGAAACCCCAGAACCCAAGAAGTTTCTGACTAAGGAGTTAGCTGAAGCCTTTCGTCTCTTGAAGCAGGGATGGCAAAGTTAGAGGAGCAAGATCCTAATGCAGAGAGGTTCACCAAAGTTTACCGGATAGTTACCGACGGCCTCAGTTGCTACAAGGCCATTTGTTTAACACAGATATCAGACGGACATATTTTACACAGAGGGTGGTGGGGGCCTGGAATGCGCTGCCAGGCAAGGTGGTGGAGGCGGACACACTGGGAACGTTTAAGACTTATCTAGACAGCCATATGAACGGAGTGGGAATGGAGGGATACAAAAGAATGGTCTAGTTTGGACCAGGGAGCGGCGCGGGCTTGGAGGGCCGAAGGGCCTGTTCCTGTGCTGTATTGTTCTTTGTTGTTTGCCATTTATAATGAGAAAAAGAAAAGCTCTGTTCAAGCCTCCCTTGATGTTTACTTTAAGAAATTACTTTAATGTTTTTTATACTGTACCTACCAACACACGCATATATATAAATATAAAAATAATCCAAGTTTTGTGTTATTTCCATTTATTATTATTACTATTATTATATGTAAGATGTTTTAGGTAAAATATATACTAAGACAAACATTTGACTAATTGACGCTAGATGTGAACCGTACGTAACTGTTCCGACTTGCATACAAATTCGACTTACAGACAGACTTAAAAACGGAACTCGTTCGCAACTGGGGACTGCCTGTATTAAAAATGTCAAAAAATCGAATCACTGGGAGCATCATCAGGTATAACTGAGAATCCATCTCCAGGAAATATATCTGAGTGAAGCTGAGTGTTTTTTTTTCTATTTTCAGGATTCTGTTCCATTGGTTGATCAGCAACTGCTCTATCTCTGCTGTCCTTATCTGAGTGAGTATATTCTGGGCATTAGATATTGGGGTAAGAGGAAGTGCAAGAGGTAGAGAAAAAATATAGAGGTTTATTACTTCAAATAAAGCTGCTTATCTGTCTGCCACTAAATGTTTACTGGATCCAAGAGGAATTCCTGAGAAGTAAATTGTTGCAAATGCTGTGTCATTACTTAAAAAGGATGAGAGTTACTGAAAACTAAAACTGTTTTTGATTTCAACCAATAAATTAACCAGTCTAAAGGATCATGAACAGCATGGCTTGATAAAGTATGTGTATCAGAAAAGGAAGGTCAAACTTAATTACAAAGGCAAAATTCTGTGGATGCTAAAAATCTACAATTAAAATGCTAAAAATATTACGGCAGCATCTCTGCAGAGAAAAACTGTCAACTTTTCAGGATGCGGTTTCATAGATCAGTATTTCCAGCATTTTCTGTTTTGAGTCTCACTTATGGACCTAATTGTGCTTTTCAAACATATTACTAGCATGGAAAACAAGAAGTGGTGGGGATGTTATGCTCTTAGATTACTTTAGATTGCTCTTGGATATTTTAGAGTACCATTCTGATTGTATTAAAGCATGGCAGGTCACCATTACATTAGAACGCCAATGGACCTCTTGAGATGGTGTTGTGTGTGTGGCGACCCAAGATGACCTACATTCTCTGTAATCTAAGATACAAGGAAAGGTTGCATGCATCTTTACGGTTCTGACATTACATTCATTCAGTACGTTCATTGTATTTACCCACACAACCTCCTGACCAGATGAAAATCATTAATTGTCACAGAATATTTGTGCGTTAACCACTGACAATGTGTGCCAGTTAATGAAAGCCATGACAAGATGTTTCACCAGGTCTTGTGTTGCAGGTGAATTACGTAAGCTGCTGGCGTCCTATGTAGCTGGCAGTGGGGTTAAAAATGGAGGATATATGCGAAAAATCACACCAACTACTGCAGCACCTTTAATACCAACTTTAGCACAATCTCAGCAGAGGCTCCAGGTAATGCCTTCATCCTTGGGCTCTCAACTAGTCAAGAGCATGCTATTTTGATACTGTCTATGTTTTTGTCTCTGAGAATTTTTAGAAATATAGACTGTCCTGGAAGTGACAGATACCTGCATTAAATATCTGTTACCTTGCTGTCCATTCAAAATATGATGTGGAGATGCCGGCGTTGGACTGGGGTAGACACAGTAAGAAGTTTAACAACACCAGGTTAAAGTCCAACAGGTTTATTTGGTAGCAAAAGTCACACAAGCTTTCGGAGCTGCAAGCCCCTTCTTCAGGTGAGTGGGAATTCTGTTCACGAACAGAGCATATAAAGACACAAACTCAATTTACATGAATAATGGTTGGAATGCGAATACTTACAACTAATCAAGTCTTTAAGAAACAAAACAGCATGAGTGGAGAGAGCATCAAGACAGGCTAAAAAGATGTGTATTGTCTCCAGACAAGACAGCCAGTGAAACTCTGTGGGGGTTACAAATAGTGTGCCATGAACCCAATATCCCGGTTGAGGCCGTCCTCGTGTGTGCGGAACTTGGCTATCAGTTTCTGGTCAGCGACTCTGCGCCGTCGTGTGTCGCGAAGGTCGCCTTGGAGAACGCTTACCCGAATATCAGAGGCCGAATGCCCGTGACCGCTGAAGTGCTCCCCAACAGGAAGAGAACAGTCTTGCCTGGTGATTGTCGAGCGACAATCACCAGGCAAGACTGTTCTCTTCCTGTTGGGGAGCACTTCAGCGGTCACGGGCATTCGGCCTCTGATATTCGGGTAAGCGTTCTCCAAGGCGGCCTTCGCGACACACAACGGCGCAGAGTCGCTGACCAGAAACTGATAGCCAAGTTCCGCACACACGAGGACGGCCTCAACCGGGATATTGGGTTCATGGCACACTATTTGTAACCCCCACAGAGTTTCACTGGCTGTCTTGTCTGGAGACAATACACATCTTTTTAGCTTGTCTTGATGCTCTCTCCACTCATGCTGTTTTGTTTCTTAAAGACTTGATTAGTTGTAAGTATTCGCATTCCAACCATTATTCATGTAAATTGAGTTTGTGTCTTTATATGCTCTGTTTGTGAACAGAATTTCCACTCGCCTGAAGAAGGGGCTTGCAGCTCCGAAAGCTTGTGTGACTTTTGCTACCAAATAAACCTGTTGGACTTTAACCTGGTGTTGTTAAACTTCTTACCATTCAAAATATGGCAGATTTATTAGCTTATTTTTAATGCCTCGGATTGACTGTCAACCATTTTGTTCCAATCAAGTGTCTGTCCTCCCTACATTCTCTCTCATGACTTATTGTAACCCCTGATAAAATAACACACTTGCTCTCTCGCCATTTGGATAAGTGTTATTGGAAGAGTGGAGGCAGGCAGCTGCTAACTCTTGGCTGATGTTTGCGTCTGAGAATTGCCCAGTACGTGGGTGAATGCTCCACTATCAAAGTGCAGAATTGCTGTTTTGTACATGGCCTTGAATCAAAACGGAATCAGTGACACACACCTGTTGGTGGTGAGACCAATTGCAGCCACCTTTTCAGTGCTACAGTTGAGATTAGCCAAGAAGAAACTAACCTGGTTTAACTGGGTTCAGTATTACATGCATCAAGTGCATTAACTAATGAATCATTGGAACAGACAAACCACTCATTATTTGCATTATCTTGGTGATTAAACTTGGTAAGGGAGTGTGAAATTTCAAGTAAATGGGAAAGAATATTACACTCTGTGTTTAATGTTAAGTTTGTGTTTCCTGGTTAGGTAAAGTTGGAGGAAGCTTTTTTTCACAATCAGCCACCATCACTTCGCAAAACAGTTGAGTTTGTGGCTGAAAGAGTTGGATCTAACTGTGTAAAACACATCAAGTGAGTGAAATAAATCTGTTAAGTTAAGAATGGTATTTGAATATTGCAGAAAACTTTTTTTTAAAGTGTCACATCTTGGATACTTCTCGCAGGAAATAATGCATTCTCTTTACAAAGCACCTTATCCATGTATATTTATCAAATGTCAATCCAGAAGCACCACCAGCTGGAATCATATCTTCTGAGTAAAACAATGGGGTTGATTTTTTGACTTCACTAATTGACCCTTAAACATTACCCGGAGGCCTATAGAGAGGGTTTTTGGATGATGAGGTGAGAATGATTGCCTTTGTCATCAAATTAGTTTTAACCATGTATGGCATGAAGGAGCCCTAATAAAATTGATGTCACTGGGAATTAGTGCAGGAGAGCTCTCCACAAGTCATACGTAGCTCAATGATAGATGGTTATTGAAGGCCAATTACTTCAGTCCCAGGGCAGTATTGCAGGCAGTTCTCAGGGTTGTTGTATCCTAGGCCTAACCATTTTCAACTGCTTCACCAGTGACCTCCAACCTAAGGTCTGAAGAGGGGATGTTTACTTATAATTGCTGTTCCATTCACAATTCCTCAGTTAATGAAGCAATCTGTTCTTACATACAGTGGGAAAAATGATTAGGTTTGGGCTGATGAGTAACATTTGTGCCAAGGCAGTGACTATCTCAAACTCCCCTTGACATTGTATGGCATTATCATTGTGAGTCCTCCAGCCTTAAAATCCTGAGAGTTGCCATTGATTAGAAGCTAACTGGATCATCCACATACTTACTATGCTACCAGAACATATCAGAGGCCGGTTATTCTGCTGCATGACCTACCATCTGATTACCAGAACCTTTGCACCATCTAGAAGATGTGAGTTAGTATATAATGGAATATTCTCCACTTAACCTGGATGAGTGCAATTCCATCAACATTCAGAAAACTGGACACCAGCCAGGACAAATTAGCCCACTTGATTGGCATCCCTTTCTAATACCTTAATACTTCATCATGTGGATGGCATTCCAAGTGGCCTCATCAAGATAAGAGTTTATGGATGTTGTCACCTTCAAAAGGAAATTGGATAATTGTTTGAAGAAGAAAGAATTAGAGATATGGAGAAAGAGCAGGAGAGTGGGACAAATTGGATTGCTTTTAGGAATAGCTGGCGCAGATGTGATTGATTGGGGAGTGTATTTTTGTGATGTGCTATTCTAACCAAGATTCTTACATATTTCATATTATTTCTCTGATTTTCAATTATATCTATTTAGAAATGAAGCCCAGTTCTTTGTTTTTTTTTAATGGCCCTATTAACCTGCATTTGTACTTTTAGTGATCTGTGAACCTCTCCCATGTGGTTACCTTACTCTTCCTAACAAAATGTATGACATCGCACTTGCTATTCTGCATGTTTTTAATGTCTTTTATTTGGTCACTGTCCTCTGTATCAATTACTTACAACCACTCCTCATCCCCACCCTAAATTAGCATCCATGAGTCTTAATTCCGATTCTCAAATCTAAACAGTTTATGTAAATTGTGAATAACAGTGGTCTCAGCATCGATCCTTGTGGAACATTACATTTCACAAATGACCTTAGCCTTAGCTGGCAAATAACTCATGCCATTGAGACGGAACCTTTCTGTCGGTACAAACTTGGGGAGACATAGATGAGCCAAAAATGGGATAGTTTTGATGAGTGCATTATTTAGTAAACAGAAGTTATTGCATGTTTTGAGTTTCATGCTCTTTATTACGGTTGTGCATGAAGTCATCATTGGACTCAATGGGTGGAATGGAATCCTTCATCCTAAAGGACCCTGAAATTAATAAGATCTTTGAAAGTGTACAAGATAAAAATGAATTGGTTCTATTTAAGATGAACTCTCCTTCAATTGCTTCAGCAATCATGGTCAATTTTTCCTGAAAATGTTATCATGTTATTAATGGAGGTGTTAGGATTCAAAAAGAAGGTATAAAAACTCCTACATGCTATTAGCATTCAAAACAAGGTCAATGAGTTGACGGTACAAATCATGAGTATGATTTATCATAGAAATCATAGAAACCCTACAGTATAGAAAGAGGCCATTCGGCCCATCGAGTCTGCACCGACCACAATCCCACCCAGACCCTACTCCCATATCTCTACATATTTTACCCACTAATCCCTCTAACCGCCGCATCTCAGGACACTAAGGGGCAATTTTTTTTTTAACATGGCCAATCAACCTAACCCGCACATCTTTGGACTGTGGGAGGAAACCGGAGCACCCGGAGGAAACCCACGCAGTGGCCATTAGAGACATGGTTGCAGGCTGGTCTAATGGCCATTAGTGGCCATTAGAGACATGGTTGCAGGCTGGTCATGACTGGGGTATCCAGGGGTGTCAGACTATTCGGAAGGACCGACAGAAAGGTAAAGGAAGTGGTGTAGCTCTGATATTTAAGGATGACATTGGGGCGGTAGTGAGAGATGATATAGGTTCTATGGAGAAAAGGGTTGAATCCATTTGGGTGGAAATTAGAAATGGTAAGGAGAAAAAGTCACTGAAATGCGTAGTCTATAGGCCACCAAATAATAACATCACAGCAGGGCGGATAATAAACAAAGAAATAACTGAAGCATGTAAAAATGATATGGCAATTATCATGGGGGATTTTAATCTGCATATTGATTGGTCAAACCAGGTCGGTCAAGGTGGCCTTGTATCCGCAATAGCTTCCTCAAACATATGAGGGAGCAAGCTATCCTAGATCTGATCCTGTGTAATGAGACAGAAATAATTAATGATCTCTCAGGGATCCTCTCGGAAGGAGCAATCACAGTATGGTTGAATTTAAAATATAGATGGAGGTAAAATCCAATACCAGTGTCTTGTGCTTAAACAAAGGAGACTACAATGGGATGAGGGAGGATTTGGCTAAGGTGGACTGGGAGCAAAAACTTTATGGTGGAACAGTGGAGAACTTTTAAAGCAATCTTTCACAGTGCTCAGCAAAAGTATATACCAGTAAAAAGGAAGGACTATAGGAAAAGGGATAATCAGCCATGGATATCTAAGGAAATAAAGGAGGGTGTCAAATTGAAAGAAAATGCATACAAAGTGGCAAAGATTAGTGGGAAACTAGAGGATTGTGAAATCTTTAAAGGTCAACAGAAAGCCACGAAAAAAGCTATAAAGAAAAGTAAGATAGCTTATGAGAGTAAGCTAGTTCAGAATATAAAAACAGATTTTTTTTTTAAATGAAGAAGTGACTATGGCAAACCTTAGTCCTTTAGAGGATGAGAAGGAGGATTTAATATTAGGAAATGAGGAAATGGCCGAGGCATTGAACAGGTATTTTGTGTTGTGTTTTCACAGTGGAAGACACAAATAACATGCCAAAAATTGATGACAAGGGGGCTATGGCAGGTGAGGACCTAGAAATGATCGTTATCACTAAAGAGGTAGTGTTGGGCAAGTTAATGGGGCTAAAGGTAGACAAGTCTCCTGACCCTGATGGGATGCATCTCAGGATACTAAAAGAGATGGCTCAAGGTAATTTACCTAAATTCGCTGGAATCTGGGGCGGTTCCGGCAGATTGGAAAACAGCAAATGTGACGTCACTGGTTAAGAAAGGAGATAGACAAAAGGCGGGTAACTGTAGGCTGATTAGCTTAACATCTGTAGTTGGGAAAATGCTTGAATCTGTCGTCAAGAAAGAAATAGTGAGATATCTGGATAGAAATTGTCCCATTAGGCAAATGCAGCATGGGTTCATGAAAGGCAGGTTATGTTTAACTAATTAACTGGAATTATTTGAAGACATTACGAGCGTGGTGGACAACGGGGAACCAGTGGATGTGGTGTATCTGGATGTCCCGAAGGCATTCGACAAGTTGCCACACAAAAGACTGCTGCATAAGATAAAGGTGCAAGGCATTATGGGTAATGTATTAGCATGGATAGAGGATTGGTTAACTAACAAAGAACAATACAGCACAGGAACAGGCCCTTCGGCCCTCCAAGCCCGCGCCGCTCCCTGGTCCAAACTAGACCATTCTTTTGTATCCCTCCATTCCCACTCCGTTCATATGGCTGTCTAGATAAGTCTTAAACGTTCCCAGTGTGTCCGCCTCCACCACCTTGCCTGGCAGCGCATTCCAGGCCCCCACCACCCTCTGTGTAAAATATGTCCGTCTGATATCTGTGTTAAACCTCCCCCCCTTCACCTTGAACCTATGACCCCTCGTGAACGTCACCACCGACCTGGGGAAAAGCTTCCCACCGTTCACCCTATCTATGCCTTTCATAATTTTATACACCTCTATTAAGTCTCCCCTCATCCTCCATCTTTCCAGGGAGAACAACCCCAGTTTACCCAATCTCTCCTCATAACTAAGCCCCTCCATACCAGGTAACATCCTGGTAAACCTCCTCTGTACTCTCTCCAAAGCCTCCACGTCCTTCTGGTATTCCAGATGCGGCCGAACCAACGTTCTATACATCTGCAACATCAGACCCCAACAGAAAGCAAAGAGTGGGGATAAATGTTTTTTTTCTGGTTGGCGATCAGTGACTAGTGGTGTGCCTCAGGGATGGGCGTGGGGACCGCAATTGTTTACAATTTACATAGATGATTTGGAGTTAGGGACCAAGTGTGTGACATAGTTTGCAGATGACACTAAGATGAGTGGTGGAGCAAAGTCTGCAGAGGGATATAGATAGTTTAAGTGAGTGGGCAAGGGTCTGACAGATGGAGTACAATGTTGGTAAATGTGAGGTCATCCATAACAAAATGGACTATTATTTAAATGCTAAAACATTGCAGCATGCTGCTGTGCAGAGGACCTGGGTGTCCTTGTGCATGGATCGCAAAATGTTGGTTTGCAGGTGCAACAGGTAATTAAGAAGGCAAATGGAATTTTGTTCTTCATTGCTAGAGGAATGGAGTTTAAAAACAGGGAGGTTATGTTGCAGTATAAGGTGCTGGTGAGGCCACACCTGGAGTATTGTGTACAATTTTGGTCTCCTGCACCCCCTCCTGGTCTGCTTACTTGAGAAAGGAAATACTAACATTCGGGGGGGGGGGTCCACGGCTGTAAATGCAGCCACCCCCTGCCCCCCTGCAGGTCAGACTGATCGTGGCCCGGCCGATTGCTGCAGCGGGGCCCCCTCCCTCCATTAGCCCCGCTCCTGCTGGCCCAGCATTGCCCAGGTGGCACTGCCAGTCTGGCATTGCCCAAGGGGCACCCTTTGTCCTCGACCTCCCCAGGGGGCCTCAATGGCCTCCGGTTCCACCGGCAAGGTCATAAAGGCAGGCGAACCCGGACAATTGAGCTAATGACATGTAAAACTGATATAAATAAATTAATCTGCGTTTTGTCCTTTTCCGGCGAGAGGCTGACCATACCGGAAATACAGTCAGAGTTTTAACAACACCAGATTGTGGTTGCCTTATTTTTCCGAGCAAAATGTGCAACGTCACATGTGCACTAGGACATACCAGAAATCCCATTGTAAAATGCCGCCGGTCACGAAAACCAGCACTAATCGCTTTACGACCGCGTTGCACCCAAAAATGGGCGCAATGCAGCCATAAAATACTGCCCTTTGTCTCACTTATAAACCTGGGGGAGACATTGAGCCAAAAGTGGGATAGTCTTGATGAGCTAACGGTTTAAGTAAAGTACTGTTCAAGTCTGTGGAATGGGGCAGGTGACTTTAATAAAACAAATAACATGTCTAGGTTTTATATTCCAGGTGGCTTTTTGTTCTTGTTAACCATGTAACAATGAGGAAAACTCAAATATTACCTGTACTCCCTTTCCTAGGGCAACTCTGGTGTCTGATCTAGTCAAGCGTGGGACAACAATGCTACAAAAAGCAATGAAGGATGAGAAGATCAACCTAACTGAGCTACTTGAAAATGTGATCGTTGATCTCTGTGAAGAAGGCAGGCAGGCTGTGATAAAAGGCAGAGAGTAAGCATCTCTGAAATTTGAGTGTTGGTGCTTGTGTGACAAGTGTCCATCCTGTTTTGAACAAAAAACTGCAACTCTGGCTGACAGAAGACAATAGTGCGAGAAAGTATAAAGTATCAACAACTTGCATTTATGTAGCACTCTTAAAGTGTCGTAAGGCTTTGAACCTCCGGTCTGGTTAGGTAAAAGTGCTGTCATTTGTTGGTGAAGATGAAGATCGGGATGTTCAAGATTTGAGCATTGGAGGCGTGCTCACCTTTCAGGGTTGGTGGAGATTACAGAGATGTGTGTGGTGAGGCAGTGAGGGGATTTGAACACCAGGATAAAAAAAATTTAAATGAGGTATAGCTATTAATAGAAAATACTCGAATATTTCCCACCTTGAAATCGGTACCCTTTGTTTCATTACTTCTCTCCGTGTGGGGATCATTTTTCCATCTTCTCACTGGAAACGCACATTGATTTGTGTAATGGCTGAGAAATGCTGCTTAAAAATCTCAAATTGGTGAGAGTTATGAGGCAAGTGCAGGAGAGTGAGTCTAATTGGATAACTCTTTCAAAGAGCCGAGCAGAGGTACAGTGGGCAGAATGTGCTGTGTTTCTACAAGTGTGTCTATTGGTTATATCACTGGGGCACCCACCTCTGATGCAAACTGAAGCTTAAAGTCCTTTTCCCCCACCTCATGAGGAAATAATTGGAAGGATGTGCAGAGATGGGCAACTACTCACCATATTTAATCAGTTAGTCATATTCTTTAGTTATATAATGTAAACACACTTTGTTTCACCCATAATTAAATATATATTATCATTGGATTGACTGCAGCTATTCATAAATCATAGAATCCCTAGGAGGCCATTCAGCCCATCGAGTCTGCACATCCCACCCAGGCCCTATTCTTGTAACCCCACAAATTTACCCTGCTAATCCCCCGACACTAGGGGCAATTTAGCATAGCAAATCAACCTCACCCACACATCTTCGGACTGTGGGAGGAAACCGGAGCACCCGGAGTTATTGTTAACTTAGAATTGCTGTTGCTGCTATCTTGGATGAACATTTCATGCATTTGATGTTCTTCCATCCTGTGTTTTCACGGAGGCATCCAGAGGTCATGGGTGGCTGTGATCAGAGGCTTTGTCTGAGGGCTTGGGTTTTCTACCATCTTGTCGGTGGCTCTGCTATCCTGCTACCTGATGTTGAAATTCAAATCTGGTATTTTGAAAGTAATATTAGAATATAACATTGCTCTCTTTTTTCACCTTTGCAGATTCTGTAGCAGAAAGGGACCAGAAGCAATTCAAGTTCTGCTTCCAGGAGAGACATCTGCCTCGGTTAAATTTTCAGCTTTTCTATATAGACATAGCGCCCGCTTGCCTTATCCTGCAACCCTGGGGTTGGTGGGTAGGGAGCCTTTCCCATCTCCAACCCTGATCTGCAAATGGATCACTGTTCCTCCAACTCCACGCTTTGCATTACTTCATATCTGACTCATTTCAGTCCAGCTTTCATGCTACCCAAATCAGACACCATGACTCACCAGTGATCTTGGGTGACTAAAACCATAGAAATTCCTAATGTCCCCATAAGTGTGAGGTTGGCTTCTAATGTGAATGGTAACTAAAGTCAGCTAAAGACTGCCAGGGGATGCAGTGAAGCTGCCTTTACCAGCTGATTCTGAAGAACTGGATAAGTACCTGACAAAAAGATTAATGGGACACTGCAATATGATGTGCTACACATGGGGTCTCCCTAAGTATAGCAGTGAACATTGTTCGTACATATTCTCATATTGTGTACGCTTTTCCACTGTTTTCCATAACCCTCAATACTTTTGCTGCCTGCTGTTGTGAGCTGGAACTTCCTCCAACTAAATATTGGCAAGATCATAGCTTTTCTATTGGTTCTTACCAGATACTACATTCCTTGGTCACTTATACCTTTCTCCTGCCCTGGCCACTTGTCTGAACTGGATGGTATCTGCTGGTCTTCAAATACCACATGCACTTCATCATCAAGAATACCCACACCCACTTCTGTTACCTAGCTCACCTAGCAGCTAGTGACGTTCTCATGCACATCATCCCTTTCATTGCATCATAGAATCAGACAGCACACAGAGGCCATTTGGTCCATTGCACCTGTGCTGGCAGTTAATTCCATTCACCTTCTCTTTCCCCATAACCTTCAAGATGTTTCCTTTAAGTATTTATCCAGTTCCCTTTTGAAATTTACTGTTGAATCTACTTCCACCATCCTTTTGTCAATGTATTCCAGAGCCTTTTGAAATTTAATGTTGAATCTGCTTCCTTTTGACACAGAGCGACATGGTGGCACAGTGGTTAGCACTGCTGCCTCACAGCTCCAGAGACCTGGGTTCGATTACCAGCTTGGGTCTGTGCGGAGTTTGCACGTTTTCCCTGTGTCTGTGTGGGTATTTACTAACACTAATACTAAGGGTATTTACTAACACTTCTTTGACCGAGCCAGTTTTGTATCCACCTTGCCAGCTCACCTCTGATCCCATGCAACTTCACCTTCTGCACCAGAGAGGTTGGAGAAACTTGGTTTGTTCTCACTGGAGCGACGGAGGTTGAGGGGAGACCTGATAGAAGTCTACAAGATTATGAAAGGCATGGACAGAGTGAACAGTCAGAAGTTTTTTCCCAGGGTGGAAGAGTCAATTACTAGGGGGCTTAGGTTTAAGGTGCGAGGGGCTAGTTTTAAAAGAGATGTACGAGGCAGATTTTTTACAGAGAGTGGTGGGTGCCTGGAACTCGTTGCTGGGGGAGGTAGTGGAAGCGGATGCGGTAGTGACTTTTATGGGGCGCCTTGACAAGTAGATGAATGAGATGGGAATAGAGGGATATGGTCCCCGGAAGTGTTAGGGGGTTTTAGTTAAGTCCGGCAGCATGGTCGGTGCAGGCTTGGAGGGCCGAAGGGCCTGTTCCTGTGCTGTAATTTTCTTTGTTCTTTGATGTGCAAGTTAGGTGCATTGGCCATGCTAAATTGCCCCTTAGTGTCCTGGGATGTGTAGGTTAGAGGGATTAGCGGGGTAAATGTGCGGGGTTGTGGGGATAGGGCCTAGGTGGGATGGTTGTTGCAGAACCGATGGGCCAAATGGCCTCCTTCTACACTGTAGGGTTTCCATGACAGCGTATTCCAGAGCACAAATGGTTATGTAAAAACAATTCTTACTATTTTTACCAGTTTTCTTAAACTCTCTTCTCTGGTTCTTTGACCCTTTTGCCAGTGAAAGTAGTTTTGACACCAGCTCCTGCGGCTGAGTGGGAAGGTGTCAGGAACAGGAACAGGACATGTGCACTCAGCCCATACTGTGTCTGCTGATGGATGTACAACTGATCCCGATGCCTTTCCGCTTGGCAGAAGAAGCATCATTGCCACACGCAGGGCATCAAATCTCACAAGATTTCATCTTTATTATTAGGGATAACTTGTTGAACTTGGCAATGCAGCACAGATATATAAAATTAAATTAGTAATTGCAGGTTTAAATATGATCATCTGAAGCAAGCTGCAAAGGTTTTTTTGGTGACTCGCCCAGTTGGTAGTTAATTGGGCTCTTAATCTCACAGTTGGAAGTCTTGGGACCTTGGAACCATTGGCAGTTGATTTTTTAAATTTCATGTCGTTTGTGGAAGCATTTGTCGAAAATGAAATATGTCTTTTTGATAACGAGCAAAAAGTCCAATTTAAAAGAAATAATACCATAATGAGCATTTTCATCATAATGACAGAAAAACGAAGAGAATACTTTGGGGAACAGTCAATCCAAATATGTTTATTTTAATTTACTCCCTAATACCAGGTTTCAGTTTGCATCTCAAAACATATTTTATGATATCTGTCTAATTGCAAATGATAAAACCCAAGACTGATTCACTGCGATTGACACTGTATCTGCACATGTGCAAGGAGTGCTCCCATAGAACCATAGAAAAGTTACAGCACAGAAGGAGGCCATTTGGCCCATCTTGTCCATGCCAGCTTGAGGACACCCAGATGCCCTTTCTAAGTCCACCTTTCTGCACCTGGCCCATACCCCTCCAGTTTATAGCACTTAGTGCAGATCCGCATACTTTTAAAGAGAGTTTAGGGTCTCTGCCTCCACCAGGGACTCGGGCAGCGAATTCCAGACACCCTCCACCCTCTGTGTTTAAAAAAGCCTTTCCTCATGCCTCCATCTTCACCTACTACCACTAACCTTGAATCTATGACCCCTGGTTCTAGAATTCTCCATCACTGGAAACAATTTTATCCTGTCCACTCTGTCTCTTCCCCTCATAATTTTGTACACCTCTATCAAGTCACCCCTCCGCCTTCTTTGAAGAAAAATAATCCCAACCTATCCAATATCTCCTCATAGCTACACTTTTCTAGCCCTGGCAACATTCTTGTAAACCTCTGCACACTCTCCAGAGCGATTATGTCCTTCCTATAATATGGTGACCAGAACTGCGCACACTACTTCAGTTGTGGCCTCACCAGTGTTTTATACAATTCCAACATTATATCCTTTTATATTCTATACCTCTGCTAATGAAGAAGAGCATTCCATTTGCCTTCTTTAGAGCCTTGTCTATTTGAACTGCTGTCTTTGTACTTCTACACCAAGATCTCTCATCTACTCCTCTTAGTATATTCCCATTTGTAGTGTATTCCCTATAACGGTTTGACCTCCCTCACACTTCTTTATGTTAAAATTCATTTGCCACTTTACTACCATTCCACCAACCCATCAATATCATTTTGGAAACTACAGCTATCCACTACTCGGCCAATCTTTGCATTGTCTGCATATTTTCCAATTTGCCCCCACTTTCCATTCAAATGATTAATATAAAGCACCGATAGCAAGGGTACCAATACCGAGTCCTATAAAACACCACTTGCCATTTGCAAGGGCATCCATCGACCATTACCCTTTGTTTCCTGTCACTCAGCCAACTTTTG
The DNA here is from genome assembly GCF_964213995.1 of Mustelus asterias. NCBI lineage: Eukaryota > Metazoa > Chordata > Chondrichthyes > Carcharhiniformes > Triakidae > Mustelus > Mustelus asterias. Next base: position 28,303,554 of record NC_135818.1, read on the forward strand.
ATCCAGTTTCCCACATCTGTGAGGGGTGTGTCGAGCTGCGGTTCCTGAGGGACCATGTTAAGGAGCTGGAACTGCAGCTCGAGGATCTTAGGCTGTTAAGGGAGAATGAGGAGGTGATAGACAAGAGCTATCATCAGGTGGTCACACCAGGGCCACGGGTGGAGGCCAAGTGGGTGACGGCCAGGAAGGTTAAAGCTCGGGTGATTGAGAGCACCCCGGTGGATGTGCCCCTACACAACAAGTACTCCTGCCTGAGTACTGCTGGGGGGGACAGCCCGCCGGGGGGACAGCCCGCCTGGGGGAAGCAGTAGTGGCCGTGTCTCCGGAGTGGAGTCCGGCCCTGTAACTCAGAGGGCTAAGGAAAAGATGAGGAAGGCAGTGTTAATCGGGGACTCGACAGTAAGGGGGTCGGACAGGCGTTTTTGCGGAGGCAGGCGGGAGTCTCGGATGGTGGTCTGCCTCCCTGGGGCCGGGATCCAGGATGTCGCTGGTCGACTCCCAGAAATCCTGAGGGGGGAGGGAGAGGAGCCAGAGGTAGCGGTACATATTGGTACCGCTGATGTGGGAAGGAAGGGGGAAGGGGTCATGAAAAGAGAGTATAGGGAATTAGGGAGACAGCTGAGAAGGAGGAAAGCAAAGATAGTAATCTCAGGATTGCTGCCTGTGCCATGGGAAGGTGAGGGCAGGAATGGAGTGAGGTGGAGGAAGAATGTGTGGCTGAGGGACTGGTGCAGGGGGCAGGGATTCAGGTTCCTGGACCATTGGGACCTCTTTAGGGGCAGGTGTGACCTGTACACAAAAAACGGGTGGCACTTGAATCCCAGGGGGACCAATATCCTGGCGGGAAGGTTGGCTAAGGCTACAGGAGAGAGTTTAAACTAGATAGGTTGGGGGGAGGGGATCGAGACGAGGTGACTGGGAGCAAGGAAGTTAGCTCGCAAACAGAGAAGGGTTATAGACAGTGCAGGAGGGAGGATGGACGGGGGATAGAGAAGGGGAGAGCTCAAACCAAAGGATTGAGATGTGTTTACTTTAATGCCAGGAGTATAGTGAATAAAGGGGATGAGCTCAGAGCGTGGATCGATGCCTGGAAGTGTGATGTGGTGGCCATTACGGAGACTTGGATGTCTCAGGGACAGGACTGGATACTCCAGGTGCCGGGATTCAGATCTTTCAGGAAGGATAGGGAGGGAGGCAAGAGAGGGGGTGGAGTGGCACTGCTTATCAGGGATAGTGTCACAGCTGTAGAGAAGGTGTATGCTGTGGAGGGATTGTCCACAGAGTCTCTGTGGGTGGAAGTTCGGAGTGGGAAGGGGTCGATCACTTTGCTGGGAGTTTTCTATAGGCCCCCCCAATAGCAACAGGGAGGTGGAGGAGCAGATAGGAAAACAGATCCTGGAGAGTTGCAATAATAGCAGAGTTGTTGTGGTGGGAGACTTTAATTTCTCAAACATAGATTGGAATATCCCTAGGGTAAGGGGATTGGATGGGGAGGAGTTTGTTAGGTGTGTTCAGGAGGGTTTCCTGACACAGCATGTGGACAAGCCTACAAGAGGAGAGGCTGTACTTGATCTGATACTGACCAATGAGCCTGGACAGGTGTCAGATCTCTCAGTGGGAGAGCATCTTGGGGATAGCGATCATAACTCTATCTCCTTTATGTTTGCATTGGAAAAAGAAAGGATCAGGCAAGCTAGGAAAGTGTTTATATGGAGTATGGGGAAATATGAAGACGTAAGGCAGCAAATTAGAGGAGTAAATTGGAAGGAGGTATTCTCGGGGAAATGTACTGAAGAGAGGTGGCAGTTTCTCAAGGAATGTCTGTCTAGAGTTCTACAGGACAACGTTCCAAGCAGACAGGTTAAAGGAATCGTGGTGCACGAAAGCTGTGTGGGACCTGGTCGAGAAGAAAAGGAAAGCGTACAAAAGGTTCAGAGAGCTTGGCGAAGATGGGGATCTAGATGAGTATACGGCTTGTGGGAAGGGACTAAAGAAGGAAATTAGGAGAGCCAGAAGGGGTCACGAGAAGGCCTTGGCAGGTAGGATTAAGGAAAACCCTAAGGCGTGCTATAAATATGTGAAGAGTAAAAGGATGAGACGTGAAGGAATAGTGCCTATAAAAGGTGAAGGCGGGAAAATCTGTACGGAACCAGTAGAAATGGCAGAGGTGCTTAATGAGTATTTTGCCTCGGTTTTCACAGAGGAGAAGGACCTGGGTGGATGTACTGCGGGCTTGCGGTAGACTGAAAAGATTGAGTATGTGGACTTTAACAAAGAGGTTGTGCTGGAATGTTTGAATGGCATCAAGATAGATAAGTCGCCGGGTCCGGATGGGATGTCCCCAGGTTACTGTGGGAGGCGAGGGAAGAGATTGCAGAGCCTCTGGCGATGATCTTTGCGTCGTCGATGGAGACGGGAGAGGTGCCGGAGGATTGCGGATGTGGTTCCTATTTTCAAGAAGGGGAATAGGGATAGCCCAGGAAATTACCGACTGGTGAGTCTAACCTCAGTGGTTGGTAAGCTGATGGAGAAGATCCTGAGGAACAAGATTTATGAGCATTTAGAGAGGTTTAGTATGCTCAAGAATACTCAGCATGGCTTTGTCAAAGGCAGATCTTGCCTTACGAGCCTGGTGGAGTTCTTCGAAAATGTGACTAAACACATTGACGAAGGGAAAGCGGTAGATGTGGTTTATATGGATTTTAGCAAGGCGTTCGATAAGGTCCCCCATGCAAGGCTTCTAGAAAAAGTGAGAGGGCATGGGATCCAAGGGGCTGCTGTCCTGTGGATCCAGAACTGGCTTGCCCAAAGGAGACAGAGTGTGTGTATAAATGGGTCTTTTTCTAAATGGAGGTCGGTCACCAGTGGTGTGCCCCAGGGATCTGTTCTGGGACCCTTGCTGTTTGTCATTTTCATAAATGACCTGGATGAGGAAGTGGAGGGGTGGGTTGGTAAGTTTGCCGACGACACAAAGGTTGGTGGGGTTGTGGATAGTCTGGAGGGATGTCAGAAGTTACAGAGGGACATAGATAGGATGCAAGACTGGGTGGAGAAGTGGCAGATGGACTTCAACCCAGATAAATGCGTAGTGGTCCATTTTGGCAGGTCGAATGGGATGAAGGAGTACAATATAAAGGGAAAGGCTCTTAGTACTGTAGAGGATCAGAAGGACCTTGGGGTCCGGGTCCATAGGACTCTAAAATCGGCCCCGCAGGTGGAGGAGGTGGTTAAGAAGGCGTATGGTGTGCTGGCCTTTATCAATCGAGGGATTGAGTTTAGGAGTCCGGGGATAATGATGCAGCTATATAAGACCCTCGTCAGACCCCACTTGGAGTACTGTGCTCAGTTCTGGTCGCCTCATTACAGGAAGGATGTGGAAAAGATTGGAAGGGTGCAGAGGAGATTTACAAGGATGTTGCCTGGATTGAGTGGCATGCCTTATGAGGATAGGCTGTGGGAGCTCGGTCTTTTCTCCTTGGAGAGACGTAGGATGAGAGGAGACCTAATAGAGGTATATAAATGTTGAGAGGCATAGATCGGGTGGACTCTCAGGCTTTTTCCCAGGGTGGAAATGGCTGCTACGAGAGGACACAGGTTTAAGGTGCTGGGGTGTAGGTACAGGGGAGATGTTAGGGGGAAGTTTTTCACACACAGGGTGGTGGGCGAGTGGAATCGGCTGCCATCAGTGGTAGTGGAGGCAAACTCAATAGGGTCTTTTAAGAGACTCCTGGATGAGTACATGGGACTTAATAGGATGGAGGGTTATAGGTAGGCCTAAAAGGTAGGGATATGTTCGGCACAACTTGTGGGGCCGAAGGGTCTGTTTTGTGCTGTAGCTTTTCTATGTTTCTAATATCTTGTATACCATGGGCCTTTATTTTTTTGACCAATCTGTCATGTAGGACCTTGTCACACACCTTGCTAAAATCCATGTACACAACATCCACTGCACTACCTTCATCAATCCTTGTTGTCACTTCCTCAAAGAATTCAATCAAGGTTTTGAAGGAAGACTTTCCTTTAAACAAATCCAGCTGATCATCCCTGACAAGTCCATGCCTTTCTACATGACAGTTAATCCTATCTCTCAGGATTGATTCTACTAATTTGCTGATGTAAAACTGATTGGCCTATAATTGTTTGGCATTTCCTTTAATCCCTTTTTAAACAATGGAACTACATTTGCATTTCTCGAGCCCTCAGTATTTCCCCTGTATCTAGTGAGGATTAGAAAATCATCCTCATAGCATTTGCAATCTCCTTCCTAACTTCCTTTAGCAGCCTCGGAAACAGTCTGTTTACCCCTAGTGACTTATCAATTTTCAAGGATTCCAACTCTGAGTATTTCCTCTCTTTACAGATAGGGTGAATGCACTCAGTCTTTTTGGGGAATCAAGAACTAAAGGGTATAGGTTTAAGTTAAGAGTGGAAAGAATTAATGGAAACCTGAGGAGCAACTTTTCCACACAGAGGGTGGTACATATTTACTTTAGCGATGGAAAGGGATAGGTATATCCCGCGAGGGCAAGTGTTGTAGCTGGGGGAAAGGAAATTATGATGCGATTAGGCGAGATTTAGGATGCATAGGATGGGGAAGAAATCTGCAGGGGATGGGCACAATTGAAATGTGGAGCTTGTTCAAGGAACAGCTACTGCGTGTCCTTGATAAGTATGTACCTGTCAGGCAGGGAGGAAGTGGTCGAGCGAGGGAACCGTGGTTTACTAAAGAAGTTGAATCTCTTGTGAAGATGAAGAAGGAGACTTATGTAAAGATGAGACGTGAAGGCTCAGTTAGGGCGCTTGAGAGTTACAAGTTAGCCAGGAAAGACCTGAAGAGAGAGCTAAGAAGAGCCAGGAGGGGACATGAGAAGTCTTTGGTAGGTAGGATCAAGGAAAACCCTAAAGCTTTCTATCGGTATGTCAGGAATAAAAAAATGACTAGGGTAAGATTAGGGCCAGTCAAGGACAGTAGTGGGAAGTTGTGCGTGGAGTCCGAAGAGATAGGAGAGGCGCTAAATTAATATTTTTCATCAGTATTCGCAAAGGAAAAAGACAATGTTGTCGAAGAGAATACTGAGACACAGGCTATTAGACTAGACGGGATTGAGGTTCATAAGGAGGAGGTGTTAACAATTCTGGAAAGTGTGAAAATAGATAAGTCCCCTGGGCCGGATGGGATTTATCCTAGGATTCTCTGGGAGGCTAGGGAGGAGATTGCAGAGCCTGTGGCTTTGATCTTTATGTCGTCATTGTCTACAGGAATAGTGCCAGAAGACTGGAGGATAGCAAATGTTACCCCCTTGTTCAAGAAGGGGAGTAGAGACAGCCCTGGTAATTATAGACCAGTGAGCCTTACTTCTGTTGTGGGCAAAGTTTTGGAAAGGATTATAAGAGATAGGGTTTATAATCATCTAGAAAGGAATAATTTGATTAGGGATAGTCAGTACGGTTTTGTGAAGGGTAGGTCGTGCCTCACAAACCTTATTGAGTTCTTTGAGAAGGTGACCAAAGAGGTGGATGAGGGTAAAGCAGTTGATGTTGTGTATATGGATGTCAGTAAAGCGTTTGATAAGGTTCCCCACGGTAGGCTATTGCAGAAAATACAGAGGCATGGGATTGAGGGTGATTTAGCAGTTTGGATCAGAAATTGCCTAGCTGTAAGAGGACAGAGGGTGGTGGTTGATGGGACATATTCATCCTGGAGTTCAGTTACTAGTGGTGTACCGCAAGGATCTGTTTTGGGGCCACTGCTGTTTGTCATTTTTATGAATGACCTGGATGAGGGCGTAGAAGGATGGGTTAGTAAATTTGCGGATGACACTAAAGTGTGTGGAGTTGTGGACAGTGCGGAAGGATGTTGCAGGTTACAGAGGGACATAGATAAGCTGCAGAGCTGGGCTGAGAGGTGGCAAATGGAGTTTAATGCGGAAAAGTGTGAGGTGATTCACTTTGGAAGGAGTAAAAAGAATACAGAGTACTGGGCTAATGGTAAGATACTTGGTAGTGTGGATGAGCAGAGAGATCTCGGTGTCCATGTGCATAGATCCCTGAAAGTTGGCACCCAGGTTGATAGGGTTGTTAAGAAGGCGTACAGTGTGTTAGCTTTCATTGGTAGCGGGATTGAGTTTCAGAGCCATGATGTCATGTTGCAGCTGTACAAAACTCTGGTGCGGCCGCACTTGGAGTATTGCGTACAGTTCTGGTCGCCGCATTATAGGAAGGATGTGGAAGCATTGGAAAGGGTGCAGAGGAGATTTACCAGGATGTTGCCTGGTATGGTGGGAAAGTCTTATGAGGAAAGGCTGAGTGACTTGAGGCTGTTTTCGTTAGAGAGAAGAAGGTTAAGAGGTGGCTTAATAGAGACATACAAGATGATCAGAGGATTAGATAGGGTGGACAGTGTGAGACTTTTTCCTCGGATGGTGATGGGTAGCACGAGGGGACATAGCTTTAAATTGAGGGGTGATAGATATAGGACAGATGTCAGAGGTAGGTTCCTTACTCAGTGAGTAGTAAGGGCGTGGAATGCCCTGCCTGCAACAGTAGTGGACTCGTTATCATTAAGGGCATTTAAAGGATCATTGGATAAACATATGGATGATATTGGAATCGTGTAGGTTAGATGGGCTTTAGATTCGTTTCACAGGTCGGCGCAACATCGAGGGCCGAAGGGCCTGTACTGCGCTGTTATGTTCTATATAGAGTCATAGATAGAGTCGTAGAAGTTTACAACATGAAAAAAGGCCCTTCGGCCCAACTTATCCATGCCACCCTTTTTTTTTTAAACCCCTAAACTAATCCCAATTGCCCGCATTTGGCCCATATCCCTCTATAGCCATCGTACCCATGTAACTATCTAAATGCTTTTTAAAAGATAAAATTGTACACGCCTCTACTACTACCTCTGGCAGGTGGTTCCAGACACACACCACCCTCTGCGAAAAAATTGCCACTCTGGACACTTTTGTATCTCTCCCCTCTCACCTTAAACCTATGCCCTCTAGTTTTAGACTCCCCTACCTTTGGGAAAAGATATTGACTATCTATCTTGTCTATGCCCCTCATTATTTTATAGACCTCTATAAGGTCACTCCTCAGCCTCCTACGCTCCAGAGGGAAAATGTAATGTCCCAGTCTATTCAGCCTCTCCTTATAGCTCAATCCATCAAGTCCCGGTAGCATCCTAGTAAATCTTTTTCTGCACTCTTTTTAGTTTAATAATATCCTTTCTATAATAGGGTGACCAGAATTGCACACAGTATTCCAAGTGTGACCTGACCAATGTCTTGTACAACTTCAACAAGACGTCCCAACTCCTGTATTCAATGTTCTGACCAATGAAACCAAGCACGCCGAATGCCTTCCTCGCCATTCTGTCCACCTGTGACTCCACTTTCATGGAGCTATGAACATGTACCCCTAGATCTCTTTGTTCTGTAACTCTCCCCAACGACTTATCATTAACTGAGTAAGTCCTGCCCTGGTTCAATCTACCAAAATGCATTACCTCGCATTTGTCTAAACTCCATCTGCCATTTGTCAGCCCACTGGCCCAATTGATCAAGATCCTGCTGCAATTGGAGATAACCTTCCTCACTGTCCACCATGCCACCAACCATGCGGCACGGTAGCACAGTGGTTAGCACTGCTGTTTCACAGCTCCAAGGACCTGGGTTCGATTCCCGGCTTGGGTCACTGTCTGTGTGGAGTTTGCACATTCTCCTCGTGTCTGCGTGGGTTTCCTCCGGGTGCTCCGGCTTCCTCCCACAGTCCAAAGATATGTGGGTTAGGTTGATTGGCCATGCTAAAATTGCCCCTTAGTTTACTGGGATACGTAGATTAGAGGGATTAGCGGGTAAAATATGTAGGGATATGGGGGTAGGGCCTGGGTGGGATTGTGGTCGGTGCCGACGCGATGGGCCGAATGGCCGCTTTCTGTACTGTAGGGTTTCTATGTTTCTATCTGCAAACTTACTAACCATGCCCCCTACATCCTCAACCATTTGTGGAATGAGCTGCCAGAGGAAGAGGTTGAGGTTGACAGCATTTAAAAGGCATTTGGACAAGTACATGATAGAAAAGGTTTAGAGGGATATGGGCCAAATGGGGTTAGCTTAGATGAGCATTTTGGTTGGCATGGAGCAGTTTGGATGGAAGGGCCTGTTTCAATGCCGTAGATTCTATGATTACCCCTTCCTACACCTTCGTGTTCCTCCTGGGCTACTAAATCTGCATCATTCCTTTCCTTTGTAAACATGGAGACACAATATTCATTTAAAACCCTTCCCACAGCCTCTGCATCTACACACAAGTTCCCTTCTTCTCTGATTGGTACCACTTTTTCCTTAACTAACCTTTTACCATTAATATATTGATAAAACATCTTTGGGTTTTCTTTAGCTTTACATGTTAATCTTTTTTCACGCCCTCTCTTTGATTTCCTTATTTCCTTTTTTACTTTGTCCCTGCACATTCTATATTCATCTAGGCTATCTGCAGTGCTTAGTTCGTTGTGCCTATTGTGCACTTTTTCTGTTTGATCTTCCCCTGTATTCTTCTCAACAACCAGAGGGGTCTAGATTGGATAGTACCACTCTTATTTCTGGAGGGGACATGTCTAAATACCTTTAGAATCTTGCTTTTTAGTGCTTCCCATTGGTTTTTCGATCTATCCCCTAGCTGTGCTGTCCGGTCGACCTCAGCCAAGTTCCTTCCCATTCCTGCAAAATTTGCCTTCTCCCAGTTTAAAACGTTTATTCCTGCTTTATTTCTGGCCTTTTCCATGGTTATGCTAAATCTAACTGAATTGTCATCGCTATCCCCAATATTGTCACCACTATCACTTCACTCGCTTACTTGACCTTCTTCATCCCCCAAGACTAGGTCTAGAATTTAGGGGCAGCATGGTGGCACAGTGGTTCGCACTCCTGCCCCTCAGCGCCAGGGATCCGAGCTCAATTCCAGTCTTGGGTGACTGTCAATATCGAGTTTACATGGGTTTCCTCCAGGTGCTCTGGTTTCCACCCACAGTCTGGAGATGTGTTAGGGGGATTAGCAGGATAAATGCGTGGTCTTAAGAGTCCGAGGCAGAGGGGGTGGGCCTGGGTAAGATGCTTGTTGGAGCGTCAGTGCAGACTCGATGGGCTGAATGGCCTCCTTCTGCACTGTAGGAATTCTATGAATTACATCTCCTCTTGTTGGGTTTGTCACTAATTGGTTGAAAACATTTTCCTGGACACACTGCATGAATTCTTCTCCCACATATTTGAATCCCAGTTGAAATTGAAATAGTTAAAGTCTCCTACTATTATTGGTGTCTTGTTCTTACAGGCAGAAATCTACCTACTTAATTATTCTTCCATCTCCCTTTCACTATTTGGGGGTCTGTAGTAGTGTGACTGCCCCTTTTTTTAATTTCTAAGCTCAACCCATAAAGCCTCGTTTGTTGACCCGTTCAGTATGTTATCCCTTCTCACAACTGGGATTGATTCTTTAACCTTTAGTGCCTCTTCCCCTCCTTTTTTATCTCCCATTCTATCATGTCTGCAGATTGTATAACCAGGGATATTGAGTTGCCAATTTTGCCCCTCCTTCAGGCAAGTTTCCATTATAGCAATGACATCATGCTGCCATGTGTCTACTTGTGCCCTTCTACGTTTTTCATAATACTCCTTGCATTGAAGTACAAACAGTTTTAACCCCATCAATTGCCCTTGTTGAACACTTTTAAAACTTTTCTTCTGTAATTCCACATCTATCACTACATCTTCAATATCTCTCGCTAATGATAGCTCGCTATCACTAGCTCCATTGCCCTGATCTGAATCTGATCAGGGGCGGCACGGTAGCACAGTGGTTAGCACTGCTGCTTCACAGCTCCAGGGACCTGGGTTCGATTCCTGGCTTGGGTCACTGTCTGTGTGGAGTTTGCACATTCTCCTCGTGTCTGCGTGGGTTTCCTCCGGGTGCTCTGGTTTCCTCCCACAGTCCAAAGATGTGCAGGATAGGTTGATTGGCCATGTTAAAATTGCCCCTTAGTGTCCTGGGATGCGTAGATTAGAGGGATTAGCGGGTAAAATACGTAGGGATATGGGGGTAGGGCCTGGGTGGGACTATGGTCGGTGCAGACTCGATGGGCCGAATGGCCTCTTTCTGTACTGTAGGGTTTCTATGATTTCTATGATCTATCTGATCCTATGCCTGGGATACCATCCCCCTGCCACACTAGCAAAAGCCCCCACAAGAACATTGGTCCTTGCTCTGCTTGGGTGTTGCCCATCTGGTTTGTATAGGTCGCACCTTCCTCAGAACCGGTCTCAGTGCCTCAAGAATCTGAATCCCTCCTGGCTACACCATCTCTCCAGCCACGTGTTCATTTGGTCTATCCTCTTTTCCTCCTCTCGCATGTGGAACTGGGAGTAATTCTGAGATTGCTGCATTTGAGGTCCTGCATTTTAAATTATCTCCTAACTTTCTGTACTCAGCTTGCAGGCCCTCATCCTTGACATTTACCTATGTCGTTGGTACTAATGTGTACCAAGACCACTGTTTGTTCACCTTCCCTCCCCAGAATGCCCTGCAACTGCTCCGTGACATCCCGGACCCTAGCACCAGGGAAGCAACATACCATCCTTGATTCACATTTGTGGCCACTGAAGCTCCTGTGCCCCTAACTATTGAAGCTGTTTCTTTCATTCTTTTATCTCCGGCCCTGCTTCCCGAATGTAGCAACACCAAATGAATGCACCCTATCAACTCTTGTCAAACCGCTTAAAATTTTGAACACTTCTATCAAATCTCTTCGGGGAAAGCCACAGTTTAGCACTGCTGCTTCACAGCGCCAGGAACCGGGTTCGATTCCTGACTTGGGTCATTGTCTGTCTGGGTCACTATAGCTCTGCCGTTCATATTCCTCCTGCCCCTCTGAACAACAGAGCCACCCATGATGTTGTGAACTTGGCTGTTGCGGCTTTCCCCTGAGAGGCCATTCCGCCCCCCCCCCCCCCCCCCCCAAACAGTATCCAAAGAGGTATATCCATTTGACAGTGGGATGACCACGGGGGAGGGGGGGACTATTTCCTGAGTCTTTTACTGTTCCTGATGGTCACCCATTCCCTTTCTGCCTGTGAAATTCTCACTGGCATGACCACCTCGCTAAACGTGCTATCCACGACTTGATCAGCATCACGGATGCTCCACATGGAGTCCACCCACAACTCCAGCTCTGAAATTTGGTTAGCTAGAAGTTGCATTTGGAAACACCACCTGCAAACATACATCGTCCCTCGTTTCCCACATTGTGCAGGTGGCGCATTATCCCGATCTAAGGTCTCTTGCTATGACGTCCCTCTTGATTAAGCTAGTCACCCTTAAAGAAAATACATAGTTAGGGACCTTATTTATGCTAATAAAGGAGCTTGTTTCTTAAACACTTCTATTATATTTGTACAGTACTATTCTATACTTTTTTTAAAGCCCCCAACCTTAGTATTCAGCAAATAATTGCTTTAATAGTTTGAAAATACTCACCGGCACTTACTCACCAATCAGTTGCTTTGGTTGGTCCCACGTCATTTTCTGAACTGGCGTTTGTTGACTACTCTTCCTTCGGTTAAGCAGTACGTCTTCTGCAATCCCCTCTGTGGTTATGGTAATCGTGCCAGATTTTCCCAGATGCTACTCAGTGATTCCAACGGCGCTCTTAGAACCATAGAAAATTACAGCTCAGAAACAGGCCTTTTGGCCCTTCTTGTCTGTGCCGAACCATTTTATGCCAAGTCCCACTGACCTGCACTTGGACCATATCCCTCCACACCCCTCTCATCCATGAACCCGACCAAGTTTTTCTTAAATGTTAAAAGTGACCCCGCATTTACCACTTTATCCGGCAGCTCATTCCACACTCCCACCACTCTCTGCGTGAAGAAGCCCCCCCCCCCCCTAATATTCCCTTTAAACTTTTCTCCTTTCACCCTTAACCCATGCCCTCTGGTTTTTTTCTCCCCTAGCCTCAGCGGAAAAAGCCTGCTTGCATTCACTCTATCTATACCCATCAAAATCTTATACACCTCTATCAAATCTCCCCTCAATCTTCTACGCTCCAGGGAATAAAGTCCCAACCTATTCAATCTCTCTCTGTAACTCAGCTTCTCAAGTCCCGGCAACATCCTTGTGAACCTTCTCTGCACTCTTTCAATCTTATTTACATCCTTCCTGTAACTAGGTGACCAAAACTGTACACAATACTCCAAATTCGGCCTCACCAATGCCTTATATAACCTTACCATAACACTCCAACTTTTATACTCGATACTCCGATTTATAAAGGCCAATGTACCAAAGGCACTCTTTACGACCCTATCCACCTGTGACGTCACTTTTAGGGAATTCTGTACCTGTATTCCCAGATCCCTCTGTTCAACTGCACTCTTCAGAGTCCTACCATTTACCCTGTACGTTCTTCTTTGGTTTGTCCTTCCAAAGTGCAATATCTCACACTTGTCTGCGTTAAATTCCATTTGCCATTTTTCAGCCCATTTTTCTAGTTGGTCCAAATCCCTCTGTAATCTTCTATCCACTCTGTCTTGTTTCTTTCTAGTTTATCCTCCAGGCTCTGCTCTGTCTCACTGTTTCTTCCTCCTTTATCGTCCCTGCTTGGCTCTGTCTCTCTGTTTCTTTCATTCTTTATCTCCGGCTCTGCTTCCCGAATGTAGCAACACAAATGAATGCGCCCTATCAACTCTTGTCAAACCGCTTAAAATTTTGAACACTTCTATCAAATCTCTTCGGGGAAAGCCACAGTTTAGCACTGCTGCTTCACAGCGCCAGGACCCGGGTTCGATTCCTGACTTGGGTCACTGTCTGTGTGGAGTTTGCACGTTTTTCCCATGTCTGCGTGGGTTTTCTTCAGGTACTCCAGTTTCCTCCCACATTCTGAAAGACGTGCTGGTTAGGTGCATTGACCCGAACAGGTGCCGGAGTGTGGCGACTAGGAGAATTTCACAGTAACTTCATTGCAGCATCAATGTACATAGAACATAGAATAGAACAGTACAGCACAGAACAGGCCCTTTGGCCCACGATGTTGTGCCGGGTTTTATCTGAAACCAAGATCAAGCTATCCCACTCCCTATCATCCTTGTGTGCTCCATGTGCCTATCCAATAACCGCTTAAATGTTCCTAAAGTGTCTGACTCCACTATCACTACAGGCAGTCCATTCCACACCCCAACCACTCTCCGAGTAAAGAACCTACCTCGGACATCCTTCCTATATCTCCCACCATGAACCCTATAGTTATGCCCCCTTGTAATAGTTCCATCCACCCGAGGAAATAGTCTTTGAACGTTCACTCTTTCTATCCCCTTCATCATTTTATAAACCTCTATTAAGTCTCCCCTCAACCTCCTCCGCTCCAGGGAGAACAGCCCTAGCTCCCTCAACCTTTCCTCATAAGACTTACCCTCCAAACCAGGCAGCATCCTGGTAAATCTCCTTTGCACTCTTCACATCCTCCTTATGTTACTTCATGTTAATTCACAACATAATTCCACATCCTTCTTACTTATGACTAATAAACTTTAACTTTTAAGTAATTGAAGTCTTCGTCTCTTGAATCATTCTGGTAACTATTCTGCATCCTCTCCTAGGCCTCTGCACCCTTCCAGAGATTATGCAGAATTTTCTACTATCCACTTGGAGTCTAACCAGTGATTTATAATTGTTTAGCATAGCTTCCTCTTTTTGTACACTTAATTTCCCAAGTTCTGTTCTACATGAACTCTAACTCATTACAAACTTTCTGTATGTCTTTTTGATATGGTATGTGAGAGATTGCAAGGAAGTACCGCCTACTTGCTGTGACAGGGTTAGACTGCCACTGGTTGGTGGTGCTTTGCCATTTTTGATATCTATTAGGAACTGTTTTCACTGTGCCTTTCCCCTCACCCCACAGTGTCTAAGTCATTATCTTTTCTGCTGTGTTCCTTCTCCCTCTCTTGGTGCTGCCCCTCTCCTATCCTTTTGTAAAGCACATAAGTTGCTTCTCTGCTATTTGGATTAATGGTGATATTTGTAATTACACTTTTTTATAGGTGCTGAGTACAGCTGAAGGCATTGCAAGCCGCCTTGCTACAGAAAAAGCTTGTACGTGGCTTTCGGCCAATATTGCAGGTACAAAGAAGCATAACATTAAAAGAACAGTTTTTTGCGCAGGATCACTGGAAACTCCTTGAATCTGCACCTTGCACCCACAGTGGTCTCGGCTATGCTGAATACAATAACTGCTGCAAGAAATGCTTTCTTCAGCAGTTGAAAATTATATTTATGAATCCTTACGGGGAGGTCGGGAAATTGGGGGCAAGATGATTGCAGATTTAGATGCAAATCGTTGCTTTTGGCATCCCAGCCCCTCAGTGATGAAACTCATAGAAAGGGCAAAAAACTTATTGGAGTAACTAAAGTAAAGTTTATTTATTAGTCACAAGTAGGCTTTGCAATAAAGTTACTGTGAAGCAGCTGTGAGAATTCTTCTATGTGTTCTCTTATCCTTTTGAATGCAAGAATCTTGTCGAACAGTGAAGTTAAAAATTGTCTTTTAGGCAGGCGAGGAGAAAACTAAAATGTGCAAAATAATTAAATCAAACGTAGGTTTAAGGTGTAAACGCTTGTTTACAGCTGAAGGGTCACAGTCTAAAGTAGGAGAGGCGATGGCCTAGTGGTTTTATCACTAGACTATTAATCCAAAAACTCAGCTAATGTTCTGGGGCCACAGGTTCGAATCCCGCCATGGCCGGTAATAGAATTTGAATTTGTTAAAAAATATCTACTGATGAAACCACTGTCGATTGTCAGAAAAAAACCCATCTGGTTCATTAATTTCCTTTAGTGAAGGAAATCTGTCCTTACCTGATCTGGCCAATGTGTGACTCCAGAGCCACAGCAATGTGGTTGACTCTCAACTGCCCTCCAATGGCAACTAGGGATGGGCAATAAATGCTAGTCAATCAGTGACACTCATGTCCATGAATGAATTAAAAAACTGCTGGTACTGTGGTTTCTCACTAAGTTGCTGTTTTAGCTAAGTTGGCTGGACAGCTGGTTACTGATGCAGAGAAACGCCAACAGCACAGCTTCAATTCCCATATCAGCTGAAGACCCTTCTCAACATTTCCTTTCACCTGAGGTATGTTGATCCTTGGGTTAAATCACCACCAGTCACAACCTGTGGTCATCTGGGACTATGGCGACTTTACCTTTACCTGGTTTCTCACTGGAACAGTCACAATGCATATGTGGCTGGTTGATACTTGTTACTCTTGAGACAATGGTATTGATTTGAAATCCTTTAACAATTCTCGGTTTGCAGCAACGAGGTCCTCTGGTGGGTTTTCAAACGGCAAACAGCTTAGCTTTGATGAGAGAAATGTCAAAAGAAGTGGGATGGGGAGGGGGAAGGTAAAGCTGTGGCAAATTTTCACTGTCTATGTCACTCAAGAGCTGGGTCACTTGACCTCTCTCTCTGGTTTCAATTTGGCTTATCTTGATCCCTGTCTTTGAGAGCTCTACAGTTGACTCTGTCTCCATAAAATAGCTTGGGTCCTGAAATTTAGACGGCTAAGGGGTGATTTGATTGAAGTCATAGACTGCACGGTGGCACTGTGGTTAGCACTGTTGCCTCACCGCATTAAGGACCCAGGTTCGATTCCTGGCTTGGGTCACTGTCTGTGTTGAATTTGCATGTTCTCCCCATTCTGCGTGGGTTTCCTCCGGGTGCACCGGTTTCCTCCCGCAGTCCAAAGATGTGCAGGTTAGGTGCATCGGCCATGTTAAATAACCCTTTAGTGTCAGGGGGTCTAGCTAGGGTAATTGTATGGGGCTACAGGGATAGGGCCTGAGTGGGATTGTGGTTGGTGCAGACTCGATGGGCCGAACGGCATTCTTCTGCACTGTCGGATTCTATGGCTCTATGATTCTAAGTTTTCCAGATGTTGTAGGGAAAGGATCAGGTAGATGGAGGAAAATTATTTTGGCTGGTTGGGGAGTTCAGGACTAGAGGCATAGTCTAAATGTTAGAGCCAGACATTTCAGGAGTAAAATTGGGAAACATTAAGGGATGATAGAAATTTGAAGCTATTTTTCTGCAATTGGCATTTATTGCTAAATGAATTGTTAAATCTACCAATCTCAGATTTAAATTTATATTGATCAAAAGTTGTAATGATTTGGAAATTGATGGTTCTGGTACGTTAGGTCACAGATCAGTCATGATCTCATCAAATGGCAGAACGAGTTTACCTTCTCTTCCTATATTTGATTCCTCCCCCTCTCTTATTCCAGTACATTGCAGATTGTGGGATTGTGCTGGATTTGAATGTCTCTTTTTTGACTTGCTTGCTTTCTTCTCACCAGAAAGTAGACAACCCTAACCTTGTACCACAACGGGGTCTGTAGTGAATGGATGCAGAGACACAGTGGGTCAATAGGCTTTTACTGTCTACTTGTTCATAGAATCATAGAAACCCTACAGTACAGAAAGAGGCCATTCGGCCCATCGAGTCTGCACTGACCACAATCCCACCCAGGCCCTACCCCCATATCCCTACATATTCCTAGGAGACAATTAATTTTGAAACCAGTGATGTACTTTTGCATGATGTACCATATCTTATTGCAGGATTATTTTAAGGTCACTTTGCTAGTTCTTAGTTACAATGTTGAACTGAGTGAGGAACGCAGATCCTTTTGAGCCAGTCACTGAGAGAGCTTGTCTTGAATGTACCTTCTGATGATAAATAATGATTGGTGCACTGTGTCTGGACAAAGAGGAGCATGTTGTGTAAAATGTACTTTGAGTTTGCACTCCTGTGGCAGCTTGCACTCTAGATCAGATTTTCTTCTTTTATTTTATTATCAGCTTTAATTAGAAAAGAAGTAAAGCTTGGTTTTGACAGACTGAAGAAATCTCAAACAGTGCAATCGACCAATGCGAGTGAGGTTCCTGGAGCAATAAGGAATTGCTCACCAGAATGTAAGCACAATGCCCCACCTCCCTCCCAGATAGCGAGTGAGTTTAAGGTATGTTACGTTCCCATTGATTAAATGTGATAGAAATGCAGAATTTATTCAATTTTCAATGCGGTTGCATAAAAATGTTAATAAACAACCTGAAATATTTCTGAAAAAGCATCTTAATCCACAAATCTAATAAATTCAATGTGTAATGTGGGATTTTTTTTATTTGTGTAGTCTCTGCATTGCATCCACAAATGCTGTGAGGAGCACAATCAATCTTTGTCATTTTGAACTGATGTGCCCACAGTAGTCTGGAGTCTTTCTGCATTGATGTTAAGGTCTGTCTTGAGCAATTGGGGTGGGAATGTGTAGAAAACGTCCTTTCCCAGGCTATTGAAAGACCAGTTGCAGGAGTAGATTATTCTACCTGTGTCTCAGATTCTTGGTCTTGTTCATATGACTGAGCGCTGTGCCCAGTATTTCACTCTGCATGATGCTGAGGACACACGGACACATTTTAACATAGCACAGAGGTAAGACCCTCCGTCCTTCACCATGGTGACACTATTTGTCAATGTGGTCTGGAAACACAGCAAGGCACTGTTTCCTGAGATTGGGCATTATTCTGGTCAAGCAAACTTTGATGGGTGAGTGCATGATAACCTAAACCATGTCATAGAGGTTTACAGCATGGAAACAGGGCCTTTGGCCCAACTTGTCCATGCCGCCCTTTTTTTTTTAAAAGCCCGAAGCTAATCCCAATTGCACACATTTGGCCCATATCCCTCTATACCCATCGTACCCATGTAATTATCTAAATGCTTTTTAAAAGACAAAATTGTACCCGTCTCTACTACTACCTCTGGCAGCTTGTTCCAAACAATCACCACCCTCTGTGTAAAAAAAAAAAATTGCCCCTCTGGACACTTTTGTATCTCTCCCCTCTCACCGTAAACCTATGCCCTCTAGTTTTAGACTCCCCTACCTTTGGGAAAAGATATTGACTATCTATCTTGTCTATGCCTTATAGAGGTCTATTTTATAGACCTCTATAAGGTCACCTCAGCCTCCGACACTCCAGAGAAAAAAGTCCCAGTCTTTTTTTAAAAAAAAAAAAGCCTCTCCTCATAACTCAATCCATCAAGTCCAGATAGCATCCTAATAAATATTTTCCGCACTCTTTCTAGTTTAATGATATTGTTTCTATAATAAGGTGACCAGAATTGCACACAGTATTCCAAGTGTGGCCTTACCAATGTCTTGTACAACTTCAACAAGACATTTGAACTCCTGGATTCAATGTTCTGGCCGATGAAACCAAGCATGCCGAATGCCTTCTTCACCACTCTGTCCACCTGTGACTCCACTTTCAAGGAGCTATGAACGTGTACCCCTAGATCTTTTGTTCTGTAACTCTCCCCAGCACCCTACCATTAACTGAGTAAGTCCTGCCCTGGTTCAATTTACCAAAATGCATCACCTCGCATTTGTCTAAATTAAACTCCATCTGCCATTTTTCAGCCCACTGGCCCAATTGATCAAGATCCCGAGGCAATTGGAGATAACCTTCTTCACTGTCCACTATGCCACCAATCTTGGTGTCATCTGCAAACTTACTAACCAGGTCCCCTATATTTTCATCCAAATCATTAATATAAATGACAAATAACAGTGGGCCCAGCACTGATCCCTGAGGCACACCGCTGGTCACAGGCCTCCAGTTTGAAAAACAACCCTCTACAACCACCCTCTGGCTTCTGTCAAGAAGCCAATTTTGTATCCATTTAGATACTTCATCCTGGATCCCATGAGATTTAACTTTATGCAACAACCTACCATGCGGTACCTTGTCAAAGGCCTTGCTAAAGTCCATGTAGACAACATCAACTGCACTGCCCTCATCTACCTTCTTGGTTACCCCTTCAAAAAACTCAGTTAAATTTGTGAGACATGATTTTCCACTCTCAAAGCCATGCTGACTGTCCCTAATCAGTCCTTGCATCTCTAAATGCCTGTAGATCCAGTCTCTCAAAATACCTTCCAACAATTTACCCACCACAGATGTAAGGCTCACTGGCCTGTAGTTCCCAGACTTTTCTCTGCAGCCCTTTTTAAACAAAGGCACAACATTTGCCACTCTCCAATCTTCAGGCACCTCACCCGTGACTATTGATGATTCAAATATCTCGGCTAGGGCACCCGCAATTTCCTCCCTAGCCTCCCACAACGTCCTGGGATACACCTCATCAGGTCCCGCAGATTTATCTACCTTGATGCGCTTTAAGACTTCCAGCACCACCTCCTCTGTAATATGTACACTCCTCAAGACATCACTATTTATTTCCCCAAGTTCCCTAACATCCATGCTTTTCTGAACAGTAAATACTGATGAGAAATATTCATTTAGGATCTCATTGTGGATCCGCACATAGATGACCTTGTTGATCTTTAAGAGGCCCTACTCTCTCCCTTGTTACTCTTTTGCCCTTTATGTATTTGTAGAAGCTCTTTGGATTCTCCTTTGCCTTATCTGCCAAAACAATTTTGTGTCCCCTTTTTGCCCTCCTGATTTCTCTCTTAACTCTATTCCTCTATACTCCTGATTTCTCTCTTAACTCTACTCCTCTATACTCTTCAAGAGATTCACTTGATCCCAGCTGCCTATGCATGTCATGTGCCTCTTTCTTCTTCTTGACCAGGGCCTCAATATCCCGAGTCATCCAGGGTTCCTGACTTCTGCCAGCCTTGCCCTTCATTCTAAGAGGAATGTGTTTACCCTGAACCCTGGTTAACACACTTTTGAAAGCATGCCACTTACCAGACATCCCTTTGCCTTCCCACAGACTCCCCCAATTAACTTTTGAAAGTTCCTGCCTGATACCATCAAAATTGGCCTTGCCCCAATTTAGAATTTTAACTTTTGGGACAGACCTATCATTCTCCATAGCTATCTTAAAACGAATAGAATTATGGTCACTGGTCCCAAAGTGATTCCTCACTAACACTGCTGTCACCTGCCCTTATTTCCCAAGAGGAGGTCAAGTTTTGCCCCCTTTCTATTCGGGTCATCCACATAAGAAATAAGAGCAGGAGTAGGCCATCTAGCCCCTCGAGCCTGCCCCGCCATTCAATAAGATCATGGCTGATCTGACGTGGATCAGTACCACTTACCCGCCTGATCCCCATAACCCTTAATTCCCTTACCGATCAGGAATCCATCCATCCGCGCTTTAAACATATTCAGCGAGGTAGCCTCCACCACCTCAGTGGGCAGAGAATTCCAGAGATTCACCACCCTCTGGGAGAAGAAGTTCCTCCTCAACTCTGTCTTAAACCGACCCCCCTTTATTTTGAGGCTGTGTCCTCTAGTTTTAACTTCCTTACTAAGTGGAAAGAATCTCTCCGCCTCCACCCTATCCAGCCCCCGCATTATCTTATAAGTCTCCATAAGATCCCCCCTCATCCTTCTAAACTCCAACGAGTACAAACCCAATCTCCTCAGCCTCTCCTCATAATCCAAACCCCTCATCTCCGGTATCAACCTGGTGAACCTTCTCTGCACTCCCTCCAATGCCAATATATCCTTCCTCATATAAAGGGACCAATACTGCACACAGTATTCCAGCTGCGGCCTCACCAATGCCCTGTACAGGTGCATCAAGACATCCCTGCTTTTATATTCTATCCCCCTCGCGATGTAGGCCAACATCCCATTTGCCTTCTTGATCACCTGTTGTACCTGCAGACTGGGCTTTTGCGTCTCATGCACAAGGACCCCCAGGTCCCTTTGCACGGTAGCATGTTTTAATTTGTTTCCATTGAGATAGTAATCCCATTTGTTATTATTTCCTCCAAAGTGTATAACCTCGCATTTCTCAACGTTATACTCCATTTGCCATATCCTCGCCCACTCACTCAGCCTGTCCAAATCTCTCTGCAGATCTTCTCCGTCCTGCACACGATTCACTTTTCCACTTATCTTTGTGTCGTCTGCAAACTTCGTTACCCTACACTCCGTCCCCTCTTCCAGATCATCTATATAAATGGTAAACAGTTGCGGCCCGAGTACCGATCCCTGCGGCACGCCACTAGTTACCTTCCTCCAACCGGAAAAACACCCATTTATTCCGACTCTTTGCTTCCTGTCGGATAGCCAGTCCCCAATCCACTTTAACACACTACCCCCAACTCTGTGTGCCCTAATCTTCTTCAGCAGCCTTTTATGGGGCACCTTATCAAACGCCTTTTGGAAATCCAAAAACACCGCATCCACCGGTTCTCCTCCATTAATTGTTTCTCCTGCTGCCAACCCTCTATCGTTAATATTTGGCAAACTATTTGTGTCCTCCACCGTGAAGACCGACACAAAAAACTTATTTAAAGACTCAGCCATATCCTCATTTCCCACTATTAACTCCCCCCTCTCGTCCTCCAAGGGTCCAACATTCACTCTAGCCACTCTATTCCTTTTTATATATTTATAAAAACTTTTACTATCATTTTTTATATTACTTGCTAGCCTGGCTTCATAGTCTATCCTTCCTTTCTTTATCGCTTTCTTAGTCTCTCTTTGTTGTTTCTTAAATTTTTCCCAATCACTTGTTTCTCCACTATTTTTGGCCACTCTGTACGCAGCTGTTTTTATTTTAATACTCTCCTTTATTTCCTTCGTTATCCACGGCTGGTTCTCCCTTTTCTTACAATCCTTGTTTTTTGCTGGAACATATTTTTGCTGAGAACTGAAAAGGATCTCCTTAAAAATCCTCCACTGTTCCTCAGCTATCCTACCTGCCAGCCTGCTCTCCCAGTCTACCTTAGCCAATTCATCCCTCATCCTATCATATTTCCCTCTGTTCAAAACAGAGGACACTGGCTTGGGACCAAACTTTCTCCTCTTCCATCTCAATCAGAAATTCGACCATATTGTGGTCACTAGACCCAAGAGGGTCCTTCACAATAAGATCCTTAATTCTACCTACCTCGTTACACAATACCAGATCCAAAATAGCTCGTTCCCTCGTCGGTTCCGTAACATGCTGTTCAAGGAAACTATCCCGACAGCATTCTAAGAACTCTTCCTCCATTCCACCCTTACCGACTTGAGTCTGCCAGTCAATGTGCATGTTGAAGTCCCCCATGATTATTGCCGTTCCGTTTTTACATGCATCCCTTATCTGCTTGTTTATAGCCCTCCCTACCTCAACATTATTATTTGGGGGCCTATATACCACACCTACTAGTGTCTTTCTCCCTCTACTATTCCTCATCTCTACCCATAATGATTCCACGTTTTGTTCCTCAGAGCCTATGTCATCCCTCAGTACTACCCTGATATTATCTCTTATTAATAGCGCGACCCCACCACCTTTTCCTTCCTGTCTATTCTTCCTAAACGCCTGATACCCCTGGATATTCATCTCCCAGTCCTGGTCACCTTTCAGCCACGTTTCTGTAATGGCCACCAGATCGTACCCATTTGTGCTGATTTGCACCATCAACTCATTTACCTTGTTCCGAATGCTTCGTGCATTCAGGCAAAGTGTCCTTATTCCAGCTTATATATGGACCCGCTTTGATGAGTCGCGAACACCCTCTCCCTCTACTCCCTTATCTAAATTACCGCCTTCATTCACTTGCACCCTCTCCTCTACCATTAATTTTGTAATTCCCCTTACCCCTGCATCCTCCCCCCCATCAATTAGTTCCTTGATCCTAGTCAACTCTTCTAGCTCCCCTCCCCCCAACCTATCTAGTTTAAATTCTCCCCAGTAGCCTTAGCCAACCTACCGGCCAGGATATTGGTCCCCCTGTGATTCAAGTTCCACCCGTTTTTTGTATACAGATCACCCCTGCCCCGAAAGAGGTCCCAATGGTCCAGGAACCTGAATCCCTGCCCCCTGCACCAGTCCCTCAGCCACACATTCATCTTCCACCTCACTCCATTCCTGCCCTCACCTTCCCGTGGCACAGGCAGTAATCCTGAGATTACTACCTTTGCTTTCCTCTTTCTCAGCTGTCTCCCTAATTCCCTGTACTCCCTTTTCATGACCCCTTCTCCCTTCCTACCCACATCAGCGGTACCAATATGTACCGCTACCTCAGGCTCCTCTCCCTCCCACCTCAGGATTTCCGGGACACGACTAGCGACATCCTGGATCCCGGCCCCAGGGAGGCAGACCACCATGCGAGACTCCCGCCTACCTCCGCAGAAACGCCTGTCTGTCCCCTTCACCATCGAGTCCCCGATTAATACTGCCTTCCTCCTCTTTTCCTTAGCCCTCTGAGTTACAGGGCTGGACTCCACTCCGGAGATACGGCCACTGCTGCTTCCCCCAGGCGGGCTGTCCCCCCCCAGCAGTACTCAAGCAGGAGTACTTGTTGTGCAGGGGCAAATCCACCGGGGTGCTCTCAACCACCCTAGCCTTACCCTTCCTTGCCGTCACCCACTTGGCCTCCTCCTGTGGCCCTGGTGTGACCATCTGATGATAGCTCTTGTCTATCACCTCCTCATTCTCCCTCATCAGCCTAAGATCTTCGAGCTGCAGTTCCAGCTCCCTAACACGGTCCCTCAGGAACCGCAGCTCGACACACCCCTCACAGATGTGGATGTCCGGGAGGCCAGATGACTCCAGGACCTCCCACATCCTACACTGGGAACAACACACTGGTTTCACACTCATACTGGACACTTTATGTCAAGTACGACAGTGAAAAGTTAATAAGAATGTAAGGAAACAAAAACTCACCCCTGCTCGTCCAAGCCCTGTGAGCCAAAGCCCTGACAGCTCACTCAACTTCCCACTCACTCTGCTGCCCGCTACAATGCTGCCTGCTGTATACTTTGGTGCGCTTTTAAACCCTCCAAAAACTTCCCCAGGCCTCTCCTGGGCCTACTTCCAGTTTTGAAAAAAACCTCCGATTTTAAACCCAAAATTAACTGAAAAAATAAATAATTAATTAAAGTCAGAAAACCAACTCTCTTACCCTCAGCCTGCTCCTGGGAACAAATACTGAATGAGAAATTCCTCCTGAATACACTCAACAAATTTCTCTCCATCCAACCCTCTAATACTATGACTGTCCCAGTCAATGTTGGGAAAATTAAAATCTCTTGGACTATTACCACCCTATTTTTCTTGGAGCTATCTGTAATCTCCTTACATATTTGCACCTCAATTTCCCACTGACTATTTGGGGGCCTATAGTACAACCCTATCAAAGTGATTTCCCCCTTCTTATTTCTCAGTTCTACCCATATAGACTCAGTGGCCGAACCCTCGGATATATCCTCTCTCTGTACGGCCGTGATGCTTTCCTTAATCAAAAGTGCAACTCCCCCTCCTCTCTTACCTCCTGTTCTATCTTTCCTATAGCATCTGTACCCTGGAACATTAAGCTGCCAGTCCTGTCCCTCCCTTAGCCATGTTTCAGTAATTGCTATAATATCCCAGTCCCACGTACCCATCAATGCCCTGAGTTCATCTGCCTTGCCCGTCAGGCCTCTTGCATTGAAATAAATGCAGTTTAATCTGGACTTCCCTTGCTCTCTGTCTTGCTTCTGTCTGATCTGTCTGGTACTAGGATTACTGACACTGCCTTTACTAATTAATGTGCTCTCTTTAACTTCCGTGCTGTATTAAAGACTGTTTGTTGGGATGGTGGTGAAAATGGAAAGATCTAACAGGGTTCCCTCCAATTGGAAATCATGCATGTATATTGGGTTAGGGAAGGAAGTTTAATTGTGATGCTCTTCATGCTTGAATTTTATGCTGATATTCACTGGCCTTGTACTTGGTGTGAAACTTTGGCCAAGAGACTGGAGAATTTCTGGTGACCCTGGGACAATATCCCAGAGAGAGGGGGAAGAAAATTGAAATGGAAAGTAATGGCAAAGTACAGAAGGACACAAGTTCAGTTTTATTCTTAGTTCCATATCTGAACAAATTAGGACCTAAATATTGCTCTCTGAATAATTCACAGCCAGTTTGATGCTTGGAAAAAGGGATGTGTATCTTTTAATGTCATGGGCTTTTGCTAAAATCTCTGGTTGACTTTGTTTGGAAACCTGTAGCCTAATTTGCTGTGTGTATCCTCTCCCTTTCATAGGAGCTGCTAAGTATTACATTGGGTCCCAGACACAGTGATGAAACAGTGGAGCACAAACAACTTGATGACTTATTAAGAAGATTATGCCAAACACTAAGATGTAGACAGGTGTGTCTTTTTATTCAAATTTGTTCATTTAATAGAATACATTCTCAGAACCTTGTCTCTGGTTTCTGTTGTGTGCATTACCAATTTCAGTTGTACTAATATAGGAAATTCAGATTCTGAATACCTCCCTCAGAATGAGAGTAAGTGTTTGGGAGAGACTCCAGGCTGGCATCATTTTTGGTGTCTGGTTATGCTAAGGTAGGATGGAGCAAGTAACTTCAAGGTTTCTTGAATCAAGGTTGCAGCTGGCATGCACAGTTCTCAGGAGGGAAAATGTGATTGGAAGGGAATAGGTTAATTTTATAAATAAGAGTTGAAGCTGGTCTGGATTCATTATGCATAAAATATCAAAACTCAACCTGGGAAAAATAGTACCATAAGGTGCTTTATTGCAAGTATGTTACATTTTCTCAAATTAAATTGAGTAATTTATTTAGCAACTCAAACTTAATCGGCATTTCATATTTAGAGTAAAAGAATTGAAAATATATCAGACTTTGGCTCGACCACACTGGGATTACTGTGCACCGTTCTGGTTGCTATGTTTTGTAAAGATATAGAAGCATTAGAGAAGGTGCAAGAAAGATTTAGAGATGACACTGCCTTAAGTAGAAGAGAGTCTTGAAATCCAATAGGAAATTCAGGTTAGAATATGGAAGTTTTACCACAAGGAGTAATTCCAGTGAACAGCATTGATACAATTGAGGTCAGTCAGATGAGAGAGAAAGCAGTCAGAATTTTGCTGAAAGGGAGGGAGGAGCCTCCTACAAAGTGTAAACATTGGCACAAACCACCTCTTCACTTTTGGTGAACTGTGACTTTTCTTTTGCAGTACATTTGTCCAGTAATTGAACAGGCCCTTGCCAAGTACACTGTAGAGTTAGCTTCTTTGTTAGGTAAGTAATTGGAGAAACCTTTTTCACTCTCCTATTTCTTCCAGCTCCAGGTGCAAATGTTTTCATGTACAAATAATTGTGCATTTTTAAAAAATCAGTAGCATTGATGCTGATGTGCCAGATGATTTTTTAAAAATATATTTGTAATTTACATCTAGAGGAAAATGTTTATTTGATTTTAATAGTGGTGAAAGTTCTAATGATCAGTAAATGAAGATCTGCATTTAAAAAACGTCTTTCACATCTTCAAAATGTTAAAGTATTTTTGTAGACAACTATCGCAACCAATACGAGTTTCATGAAAGCATCGCAAATCACAATTAAATAAATTAAGTTGTCTGTTTTATTTTGGTTGGATAAATATTGTACAGATTACCCCCCCCCCCCCCCCCCCACCCACCCACCCACACAGTCTCCAGTTGGTCCAGTGTGCTCCATTCTCTGCTCTTTGGCCCTGAATTCAGTGCCGCTAATGTTCACTTCTCTTCCAATCTCAAATTATTTCTCTCCATTATATGCTGCTGACTAGGGAGCCTATAAGCACTAATCATTGGAAAGAAACTGCCTGTGATAGAAGGAGCAGCTCCATGTAGAATCTTCCATTTAAATGTGCCTGTTTAACTGGTCTATTGAAAACTGGCTCCAGCTGCCACACGTATGGACTTTGAGGCTATGCTTGGGCTGCTCATTGGACAAGCCTGCTTTATATCTACTCAAGGTGAAAGACATAGCCTATTTAATGAAAGTTAGCACCTCTGACAGCGCAACACTGAAGTCAGCCTAGTTTGTCCTAACTTTCAATCCTGCTCCAGAATTTATGATCTGACTGAGGTAATAGTATTGCCCATGAGCCACAGCTATAGTAGCCTTCAACAGTGAAACTATTTTTTGTATTTTTAGTTTGTACTTTTCATTGAACCAAAAGCCCTTCATTTTCCTCCCTATATATTGAGACTTCCATTTGCAAGGCTAACTGACTGAGCAACATTTTCTGCATGCATTAATACAATTTTATGTTTTTTATTATACATGTGATATAGAGGAAATCTCCTTTGTCTTGGTGAATTTACAGTATCATTGTTAATTTGTAACATTAGAATAAGAGTAATCTTGTCTACCAAGATAGCTTCAACTCTACCATCCATAGTCTGACCTGGTTCTTTTCCACAGTTGCCGGAGAAATTCCACTATCCTACCCTAACACAAAAAAAGATTTCGGAGACGAGGCTTCTTTTTGCAAGTCCACCCAGTATTCGCTCAGCCTCCTCCTTGCATTGTGGAAGGATGATTTCCGTGTGCCTGTACCACTTCAACTAATATTTAGTGAGAAGAATATTTCGTATACAATAGAGACAAGAAATGGAAAGGTAACTCTTTGTCATTGCTTCTGAAGCATGATTCTTCCCATTGTGAAGGAATTCAAATTATCATTTGAACTTCAGGTGTGCTGATTTCTATTTGAAGGCTGACTCCGAGACTTTAGGACTGTCCCATGATAGTGGAATGGGGAGTTGACCTTGTTTGATGTGCTGATATGAACAAAATTAAATATTTGTAATATGTTCCCTGTACATTTGGTGAGTAAGGAATATTAAGTGTAGCAGCTCTCAAAGAAAGGGTCTCTAGGAATTTTAAAAAAAATTCTTTTCTGGCACTGTTGGTAAGGCCACCATTTTCTGCCCTTGAGCCAAGTGGCTTGCTAGGCCATTTTGGGGGATATTTAACAGCCAACCACATTGCTGTAAGTTTGGAGCCACGTGTATGGCAGAGTTCCTTTCTTAAAGGACATTAGTGAACCTGATGGGATGTTACAACAATTGGTGATGATTTAATGGTCAGCATTACTAAAAAAAGTTTTATATTCCAGATTTTTAAAAAATTGAATTTATATTCCACCAGCTGCCATGGTGATTTGAACCCATGTCCCCAGAAGATTCATGCTGAACATTCGAGGAACAATGAATAACCTGAAAAACAAATGTCTTTATATTATTTTGATTCGGAAATAGTAGTCAAATGTTTGGTAAACTATTGCAGTTTCCTAATAGCTATGGACGAAATTGTAACAATTTAGAGTCATAGAGGTTTACAGCATGGAAACAGGCTCTTCGGCCCAACTTGTCCATGCCGCCCTTTTTTTTTAAACCCCTAAGCTAATCCCAATTGCCCGCATTTGGCTCATATCCTTGTGTACCCATGTAACTATCTAAATGCTTTTTAAAAGACAAAATTGTACCTGCCTCTACTACTACCTCTGGAAACTTGTTCCAGACACTCACCACCTTCTGTGTGAAAAAATTGCCCCTCTGGACACTTTTGTATCTCTCCCCTCTCACCTTAAATCTATGCCCTCTAGTTTTAGACTCCCCTACCTTTGGGAAAAGATAATGACTATCTCTCTGATCTATGCCCCTCATTATTTTATAGACCTCTATATCACCTCTCAGCCTCCTACGCTCCAGAGAAAAAAGTCCCAGTCTATCCAACCTCTCTTTATAACTCAATCCATCAAGTCGTGGTAGCATCCTAGTAAATCTTATCTGCACTCTTTCGAGTTTAATAATATCCTTTCTATAATAGGGTGACCAGAATTGCACACAGTATTCCAAGTGTGGCCTTACCAATGTCTTGTACAACTTCAACAAGACACTCCAACTCCTGTATTCAATGTTTTGACCGATGCCTTCTTGCCGAATGCCTTCTCCACCACTCTGTCCACCTGTGACTCCACTTTCAAGGAGCTATGAACATGTACCGCTAGATCTCTTTGTTCTGTAACTCTCACTAACGCCCTACCATTAACTAAGTAAGTCCTGCCCTGGTTCAATCTACCAAAATGCATCACCTTGCATTTGTCTAAATTTAACTTCAGAACTTGAGCCGAGGAGAAATCTCTGAGCTGAGAAAGTTTGTCTGTTGTTTTAAAACGTATTGTTAACTTGGGTTGTGCTTCACTAATTGCCTCATTGCGGTGAAAGCTAAAGTAGACAGATTCTTCCTCATCTTTGTTCCCATATGTTGTGTTGTACATAAAGTTTAAATAGCCTGATATTCCTGTGTTTTTTTAAAAAAAAACCTCCGAACCTTTCCCTCATCGAGAAATCATCTTGTAATACATCAGAGAATCTGAGGCTATATTAAGTTCCTTTCTACATTGCACTTAGTACTGCCGCCCTAGTTAACCACTTGAAGATTTACTTTTTGGAAAGAAGTGTATTGTCCAGATGAACATGCAGGTTTCCAATTCTGCATCATAATCTAGTTGTGTATAGAAAAATTTCTGAAAGGGGATAAGAACAGCTGAGAAGTTTGAACAATTTCTTCTCTCCTCAGTTATGTTGGAATGAGCTCTCGTTTCTAATTCATGGCCTTACTGAGCAAGGGCTGATGAAGACGGCAGCAATAGTGTGTTGCTGGAAGGACCTTTCACAGCATCCTTGGCCCCAGGTAATGGAGTTTGATTTGTTCTGCTTACTAAGTTGACATGGCATTTTAATTATACATCCATGAATAGAAATCTAAGTTATTTTGCATTGCTTTGAAAACAGTAGGGGTCTCTGTTTTTAAACAACATTTTTCTTGCTTCTTCCAGGATTTCATGCACATGATAGAATCTGTATTTGGAATGTGTTCAGAACTGGCAAAGACAGATAAAATTGAAGACCAGATCGCAAATGAACAAAGACATACTGAGTAAAATAGCATGCTTAGATTGACTTCTGCAAAAAAAAACTAGCCTTATTCTCACAGCATTTTGCTATTCATAAGTGCAATTCATTTGGGGGTGGGGGGGGAAGTATTTTATATTTTTTACTGATGCTGCTAAATTCAATCAAATATTCACAAGTGAATATTTAATGTAGTTCACATTGGACCACTTTATATTTGGCTATAATTAATCCTGTGATGTTGGCCTGGATTTTCAGTTAACAATCCTTGTGGGTTTTAAATATGGCAATTAAAAATAATTAGAGATCCATTTCAGAACAGCACCATTATTATACGGGATCTGAGAGAAGGGGAAGCACTTGCATTGAAGAATTTATACTGAGCCATAGAGTCTAAGCTAGCAAGTATTATTGAATTAAAAATTCTTACATAAAATCCTGTATTCAAATATGGGATGGAGAGGAGACAAAATTTAGGGATTTTAGAAATTAAAATTTGAAGGAGTGAAACTCCACAGTGTTAAAATTAAATTTTAATGCCAGAAAGGAGATGAAGTTTTTTTTGGCTTAACACTCATCGGGACAAATACAAAAATGCCAAATTTCAAACAATAACAATAGGAGAAAAGCGCTTTCCCCAAACAGCAGAGTGGCTCACCCCACTTTCCCAAGGAAAGTGCTGACCTTGCCTGTGATGCTCATAAATAACAAATGAATACCAAAAAAAGTGAAAGTTCAGTCCTGTACTACCTACCTGTTTCAAACATTTATCAGAATAAAGTAATCTTGCAGTATGTGGACCATGTGTTTATTGGAATAGATTTTTAACAGTTGAGCTTGCAAACACTATTCAAGCCTTAAGTATTTTTGAATAACAGCTCGCATTGTTGCTGATTCAGAAGCTATGTCTCCAATAGCTTCTGATTGTTGATTTTTTATGGTAATTTGGTAATTGTACAATAATAAAGACAAGACCCATCTCAACAAAGTGTATATTTAAAATCAGTATTAAATATAAATGACCAGAAAAGACTTAATTTCAAGAATTTATAGTTTATATCACAACTAACTATAAAATGATTCAGTTTATATATAAATAAGTTCAATTTGGACATTTGATTTTACCATACAAAAATAAAAATTTTAACTGTACATTTAATAGAAAAACTTCGAACAGCTGCAATGTGTTGTGACTTGTCCACTGACTCAGCAACTGAAAAACAGATTCTGTTCAATTATACAATACAAATACCTCTACAAAACTGTACATATTATACACAACCTTGTACACTGCTGAAGATGCATGATGTGGCCTGAGATGAGCAGATAACCAAGTCTAGCCAGGTTAGAAATGCAGCGGGAAGGAGGCTGCTCCATTACAGCACCCTGGATGTATACAATACCTGTCTTGTTAACAGAACACGTCAACAGGAGAGCAAGCTGGCAAGGTTGGCAATGCACAAAGGCTGTCGCTTGGCAACTGACCCCAGCAGTCTGGCAGGCAGAGCAGGAGCACCAAGATCAACCTTAAAAATTAGAAAAGTGAATCTCAGCTTTATTCACCATTTTGTTATCACTGTAATTTAGATTTTTGTAAATTAACAAATTGTTTTTACCTGAGTCAAGTAGATAAGTCTTGTTATTTCTTTTCCATTCTGTGTGTCAGGCTGTAGAATCCAGCCACTGGGCATCATTTCCCCTCTTACAAACTCCTTCACAGGCCGAGGCATTGATTCCTCATAGATTGACTGCATTGCCAGCATGTACTGCTGGTCCTGGTGAAAAAGTGATGGGTTCAAGCTGTGTATTCTCATTTACACTTCAACTTGGGGCAATCTCAAACTCCTCTCCATTAAACCATATCCTTTCCATCCCAACCAGCAAGCACAAGGAGCTTATTGATTTTTCATCAATAGGTGGAGGTGATCTGCTTTCCCACTCTCTCAATCTTGTGGGGGTGTAGTGTGTGAAAATATAGAGATGGGCACTATTAGGAGGCAAGTGATATTACTCTCTGAAAAACTGAGTTCAGGAACAGGCCCTCCAAGCCTGTGCCGATCATGATGCCTGCCTAAACTAACCACATGTCTGTATCCTACCATGCCCATCCTATTCATGTATTTCTCTAGATGCCCCTTAAATATTAAAGTTATGGTCATACATTTCACAAACAATAAACCTGTTTGGTTTACAAATTAGTCTCATCTTACTAGAATGCATTCTGAAAAGCTAGGGGAACACGTCTGGCACTAAATGAGATCACAGTATCCGGTACACCCAACACAGGTCATATTCTGCTTTCACAGATTGTGAAGTTGTCTTCCATGTTGGAGTCACAGGAGTGACAAATGACAGTTATCTGCTGTAGATCTGTACATATGTAGCGTTCCCCAGATGTCTGACAACAAGACAACCTGACCAACTTAGCAGCTCCCATGTCTTGAACTCTATCATGAGGTCTAGACAGAGTAAATAGGGAGAAACTGTTCCCACTAGTGAAAGAACAAAGAACAGTACAGCACAGGAAACAGGCCCTTCGGCCCTCCAAGCCTGTGCCACTCCTTGGTCCAACTTGACCAATCGTTTGTATCCCTCCATTACCAGGCTGCTCATGTGACTATCCAGGTAAGTCTTAAACGATGTCAGCGTGCCTGCCTCCACCACCCTACTTGGCAGCGCATTCCAGGCCCCCACCACCCTCTGTGTAAAAAACGTCCCTCTGATATCTGAGTTATACTTCACCCCTCTCAGCTTGAGCCCGTGACCCCTCGTGATCGTCACCTCCGACCTGGGAAAAAGCTTCCCACTGTTCACCCTATCTATACCCTTCATAATCTTGTACACCTCTATTAGATGTCCCCTCATTCTCCGTCTTTCCAAGGAGAACAACCCCAGTCTACCCAATCTCTCCTCATAGCCAAGACCCTCCATACCAGGCAACATCCTGGTAAACCTTCTCTGCACTCTCTCCAATGCCTCCACGTCCTTCTGGGAGTGCGGCGACCAGAACTGGACGCAGTACTCCAAATGTGGCCTAACCAGCGTTCTATACAGCTGCATCATCAGACTCCAGCTTTTATACTCTATACCCCGTCCTATAAAGGCAAGCATACCATATGCCTTCTTCACCACCTGTGTTGCCACCTTCAAGGATCAAGTAATTGGCAAAAGCGATACGAGAAAAATTTTCACACAATTAGTGGTTAGGGTCCGGAATGCACTGCCTGAGAGTGTGGTGTGGGCAGGTTTAATTGACACATTCAAAAGGGAATTAGAAAAGAGAGAATATGCAGGGTTACAGAGATCAGGCAGGATAATGGCACTACGTAAAATGCTCATGGGGAGAACCAGTGCAGATGAGATGGGGGTGAATGGCTGCCTGTGCTGTAAAAATGTGATTCAGTGAGTTATAGCAGTGATTTAGTGGCCATGAAACACTGGAGTTTGTGAAAGGAATCACATAGAGCATGCTCCAAGTTCTGGGTGAGCTATCTGACCTCTTGCAACATTTCTCAGTGACCTGAATGTCATTAGAATGAGAAATAGTCATAGTTGGACCATAAAACAAAGCAGTCAGGTGGGTGACAGAAATCTGGAGCGGGCAGGAAAATGAAGAGATGAGTGGCTAATGGGATTTGGACTAAATGACTCCAGGTTGTAAGGCAGCATTCCAGAGAGTGAGTTGCAGTGTTGGGGGATAGCT
This sequence comes from Mustelus asterias, assembly GCF_964213995.1. Classification (NCBI taxonomy): domain Eukaryota; kingdom Metazoa; phylum Chordata; class Chondrichthyes; order Carcharhiniformes; family Triakidae; genus Mustelus; species Mustelus asterias. The sequence goes on from NC_135818.1 coordinate 28,337,048, forward strand.
CTCAAATGCAACATTTCAAAGCACAGCATTAATCAGGGAAACCAAACATTATGACTGACGATGAACTTTTAGTCACCCTAAAACTGTGCGCAGTGATGTTAATCATACAATGAAAATTTTGGGACTGCAGGCATGCAGAGAACTGCACTCTAATTGCTGTGTTGTTCAAGGCTTCTGAGCCATGCAGGAAATTGAACCACCTGGGTTTGTTTACTCAGAGGGTAATAATATTCCAACCAGAGAACATGGCTCCAGCTGTAACAAGAGCAAGTGCACACATTAGGTTTAAGTGTCAGTAGGAGGTGAAAACCTGTAGAATATACCTATCCATTGAGACAGTTGTGTAGAAAAAAGGTAAATTGGACCATTATTTGAGGATTGGAAGATTTTTTGAAACAGCGTTTTTCTAGTTCTGCACTTTCTTGTGACTGTTATATGTAAAACCCGTGTCGGGGTGAGACTGTTAGTAGTCATTCAAGTGGTGCAATGGTCATTGTATCCACTACTCTAACAGGAGAAGGCATCAATTTCAAAAGGAAGATATTTGTCGAACTTACCTCTTTTGCTTCCACACTGATGCAGCAGAAGTCCCTGGGCTGGTTGAGGTAGCACACAGAAGTGTCATTCACAAGATAAACTTGATGAAACAAAATATCAAATAAAAAAAGGAGCATGAATTTTCAAAGTGAAACATTCATCACTTTTATATTTAAAGTTATGTGATACAGATTGAGATTGAACTGCCAAAAAATGTACTCATTGATATCATCTGCAAATGAATTAATTTAAATATGTAGCCTACATATTAAACCTCAGAATGAACCACTTATTAATTGTATATAGATGACCAGTCTCTGGTAAACCACTCGTGCCTTCGGCACGGTTGAGCTGTATATATTGTTGCCACTACTGTTCGTATATGAGACACTCCCTGACACCTTTAATTCGGCTGCACCTTTAACTGGGAGGCTCCGCCCTCAGGGTATAAAGGCTGCAGCCCTCCCCCTCCGGCCTCAGTCGGGAGATCCTCATGCCCAGTATTGTTCTGTTTATTGTCTGTTCCACATCGTTCCTTTTTAGTGAATAAAAGCCTCCTGTTCCTGGCAACATCAGCCTTGTCTATTTATCAGAAGCGCCTCACCGTCTACCTGATTCTTTAACTGCTTAGTTCTATCCCATCATACAGCACAGAAATCTATTTAGCTCATCGTCTCTCTACCAGTTCTTTGAAAGAACTATCCAATTAGTCCCACTCCCCTGCTCTTGCCCACAACCTGCAATTTATTCCTCTCCCAAGCATTCATCCAATTCCCTTCTGAACGTATTCAATCTGCTTCCCTTTGAAGCAGTATGTTCCATTTCATAATTTGTTGCATTAAAACTTTTAACCTCAACCTACCTCCGGTTCTTTTGCCAATTCCCCCAGTTGATGATCATCTTCCTGCTTATGGATATGGTTCTTCTAATTCACTCTATCAAAACCCTTCTTGAACACCATTCCGAAAGTGCAGAACTCAGAATTGTCCACAGTACTCAATGGTTTATTAAGGCTAGCATGATTTCTTTGCTTTTGGACTCTAATGCCTCCATTCATAAAACTAAGGATACCTTGTGCCTTTTTAACAGCCTTATCAACTATGTCCAAGGATCAGTGTACATACCTTTGCCTTTCATCATAACTTGCTGTATGACAAATATTCTCATCTCATTTTTGGTCTTTTGCCAATTATCTTAAATCTATTCCCTCGGGTTCCATCCCAACTGCCAGTGTCTCAATTTTTTCAAAACTCCTCAGTTTAGAAACTTCATCACTCTTCACTGTCTGCTTTACCTGCATCTCTCATGACCCAGTCTAAATTTGAGTGTGAGCAATTGTCACTCAGCATTCTGCTCCTTTGTATCTGTCATCAAAATGGAACAGAAGACAGTGCAACAATCTAAAAGGAACTGCAAAATTACTACTTCATGTGGCTTGTAGCAAATCTTTCACTGGATTTCTACAATCAACTAAGTATCCACTGTCCAAACATCTGGAGAATAAGGATTTTATTCACACGTGTTTTACATATCCTTAAGAAAGATATTGCAGAAAGTTTGTGGATAATACATTTAGTCATGTAGACCTTTACTCAGTGCAGCAGCCATAGGCAAGATTGATTTGATTTATTATTGTCACATCATAAAATCCCTACAGGGCAGAAGGAGGCCATTCGGCCTATCAAGCCTGCACCGACCACAATCCCAGGCCCCATTCCCGTAACCCCACATATCTACCTTGCTAATCCCCCTGACACTAGGGTTAATTTTACATGGCCAATCAACCTAACCCGCATATCTTTGGAGTGGGAGGAAACCCCACACAGACATGGGGAGAATGTGCAAACTCCACACAGATAGTGACCCAAGGCCGGAATTGAACCTGGGTCACTGGCGCTGTGAAGCAACAGTGCCGTCCGTGTATTAGTATGCAGTGAAAAGTATTGTTTCCTGCATGCTATACAAACAAAGTATACCATACATAGAGAAGGAAAGGAGAGAGTTCAGAATGTAGTGTTACAGTCATAGCTAGGGTGTAAAGAAAGATCAACTTAATGCAAGGTAAGTCCATTCAAAAGTCTGATGGCAGCAGGGAAGAAGCTGTCTATGAGTCGGTTTGTATATGACCTCAGACTTTTATATCTTTTTCCCAACGGAAGAAGGTGGAAGAGAGTATGTCAGGGGTGTGTGGGTCCTTGATTATGCTGGCTGCTTTTCCAAGGCAGTAGGAAGTGTAGACAGTGTCAATGGATGGAAGGCTGGTTTGAGTGATGGACTGGGCTTCATTCACGAGCCTTTGTAGTTTCTTGTGGTCTTGGACTGAGCAGGAGCCATACCAAGCTGTGATACAACCAGAAAGAATGCTTTCTATGGTACATCTGTAGACGTTGATGAGAATTGTAGCGGACATGCTAAATTTCCTTGAGCTCCTGAGAAAGTAGGGGCACTGGTGGGCTTTCTGAACTATAGCGTCCGCATGGAGGGACCAGGACAGGTTGTTGGTGATCTAGACACCTAAAAACTTGAAGCTCTTGACCATTTCTACTTCGTCCCCATTAATGGTAGACAGGGGCATGCCCTCAGGACTAAGCTTCCTGAAGTCAATGACTATCTCCTTTATTTTGTTGACATTGAGGGAGAGATTATTGTCATCGCACCAGTTCACCAGATTCTCTATCTCTTTCGTCATTGTTTGCGATCCGACCCACAACGGTGGTGTCATCAGCAAACTTGAAAATCAAGTTGGAGGGGAATTTGGCCCCACAGTCAAAGGTGTATAAGGAGTATAGTCACTGAAGACACAGCCTTGCGGACCACCGGTGTTGAGGATGATCGTGGGGGAGGTTTAAGTTTTAAAGCTTTAAGTTTATTTATTAGTGTCACAAGTAGGCTTACATTAACACTGCAATGAAGTTACTGTGAAAATCCCCTAGTCACCACACTCTGGTGCCTGTTCAGGTATACTGAGGGAGAATTTAGCATAGCCAATGCACCTAACCAGCGTGTCTTTTGGACTGTGGGAGAAAACCGGAGGAAACCCATGCAGATACAGGGGAGAACATGCAGACTCTGCAAAGACAGTGACCCAAGCTGGGAATCGAACCCAGATCCCTGGCTCTGAGGCAACAGTGCTAACCACCATGCCGCCTATCCTTACTGACTAGTCTACGAGTTAGGAAGTCTAGAATCCAGTTGCAGAGGGAGGAGCCGAGCCCCAGGTCACGAAGTTTGGAGATGAGTCTCGTAAGAATAATGGTGTTAAATGCTGAGCTGTAGTCTATAAATAGGAGTTTGACATAGGTGTCTTTGTTATCTAGATGTTCCAGGGTTGAGTGTAGGGCTAGGGAGATGGCGTCTGCTGTGGACCTATTGCGGCGATAGGCAAACTGTAATGGATCCAGGCAGTCTGGTAGGCAGGAGGGCATGCTCTCGCTGACTTCTTGCTCAAAACAGACATAGATTGTGTTGAGCTCATCGGGGAGGGGTTTATTGGTGCCAGCGATTTTACCTGCCTTCATCTTGTAGCTTGTTATGTCTTGCAGACCTTGTCACAGTCAGCAGGAGTCCGTGTGGCTCGCCTGGGGTTCTAGCTTGGTCCGATACTGTCTTTTGGCATCTTTGATGGATCTCCATAGATCATACCTGGCTTTCTTCTATTGGTTAGGGTCGCCTGACTTGAACGCCTCAGACCTCGACTTTAGCAGGCAGTGGATATCTCTGTTCATCCATGGTTTCCGGTTGGGAAACATGTGGATTTACTTCTTTGACACACAGTCTTCTACACACTTACTAATGAAGTAAGTTACTGTAGTGGCATACTCGTTCAGGCTGGTCGCAAAGTTTTTAAATACTGACCTGTCTACTGACTCTAAGCAATCCTGTAGGAGATCATCCGATTCCTCAGACCAACATTGCACGACTTTCTTTGACGGATTCTCCCATTTCAGTTTTTGCTTGTAAGCCGGAAGTAGGAACACAGCCTTGTGGTCTGATTTACCGTAATGTGTGCAGATGATAGAGCGGTAAGCACTTTTGATATTTGTGTAGCAGTGGTCTAGGATATTTGGGCCTCTGGTGGAACAGGAGATGTGTTGCTGGAGATCGTCACTGTGGATACCAAAGTAGGGATACCAAGAAGCCAATGTGTCCCATATTCTCGGGTTATAGAATTTAAACATTACCGTGATATGTACTTGAAAACGCCAACTCACCAAATTTAGTGGGCATTGTGCTTTTGCCATCAAATCCATCAGAAGCAGGTAGGGCTGCTTAGGCCAAGAAAATGGAAATTCTGGAACTTCAGAGTAAAGAAGCTCCTTATCTCTGCTCAGCAATGATATGGTCAGACTGTCAAATCTTCAGTAGGAACTTACATATGGCACACTCAAAATGAGACCAAATCCTGCAAACAGGATTGTGCCAAGACAAATTTGTGTCAGGACCACACCAAACAGAGCTTGCAGACAAACAAGGAAAGCAAACTTCAGAAAGCAGGTCAGTGAGGGCATGCAGGTTACTCCAGCCAGCTTTAAGAGACACCTCTTATATATTGGCCCATGGAATGGCCTGTGCATTGGAATAACAATGGTGTTGCTTACAAGAGATGGTATCAAAAGGACTGGGACAGATTAAGATCAACTGCCAGACCTGATCTCCCATAACATCATTGCTCAGAACAACTGATCTCTGGAAGACCAGAGGCCATGGAAGTAATTGCATAAAATTTCTCCCAATGCATTTTTTCTTAAATCTTAATTTTTCAAGTGATTATTTTGCTGTTTCAGAGTAGTAGGACCTTACCAAGCTCAATGCCATTTCCCAGCTGTTGATGTACTTCCACAGTTTTTATTGTCTTGTCGTACAGCTGCCTCTTACTGTGATCTTTCACCATGCACCACACACAGTGCAACGGTTTCTCAATTAGGCCAACACCCATAAAACCATGTTTGGTTGGAGAGATGTACTGCTTATAGAACATCAGGATTCCTTTTTCTGTGCAGTGGTATCTAATGAACACAAAAAATTGAAATTACACAACATTCACTTGGAGATCAGAATAAAAAACAATCCATTTCTTCTGCCTTTGTGCAGAGTTTGCAGTGCTGAGGGAGTGCAGCATTGTTGGATGAGGTGTAAACTGAGAAGGCAAGCGGGGCCTCAGGTGGATGTAAAAGATGCCATGGCACTATTTTGAAGTTTGCGCCCCAGTGCCCTGGCCAATATTCATCCCTCAGCCAATATCACCAAGACACATTGAGCTGAATTCTCCGACCTCTCAGCTGCATGTTTCCTGTCAGCAGGAGGTGATGCATTGTTTGCTCGTGGATTCACTGTCACCTCACGCCGGCCAGAAACCGACAGTTGGGGGTGCGCTGCCAGCTGGACTGGAGAATCTCACTGGCATGAAGGGCCAGAGAATTCCGGCCATTATCTACAATTATCACACTACTGCTTGTGGGAACTTGCTTTGTGCAGTTTGGCTGCCATGTTACAACAGTGACTATAGTTCAAAGTACAATGGGACATCTTGAGGTTGGGAAATGTATGATAGGAATGCAATTCTTTAAAAGACTGAAAGGGTAATATTTTTTAGATCTGCTTTACTTGTCAGAATGATTCCACCTACCTCCATCCTGCTGCTGATTTGCCATTAAGAAGGTTTCTGAGATTGTTGACAGAAGCCACCATGATCTAAAAGATAACACATTTTCACAATGTATTTCATGAACAATCACAAACATCAAGATGTAAAATGTTGGTGCTTGATGGCTATGGGATTCCAAATTTCTGATCTCTATCATTCACAGCAAGGGCAGCAGGCCCATGGGAACAGCACCATCACCCAGCTTTCTTTCCAAGTCACAGCCAAGGGCAACAAGGAATGGGTAATACATTTCACCAAGGCTTGATGCTATTGATTAAATAATGAATAGCAAAAAAATAGCATGGAGTATGGCAAAGTTTGATCATTGATTTGAGCAGAACTGATTGATCCTAGTTGGGGGAAATGCTGTTACTACTGGATTCAATGCCCCTGGATTTAGAAGGATTAAATGGCTGACGGGAGGGTTTTGGGTTGGTGCGGGAGTAGCTGGTGGAAGAGGTCACCTTGGATTTTACACACTATCCAGTTACCTCTGCTGGAACAGTACTTATAGAGACATTATGTAAAGACAAAACCAGGTTAAGCTATGATCCTCCCAAGGTTAAACAGCCTTTTCATCAACATTATCAGAAAGCTGGGAAAACCTACCTCTGCTTTAACAGAAGCTACAGTGTGAGTTGCTAAATCCTGGTACTTTTTAAGGCAGTTGGAATTTGCTGTGCGACTGTTGTCTTTTTCAATGTTTCCTGGAATTGATGCAAGAAAATTAAATATACAATGTTCTTTATTGGCCCCATTGAAACATGTTCAGCACTCCATATATCTAATGGCAATTTCATTTGTCTTCTTAACTCTTTGCTTTTCCAGATGCCATAGCCTTTATAAAACCACATGATCTCCAAGGAATATTGAAGCAAGAGGAGATCTTTGGGGTTTTAGTGAAAAAGTCAGTAAAGCCATCAGTGTTATATATTCGCAGGTTTTAAAAAGGCAAAATGAATGATGGGTTACTTAGCAAGATGAGACCACAGAGGTGACTGAAAAACTATGTGGCCCTGCTGAGACTACATGTATGTGCAGTTTGGATGCCACTATTTCAGAAAGAGCATTTAGTTACTGGAGTGGATACAAAGACGGATATTCAGTTATTGGAGTGGATGCAGAGACGGTTATTCAGTTATTGGAGTGGATACAGAAATGGATACTCAGTTATTGGAGCGAATACAGAGACAGATGTTCAGTTGTTGGAGTGGATGCAGAGATGCTTATTCAGTTATTGGAGTGGATACAGAGAAGGTTATTCAGTTATTGGAGTGGATACAGAGATGGATATTTAGCTATTGGAGTGGATACAGAGATGGATATTTAGCTATTGGAGTGGATACAGAGACGGTTATTCAGTTATTGGAGTGGATACAGAGATGGATATTTAGCTATTGGAGTGGATACAGAGATGGATATTTAGCTATTGGAGTGGACACAGAGACGGTTATTCAGTTATTGGAGTGGATACAGAGATGGATATTTAGCTATTGGAGTGGATACAGAGACGGTTATTCAGTTATTGAAGTGGATACAGAGAAGAATCTTCAGTTATCAGAAAATGCTGGCAAGTCTCAGCAGGTCTGACAGCATCATAATTTGCTTTTATTCAGTTATCAGAGTGGGTATAGAGAAGGATATTCTGTTTCAGAGGTGTTGGAGTTAATAACATGCTTTATTTGACATGATTTTTAAAAATCACCCTGCAAGATTTGATAAAAGCTTAGGGACAAAGCTACAAAGACACAACTGCCTCAGATGGAACAATGATAATCAGTGATGAGCAACAGGACAGAATTGGAGGAGTGTCAATTTCTTGGAAGGTTTGGAGGTTGGAGGAGATGGGAAGGCCACGAAAGGATGAGAATTTTTAAATTCAGATGTTGCTGGACTAGGAGCTGATGTAGGTCAGCAAGCATGTGACTGGTGAGTGGAAGTTGGTGCGGATGGATATTAGGCAGCAGAGTTTTGGACGTCTTTATGGAGGATGTTCACTATTACTCACCATGCAAACTTTGGATGGTTTCAGTTGCTGAACGTTCTGTTACATTAACCTGCAAATTTCGATATGCTGTGCATTGTCCTCTACTGGGTATCATGGGATCACTGCTACTTTTGTTCTAGCATCAAAAAGAAAATGGTGAAATAATGAGGAGCTGAAATTCCTTGCTTTATAAATCACATTCAGATAGTGTAAAAATAGCAGTAGAAATCTGAACCCAAATGTCTGCACAGCAATGAAGCTTCATTCATGACTCCTCTGCTTGTGGAATTCTACAGGCTATTTTTGTATTCACAGCAGTGGTCGAAACATCTAGTCCATTATTCTTATACACAGGTTAAAATCCACTAATAAGGCAAATGCCTCTTCACCATCTACAAGACACAAGTCAGCAATGTAAGGCAATACCCAAAGTTTAACACCATCCAGGACAAATAAGCCTGCTTAATTGGCAACATATACACCACCTTTAAAATATTCACTCTCACCACTGCAGTGGCAGCGATTAGTACCATCTTCCAAACCCACAACCTCTGCCACTTATAAGAACAAGGGCGGCAGATGGACAGGAACATCAGCCCCTGCCAGTTCCCTTCAACTCACACATCACTCTGATGTGGAACTATATCACTATAACAGAGTTAATGTTTCGAGTCCACATGACTCTTCAACTCTGAAGAATCATACAGCCTCAAAATATTAACTCTGCTTCTCTCTCTCCACAGATTCTGCTAGATCTGATGTGTTTTTCCAGCATTTTGTGTTTTTGAACCATTCTAAATGTACAGCGCGAGGTCTGTCCCCTGCTTAATTCCTCTAATTTTGTCCTGCAAATCATAAAGAAGGTGCTTTGAAGATTGAAGCAATAAAAGCTGCTTCTGTTATTACTTGCTGAACCAGGACTGGTTACTGAAATTCTGTTGCTACCTTAATACAATTTCTTTCTGTTCTGCCAACAACCATAGGAGTCTATTTTGTAGATATTTCAATTGTGTCTGATTGCATCTTTATATTGTTTAAGAAGCTCAAATATTTACCATTAGTTTGCACGCACCAGCTAGGATATAGTCACACTTGTACAGTTTGTTTTTATTCGTGTTCTTCAGAAACAAAATGGTGCAAAAAGGCAAGTCAGGTGACCCTGAAGGGAAGAGAATGCCTTTGAAAGAGTGCCTTCCAGGGAGCGGGACATGGGAGGGAACAGGAAGATGATCCAAAGCAAGGGAGGGGGACAGGGAGTGGTCCCAAAAATTGATCCCAGGTCAGGGATGGAAATAGGAATAGATTTCCTGAAGTGAAGTTAAAGAAAAGAGCGTAATAATAAGCTCCAAATTTAAGAAAGAATTGCAGGGAGCAGACTTTGAGTGAAGTGGACAGGAGAGGAGCCCTGAAGATTTGAGAAGGCAATCAAAGGTTGTTAACTCTGTGCTGAGGGCCACTGGGGCAAAGGTACCCCTTTGGAGCAGCAGTGTTCTGATTGACACGAGATCTGAAATTGTGAATGGAAGAGGTAGGTCGAGTGTTCTCAGCATTTCGGAAATTGAGACCGAAACCCTGCAAGGTGAGTCTTTATTGAAGCCATACGAGTGGGAGCTACTTTTGAAGAGAATTCCAAATGTGAAGATTGGCAACCCTCATGAGGAAGACAAGGTTTCAGTGGAACAGATTGCTCACAATTTGACAAATGGTTGTTGAGAAATCCATGGAATCTGTTTTTGTCGCACCTGTCATCTATTATGTAGTGCGATGTGTCTGACCACAGATTGCCTGTTAGTTTACTTACCTCATACTTATCCTGAATGTTAGAATACAAGATAGATATTGTAAACTGTTCTATTGTTCTGAACTTGCATAGTAAAGTATATTGTTTGTTCCAAATCCTTGGAATCTTGTGGCTTTATTCACTTAATTGGTGTCTTGACTCTCGATCATTATCTACTTTAAACAAAATGTCATTGGTCCTGAACCGGATCTTCCCCCACATCCCAGGTCTGGTCAAGTATCTTCTTGGAGATAAATTTATATAGTTTATTTTTGAGTAATAAAAACACACATATAAATCTGATATTTTTAAACCTCAGATGCATTTTACATGATGAATATTCTGTTCCATTACTGAGAGTGCTGCACTTTCAGAGGTGCTGCCTTTTGGATGAGACCTTGACTACTTGAAGCTTGACACCATCCAGGACAAAGTAGCCCACTTGATTGGCACCACATCCACAAACATCCACTCCCTCCACCACCAATGCTCAGTAGCAGCAGTATGTATTATCTACAATTCACCAAAGATCCTTCGACAGCACCTTCCAAACCCATGACCACTTTCATCTAGAAGGACAAGGGCAGCAAATACATGGGAACAGCACCAACTGCAAGTTCCCCTTCAAGCCACTCATCATCCTGATTTGGAAATATCACCGCCATTCCTTCGCAATTGCCGGGTGAGAATCCTGGAATTCCCTCCCTAATCGCATTGTGGATCAAGCCACAGCATATCGACTGCAGCAATTCAAGAAGGTAGCTCATCACTACCTTATCAAGGGCAACTAGGGATGGGCACTAAATGCTGGCCAGCCAGCGACACCCATGTCCCACAAATAAAAACACCCTCTCATAACAAAAGAGACTGCATGATACTTTTTCGAATAATAAGAGATTTCTCCTTGGTGTCCTGACTAATATTTATCCCTCGACCAACATCACTGAAACAGTCATTATAATCCAGTCATTATTTAATTGCTGCATGTGGGAGCTTGCTGTGCACAATTTCTGGAACGTTTTCCGAGCAGATTGGAAAATTACAAATGTAACACCTTTATTCAAGAAAGGAGAGAGACAGAAAGCAGCAAACTTTCCATAAGAACATAAGAAATAGGAGCAGGAGTAGGCCATCTAGCCCCTCGAGCCTGCCCCGCCATTCAATAACATCATGGCTGATCTGATAGTGGGTTAGTTCCACTTACCCGCCCGCTCCCCATAACCCTTAATTCCCTTATTGATCAGAAATCTATTTACCTGTGACTTAACATATTTAACGAGGTAGCCTCCACTGCTTCAATGGGCAGAGAATTCCAGAGATTCACTACCCTCTGAGAGAAGTTCCTCCTCAACTCTGTCCGAAACTGACTCCCCCTTATTTTGAGGCTGTGTCCTCTACTTCTTGTTTCCTTTCTAAGTGGAAAGAATCTCTCTGCCTCTACCCTTCATTATCTTATATGTCTCTATAAGATCTCCCCTCAGCCTTCTAAACTCCAATGAGTACAGGCCCAATCTACTCAATCTCTCTTCATAAGCTAACCCCCTCATCTCCGGTATCAACCTGGTGAACCTTCTCTGTACTCCCTCCAAGGCCAATACATCCTTCCGCAAATAAGGGGACCAAAATTGCATGATGTGAAGATGCCGGCGTTGGACTGGGGTAAACACAGTAAGAAGTCTCACAACACCAGGTTAAAGTCCAACAGGTTTATTTGGTAGCAAATACCATAGGCTTTCGGAGCACTGCCCTTCGTCAGATGGAGTGGAAATATGCTTACCAAAATTGCACACAGTACTCCAGTTGCGGCCTCACCAGTACCTTGTACAATTGCAGCAAGACCTCCCTGCTTTTATACTCCATCCCCTTCGTGATAAAGGCCAACATTCCATTTGCCTTCTTGATCACCTGCAAACTGAGTTTTTGCGATTCATGCACAAGGTCCCCCAGGTCCCTCTGCACAGTAGCATGTTGTAATTTTTCACCATTTAAATAATTGTCCATTTTACTATTATTCCTTCCAAAGTGGATAACCTCACACTTGTCAACGTTATACTCCATCTGCCAGATCTTCGCCCACTCACTTAGCCTATCCAAATCTCTGCAGACTTTCCGCATCCTCCACGCAATTCGCTTTCCCACTCATCTTTGTATCATCCGCAAACTTTGTTACCCTACACTCGGTCCCCTCCTCCAGATTGTCTATGTATATGGTAAACAGTTGAGGCCCCAGCAGCGATCCCTGCGGCATGCCACTAGTCACCAACTGCCAACCAGAAAAGCACCCATTTATTCCAACTCTCTACTTCCTGTTAGATAGCCAATCCTCAATCCACGGTAACACTTTACCCCCAACTCCGTATACCCTAATCGTCTGCAGCAACCTTTTGTGAGGCACCTTATCGAACGCCTTCTGGAAATCCAAAAACACCACATCCACCGGTTCCCCTCTGTCAACCACACTCATTACATCTTCATAAAAATCCAGTAAATTCGTCAAACGCAACTTTCCCTTCATGAATCCATGCTGCGTCTGCTTGATCAAACCATTTTTTTCCAGGTGTCCTGCTATTTCTTCTTTAATGGTGGATTCCAGCAATTTCCCAACTACGGATGTTAAGCTAACCGGCCTGTAGTTACCCACCTTTTGTCTACCTTTTTTAAACAGTGGCGTCACATTAGCTGTTTTCCAATCAGCCGCACTTCCCAGAGTCCAGCGAATTTTGATAAATTACAACAAAGGAAACCGCTATTACTTCTGCCATTTCTTTCAGTACCCTGGGATGCATTCCATCCTGGCCCGGGGACTTGTCTACCTTTAGTCCCATTAGCCTACCAAGCACTACCTCTTTAGTAATAGTAATCGTTTTAAGGACCTCATCCCCTACAGTCCCACGACCATCAATTTTCGGTCAGTTATTTGTGTCCTCTACCGTGAAGACCGACACAAAAAACTTGTTTAAGGCCTCGGCCATTTTCTCGTTTCCCATTATTAAATCCCCCTTCTCGTCTTCTAAGGGTCCAACATTTACTTTAGCTACCCTTTTCCCTTTTATATATTTGTAAAAACTTTTACTATCAGTTTTTATATTTTAGAAACATGGAAAAACTAGAGCACAAAACAGGCCCTTCGGCCCCACAAGTTGTGCCGAACATATCCCTATCTTTTAGGCCTACCTATAACCCTCCATCCTATTAAGTCCCATGTACTCATCCAGGAGTCTCTTAAAAGACCCTGTTGAGTTTGCCTCCACCACCACTGACGGCAGCCGATTCCACTCATCCACCACTCTGTGTGAAAAACTTACCCCTAACATTTCCCCTGTACCTACCCCCCAGCACCTTACACCTGTGTCCTCTCATAGCAGCTATTTCCACCCTGGGAAAAAGCCTCTGAGAGTCCACCGATCTATGCCTCTCAACATCTTATATACCTCTATTAGGTCTCCTCTCATCCTACGTCTCTCCAAGGAGAAAAGACCGAGCTCCCTCAGCCTATCCTCATAAGGCATGCCACTCAATCCAGGCAACATCCTTGTAAATCTCCTCTGCACCCTTTCAATCTTTTCCACATCCTTCCTGTAATGAGGCGACCAGAACTGAGCACAGTACTCCAAGTGGGGTCTGACGAGGGTCTTATATAGCTGCACCATTATTCCCGGACTCCTAAACTCAATCCCTCAATTGATAAAGGCCAGCACACCATACGCCTTCTTAACCACCTCCTCCACCTGCGGGGCCGATTTTAGAGTCCTATGGACCCGGACCCCAAGGTCCTTCTGATCCTCTACAGTACTAAGAGTCTTTCCCTTTATATTGTACTCCTTCATCCCATTTGACCTGCCAAAATGGACCACTATGCATTTATCTGGGTTGAAGTCCATCTGCCACTTCTCTGCCCAGTCTTGCATCCTATCTATGTCCCTCTGTAACTTCTGACATCCCTCCAGACTATCCACAACCCCACCAACCTTTGTGTAGTTGGCAAACTTACCAACCCATCCCTCCACTTCCTCATCCAGGTCATTTATGAAAATGACAAACAGCAAGAGACCCAGAACAGATCCCTGGGGCACACCAATGGTGACCGACCTCCATTTAGAAAAAGACCCATCTATACACACTCTCTGCCTCCTTTGGGCAAGCCCGTTCTGGATCCACAGGGCAGCAGCCCCTTGGATCCCATGCCCTCTCACTTTTTCTAGAAGCCTTGCATGGGGGACCTTATCGAACGCCTTGGTAAAATCCATATAAACCACATCTACCGCTTTCCCTTCGTCAATGTGTTTAGTCACATTTTCGAAGAACTCCACCAGGCTCGTAAGACACGATCTGCCTTTGACAAAGCCATGCTGAATATTCTTGAGCATACAACCTCTCTAAATGCTCATAAATCTTGTACCTCAGGATCTTCTCCATCAGCTTACCAACCACTGAGGTTAGACTTACCAGTCGGTAATTTCCTGGGCTATCCCTATTCCCCTTCTTGAAAATAGGAACCACATCCACAATCCTCCGGCACCTCTCCCGTCTCCACCCACGACGCAAGACCTCCATTTAGAAAAAGTTTGCTCCAGTCCAAAGATGTGCGGGTTAGGTTGATTGGCCAGGTTAAAAATTGTCCCTGAGAGTCCTGGGATGCGTAGGTTAGAGGGATTAGCGGGTAAAATATGTGGGGGTAGGGCCTGGGTGGGATTGTGGTCGGTGCAGACTCGATGGGCCGAATGGCCTCCTTCTGCACTGTAGGGTTTCTATGTTTCTATGACGCAAAGATCATCGCCAGGGGCTCTGCAATCTCTTCCCTCGCCTCCCACAGTAACCTGGGGTACATCCCATCCGGACCCGGCGACTTATCTATCTTGATGCCATTCAAACATTCCAGCACAACCTCTTTGTTAAAGTCCACATACTCAATCTTTTCAGTCCACCGCAAGCCCGCAGTTCACCTACCCAGGTCCTTCTCCTCTGTGAAAACTGAGGCAAAATACTCATTCAGCACCTCTGCCATTTCTACTGGTTCCGTACAGATTTTCCCGCCTTCACCTTTTATAGGCCCTATTCCTTTTACTCTTCACATATTTATAGAATGCCTTAGGGTTTTCCTTAATCCTACCTGCCAAGGCCTTCTCGTGACCCCTTCTGGCTCTCCTAATTTCCTTCTTTAGTCCCTTCCTACAAGCCGTATACTCATCTAGATCCCTATTTTCGCCAAGCTCTCTGAACCTTTTGTATGCTTTCTTTTTCTTCTCGACTAGGTCCCGCACAGCTTTTGTGCACCACGGTTCCTTTAACCTACCAACTCCTCCCTGTCTGCTTGGAACGTTGTCCTGTAGAACCCTCGACAGACATTCCTTGAAAAACTGCCACCTCTCTTCAGTACATTTCCGCGAGAATACCTCCTTCCAATTTACTCCTCTAATTTGCTGCCTTATGTCTTCATATTTCCCCTTACTCCATATAAAGGCTTTCCTAGCTTGCCTGATCCTCTCTTTTTCCAATGCAAGCATAAAGGAGATAGAGTTATGATCGCTATCCCCAAGATGCTCTCCCACTGAGAGATCTGACACCTGTCCAGGTTCATTGGTCAGTATCAGATCAAGTACAGCCTCTCCTCTTGTAGGCTTGTCCACATGCTGTGTCAGGAAACCCTCCTGAACACACCTAACGAACTCCTCCCCATCCAATCCCCTTACCCTAGGATATTCCAATCTATGTTTGGGAAATTAAAGTCTCCCACCACAACAACTCTGCTATTATTGCAACTCTCCAGGATCTGTTTCCCTATCCGCTCCTCCACCTCCCTGTCACTATTGGGCAGCCTATAGAAAACTCCCAGCAAAGTGATCGACCCCTTCTCACTCCGAACTTCCACCCACAGAGACTCTGTAGACAATCCCTCCACAGCATACACCTTCTCTACAGCTGTGACACTATCCCTGATCAGCAGTGCCACTCCACCCCCTCTCTTGCCTCCCTCCCTGTCCTTCCTGAAACATCTGAATCCCGGCACCTGGAGTATCCAGTCCTGTCCCCGAGACATCCAAGTCTCCGTAATGGCCACCACATCACACTTCCAGGCATCGATCCATGCTCTGAGCTCATCCTCTTTATTCACTATACTCCTGGCATTAAAGTAAACACATCTCAATCCTTTGGTCTGAGCTCTCTCTTTCTCTGTCCCCCGTCCACCCTCCCTCTTGCACTGTCTATAACCCTTCTCTGTTTGCGAGCTAACTTCCTTGCTCCCAGTCACCTCGTCTCGATCCCCTCCCCCCAACCTATCTAGTTTAAACTCTCCCCAGTAGCCTTAGCCAACCTTCCCGCCAGGATATTGGTCCCCCTGGGATTCAAGTGCCACCTGTTTTTTGTGTACAGGTCACACCTGTCACACATTTTGAGCTAGTTTAGTTTCATAATCTATCCTTTCTTTATCACTTTCTTAGTAGTTCTTTGTTGTTTTTTAAAGCTTTCCCAATCTTCTAATTCCCCACTAGTTTTGGCCACTCTGTACGCATCGGTTTTTAATTTAATACTCTCCTTTATTTCCTTAGTTATCCACAGCTGGTTATCCCTTTTCTTACATTCCTTTTTTATCACAGGAACATATTTTTGCTGAGTACTGAGAAAAATCTCCTTAAAAATCCGCCACTGTTGCTCAGCTGTCCTACCAACTAGTCTGCGCTCCCAGTCTACATTAGCCAATTCTGCCCTCATCCTATTGTACTCCCCTCTGTTCAAGCAGAGAACACTTGTTTGGGACCCTACTTTCTTTCCCTCCATTTGTATCCAGGGTCCTGGGTTCGATTCCCGGCTCAGGTCACTGTCTGTGTGGAGTTTGCACATTCTCCTCGTGTCTGCGTGGGTTTCCTCCGGGTGCTCCGGTTTCCTCCCACAGTCCAAAGATGTGCGGGTTAGGTTGATTGGCCAGGATAAAAATTGCCCCTTAGAGTCCTGAGATGCGTAGGTTCGAGGGATTAGTGGGTAAATATGCGAGGTAGGGCCTGGGTGGGATTGTGGTCGGTGCAGACTCGATGGGCCGAATGGCCTCCTTCTGCACTGTAGGGTTTCTATGATTTCTATGATTTCTATTAGAAATTCAACCATATTGTGATCACTCATTCCAAGAGGATCCCTCACAAGAAGATCATTAATTTTACCTGTCTCATTACACAGGACCAGATCCAAGATAGCTCGCTCCCTCGTAGGTTCTGTAACATACTTTGAGGAAACTATCCCGACAGCATTCTAAGAACTCTTCCTCAAGTCCACCGCGTCCAACTTGAGTCAACCAATCAATATGCAGATTAAAATCCCCCATGATTATTGCTGTTCTGTTTTTGCACGCATCCATTATTTGCTTGTTTATAGCCCGACCCATCTCAAAGTTATTATTTGGGGGCCTATAGACCATGCCCACCAGTGACTTTCTCCCCTTACTATTCCTTATCTCCACCCACAACGATTCCACATTCTGCTCCTTAGAGCCTATATCGTCTCTCACTACCGCTCTGATGTTATCCCGCCTCCTTTTCCTTCCTGTCTATCCTTCCGAAATGCCTGATCCCTGGATATTCAGTTCCCAGTCCTGGTCACCCTGCAACCACGTTTCTGTAATGGCCACTGGATCATACCCTTTTGTACTGATTTGTGCCATCAACTCATTCACTTTGTTTCGAATGCTACGTGCATTCAGGCAAAGTGTCTTTATGCTAGCCTTTATATGGACCCGATTTGTTAGTGCATTCTTTTGATTGCACGCTCTGTCCCTACCTGTTGCAAACTGGTTATCCTTCCCCAGACCATCTCCTTGCACTGCGTTGACCACCTCCCTTCTTGTGTTTGTCACCTTTTTTTACTCTGCCTGAGCCCTTGACTCCTTTAACTAGATGAATGTCCTCATCATTAACCCTCACTCATACCCTCTCCTTTACCTTTGATTTTAAGCAAGTTAGCCTTGCACCTGTCACAGGGAAATTGCCAGAATCCATTATTAAGGAGGTTATGTGGTAACTGTATCAAACATTTGTTGAAAGTTTATGAACACGCATCAACTGCAGTGCCCTCATCAACTCTCTGTGTTACATCTTCATGGACAAAGGATACTGTAGTAAGGATAAAAGATTGCCAGCTAGCAGGAAGCAGAGAGTAAGGATGAATGGGTCTTTTTTGGATTGGCAAGCTGTAACTAGTGGAGTGCCACAGGAATTAGTGCTGGGTCCTCAACTATTTACAATCTATATCAGTGATTTGGATGATGGAACCAGATATATGATAGCTTGATTGAGTTTTTTGAGGAGGTGACAAAAATGATTGATAAGGGAAGTGCCGTGGATGTTGTTAGTAAAGCATTTGACAAGGTCCTTCATGGCAGGCTGGTGCAAAAGGTTAAATCACATGGGATCAAGGGTGAACTATCGAGATGGATTCAGAACTGGCTTGGCCACAGAAGTCATGATATGGAGATGCCGGCGTTGGACTGGGGTAAACACAGTAAGAAGTCTCACAACACCAGGTTAAAGTCCAACAGGTTTATTTGGTAGCAAACGCCACTAGCTTTTGGAGCGCTGCTCCTTCGTCAGGTAAGTGGGAGTTCTGTTCACAAACAGGGCATATAAAGACACAAACTCAATTTACAAAATAATGGTTGGAATGCGAGTCTTTACAGGTAATCAATCTTAAAGGTAATGTGAGTGGAGAGAGGGTTAAGCACAGGTTAAAGAGATGTGTATTGTCTCCAGACAGGACAGTTAGTGAGATTTTGCAAACCCAGGCTAGTCATTGGGGTTACAGATCGTGTGACATGAACCCAAGATCCCGGCTGAGGCCGTCCTCATGTGTGCGGAACTTGGCTATCAGTCTCTGCTCAGCGACTCTGCGTTGTCGTGTGTCGTGAAGGCCGCCTTGGAGAACGCTTACCCGAAGATCAGAGGCCGAATGCCCGTGACCACTGAAGTGTTCCCCAACAGGAAGAGAACACTCTTGCCTGGTGATTGTCGAGCAGTGTTCATTCATCTGTTGTCGTAGCGTCTGCATGGTCTCCCCAATGTACCATGCCTTGGGACATCCTTTCCTGCAGCGTATCAGGTAGACAACGTTGTCCGAGTTGCAAGAGTATGTACCGTGTACCTGGTGGATGGTGTTCTCACGTGAGATGATGGCATCCGTGTTGATGATCCGGCACGTCTTGCAGAGGTTGCTGTGGCAGGATTGTGTGGTGTCGTGGTCACTGTTCTCCTGAAGGCTGGGTAGTTTGCTGCGGACAATGGTCTGTTTGAGGTTGTGCGGTTGTTTGAAGGCAAGAAGTGGGGGTGTGGGGATGGCCTTGGCGAGATGTTCGTCTTCATCAATGACATATTGAAGGCTCCGGAGAAGATGTCGTAGCTTCTCCGCTCCGGGGAAGTACTGGACAACTTCACGGTACCGCAAGCCCACGGATAACCTCACGATGCTCCACTTCTTCAGCTTCTACCCTAAACACATTAAAGAAGCCATCCCCTACGGACAAGCCCTCCGTATACACAGGATCTGCTCAGATGAGGATCGCAACAGACACCTCCAGACGCTGAAAGATGCCCTCATAAGAACAGGATATGACGCTCGACTCATCGATCGACAGTTCCGACACACCACAGCGAAAAACTGCACCGACCTCCTCAGAAGACAAACACGGGACACGGTGGACAGAGTACCCTTCGTCGTCCAGTACTTCCCCGGAGCAGAGAAGCTACGACATCTTCTCCGGAGCCTTCAACATGTCATTGATGAAGACGAACATCTCGCCAAGGCCATCCCCACACCCCCACTTCTTGCCTTCAAACAACCGCACAACCTCAAACAGACCATTGTCCGTAGCAAACTACCCAGCCTTCAGGACCATGACACCACACAACCCTGCCACAGCAACCTCTGCAAGACGTGCCGGATCATCAACACGGATGCCATCATCTCACGTAGAACACCATCCACCAGGTACACGGTACATACTCTTGCAACTCAGCCAACGTTGTCTACCTGATACACTGCAGGAAAGGATGTCCCGAGGCATGGTACATTGGGGAGACCATGCAGACACTACGACAATGGATGAATGAACACTGCTCGACAATCACCAGGCAAGAGTGTTCTCTTCCTGTTGGGGAACACTCCAGCAGTCACGGGCATTCGGCTTCTGATCTTCGGGTAAGCGTTCTCCAAGGCGGCCTTCATGACACACGACAACGCAGAGTCGCTGAGCAGAGACTGATAGCCAAGTTCCGCACACATGAGGACGGCCTCAACCGGGATCTTGGGTTCATGTCACATTATCTGTAACCCCTATGACTTGCCTGGGCTTGCAAAATCTCACTAACTGTCCCGGCTGGAGACAATACACATCTCTTTAACCTGTGCTTAACCCTCTCTCCACTCACATTGTCTGTACCTTTAAGACTTGATTACCTGTAAAGACCCGCATTCCAACCATTATTTTGTAAAATTGAGTTTGTGTCTTTATATGCCCTGTTTGTGAACAGAACTCCCACTTACCTGACGAAGGAGCAGCGCTCCGAAAGCCAGTGGCTTTTGCTACCAAATAAACCTGTTGGACTTTAACCTGGTGTTGAGAGACTTCTTACTGTGTTGGCCATAGAAGTCAGAGGGTAGCGGTGGAAGGGTGTTTTTCTGAATGGAGCTCTGTCAGTAGTGGTGTTCTGCAGGGATCAGTGCTGGGACTGCTGTTGTTTGTAATGTATATCATAGAAATCATAGAAACCCTACAGTACAAAAAGAGGCCATTCGGCCCATCAAGTCTGCACCGACCACAATCCCACCCAGGCCCTACGCCCATATCCCTACATATTTACCCACTAATCCCTCTAACCTATGCATCTTAGGACACTATGGAGCAATTTTTTAGCATGGCCAATCAACCTAACCTGCACATCTTTGGGCTGTGGGAGGAAACCGGAGCACCTGGAGGAAACCCACGCAGACACAAGGAGAATGTGCAAACTCCACACAGACAGTGACCCAAGCCGGGAATCGAACCAAGGTTCCTGGAGCTGTGAAGCAGCAGTGCTAACCACTGTGCTACTGTGCCTCGGAAGAAAACATCGCTGGTTTGATTAGCAAGTTTACGGATGATACTGAGATTGCTGGAGTTGCGGATAGTGACCAAGATTTTCAGAGAATACTGCAGACAGGCTGGAAAATTGGGCGGAGAAATGGCAGATGGAATTTAATCCGGACAAATACGAGGTGATGCATTTTGGTGGATCCAATTCAGGTGGGAACTATAAAATAAATGGCAGAACTATCTGGAGCATAGACACAGAGAGATCTGGGAGTACAGATATCCCGAATACTTAGAAGTGGCTACAGGTGGAAAGGGTGGTGAAGAAAGCATATGTCATGCTTGCCTTCATTGGCTGGGGCATCCAAGTATAAAAGTTGTCAAATTATGTTACAGTTATATAAAAAGTTGGTTAGGCCGCATTTGGAAACTGTGTCCATTTCTGGTCACCACATTACCAGAAGGATGTGGAGCTTTAGAGGGAGTACAGAAAAGGTTTACCAGGATGTTGCCTGGCATGGAGGGTATTAGCTATGAGGAGAATAAACTGGGGTTGTTCTCCCTAGAAAGATGGAGGTTGAGGGATGACCTGATAGAAGTTTATAAAATTATGAAGGACATAGATAAGGTGAACAGTTGGAAGCTTTTTCCCAAGGCAGAAATGACAATTACAAGGGGGCATAAGTTCAAGGTAAGGGGAGAAAGGTTCAGTAGAGATGTGCGGGGGAAGTCTTTTTACACAGAGGGCCGTGGAGGCCTGGAATGCACTGCCAAGTGAGGTGGTTCAGGCAGACGTTAATGACATTTAAGACTTATCTGGATAGACATATGAACAGGTGGGGAATAGAGGGATACAGGCGGTAGGTCTAGATAGGGCAAAGTGATCGGCACAGACTTGGTGGGCTGAAGGGCCTGTTTCTGTGCTATGCCGTACTGTTCTTTGTTCTGAATTTGCCCATGATACCAAGATAAATAAGACATTAAGTTGTCAAGAGGAGGTACAAAGGGAGGTAGGTTAAGTGAGAGGGTAAAAATTTGACAGAACATAATGGGGAAAATGTGAAAATGTCTACTTTGGTAGGAATAATAGAAAAGCAGTATATTATTTAAATGGAAAGAGACTGCAGAATCTTAGGGGACAAAGGGATCTAGGTGTCCCACTACACAAATCACAAAATGTTAGTAGGCAGGTACGGCAATTAATTAAGAAGGCAAATGGATTGGTGGCATTTATTGCAAGAGGAATGAACCACTTGCCTGAACCACCTCACTTGGCAGTGCATTCCAGGCCCCCATGGCCCTTTGTGTAAAAAGGCTTCGGTAAGAAGTCTCACAACACCAGGTTAAAGTCCAACAGGTTTATTTGGTAGCACAAGCTTTCAGAGCACTGCCCCTTCATCAGGTGAGTGAGGAGTTGCGTTCACAAACAAGGCATATATACAGACACAAACTCAATTTACAAGATAATGGTTCGAATGCGAGACTTTACAGGTGCAGACAGTGCGAGTGTCGAGAGGATTAAGCACAGGTTAAAGAGGTGTAAATTGTCTCAAGCCAGGACAGTTAGTGAGATTTTGCAAGCCAGGCAAGTCGTCGGGGTTACAGATAGTGTGACATGAACCCAAGATCCCAGTTGAGGCCGTCCTCATGTGTACGGAACTTGGCTCAGTTTCTGCTCAGTGATTCTGCGTTGTCGTGTGTCGTGAAGGCCACCTTGGAGAACGCTTACCTGAAGGTCAGAGGCTGAATGCCTGTGACTGCTGAAGTGAAGTGACTGCTGACAACGGATGAATGAACACCGCTTGACAATCACCAGGCAGGAGTGTTCCCTTCCCGTCGGGGGACACTTCAGCAGTCACAGGTATTCAGCCTCTGATCTTCAGGTAAGCGTTCTCCAAGGCGGCCTTCACGACACATGACAATGCAGAATCGCTGAGCAGAAACTGATAGCCAAGTTCTGCACACATGAGGATGGCCTCAACCGGGATCTTGGGTTCATGTCACACTATCTGTAACCCCCACGACTTGCCTGGGCTTGCAAAATCTCACTAACTGTCCTGGCTGGAGACAATTCACACCTCTTTAATCCTCTTAACCCTCTCTCCACTCACATTGTCTGCACCTGTAAAGACTTGATTACCTGTAAAGACTTG
This sequence comes from Mustelus asterias, assembly GCF_964213995.1. Classification (NCBI taxonomy): domain Eukaryota; kingdom Metazoa; phylum Chordata; class Chondrichthyes; order Carcharhiniformes; family Triakidae; genus Mustelus; species Mustelus asterias. Next base: position 28,360,196 of record NC_135818.1, read on the forward strand.
ATTACCTGTAAAGACTTGATTACCTGTAAAGACTCGCATTCCATCCATTATCTTGTAAATTGAGTCTGTGTCTATATATGCTCTGTTTGTGAGCGCAACTCCTCACTCACCTGAAGAAGGAGCGACACTCCGAAAGCTTGTGCTACCAAATAAACCTGTTGGACTTGAATCTGGTGTTGTGAGACTTCTTATGTGCTTCCCCAGTCCAACGCCGACATCTCACATCATAAAAAGACTTCCCCCGCACATCTCTACTGAACTTTTCTCCCCTTACCTTGAACTTATGCCCCTTGTAATTGTCATTTCTGCCTTGGGAAAAAGCTTCCAACTGTTCACCTTATCTATGCCCCTCAGAATTTTATAAACTTCTATCAGGTCATCCCTCAGCCTCCGTCTTTCCAGGGAGAACAATCCCAGTTTATTCAATCTCTCCTCGTAGCTAATACGCTCCATACCAGGCAACATCCTGGTAAACATGTTTTACTGCAGCTATACAGGGCCTTAGTGAGACCACATCTGGAGTATTGTGTACAGTTTTGGTCTTATTTGCAAATTTTGTTAGAAGCAGTTCCGAGAAGTTCAATCGACTTATTCCTAAAATGAAAGGCTTATCATAGAAGAAAAGTTGAACAGGTTGAGTCTATAACCATTGGTGTTGAGGAGAATGACAACCTTACTGAAATGATGTAAAGAATTTAAATGGAGTTAATAGGTGGATATACAATTGGGTCAGGTGAAATATATTCCATTTTGTCATTTTCAGAGTTACATGTTTCATTAAATTCTTTACTCCATTTCACTCACCTGACGAAGGAGCAGCGCTCCGAAAGCTAGTGGCGTTTGCTACCAAATAAACCTGTTGGATTTTAACCTGGTGTTGTTAGACTCCTTACTAACCTTACTGAGACACAGACGATCTTGAGAGGATTTGACAGGATGGATACCAGGTGAATGTTTCCTCTTGTGAGACAGATTAGAACTTTTAAAAGTAAGAGGTCTCTGTTTTAAGACAGAGATTAGGGTCTCTATGGTTGTTATTCTGTGGAATCCTCTTCCACAGAGAGCAGTGGAGGCTGGGTCATTGAGTGTATTCAAAGTGGAGTTAGACAGGTTTTTGATTGATGAGGGAGTTAAGTGCTGGGGGGGGGGGGGGGGGGGTGCGGGATGGGGGTGCTGCTGACAGAAAGTTAGAGTTGAGGTCACAATCAGATCAGCCATGATCTTATCGAATAGCAGAGAAGCTTCAAAGAGCCAAACAGCTGACTCCTGCTCCGAAGTCCTATATTCCAAACTTGTTGCCCATTTACTGGACTACTTCAGTGATTTTACTTCAAAAGCACTTCATTGACAGTAAAGAACTACGGAATGCCCAAAGGTTGTGAAAGGTGCTATATAAATGCATTTAACTAACAGTGATTAGGATCATTTCATTCTTAGATACCAAACCAAAATGGGATATTAGGACCAACAATAACTATCATTTTAACTATCATGAAAATTTTAAAACTCAAGTTCTCATCAGCCAGTCAATGTTTGTTACCCAATGTGTGAATTCTGACCTTGGTTTGGGGATTGATGTCTGGTGGGGCTGTGTTGCTGCTGCTGTAACCTGATGTGGGATTGGAAGACAGACTAAGATTTGAGCCAGTGTGCAAGCTGTTCCTGCTGGCGACATTCCTCACCCTCCCTTCCACCTGTTAAGAAAAAGTAAAACAAACAATCAAAAAGATAATACTGAGTAATAATCAATCGAAACAAGTCCTCACAACGTGTATTACTGCTCTAAGAAAGCTGAGGATTAATACAAATAATGTTCCTGATGGATATGAAAGAATGTCCCAGAAAGTGCACTTACAGGCACATTATTCTCTTCACTTTTATGTTAATAGGTGGATATACAATTGTGTCAGGTGAAATATATTCCATTTTGTCATTTTCAGTGTTATATGTTTCATTAAATTCTTTACTGCAATTCCGGCAGTGATGCTCATAGAACATAGAACAGTACAGCACAGAACAGGCCCTTCAGCCCACGTTGTTGTGCTGAGCTTTGTCTGAAACCCAGATCAAGCTATTTCCTCCCTATCATCCCGAAGTACTCCATGTGCCTATCCAATAGCTTCTTAAATGTTCCTAAAGTTTCTGACTCCACTATCACTGCAGGCAGTCCATTCCACACCCCAACCACTCTCTGAGTAAAAAACCTACCTCGGACATCCTTCCTATATCTCCCACCATGAACCCTACAGTTATGCCCCCTAGTTACCACTCCATTCACCCGAGGAAATAGTCTTTGAACGTTCACTCTATCTATCCCCCTCATCATCTTATAAACCTCTATCAAGTCTCCTCTTAACCTCCTCCGCTCCAAAGAGAAAAGCCCAAGTTCCCTCAACCTTTCCTCATAAGACCTACCCTCCAAACCAGGCAGCATCCTGGTAAATCTCCTCTGCACTCTCTCCAGTGTCTCCACATCCTTCTTATAGTGAGGTGACCAGAACTGCACACAATATTCCAAATGTGGTCTCACCAAGGTCCTGTACAGTTGCAGCATAACCCCACGGCTCTTAAACTCAAACCCCCTGTTAATGAACGCCAACACACTATAGGCCTTCTTGACGGCTCTATCCACTTGAGTGGCAACCTTCAGAGATCTATGGATATGAACCCCTTGATCTCTCTGTTCCTCCACATTCTTCAGAACCCTACCTTTGACCCTGTAATCCACATTTAAATTTGTCCTACCAAAATGAATCACCTCGCATTTGTCAGGGTTAAACTCCATTTGCCATTTTTCAGCCCAGCTCTGCATGCTATCTATATCTCTTTGCAGCCTACAACAGCCCTCCACCTTTTAACAATGTTGCTAGTTAATTTCACCTAGTTACAGTTTCAAATGCACACCACATACTTGCACTGCCAGACTTGATTCAACATTTTCATTAATGGAATTGTTGTAAAAATCATTCCAAGTTTAAACTAAGCTCTAATTCATATACACAATACAATTAATGTCAAATGATTCATGACCATTCAGGGTTAACACAAATGTCCAATTGGATCTTGTATCTCCTGAAGATTACCTTCAATAACTGAGAGATCATCTGTTGTTGCAAACGGCATTTCTCCTTTTCAGCCCTTGCACGTAGCTTATCTCTCGCCTTTGCTATTTCCACTTTTGCTTCCTCTCGTGCCTTCTGGTAATCTCTAAGTAGATATTCAATCTCTGAAGTGGTTTCTTCTCTACCCACAGCAGCTGCTTGAGTTCTAGAGGATTACAACAATCACAACAAAGCATGTCACCACCAAACATCGTGCTTTATATTTTCTTGGATTTAACTAATGCTTTGGTAAAGACCTTCAAAGGCTGCAGGAACAAACTGAGATCATGTTTGGACTATCACTGACATACATTAACTGATGATGAAATGATCCCTTTACATAACTAAAAACCTCAAAACACTGTTCGTAGTTCTTGAGGTTTCATGAGAAAGTACAACAACAATCATTTCTCTAAAGATTGTCATACATTTTACTCTATCCTTTCTTGACCAAATGTTCAACGGGAAAGTTATAAAAATGAGTTAGAAAAAGTATGAATGGGGTGCCCAGGCCTCAGTATTGCAACTAATGATTTTTCTAATTTACACCAATGACTTAGACCCAGAAATGTAAATTGGTCAAATTTGGGAAAAGAAAAAAAAGGAAGAAAACATTTACATCGAATCATAGAAAAGTACTGCATGGAAAAGTGGCCATTTGGCCAATTGAGTCTGTTCTGGCTCTTGCAAAGATCAATTAATTTGTCCCACTCTCCTGAACTTTCCTCATATCAGTGCATTTTTGTCTTTCGAGTATTTATCCTTTTGAAAGCTACTATTGAATCTATTTCCACCACTCTATCAAATATCTTCATTCTTTGTGTTAAATAGTTGTCCTCACTTGCCTCTGGTTCTTTTGCCTCAACTCTGTTCCCTCTGGTTATCAGCCCTAATGTTTTCTCATTTATCTAAACCTTTTGTGATTTAAAGCACCTCTATTAAACCCCCCCCTTAACCTTCACTCCTCTAAGGAGAGCAACCCAGCTTCGCTGATTTTTCCATGTAACATCATCCAAGGAACCATTCTTGAACATCATTTTTGTACCCTCTCCAAGGCTTTTGACATCCTTCCTAAAATGTGGAGTGCAGAATTGGACACTAAATACTCTGGTTGAGGCAAAACCAATGCTTTATAAAGTTCCAACATAACTACCTTGCTTTTGTACTCTATGCCTCTATCTATAAACGGGATCCCAGGTGCTTTTTTAACTGTTTTTGTTCCTGTCCTTTTGTGACCACTGGCCATCCTAAACTGTTTGAAATGTAAGGAGTGTAACCGGATTCAAACAGACAGACAAGTGAAGGATTGAACACATCTTTAGCATCCACTCAATATAGTTTCCTCTATTTGTCTTAACAATCCCTTGCTGAAATTTTCCTTATACAACTGATGTAAAGTATAACTTATATACCGTGTGTTTTCCACGACATCCTGCCGTAACCGCTGCAGATAGTTCCTCCACTTGCTTGGGAGGTCTTGTTCCTGATGGGATGTAGATGGATGCTTTTGGCATTGTAAGGTGAGATGTTTCTGTGGGCTCAGGCTGCGGGTCCTTCGGAATTTCTGCAGTTTTTCATCTCTCTCCTTTCTCAAAGCTGCTATGGTTCTCATGTGCCTTTTTAAATATTTATAAGAAGTATAGAAAATCAGTGTGTTGATTTGTTTAATAACCTTTAATGATGATCAAGTGACTAACACACAACTGCAGACTGTATCACATTCAGTTCTACAGTTAGTTTGAGTGCACAACCAAAATGTATTAGTTACCTCGACATTTACTAAAATAGATGACATTTCTGGCCACGACTATCACTTCTGCTCAGATAACTTCTATTCAACCCTTTCGTCTACATTGTGACATCCAATTTTTGTTACTATAGCAATGTGCAGTTATTATGGATTAGTGCGATTGCCATGGTTACTAAAAAAGACAATTTAAAAAATCCACTTGGGCATTGAGAACAGTGTTTCATGGCAGTGGATATTCCAATCAATGCCTGTTTGCTAAGGTGACAATGCTGATAACATGGAGTACAGGATTAAAAGGGTAATTTACAGTAGGAAATTACTTTGGATGAATTGATTCTGGGTGACACTCAACTAGACTTTCAAATCACATCACTGAGTTTTCAGCGACTGAATGTGCAACTAGGTAGCAAATGTAAATAGGTGATAATTTACCTGTCATAAAGCTGCTGCCTCATAGGAACATTTAAGTCATCTGCTGCTCCACCTTGAAATATTCTTAACAAAGCATCCGTTTCCCCCAGACCATAATTCAGCTTTGCTTCAGTGAGTTCCACCGTCAGTTGGTGCTGGTTAAAGTCCAGGTATATTCCCGACATGATCTGAGCACGCTCTTGGCGCAAGCTTTCGATTTCCTTCTGCCTTTGATCCTGAACCTCTGATTTGAAATCCACCATTTCTGTAACTCCATCTCTCGTTTGCTTTTGCTCTATCTTTCTGTGCGAACTGGCAGCTGTGCTAGTACAATTTCTTGTTAACAGAGGACTATAGTGTACCCCAGACCAGTTGCAGAACTTGTTGTGCAAGGGTAAGTCTCCTGGGCCTCTGCAGTTGGCTGTTCTAGAATTGGACATTTGTGGCCTGTTACAGTCGGTTGTGGAGGGATTCTCATTCAGAAGCACTTCTGTGTTACATCCACTTGAAACTATGGATTCAGCATCTTCAGTGGCAAATTCAATAGTTTCTTCACTCATTATGGATGTGCCCGACATGGAATTACAATCACTCATGGAATCATCTTGGTGCGGAGTTCGATCCTGTGACATTCTGCCTTTTTGTTCGTGGGGGTCAATCCCATCTTCAGAAAGAACGCTGTGCTGCATGGAAGACACACTTGAAGATCTATGAAAGATCCTTCTAGATAGCCTTGTGGTACCATCACTGCTTTTACTAAGAGTGGGAGGAAAGGGAACCAGTGGAGAATTATGAAGTGTTGGTGGAAAAGCAGAAGAATTTGCCTGTTTTCTTCCATCAGTGTTTGAGGTAGAGGGCATCTGAATGTTTTGAAAAACCAATTGTGGCTCATTTTCTTTGGACTGTTTTGAGTTACAAAGTGGTACTTGTTTAACAACATGACCTACTCTCATCACATCATGTTGCCGATTGTAATGTTCAATGCCAGCCTTTGCTGCTTCTGACCTCACAGATGATTGAATGGAATTGGATTGAAGGCCATCCTGTAGATCTGCTTTTCTTTCTAGTGTAACTGAGCTTGACAAATCATGTGGTGTAAAGTTACATTGCTCATCTAACAGAACCAAAGACATACTATTTATTTCCATCTTCTGTTCATCTTCGGATTCCATTTGTGTGGAATTGATCTTTTTTTGCTGTTTTTCATTAAAACTATACCAAGAAGCAGGCCTTTTCTTTCTTTGCCAATATGTAGAATGTCCAAGTGGCTCTCCACCTTGAAGGCACAGAAAGGATTTGCTACGGGACCTCTGGTTCCCTGACCCAGCTTCAAATGTTTGAATAGGGGATGATGCTCGGTCCACTAGAACAGTTGACTTTATGTCAGCAGAAGTAGGTTCTTGACCAGCAAAGCTCTTCATTTCTCTATCTTCAGAGAGACTGGGATAATTAGTTTCCACCTTTGAAAATTCTGATACACTTTTGAACGAGCTGATACTTGTACCTTGTCTGAGGTCACATTGAATTGGTGTCTGTGATGATCCTGCAACTGGTGAAATGCCTGGACTTAATGAAGAATTTTGTGATGAGTTTTCTACTAATTTCTGAGCATCTGGTGATGCAGGGGTGGATGTCCTGACAGATAAATCTCCATCTTCCGTGGAAGGAAGAGAACAAAGTGACTGTCTCATGATAGCATGATGAGTATCGCGATCTAGCATGGCACTGTTCTGTTGTCGTTCCTGCAGTGTTAATGTCACATTAGTGTTTTCTTGAGACACATTAACATCTGAGCCAATCACTTTTACAATAACATTAAACTCTGGAGATCTCGGAATTTCATTTCTTAGATTTTCCTGGCTAACTTTGTCTAAATTATGAGACAATATTTCTGTCTGAATGGCTACATCCACTACTGTCTGGGTACAACTGTCTGCTGTTCTGGTTGTTCCTGATGTACCACTGTTTTGGTTAGACTGTGAACTGGTTTCACTTGAATGGATGTTACCCAATAGCTCTGTGGTGCTATGAAGAAGCTGTGAAAGGTGGACAGAAAGGTTCTGAAGATTTGACCAGGGACTTTGTTGCACAGGTGTTTGCATTGGAGTTTGGGTGTAGCTTCTCTGGTGTCGACACAGCTTTTGAGGTTTCACTTTACCCGATGTTTGGGTTTCTTGGTTGCAGGTCAGTTTCAAAGATCCATTGGAGGAAGACTTTACAGAAGACTCTATTGGATAAAGGAGTACAATTTCATCGACTTGCGCCCTAACGTTTTCAATTTCAGAATTAGAACTTGGAAATTGTGATGATTGGAAGAACGAAACAGCCGTGGATGAATCACATGACCTTTGATAGGTATCCCCATCAAGATCACCATGTACAGGGTATGCACCTTCAAAAGTCTCTCCTTGGAAGTCACTTTCATTACTTAGTGTGTCGGATAACGCTCTTGTATTGACATAACAACTTAAATGTGAATTAAAAGGAGAATTTTGAACATTCAATCCATTGTCAGCACTGGAACATCTCATAACACTACCAGGATGACTTAGTTTTGGTTGGACATTGCACACATCGCTTGCACTTCCAAAAGCATACTGTTTCCAACTGGTTCTGCTCAAGTCATTGCTTTGCAGCTGATGGACATATGGATTAATATCACTGGAAGCAAAATGCATTGGATCTTTATTTTCATGGAAATTCAATTCCACTTCAGAAAAATGCTGATCTTTAAGTTTTTCTTCAGTAAAGTTTCTTGGATGAAATTCATCAAATGATGCTGAGATGCAACCATCATCACTTTGCTGTTTGACTGATTGATTACTCTGCCCTTGATCACAAGGTAAAGTGACACTGGAATGGGCTACTGCATTGTTAGTAGAAATCTTTGAATCTATATTGACTGAAACTCTCTCTTGTACAAGCTCAGGCTTAAGATGTAGCTTCTGTCCATGTTTTTTATCCATGTCTCTTTTTGCACATACTTCTATTTGGTACATATTTTGTTCTCCATACGGTGATGCTGGAACATCACGTGGATTTAATGCAGCCAAAGGTTTTGTGATCAATGCTGCAGCAGGACTGTGCTCACTGGGACCTTGTATTAGGAGGTCAACATTGCATGAAGACGAATGGACAACTGGTGCTGATTGTCTCTGTTTCAGTAATGGTACCCTCACTTCTTCTTCATAATTTTCTACTTTAGTCATAGTTGTACTCATTGACTCTTTGCAAGTACAAACACATGACTGCAACCTGTTGATACTCCTCCCACACTGTCTGGTTCGAAGCTCTTTAAGTGAAAGGAATTCAATATCAATTTCTTCATCTGAACTTGATGAGTGCTTTGTTTTGTCTGCAATTGGTTTAATTCTTTTAAGTCTCTGTGATTTTTTCTTTACCACATTAGTTGTATTTGTGCTAGATCTAGTGTCCGAGCCATCCAAAAATTCTGAATTGGAAGAATCATGTCCTTCAGTATCCATTATGTTGATTTGGGTTACCGAAGAGCATCCAGAGCAACTACTATTACAAGAATCTGAAAGTATCGAGAGATCTGTGCTATGGTAAGTTCCATCCATTTCTGTGCATTTACTGCTTTCACGTGACTGAGAACTGAATTCTCCAAACTGCTTATATTGTAGGACTGAATCCTCAATATGTTCATAAATGTCAGAACTCAGATCACTGCCATCTGGCAGGTCACTTTCTCGAGAGGAAAATTTGTCGTATGTTTCAGCAGTAGCACAAGTATTGTACAGATCCTTCATTTGTAATTTGGATTCATTTCTAAGTTGATGTCCAGGAATCAACTGATTTTGAGTCTGTTGTAATTGTGGCACTGACTGTTCTTTCAAATGGGTCTGATGGACAGGGGTGCAGAACATTACACAACTGTCACTGTGGTTTCTTTCTGGTTTACATTCTGATGTAGCAGTTTCAGCCTCTTTCTGAGTCCTAGTTTGAACACTGGCCTGGTTAATGCATTCAATTATGTATTGAGGTAGGAAGTCAACTTTGGTGGGGCACTTGGACTTCTTTTCCTCCTTTATATTAGCTAAGATTTCATTATTTTTATTGCAGAAATCCAATGATAATGTGCTTTTATTGCAAACCAGCTCTTGCTCGAAAGTACTCAGTTCAGTTTGCAGTGGTAATTGTGCTTCTTCATATCTTTCATTACCACTTAAATGCTTCTTCATTGACCCATTATTTGTTGAATCAGGTAGATCTTTATCATTACAGTTTTTAGCATATCCAACTGTTTCAGAAGAAATCTCACTATCAGCTATAACAGGTTCTTCTCTACGCTCTAAAGGTTGTTCCGATGCTGTTACATGCAAGTTTAAAGAATTTACAGTTAGGTCTGAAACACCCACCTCAACAAGATCTCCACCTATCAAACCCACTGAAGAATTTTCTCCTTCCCCTCTGTAATGCAAGGCAATTTGTTTCTGGTGGCCAGACGATTCAATGAAGCTTTGTGGTTTGAAAGCATTTACACAGTCAGAATTTGAAAAATGGACAGCATGGCATTTAGTTTCTGCTTTTAACAGAGAAGATGGTGACAATCCAGCGATGCTTGAAGATTGCTCTTGAACAGATTGCTGAAGCACTTTTTGAATGTGTTGGTCCCTTCTTGCTGCAGGGTGTTTCTTTAACAGCACAGAACCCAATGTGTTTGACCCAGCTGATTTGGGCATGACAGTTTGCTTTGCATCATCTCCTAGTGTCTGAGTTTCAACTGTTTTTACTTTGTGAAGATACAATCTCTGTTCACTTTGGATTTCTTTTTCTTCTTGTTTCACGGAGACAGATTTGGAAGATGTGCTCCCGGTTGTATACGATTCTTCAAGCTGATGGGCAAATGACCTTGCTGGCAATACTTCAGATTTTTCGCGTATAACCTGACTTCCATCCAACTGAGGAATATCTTGCAGAGAACTTTTAATAACTTCAGTTTGGCTTTCAATATTTAAGCCAGAGGCTGAAAAACACATACTGTATGTATTCTGATCATGTAAACTCAAGGGTGATTGTTGGCCTTTAAAAACATTGTGCTTTTGAGATAAAGTCATGGCATCTTCCATACCCAAATTCGCCATACTTAGATCTGAATGAACATTTTCGGAAGTTTTCTGCTCTTGATTAGTGACAGCCCCAACACCAGTTTTCGTCAGATAGTGGTCAGCAACCCTAGTCTGGTCGGTATGTACTAATGCTTCTGCTGCCTGCAGATCAGCCTGAAAGTCACTCGCATTAGAAATTGCTGTTGTGTCAAGTTGGTACCACATTCCATGTTTACCTACCACCTCCTTTAAAATTATACCCTGACTTGGCAAAGTATTAACAGATTTCCCTGTTGCTGAACATTCTTCCCTCTTTGTGATTGCACTGTTAATTTGGCAATTACCCGCACTGGCCTTTTCTTCACTGATTTCCTTAAGATCGTTTTTAAAGGTGAAACAAGACTGAGGTGTCCCCAGACCACCACTCGTACTTTCACTTCCAATTGTATTCCTCCTTGATTTTGAGGTACCTGTGTCTTGGATGGTTCTTGCTGGGTTTGAAATTGACACTGTCTTTACATATGACATACTTTGGTCAATGTTCTGCAGTAAAAGAATGTCCTTTGAACACATGGCTCTGTCAGTAATAGATTTACTTTCAGCGAACTGTTGATCTGCAATATTTTCACAAGACAATTTATGGTTAGGTCTCCTCTCCAAATGAAAATTCTCACCATTACTGGAGATCAAATTACTTTCCACAGAATCAGACATTAAGTTGTTCCTTTGAGGGTCTTGCAACATTTTCAAATCCATGATTGCACGATTCTCTAATCTTCTTGCTTGTGCACATTCCTGACTCGTCCACAGTTGCTGATTGTTTAATGAATGCTCAACCATATCACACGGCGAAGCTGTCGAACAGCTTCCATGCCCATCAGGAACAATTTCAAACACGTTTGTCTCTTGAAGTGCCTCACACTCAGGGTTTTCTATCACTGGCAGAATTTTCCCTTGCAATTCCTTTTGTTCTTCATTGTTAGAGATATTCATACAACTCACTGCTGATTTTATAACTTTGGGAACCTTTGGGAAGTATTGCTCAATTATCACACTCTGAACTTCATCTCTCTGTAATGTATCCTGCGAATATCCGTCTGCAAGAATTTGTTTAACTTCACTTTCATGTGCCATACATTTGGAAATATGAAAGCTGTCTGCTTCCTGATCATTGCAAGTACAGGGTCTCCGAACTGCATGAGGATTTTTGATGGGGTCTTGATGTTCAGTTTCAGCTCTGCTGAAGCTGAGCATTTTTTCTTCACACATATCATGCTGTTCCTTCATGATTGGAGATTCTTTTGAATTTGCGCCTGTTATATAAATATTTATAGTATCTTCAACAGATCTTGGGGACAACAATGGATGAGAATGATTTTGCTTGGACCCGTTGTCAGTGCCCAAGTGTGGTATCAATCCTTCCACTAACGAACAGGTAGCCATTTTGTTTTCTTGAGGTCTTCCATTTTGTTCAGCGCTGCTTCGGGTTTCCATTGAGATTTTACTTTTAGCTAAACCTTTGACGTTTTCATAGTTATTCATTATTGTTTCTGTAATTTCAGTGATCATATTGGTAACACCTTTAGGTACACCTGCAGGTTCAATGGTCTCCTTTTGATCTGGAGCACAGTCAACCATCATGAAGGGCAACTGATTATCTGCAGTTTCTGTTACATAATTTATGTCAGGAATATTCCTATCATTAGTCCTCTCCTCAAATTTAACAGTTAGGTTATTCTCTTGAATTAACGCCATGGTATCTCCTTCCTGGTTTGATTTAATACGTAATCTTTGCATATCCTGAATGGTATCTGTCTGCATTTCATTCCTCTCAGTTGGATATATTAGGAAATCAGTCCCCATTTGAAATTCACAATCATATTTTGACTGTGTTTGGCTTGAGACAGTTTCATAGTTGTGTTCTATGCCCAGATGGTTCTTGCTTTCCATCACAACACTCTGAGCCACCATAGAGAGCTCTTGCTTGGCTTGTCCTGCTGCATTTCTTGTATGACTTGCATCATAAGATGCATCGATCAGGTTCTGAAATGCCACTCTTGATGTGTCTGCTGTACTACAAGTTTCTGAGCAAGTCCAATCGCACAACTGAGATCTCTCCTTCACTGATCCATCAACCACGTCCTCATTTGCAGTAATACATTTTCTTGTGCAAATTTGTTCTAAGGAATATTTAGAACAGCTGAAGCCCTCAGACATCATGTCTCCTTTCACTTCTGTCACCTTTTGAAATGCTTCTTCTTCACTATTGTTATTCTCATTCAATTTTACAAAACTCTCATTACGAAATAATTTTACTTCACTGGATCTGTTTCTACTTTTAGGTGTACAGATAGTTCTGACTTTCTGTAAAGTAGGAAGTACACAGACTTTGGAGTTATCTGCTATGTCAATACTGGCCGTTCTGGTACTGTCACCTGTTTCTGCCATACGCGATCTTCGGCTTATCAGAGGTATAGTTTGAAGATAATTGTCAATTGTTCCAGAATTGTTGCCAGCTTTCTCTGCTGCATCACTCACAATACTATTCTCCTTTGACTTGCTCTGTTCTTGATAGTCACATGCTATTCCATCCCTCTGAATTGACATTGTACAGACAATTCTCTTCTGATCATCTTCAGCATCCCTATCAAACAATTCTTCTTCTGCACAGCCAGCTCTCTGAATAATCTGTTTTTCACTAGTGGTTTCATATTCTTTAGATTCCTCAAAAGATCCAGTGTCTATCTTTGCTACTGATTCTCCAGTCATATCTGCCAGCAAGTTGTGACCAAAATAAGATGGGTCTCCTTGAACTGCATTATTCATCATCATGTTACTTTTCTTAAGTTTTGCTGCAATAACATTATCACAATCTTCATCGTCATTTGCAAATCTTTCTTCTGTTACACTGTTTGCTGTTAATAAGTCAAAGTCCACATCATTTTGGTTGACATCAGTTTCTTTATGGTCATCGATAGATTGGTTAACTTTAGTTTTCAATCCATTCCTATTCATCTGTGGATTTACTGTTTCCAGTTGGCATATCATGTTCTCCATTATAGGGATTCTTGCCATGTTGGATCTACATGATATTTCTGATCCTTCTTCAACCAGGCTCTTAACATTTTCAGGCTGTTTGATGAGAAGCTGCGGCAAGTGAGACCTTGAAATAGATTCAGAAGGAAAGTTGAGTTTGTTTGGAAGTATGCTGTAGGCTCTATTCAATTTTGCCGCTGTATTGTAATCTAGATTAAATCTGTCCCAAAACCTGCTTTCAACTGCACTTTTTTTAGGTTCTTCACAAATAGAGTTGGGAGTACTTTGCCCAGAAGCAGGTAAATTTAATACAGTGGTTTCTTCTGCAAGTACACTGTCATTATGTTGCTGATCATTTGAGTCACTATTAAGTGGGATGCTTTTACAATTCAAACAGTCAACATCAGGATTGTATGAAATTTTGCTCATCTCTTTCTCATTACTTCTGTCTTTTGATACACATTCTTCATTTTTGTTAGATGCAGTGCCACTCGCACTACTTTGTTCCTGTGAAAAGGAACTGCCAATTATCACCTTGAAATCTTCAGAACAAACCGTACCATTCCCCTTGTGTAAATGCTCATCATCGAGAGTCTTGAGTTCACTCATCTTGGTTGCAGTATCCAATGGGTTGGTCACAGCCTGTAACAGAGTTTCTGTTGAAGTATACCTGCTGTCATTCCTTAAGAGATTCAAGTGGCTCTTTGCTTTCTGTAGATCAACATTTACTACAGAATTGGACATCAGATCCCAACTGTTTTTTCCTTTGGTTACATCACATCTTGTGTCTGGACTTCCCTGCATTATAATGGGTTTTACTGTTTGTTTGTCTCGATCGTGTACTAAAGATGATTGTTTTGTTTGACTATTCCCATCCTTCAGTAAAGTCGAATGAACAATATCTGGATCCATATCTTTCACTGTACTAATTTCCAAAAAAGGTTTGCTCTCATTGCCAATTAAAGAGGGTGTCAGAATCTTGCTCTCAGTAAGTAGGTCATCATCTACTGTATCAGTCTTTTCTACAAATGCACCACCTTCCACCACCACCTTGGGTTCCAGCACCTGCTTCAATGGTCGAGCAGCTAGTCTATAAATGCTGCTGGAATTACAAACAGCTGCAGGACAAGAAGAATCTGAAAAGATCTGGGATTCTGTCTTATCATAAGATTGACTGTGGCAGGATAATTCTTCTGATTGTAGAATAAATTGTTTGGTGCCAGAAATAGTTATCTTCTCAAAGCTGGATGAGGAACTGAGCTTGGTTGTATTCACTCTTGAGGCATTATCATAGATATATCTTCTGTGATACCCATCATCACCCAAAAGACTGCACTGAGACCATGTGCAGGTTCTCTCAGTTTCTATATTCTCTTGTTGCTTTCTCTGTGTTACTTCCATCTCTAAATCAACATTCTGCATGGGAGCAATTGTATCTGTACCAGATGTTGTAAGTTTCAAATCAATACTGGGCATAGCATAGTCTACAAGTTCTTTAGATTCCTCTAAAGAATAAGATTGCTGTGCAGAAAGTATCCTATCTAGTACAGCAGATATTCCTATTGGTGCCTTTATTTCTGGTACATGCATAGTTTCTATCTCCGAACTGCCAAGCACTTCAGTTACATGAGCCGTGGTATGATCAGTACAACTTGGATCTTGCATCATTACTCCACAAGTTCCAGACGTACAGATGAGAAGTTCCTTTGTTTGGGCTGAATCCTTTTCTCTTTCTAATTTGCTATCTTTATTGTCAGTGCATGGAATGTTGTCCTCTTTGAGAGTAACAAACGTAGGTGCCTCATGAAAATTATGGGTTGCATCATGATGCTCAGTCTTGTGTTCTGGATCAGATTTAAACATAGGGTGGGTGCAATTATTTTCTGATCCTTCAGTTAGTTCAGCCTCCACATCCCTACACATATCATTCAGCCCTAATGAGACTGCCAGAACAGGAGACCCACAGGATGACCAAGCATTTGTCATAATCAGAGAGTCTATACCTTTTTTATTGGGCTCGAGATTTTCCAACTGTATACTTTTCCCCATGTGTGTCGCCCTCAACTCTGTGTCACTACTCAAATAAAAATGCTGCTTTTTTAATGTCTGAGCTCCAACACCCTCCTTTTTATCAATTAGTACTTCAGGAGCATGGTATGCTTTGTTTCTGTCACCTTCAGTCCAAGGTAGATTCCAGTACACTTCAGCAGGCATTTCATCTGATGCTGTTGATTCAGTTGAATCCATTCTGAAAATATCACTTGGCCCTTCCACATCAGTTAAGCTGTCCAGAGAAATACTTCTCCCTCTGTTTGCAAGTTTGTGTCTGGCTACCTTATTGTAAGAAAAGCAAGCATGGGCATCATCTTCACCAGCATTCAGTGTGCCAAGTAGTTTTGGGTCCTTGTCCACCAGTGAATCCTGGGACATCTGACTATCATCACTTTCGCTACAATCCTCATGCCATTTGCATCGCTGTCCCTCCAACTCTTCCTTCTGCAACTGCTCTTTTAAAGCATTTGCATATGCAGAAGAGAGAGAATCCACAGAACACAAGCTTTCACCATCTGACAATCCCTCCTCACCAAACCAGCCCCTTAGTGAATCACTAGCAACCGTGGTGCTAGCATTTAGTATTTTGTCACTGTGCCATTTCCTTGTTGTGCCAAAGTGAGGCATTGGTTCCCAAAGGACACTAAGATTGATCAGTGAGGAAGAGCTCTTGATGGGAAGTAGGCCCAGGCTCAGGGAAGAGATTCGAGAGGCACTCTCCTTGCAGATCCTTCTGGCTCTGCCCGGTTGTCCACATTGTAGCTTTTTACTAATGCTGGAAGGAGATAATTTATTGCCAGTATTCATGAACAAATATTTGCATGTTAAATCCTGTTTCATGTCTTCATTATTTACTTTAAGTAATTTATCTGTGTCAATTTGGACATCCAATGAGCTTGCCATCAAATCTGATTCAAGTATCCTAGTCTCAGATAGCAAATAGCCTAATGAATTTTTATTTTCAGGTATATTACTGATTAGTTGTTGGACCTCTGACTGTAGGTTGCTTGCATCATCCATTTTAGGTTGCTCTTTGCTAGTGTGATTACTGCCTTCAGTTGACTGCTTTAAGACATGGATCTCTGAGACTTCCTCATGCTCTACAGCATTTTGTTTCTTTTGTCCCCATGCAGGTGAAACAATCTCGCTCCCTGGTTTTAAAGCTTGCCTCCTTGTATTGGACAATCCCACTTGTTGCAGAGATCCCACTGAGCGGGACTTCTGTGCTGAGTTTTGCTTCTTTATTGTCTGAGGTGATGTAGCTGAGTTCTTTCTTTTCAGGAAATCACTGTAAAAAGCATGTGAAATATTAAAATGCAATCACATCATTGGAAAGTCACACCTCAAAAAATACATTTGATTTCTACATCATTTCTAATTATTTTGGTGATTCAGTCTGTTTATAGCTGCATTGATATTGGTTTTAATAGTTTCTCAGACCCAAGCTGCCTCTTAGCAGTGGTTCAGTGTGTAGCTCGGTTGCCTTTGAGTCAGAAGCATGTGGGTTCAAGATCCATTCCAGAGACTTGAGCACGCATTTCAAGCTGATACTCCAGTGCAGTACTGAGAGAGTGCTGAGACTTTTAATCAAAGTTGCATCTGCCCTTCACGTGGACGTGCAAGATCCCATAGCATTATTTTGAAACTGCTGGGGAGTTTTCTCCAGGGTCTAGGCCAACATTTATCCCTCAGCCAATGCCTGCTCATTATCTCATTGCTGTTTGTGGGAATTAGTTGCTGTGCTTTCTACAGTCCAACAATGACTAACATTTCATTACTTATAGAGCACTTTGAGATTTCCCAAGATCGAAAAAAGTGCTATCAAAATGGAAGTCTGTCTTAGAGTCACAGAGTCATAGAGATTTACAGCATGGAAACAGGCCCTTCGGCCCAACTTGTCCATGCTGCCCAGTTTTTACCGCTAAGCTCGTCCCAACTGCACGCATTTGGCCCATATCCCTCCATCCCATTTTATCCATGTAACTGTCTAAATGCTTTTTAAAAGACAAAATTGTACCTGCCTCTACTACTGCCTCTGGCAGCTCGTTCCAGACACTCACCACCCTCTGAGTGAAAAAACTGCCCCTCTGGACTCTTTTGTATCTCTGCCCTCTCACTTTAAACTTATGCCCTCTAGTTTTAGACTCCCCTACCTTTGGGAAAAGATGTAGACTATCTACCTCATCTATGCCCCTCATTATTTTATAGACCTCTATAAGGTCACCCCTAAGCCTCCTACGCTCCAGTGAAAAAAGTCCTAGTCTATCTCTCCTTATAACTCAAACCATCAAGTCCTAGTAAATCTTTTTGGCACTCTTTCTAGTTTAATAATATCTTTGCTAAATTAATTTCTCCTAACCTAACTCATAGACCCAGTTACAACCATCTTTGTGGATAGTGACCTACAAAAAATGGATTCAAAAATATACAAAACACTGTCTAATACATTGGTTGCATCCAGTTCTGGATACCACACTTTAGGAAGGGTGTGAAGGCATCGGAGAGGATGCAGAGAAGATTCACAAGAATGGTTCCAGGGCTGAGGAACTTAAGTTAAGTAGATAGATTGGAGAAGTTGGGATTCCTTTCCTTCGAGAAGAGAAGGTTAAAAGGAGATTTGATAGAAGTATTCAAAATCATGAGACATCTAGACAGAATAGATAGGGAGAAATTGTCTCCATTAGTGAAAGGTTCAAGAACCATGAGGGCACAGATTTAAGGTAATTAGCAAAAGAAGCAATGGGACATGAAGGAAAACTTCTTCATGCAGAAAATAGTTGGAATTTGGAACACATTGCCCGAGTGTGGTGTAGGCAGATTCAATCAAGGCATTCAAGACGGAATTGAATCGTTGTTTGAAAAGTAAGAATGCATAGGCCAACGGGAAGAAGGCTGGGCTATAGTAAACACTTTCTCAGCATTTAACTCCTGATTAACCCTGAATGCCTCAATAAGATGACCAGTTTGCTGTTCTCAGTGCCGGATGTGGGAGGTCGTGGAGTTTCCTAGCCTCCCAGAAGTGAATATCTGCACTGGGTGCGTCGAGCTGCGGCTCCTAAGGGACCGAGTTAGGGAACTGGAGCTGCAGCTCGAGGACATTCGTCTGGTCAGGGGAAACGAGGAGGTGATAGATAGGAGTTATAGGCAGGTGGTCACACCGGGGCCACAAGAGGCAGGCAAGTGGGTCACAGTCAGGAAAGGGAAAAGTCAGGTGGGAGAGAGTACCCCAGTGGTTGTGCCCCTTAAAAATAAGTACTCTTGTTTGAGTACTGTTGGGGTGGACAGCCCACCTGGTGGAAGCAGCAGTGGTCGTGCCTCCGGCGCGGAGTCCGGCCTTGTAGCACAGAAGGGTAAGGAAAGGAGGAGGAAGGCAGTGGTGATCGGGGACTCTACAGTGAGGGGGTCAGACAGGCGTTTTTGTGGAGGAAGTCGAGAAATGCGGATGGTGGTTTGCCTCCCTGGTGCCGGGATCAGGGATGTTTCTGACCGTATCCAAGAAACCCTGAAGTGGGAGGGAGAGGAGTCAGAGGTCGTGGTGCATACTGGTATCACTGACATAGGCAGGAAAGGGGAAGGGGTTATGAAAAGAGAATATAGGAAGTTAGGTAGGGAGTTAAGAAGAATGAACGCAAAGGTAGTAATCTCGGGATTGCTGCCTGTGCCACGAGACAGTGAGGGAAGGAACGGAATAAGGTGGAGGATCAATGCGTGGCTGAGGGATTGGAGCAGGGGTCAGGGATTCAGGTTCCTGGATCATTGGGACCTCTTTAGGGGCAGGTGTGACCTGTACAAAAAGGATGGGTTTCACTTCAATCCTGGCGGGAAAGTTTGCTAAGGCTACTGGGGAGTGTTTAAACTAGAATGGTTGGGGGGTGGAAATCAAAATGAGGTGACTGGGAGAGAGGAGGTTAGCTTAAAAATAAAAGGGGCTTGTAGACAGTGTCAGAGGGAGGATAGGCAGGTGACGGAGAAGAGGAGCGCTCAGACCGAAGGGTTGAGATGTGTGGATTTTAACGCAAGGAGTGTAGTGAACAAAATGGATGAGCTTAGAGCATGGATCACTACTTGGAAGTATGATGTGGTGGCCATTAGAGAGACTTGGTTATCTCAGGGACAGATTGGATACTTCAAGTGCCGGGTTTCAGATGTTTCAGGAGGGACAGGGAAGGAGGCAAAAGGGGTGGGGGAGTGGCACTGTTGATCAGGGATAGTGTCACAGCTGTAGAAAAGATGGATGCCACAGAGGGATTGTCTACGGAATCTCTGTGGGTGGAGATTCGCAACAGGAAGGGGTCAATAACTTTACTGGGTGTTTTCTATAGGCCGCCCAGTAGTAGCAGGGATGTGGAGGAGCAGATTGGGAAGCAGATCCTGGAGAGATGTGATAATAACAGAGTAGTCATGATGGGAGATTTTAATTTCCCAAATATCGATTGGAATATCCCTAGGGTGAGGGGTTTAGATGGGGAGGAGTTTGTTAGGTGTGTTCAGGAGGGCTTCCTGACACAGTATGTGGAAAAGCCTACAAGAGGAGAGGCTGTACTTGATTTGGTATTAGGGAATGAACCTGGGCAGGTGTCAGATCTCTCAGTGGGAGAGCATTTTGGAGATAGTGATCATAACTCTATCTCCTTTACATTAGCATTGGAGAGAGATAGGATCAGTCAAGCTAGGAAAGTGTTTATTTGGAGTAAGGGCAATTATGAGGCTATCAGGCAGGAAATTAGAGGCATAAATTGGAAGGAGGTTCTCTCAGGGAAATGTACAGAAGAAATGTGGCATATTTTCAAGGAAAATGTGTCTGGAGCTCTGCACAGTAACGTTCCAATGAGACAGGGGAGTTATGGTAGGTTACAGGAACCATGGTGCACGAAAGCTGCAACGAATTTAGTCAAGAAGAAAAGAAAAGCTTACAAAAGGTTCAGGGAGCTAGGTAATGTTAGAAATCTAGAAGAGTATACGACTAGTAGGAAGGAACTTAAGAGGGAAATTAGAAGAGCAAGAAGGGGTCACGAGAAGGCCTTGGCAGACCGGATAAAGGAAAACCCCAAGGCATTCTACAAGTATGTTAAGAGCAAGAAGATAAGATGTGAAGGAGTAGGATCTATCAAATGTGACGGTGGGAACGTCTGTATAGAACCGGTAGAAATAGCAGAGGCACTCAATGAATACTTTACTTCAGTATTCACAGTGGAAAAGGATCCGGGTAGTTGCAGTACAGACTTGCAGTGGACTGAGAAGATTGAGCATATAGACATTAGGAGAGAGGATGTGTTGGAGCTTTTGAAAAGCATCAAGTTAAATGCTTGAGGGAAGAGCGGTAGATGTAGTTTATATGGATTTCAGCAAGGCGTTTGATAAGGTGCCCCATGCAAGGCTTATTGAGAAAGTGAAAGGGCATGGGATACAAAGGTACGTTGCTTTGTGGATTCAGAACTGGCTTGCCCACAGAAGGCAAAGAGTGGTTGTAGATGGGTCTTTTTCAGCATGGAGGTCGGTCACCAGTGGAGTGCCCCAGGGATCTGTTCTGGGACCCTTGCTCTTTGTGATTTTTATAAATGACCTGGATGAGGAAGTGGAAGGATGGGTTGGCAAGTTTGCTGATGACACAAAGGTTGGTGGTGTTGTGGATAGTGTAGAGGGATGTCAGCAGTTGCAACGTGACATAGATAAGATGCAAGACTGGGCGGAGAAGTGGCAGATGGACTTCAACCCAGATAAGTGTGTGGTGGTTCATTTTGGCAGGTCGAATAGGATGAAAGAATATAATATTAAGGGTAAGACACTTGGCAGTGTGGAAGATCAGAAAGATCTTGGGGTCCGGGTTCATAGGACGCTCAAAGCAGCGTCGCAGGTAGAGGCTGTAATTAAGAGGACGTATGGAATACTGGCTTTCATCAATAGAGGAACTGAGTTTAGAAATCGGGAGATAATGCTGCAGCTGTATAGGACCCTGGTCAGACCCCACCTGGAGTACTGTGCCCGGTTCTGGTCGCCTCATTATAGAATGGATGTGGAAGCCATGGAAAGGGTGCAGAGGAGATTTTCAAGGATATTGCCTGGATTAGATGGCATGCCTCATGAGGATAGGTTGAGAGAGCTAGGTCTTTTCTCCTTGGAGAGGCGAAGGATGAGAGGTGACCTAATAGAGGTGTATAAGATGTTAAGAGGTATTGATAGAGTGGATTCGCAGAGGCTTTTACCCAGGGCTGGAATGGTTGCCACAAGAGGTCACAGGTTTAGGATGCTGGGGGGTAGGTACAGAGGAGATGTTAGGGGTAAGTTTTTCACTCGGAGGGTGGTGGGTGTGTGGAATCGGCTGCCGGTAGTGGTGATGGAGGCGGATTTGATAGAGTCTTTTAAGAGACTTTTGGATAAGTTCATGGAAGTTAGTAAGATAGAGGGTTATAGGTAAGCCTAGTAGGTAGGGACATGTTCGGCGCAACATGTGGGCCGAAGGGCCTGTTTGTGCTGTAGCTTTTCTATGTTCTAAGATCCCCTCAATCTTCTCTTAATATTCAGCTTGTGTCATTTCTCTCAATCTTTCAGGGGTTTGAAGTCAGGTGTCAGATGGTAAGACACACCATTGAAATGACACATACAAAACATGCTTCCTTTAAAGCTCAGTGGCCTCAGTCACTCCACAGCTGAGTCACTAACCCACAGTCCACCACCAGGAGCCAGTCTACCACTAGATGATAGCCAACTAGGTCTTTCTCAGATTTCTTTGTTGGGGTATATTCATTAATGATTAAGTAACTTCATAAATGATGAAAGCCTAAAAATAGTGTAAATCCAAAGAGATTTTTGGGTTCAGATACACAGATTATTAAAACGTCATGAACAGGTTCAGAAAATGATCAAAAAGGCTAATAACCTTTCTAAGCAGAGGACTAGAATACAAGGAGTGGAAATTATGCTTCAGCTATACAAAGTGCTGTAGACCACACCTGGAGTACTTGGAGCCATTCTGGGCTCCAGAATACTGTCGTGGGGATCAGCATAGATCACATGCTTAAGTCTAGGAGTGGAGCTTGATCTTACAATCTTGTACCAGAGGCAAGGATGCTACCACCAATCTATCACCTGTCTCCCTTTCAAATGCTGATCTATTCTGTATTTACAGCAAGTAACAGGACGTGTACTTTACTTCCAAAGCACAGAAGAGCTGTCCAACTGTCCCCCAAATAAGTACAGAGCGATGATCATGAGCCACAAATAAACCCATTTCTGTATAACAAGAGCATACCTGTAAACTGGTACATACTGTGGGTACAGGCGAGATACCAAGTCATTTGAATCCGAATGCCTCCTAGTTAGCAAAGGAGCAGATGATAAATGCTTTTTTGCTGGTAATGTGTATGGAGGAAATGATTTGTTCCATTTGATCAGCTGTGGATTTATACTAGCTTGTAACATGCTTGTTTTGTTCATGATTGGTTGCTTGAGTTGATCTTTGCTGAGTAAACTTGCAGCTTCCAGGTGTTGCAGGTTTGTTTCTGCTTCGAAAAGCTTCTGCTTCCCAGCGATTCTCTCAAGCTGGTACTTGACTCTTTTCTTGCTGATATTTCGCTCGGCCTTCCTCAGTGAGTGTTTTTGCAGCAGTTCCAACTGCACCAATCGCTTCCTATTCTGCTCGATCAAAGGAATTTCCTCAGTTTGTGGTGTGATTTGTACGCCGCACTCAGTAAATGATGCAGTGTCTGTCTGTATACCCAGCTCTCGACGGTGCTGCTCCAGGGACACTAAACGTTTCCCTTCATTCACTAGACATTGTTGGTCTGAGAATAAAGGAACAGAATGTTAATATGGCAAAAACAAGATACTGCAGATGCTGGAAACCTGAAACAGAGAGCATCTGGGCAGCAAGAAACAGAGTTAGCAGCTTCAACATGAACACCATGTCATTCCCTCCCCCCTACCCACTCAGATGAAGAATGGGACACCTCACTATAACATTTCAATCTGGTTCAGTCCAATTATGATCTTAATCTAAATCTGACAGATGCTGGGTGGAATTTTCAGGCCTTGGGAAACCCAGGAGTAAAACAAACATGAGCTTCCAGCTTCAGCAAGTATTTCTTGTGGGGAAATGTTTCCCCAAACCCTCAAGGAAGCCTTTGGCCTTCCTTCTGTCAATTGCGGCTTTTCTGACACTCCTATGATCTGCCCCACAATCACAGCCTCCCCACTCCCCTTCCAAGTCCTGATCTCTGCTTCCTTTGCTGGGGTCCAGCTGTGGCCTCTTGCTGCTTGTTTTAACACGTGTAGCTGGCCAATCCATTAATCTGACCAGCTGCAGGGTTGGAAACAGAAAAAAAGATTATGGTTTAATATTATGGAAAGTACAATTGCCACTAAATTCTGCCAGGCCTTTTTGGGATTTCCCTGCACCATTGTACTTTCTACACCTCCATGTAAGGTTGATTGGCTTTCATCAGAACCAGAAGTTAGAGATTTAACAGTTTATAAGAAGTACAGAGCCAAGGCAAAGTGGGGCAGGATGTAAACAACAGGGAAGGTCTGTAATAGGATAGAGGGCAACATATGAATATATGAATTCGGCTGATTTGATTGTGGCCTCAATGGCACTTTCCTACCTACACCAATACCCTTTAGAACATAGAACAGTACAGCACAGAACAGGCCCTTCGGCCCACGTTGTTGTGCCGAGCTTTGTCTGAAACCCAGATCAAGCTATTTCCTCCCTATCATCCTGATGTGCTCCATGTGCCTATCCAATAGCTTCTTAAATGTTCCTAAAGTGTCTGACTCCACTATCCCTGCAGGCAGTCCATTCCACACCCCAACCACTCTCTGCGTAAAGAACCTACCTCGGACATCCCTCCTATATCTCCCACCATGAACCCTATAGTTATGCCCTCTAGTTACCACTCCATTCACCCGAGGAAATAGTCTTTGAATGTTCACTCTATCTATCCCCCTTATCATCTTATAAACCTCTATCAAGTCTCCTCTCAACCTCCTCCGCTCCAAAGAGAAAAGCCCAAGTTCCCTCAACCTTTCCTCATAAGACCTACCCTCCAAACCAGGCAGCAACCTGATAAATCTCCTTTGCACTCTTTCCAGTGTCTCCACATCCTTCTTATAGTGAGGTGACCAGAACTGCACATAATATTCCAAATGTGGTCTCACCAAGATCCTGTACAGTTGCAGCATAACCCCACGGCTCTTAAACTCAAACCCCCTGTTAATGAACGCCAACACACTATAGGCCTTCTTGACGGCTCTATCCATTTGAGTGGCAACCTTCAGAGATCTATGGTTATGAACCCCTTGATCTCTCTGTTCCTCCACATTCTTCAGAACCCTACCTTTGACCCTGTAATCCACATTTAAATTTGTCCTACCAAAATGAATCACCTCGCATTTGTCAGGGTTAGCTCCATTGTTTAGCTCCATTGTTAGTTAAGAATCTACCTTCCTCTGCCTTAAAAATATTCAATGATCCTGCCTTTACTGCTCTCTGGGAAAGAGAGTTCCACAGACTCATGGCCTTCTGAGAGAAATCAGTTCTTCTCATCTTTGCCTTAAATGGGAGACCACTTATTTACTGCGTCTCCAATTCTCATCTCTACCACAAGGGGGAAACATCCCAAGTCCCCTCAGGATCTTATATGTTTCAATAAGGTCACCTCTCATTCTCCTAAACTGTCACAGATACAGGCCCAACCTGTTCAACCTTTCCTCAGAAGATAACCCTTTCAACCCTGAAATCATTCGAATGAATCTTCTCTAAACTGCTTCTAATGCAATTAGAACCTTTCTTAAATAAGGAGATCAAAACTCAGTACTCGAGATGTAGTCCCAGTAACGCCCTGTACAATGTAGCAAAACATCCCTACTTTTATATTCCATTCCCCTTGCAATAAACAACAACATTCTATTTGCCTTCCACTTGCTGTACCTGCTGAAGCTTTTTGTGATTCATACCCCACGAGAGTCAGATCCCACAAGACCCAGATCCTTCGCCTTCAGAGTTCTGCAATCACTCTCCATGTAGATAAAATTGCTGCCTTTCTATTCTTCCTGTCAAAGTGGGCAAGTTCACACTTCTTTGACTCAGTCACATTTTTGCTCACTCAATTAACCTACCTATATCCCAATGTAGGCTCCTTATTCATGATAGGAGGGAAATAATAAAGCACAACTCTTCACAACTTACTTTCCTACCTATTTTTGGGTCATTAGCAAATGTAGCTACTATACATTCGGTCCCTTCATCCAAATCATTGATATAAATTGTAAATAGTTGAGGCCCCAGCACCGACTCTTTTGGCACTCCACTTGCTACATCTTGCTGAAAATGACCCATTTATGCCTACTCTGTTTCCTGTGACCTAACCAATTCTTTAGCCATGATAATATGTTACCACCTACATCACAAACACTTATTTTCCACATCCACAATTTCCCCTTGATCACAGTGCCAGGGACCTGGGTTCGATTCCTGGCTTGGGTCATTGTCCGTGCGGAGTTTGCACGTTCTCCCTGTGCCTGCATGGGTTTCCTCCGGTTTCCTACCACAATCTGAAAGACATGTTGGTTAGTTGCTAAATTCTCCCTCAGTGTACCCGAACAGGTGCCAGAGTGTGGCGACTAGGGAATTTTCACAGTCACTTCATTGTAGTGTTAATGTAAGCCAACTTGTGATACGAATAAATAAACAAAAAGAACTGTGTCTATCTCTCTGACTATATTGTCCCCTATTATCCATTACATTCCGATTAACTCCTTCCACTTGAATGGCTTCCTGTATCACAGTGGCTTGGTCAGATTGCTCGCCCATCCTGCAATGCCCGCTTTTGTCCAAATTGCAAGTAAGTGTAATTAAATGATGATGGCTCCAGACAAACGACAGTGGTAAAGGGACAAAAACAAATAAGATGGGTCCTGTAAGAGGGAATTCAGACTAACCTGGGACTAAAAGACAAACAGATAGGGTAGATTAATTTAGAGTGAAATCATAAAGTGCCTGGAATATATTTTATAAAGATACTGTTTGCATAGAGACACACATAACCACTGTTAGATAAGTTAAACACGCATTTTTGAAAACATATATTCTACACCTTGACGAATGACACACTGCTCTGAGGAATGAAGGGATATAGTCAAGTAAAATGAATCACATTCCTCAGAGCAGTGTGGCTGTTGAGCAAAGGGGAAAAAAAACTCTTATCAATGTGGGCTCCAGACAGTGCTAGAGGTCCCACACAGTTAATGAATAGAACATACATTCCGCCCGAGAAGCAAGTATCAGGTGACTGTGAGAAAGACTTCCAAAGTTTGCGAACTCATGTGATCCCATACTGTCAGGGGCCAAGTTAAATAATCCATACTAATAATGATTGGCTCATAAAAGGCTGGTGTGAGCAAAGGGGTGGGCTTTTGAAAATTGTATAATTGTAATACTGAGAATGATGCCCCAAATCTTTCTCCCACGTGGACCAAGCTTGGGAAATAAAGAAACATCTTTAACCAGAATACTGTCTCCAAGCGTCTCGTGTTAGCTGAGAAAGCCAGCATAAATACATGGTCTCTGAACAAAGCTCCAAAAGATCCAGAGGAAATACAAACAGTTACAGAAACAAGCTGGTTATATGGTCACTTCAGTTTCTCTCTCTCCATAGGCATATAAATAGTAAATGAGTGGTGAAAGGAGGAGTAGAACCATAGAACCCCTACAGTGCAGAAAGAGGCCATTCGGCCCATCGAGTCTGCACCAACAACAATCCCACCCAGGCCCTATCCCCATATCCCTACATATTTACCTGCTAATCCCTCTAACCCTCATATTTACCCGCTAATCCCTCTAATCTACGCATCCCGGGACATTAAGGGGGAATTTAGCTTGACCAATCAACCTAACCTGCACATCTTTGGACTGTGGGAGGAAACTGGAGCACCCGGAGGAAACCCACGCAGACATGAGGAGAATGTGCAAACTCCGCACAGACAGTGACCCGAGCCGGGAATCGAACCCAGGTCCCTGGAGCTGTGAAGCAGCAGTGCTAACCACTGTGCTACTGTGCCGCCTATGTAAGGCCAATTAGGAACTTAAAAGGGAATTTACACATGAAGGCTGGGGGCATGGCTGAGGTATTAAAATACTTTGTATATGTCTTTATCAAGGAGGTAGATGCTACCCAGGGCATGGTGACAGATGAGGAAACTCTGTCCCCAGAAGTGCTCAAAATTGATAAGGAGGAAGTGTTGAATTGACTGTTGGTACTGAAAGCTGACAAGGCACAGGATTGTATGCAATGCATTCAAGGATATTGAAGGAAATGAGAATGGAAATTACGGGGAATAGCCTCCTTGCTCTTGTACTCTATGCCCCTATTAATAAAATCCAGAATACTATATGCTTTATTAAATGCTCTCTCCAATTACGGGGGCGCTGGCCATAATCTTCTAGTCTTCTCTAGACTCAGGAGAGGTGCCAGAGGACTGGAGTGCAGGAGCAGAAGGACCTGGGTGAATATGTGCATAGATCATTGAAGGTGACAGGACAGATAGAGACAGCAGTTAATAAAGCATATAGTATTCTGGGTTTTACTAATAGGGGCATAGAGTACAAGAACAAGGAGGTTATGCTGAACTTATACAAGAAATTAGTTAGACCTCAGCTGGAATATCATGTACAGTTCTGGGCACCACACTATAGGAAGGATGTGAGCAAATTGGAGAGAGAGTACAGAAGAGTACAAGAATAGCTCCAGGGATGAGAAACTTCAGTTATGAAGATAGATTGAAGAGATTGGGACAAATCTCTTTGGAGAGAAGACGGCTAGGAGGAGATTTGACAGGAGATGTTTGAAATCATGAGGGGGCTGAACAGAATAGTTGGGAGAAATTGTTCCTGCTCATAAGAGTATCAAGAATGAGGGGGCACAAAGATTTGCAAAAGAAGCAAATGTAATGAGAGAAAAACATTTTCACACAATTGGTTCAGGTCTGGAATGCACTTCCTGGAAGTGTGACGGAGGCACGTTCAATCAAGGCATTGAAGAGGCATGAGATGATTACTTTAATAGAAATGATGTGCAGGAGTACAGGGAAAAGGCAGGGGAATAGCACTAAGTCATGATGCCTGTTTGCAAACACAATGGGCCAAATGGCCTCCTGCACCGTAACAATTCTGTGATTCTGTAAATGATTTTTATTCACTAGCATTTATCCTTTCTCTGCTACACATGCGGAAAAATAAAGACCTCCACTTTTACCGAACTTAGAGAGCTGCATCTTTCTACAGTTGCTGATATTCACTTAAATAAAAGCATTTTTCTGATCTTCCTGCATCAGACGACAACATAAATATTGCTATCAAAGAGAAGAGCAGCATTTGTCCATGTCTCTACATGATATCTTGTTTCTCTGCTGGCCTGTTACACATACCTTCCCCCCTCAGAATCACCTTTCCATATTGTGAATCATGTTTAAAGAAATGGTTGTGACTGCATACCTTTCTCAATTTGTTGTTTGAGCTCTTCCTGATCATGTTCAAGTTCTTGTTCTGCCTGTGACTGGGCTGCTTGGATGTGCTGGCGTAGTTCCTCAATGTAGCATTGTTGCTGCTGTATCTGTTCTTGGTAAAATGCTTCCAAACCCTTCAGCTTTTGCTTGTACTCTTCATGCTCCTGTTGTTTGTTCTGGTATCGCTCCTGAAGTTCCACCAGCTGCCTCCTGAGTATAAACAACAATGAGCTTTGAACCCATGTATGCAAAAGATTTCACTTGTTTTCTTCTGGAGCTTGATACACCAAACAGCAGCACTGTTCACACTGCAGAAGCAGAGAACTTCAGAACACAAGATTCGTCAACAGCACCTCTCAAATCCATAACCCCTACCAACACTACCAACTAAAGAAAGACAAGGACAAAGACTGCAGGCACACATCATCATGACTTGGACATATATTGCCATACCTTCATTAGCACTGGGTTAAAAGGCTGGAACTTCCTGGTCCGCAGCCCTTTTGGAGCACTTTCATTATATGGACTGTAGCAGTTCAAGGCGACGGCTCTTAAATCTAACTACGGAGAGGCAATAATTGCTGATAGGATACCAGCTGGTTTAACTCAGATATAATCAAACTGGAAATGGAGTAATAGCTAGCCCAGAAAGTGAGACTGTGGGATCACCAACTTTCAAAAAACCCTCTGAAATCCTATGCACAAGTGTAACTAACATTGCAACACATTAGCAGTGGCCAAGCATATACTTCACCTGAAAAACTTCACCAAATACTTCACCTGCCTGAGCATCTTTTAACCTGATTACTGAACTTGAGTTTTAAATACAAAGTCCTTTCCTTTCACCAACACAGCCATCTATTCTTTCATCATTGATTGTTCAGGACAGTTCTGGTGTGACTCCTCACAGAAATAGCCGTTAAGTTACCTAGCAACAATGCAGCTTGAGTTCTTTAAAGAAAGCTCGCCTGGACACGCAGGGACTGAGATACTTAGGCACAAACCTTTCAGTGATTTGCTAAGATATTTCAAATCGACCCACAAACTATAGCAGTGCACTGTATTCAAGCTAATAGCTTTCAATGATATTATACTTTCCTACAAATTTAACACCTGGTATTAAATTCATAAGCACAGCAATTTGGTAAATTTACACAGTTGAATAACAAACAATCATGGCATTTATGCTGTGAGCACAATGATGTAAACTGCAGGCAATAGTAGTGGGCGTTCGTGCAGCTTAGCAAGTGCAAGACAAACAAAGAATGTTAAAGAACTTCGCCAACAACACAAATAAACCATAATAAACGAGTTGGATGGGTCATAAAAAACAAGTCTTATGTTAAAACCCAAAATGCACAAATCTCAAAGCACTGAGGTCTAACAGTTCCAAATACAACTTGTTTATTGAATTTTAAAAGGGTATCTATTCAATGCTGCATTACATCATACTGAGCTTTGGCACTGCTTACAGCTGAACATTTAGGGTAGGATATACATGACATACAAGATATGAATATTAGATACAAGATTAAATAGCGTACTCACAAACACTCCAATTTGTATTTGAATTTGCTAGTCTTATAGCAATTTCACAAGTGAACAAATTATCCTCAGAGAATGAATGATCTAGCTCCAGAGGTGCCTTGTTGCCAGTATCCCAGTAACTCAAACTGTGGTTATGAATATCCCTGAAGTTAAAGTCTTAATGGAGGCTTCAGGAACGCTACTTTGAAATAAGCTTGCCTGTAGTATAAACTGGTGTCCAACATACCGTGCCAAGAGACTACTGCAACTATGGCAACAACTGAACATGCAGTTTGAAGAAGTGTCTTCCCACTTAAAACACCATATAAAGAAAGTTTAGAAACAAGAACCTCATCTGCAAAAAACATTGTGAAACTGTAGAAAAGCAGAAGTCAGTTTGTGTTTCAAATCTTAAGATTTTAAAGACCTGAAACATTGATGGACTGACTTCGGTTTCTCTACAAATCTTCTATGTATTGCCAGCTTTTTCTGCTTTCGCTCTTGGATTCCAATATCAGCAGTTGTCTATTTGCATTTATACAGAGCGCTTTATGTTGAAAGATTACAGAGGCTTTTGTGCAACAAACAACTTTTTTCATGTGCAGCAAATGTGCCATCAGCAGCATCCAAGACGCAGTGTGAGAAGAGTGACTCTGTTTTCAGGTAGTATTGGTTGCAGGTGGGGTGCTAGCTTGGACACCCTGCTGCTCTTTATTACTAGATGTTGAACATTCACCTGAACCACTATAGCAGGCAGGTGGGAGCTCAAGTTAAAATTCCATCCAAAGCCTGGATTGTGGCTCAAAGCTAAAACCCTCTCATAAAGAGGCTAGATTACTGCCAACTCAGTCAACAGGACACAGTATGGCTGGTCATTGTTTATATTCTACAAATGAATGTAGCACAGCACAAACACTTAAGATAATACATGTTATGAACTGGAAAACACCTGCTGAACCCCCAAGGAGTACCAGTGAAATGCAGTATCAGATTTCCTGTTGCCATGTACATCTATTTTTGTGGCTATACGGAAAGCGTCATCAACAAAACAACTTCCAACAGTTCTCCCTCTGCTTTTCCCATGTTACATGGAGTCATCAATGCTAGTTGGTCACTGCTTCATTATCAACCATATTTGAATTTGGTGAATGGTTTTACTGCCGGATGCCCTTCCTGCTGCAACGCTCCCCATTTATCTATACTGGGGACTGGCACCAATACATGCTTTTTTCTGAATTATTTTGTGACCAAGTCCTGGAGTGGAACTTAAACAAAGAACAAAGACAAAGAAAAGCACAAGGACAGGCCCTTCAGCCCTCCAAGCCCATGTCGATCATGATGCCATAACCAAACTAAAAAAACCTTCTGCCCTTACTCAAAGAACAAAGAACAATACAGCACAGGAACAGGCCCTTCGGCCCTCCAAGCCCGCGCCGCTCCCTGGTCCAGGATTGAATCCTGAATCCAGGATCCCCGCCCAATTTTCCAGCCTATCTACATACCAATATCCTATCCACCGAGCTGTCCCTCACAGCTACGATGCTTTGTTCATTACAACCTATTAACTTACCCCCACCCCCCCATTCCAGACCATGTGATCTCCAGGGAGAGGCGAAAACCCAGAGTGAAAAACCCCAGGGCCAATATGGGGAAAAAAAATCTGGGAAATTCCTCTCCGACCCCCTGAGGCGATCGAAACGAGTCCAGGAGATCCATATCCCTCTATTACCTCCCTATTCATGAACCCATCCAGATCCCTCTTAAATGTTACTAATGTGCCTGTTTCCACCGCTTCCTCTGGCAGCACATTCCAGGCACCCACCACTGTCTGCATGGAAAAACTCCCCCATGCACATCTCTCTTAAACTTTCCCCCTCACACCTTGAACCTGTGCCCCCTAGTGACCACATGTTTTAATCCGTATGGAGGACATGCTAATACATTAAAATCGATAGCTGCACTTGCCATTGGGAACCACGATCTGCCGTTAATCTACTACCAGCTTACTTTCCAACTTTCCTCTCAGCATCTGGAAGCTGATATTTCACCTGTTGCACCACTAAATGTCACCCCCTGCCTTGTTTCCCGCTCCTGGGAGCTTCACTCAATTCCACCCACTGGGTGGAATTTTAAATAAACCCTGGGATGAGATGTCTTAATGGTTCCCTTTTTAAGTAATGAATCTAGCTTCAGTGGCAGGTTGAGACAAGTACAAATCTGCCCCATCATATTCTGCTTCGTCTTGCTCCCACTGCTGCCTCAGAAGGGTGGCACGGTAGCACAGTGGTTAGGGCGGCACGGTAGCACAGTGGTTAGCACTGCTGCTTCACAGCTCCAGGAACCTGGGTTCGATTCCCGGCTTGGGTCACTGTCTGCGTGGGTTTCCTCCGAGTGCTCCGGTTTCCTCCCACAGTCCAAAGATGTGCGGGTTAGGTTGATTGGCCATGCTAAAATTGCCCCTAGTGTCCTGAGATGTGTTGCTCAGAGGGATTAGTGGGTAAATATGTAGGGATATGGGGGTAGGGCCTGGGTGGGATTGTGGTCAGTGCAGACTCAATGGGCCGAATGGCCTCTTTCTGTACTGTAGGGTTTCTATGATTTCTATGATTCCTGATAAAGTGGGCAAAACAGGGAAATGGGAGAAAGTCCACTTAGGATTTAAGGAAGATGGATCAGAGTAGTTTCTAAATGATGAGAAGCCAGGAAATGCAAATAAGCAAGAGAATTAGGGGATCAAGTACAAAAATCACGAAAAGCTAGTGGAAAAATACAAAAAAATTTCCAAAGAATTAAAGGTATTTCATAGAATGAATCATAGAAAGTATTTATAAGCCTTTATTTCAAGGAAACTGGCATGCAAATGGAAACTATGTTAGAACTGCAGAGAGTTCTTGTTAGACTCTATCTGAAGTACTGAAATAAGATTTGAGCCATACCCTAGGAAACATTTTATGGACTTGGAGAGGATAACAACAGCTTGTATTTATATATTGTCCTTAACATGCTAAAATGTCCCAAGATGCTTCATAGTAGTATTATCAAAAGAAAACTAACACCAAGCCATTAAAGGAGATATTGGGCAAATAATCAAAAGTATGGTCAAAGAGATTTTAAAGTGGAACAGGCTTAAGAGGCAGATGCATACACCTGATCTTATGTTTTAATTTCCTAAAATAGTGCCATGGGATATTTTACGTTCACTTGAGAGAGCAGATGAGGACTTGGTTTAACTTCTTTTGTGAATTGCGGCACCTTCAGCACTATAATACTGCACGTGTTAACCTAGACGGCAGATCGTGGTTCCCAATGGCAAGTGGCAGCTATCAATTTTAATGTGTTAGCATGTCCTCCATACGGATTAAAACATGTGGTCACTAGACTGATTTGTATCTTTGTGATTAAATCAGCAGCTAAAGAGATTCATGACTGGTTAAAGATCCTGAGGAACTTGACAGGGTGAGAGGATGTTTTCTCTTGAAGGGGAGTCTAGAATTAGAGGACACAGTTTAAAAATTAGGGTTCTCACATTTAAAATTGAGACAAGGTGAATTTTTTTCTCTGAGGTTGTCAGTGGGACTTGAACCTAAGACCTTGTGACTTAAAAGAAAGAGTGCTACCCACTCAGATAACTCTAGAAAACATGTGAGTGACAAAAATATGAAATTCTCTATTTTAAGAGAAGTTAAATTCAATTTCTTTGCTGCTAAAAATCATATGAGCAAATTAAGCGTGTGTACATTAACACAGTATTTCCAGATGAACGTTGCAAGATAAAACCCACCCCACAAATTGGACAGGCTAAAATGTAAGAGAAGCACAAGAAAAAATATATTCTCTACTGTGAATAAATTCTATGAATAAGCTGAAAACTATAGTAAATGGATTTTAAAGTTTCTCTAGCCCCCCAACAAACAAAGAACAGAACTGCTTAGGCCAGTTTCTCACCTGGTTTCACTTAACTCCATTTCTTCATCTTTGTCTTTGTCGTGTTCCAAGCTGCAATAATGCAACAGATCAGCTTCATTAGAATAACTTCACTTGTCCTGGTGATAATCTTTTCTTTGCAGATATACAAATCTATCAATTCCTAACCAGAACAGAAAGTCAAGCAGGCTGCAGGGTGTTGTACTGTGGCCCAGTTCTGGTTTTGAAGTGCAACACTTTCCTCTTTTCACACTTAAAGCCCGTGCCCTGTAGTTTATTGAAGGGGATCCCAATGGTAGGTCAGGAAACCCATGAGACACAATTTTCCCATGGTTGTTGAAACAAGACAAGCTGGGCAATCCTCATACAATGCTAACATACATACAATAAGTGAAAAAGGATAGACACTTCGTATGATTACTAATGTTAATCATAGGTCTCTTGTACCAAATGGTAGGGCAGAGTGCAACATGAAAAGTGCAATAGTGCAATACAAACAGTGTGGGAATTCACTGAAAGTAGGATTTCGGTGCAGAAGGAGAAGGATGGGCTTTTTTAAACTTTTAATACTTCTAGCGGTTTGTGTAAGCTTTAAGTAGCAGGTAGCTATGTTCAATGGCTTACTGCTTAGTGTAATGAAACAAACAAGAAAAAACCTTAAATAAAAGCGGAGCATGCTGGAAGAATAATAAATTCTGATGAAAGGTCATGAACTGGAAACATTATCGCACTTTCCCTCTCCACAGATGCTGCCAGACCTGCTAAGTACTTTCAGCACCTTCTACTTTTACTCCAGATTTCCAGCATCTGCAGTACTTTGCTTTCAAACGAGTAAAATCTTAAAATAGATTAAAAGGTAATAACCTATAAATAAGTACATACTAAGATCAGGGAAAGATCAAAGGACCAAATTTAGATACCTAAATCAGGTTTCAAAATTTTAAAGAATTTTCCAATACTGCCTGCTAAATAGGGTAGACGATACCTGGACCCAGTGATACAGGGCAAATGGTTGGGAGTGATACGCCTTGTTGCACTCTAAACTAGGGGTGTGGCTTAAACGAGAATCTAGGAAGCTATAATACGTTATTTAAACTATACTAAATGGCCATATTAAACAGCCATATGGCCTACTCCTGCATCAATTTCTTATGTTCTTAGAATAAATTGATCTCTGTACTCTTAACCACTGCTGCATGCATGACATTCTTGGAAGAAAAAGCTGGGGGGAAAGCTTGTGCATGTGCATGAAATCAACAAATTCCAATTAAGTGACTCAAAAATTCTAATAAAATCTCCAATGTGCAGGTGGGAAACTGGATTAATGAATGTCAGGCATCAGAAAGCAAGCACAAAAAAGATAAGTCCATGCTAAAATGCAGGAGAAATGTAAATGACACTTGGAACTTTCACAAAGTTTCACAATTAAAGACTCACCAGCAGACAATCATAGAGAAGTATTTTACTATTTACAGATTTACAAAGAAGTTATAGTTTGTTTGCAAATAGTGCTAACCTCTACTCCAGATCTGGCTCCAAAATATGAAATAGACGCCGAGACTGCAAGCCAAAAGCTTAGCCTCGTTCGTACTGCCCATCAAACCCCAACATAAATAATAACACAGGGCACATTGGGGAAACAATATCATGCAGTGTAGCTTTATCACTCCTAGGTTCTGTGCTTGAATCTCATGCACAGCTCAAAATGCACATCAGGCAGCATCGAATGAAGATTGAAAGAGCAATTTAAAACACTACTGAACATTAACATTGATGGCACACAATAGTTATTTTTGTTCTAAAAAGAAATGCTTTAATCTGAACCTTTGCACAATTCTCCATTTCATTTTAATTGCTACAATTCCAGAAGTTAAATTGTTACGTACATACAACCAAATTTACAAAGTTCTGCGTAATATTTTTCAATCAGATAAATCTGTTGTTCATCCTCGCTTTTATTTATTCTTGGCTTTGCCCCCCATTCTTAAACAACTGAATTGACCCACGAATAGGCTGAAAACTAAGCTCATTCATCTGTCTGGTCAGCATGTTCCCTATAAATAAGTGCTTGAAACAATGCACAATCTGAACCAGTGAACCTAGAAGCAGCAATTCAGTAACTACTGACAGCAGTTTACACACAAGAGTAATCTCAAGACTGAATTGTAATTACAATAAGATATCAGTGATGAAGAAGTACAAACTTAACATAGCAAAACATTTCAAGAGGCTTCATAGAATCCCTACAGTTCAGAAGGACGCCATTGAGTCTGCACCAACTCTCCGACAGAGCATCTTACCCAGGCCCTATCCTGTGACCCCCACGTATTTACCCCACTCATTCTCCTATCCTACATACCATGGGACAACTAAGGGGCAATTTAGCATGGCCCATCCACCTAACCTGCACATCTATGGACAGTGAAAGGAAACTGGAGCACCTGGAGGAAACCCACGCAGACACGGGGAGAATGAACAAACTCTACACAGTCACCCAAGGCTGGAATCGAACTCGGGTCCCTGGCATTGTGAGGCAGCAGTGCTAACCACTGCACCACCATGCCGTTTCACAGGAACATTATCAAACAAAATTTGATACCAGGCCACATAAGGAAATATTAAAGGAGAGTAAAAAAATATGGTCAAAAGCTAGACTTTAAGGGATTTCTTGAATATGCAAGATCTGTTTTAAGCTGGATTCACCCGCCTCATGGAATGCACCCTCCCATTGGTGCAAAGTGAAGCTGGTGGGAATCACTACTGTCTCCACAAACAGAGACCAGACACGATGACCACGTCAGGGAGGATTCAAAGGCCACTGGACATGGCTGGTCAGTGCCCTGAAACTGCCCGCTGGCAGCCTGGATGAGCGCCTGATGCTGGACATTGGAGGAAGTAGGTAGGTGGGGGAGGGGCTCTTTAACCTCATTTGGGATTTGGGGCGTCCTGATCTCTGAGGAGCAGGCCTTGCTGGTTTCGTTAGACCTCACCCTCTCAGTCATGGCGAAAATAATATCCCCCCCTCCAAAACAAATTATTGTGTGGGGGAGGATTGCAGTCATTTTTCTGGAGAATTGTATTCTATGTTTTCAGATGTCACTGAGGGGCAACATATAGATGAAAAATAGGAGGAAGCGGAGGACAGATCCTTGGGGGACACCAGAGGTGGCACAGGAAAAGAAGCCATTCAGTGATTTTCTGGCTATGAATATAGGATAGGAAATAGATAATAATGAAACCAGGTGAGAGCTGTCCCATCCAGCTGGACGGCAGTGGAGAGGCAATGAAAAGAGACCATATAAAGTTACCAACTTTATGTAATAAGAGATGCTCAGTACTGTGACAAGAAAAGCCAATAAACATGTTTTACTGGTAAGCCATCATTTTTAATTCTGTAAATTTGACTGTTTTCGGATCCCTCCGTGTCTCACCCACCTCCCTCTCTGTAATCACCTTCAGCCCCAAAACCCTTTGAGATCTCTGCGTTTCTCCAATTCTGGTCACTTGGTCATTTCCCTCACTCCATCACTGATGGCCATGTCTGCAGTTGCTGAGACCCTAAGCTCTGGAATTTCCTTTCAACATCTCTCCACCTCAGTCTCCTCCATTATGACTAACCTGCCTTTTTGACTAACTTCTGGTCAACTGTCCTAATACCTCCTTATGTGGCTCTGTATCAAATTTTGTTTCATAATGCTCCTGTAAAGTGCCTTAGGATATTTTACAACATTAAAACTCAAAATAATTGCAAGGTCGATAAAGAGGCTTACATTTAAATCATAACAGAATGTGGTATATCCAGTATTAGCATAATGTTTATGCTGGCAGCGATTGGCAGCTGAATATTGGTCAGCTCTGAAATTGTGTAAAATTTAGTGTCTGACTGATTAATACATGCAATTGAAGTCATTTGCCCTCAAACGTAATGCAAATACATATATGTAAACAGTTAAATACATATTGACTCAAAACAAAGGCTTTGCAGTACAAACATTAGTTTAGGACATTCATGTTTTGCATCCAAATTAAATAATCAAATCCAAGGGAACCATACTTAACTTGTTAACAATGAGTTTAAACTGAAGTTGAAAAGCAAATCCATCTCTAGCACTGCATTAACAGTTGAAAAATGATATGGAATTCTGAATATGCATTTTATGAGATCAAAACAAATCAGGCTGCCAGCTCATTCATGCAGGTATCATTTTCAAAGGTGTTGATGGGGTGGGATTGAGAAAGGATTGCGCTTGTTGATTGAAATAACCTTTTTTTGTGACAAAAGCTCTTCTTCTCCCACCCCTATTGCTTGATTGTACACTCACTCTATAATTCTCAATCAGTTGGCGATTTACATATGCCAGCATCCAGTTAGTGGTTCTCACAATTGAATCTCCTACCTTGCTTGCATGAGAGGAGATAAAACATAAGGAGGTGAAAAGTTGAATTCTCCATCCAAATCCAGCCACTCACAGGAGCCACTGCTTGCAAGAGACATACTGCTACTCTATATAGGGGAGGGAGAAATACTGAGATTATATAAACTGAAGATATATAAATCAATTTCTTTAAAAATTTAGCATCCTTTCATATACACACAAGCAAGGTGCATTGGGAGAGGAACACTTCAGCATAGTTCAAACAGCCAAGGCAAATAAAACATTAATGTCCTTTCAAGTTGGGAAGCTCTGTCACTAGCTGTTTAATTAATCATTTCTTGGTATTGATTCACTATCATGATATGCGCGGATACTATTGACAGGCACATGAATAGGTTCTGATTGCAATGGGAAAGGGGTTGAAGTATAAACTCAGATCCAAATCCATTTACTGCGGGCTTGCTTCTCTTTGTTATCAAAGATGGCCGTTTCTTGCGTGCAAGGTCTGGCCTTTGATTCTAAATCCACAACTCTAAAAATGCTTTCTGAAATGGATTGCAAGCCACTCAGTTCAAGGGCAAATAGTGATGGACAATAAATGCTGGCGTCATCAGTGACACCCACATTCCAATGCCTGGTGGGCAGTGCCAAGGTGCCACTTTGCCCCTTAGGCAGTGCCAGGGGACCAGGCTGGCAATGTCCAGGGGGCACTCACCCTTACCCCCGACCTCCTGGGGGGCTTCGATGGCTCCAAAGGGGTCGGGCCGCCAGCTTACTGTTAGTGGGGAGCTGTTGTAAGCCCCACTGGAGGGGGGGGGGGGGGGGGGCAGCTCTGTGCCGATTTTTGGCATGGAGCTGACAATGCCAGAAATCCGGCGGCCGGAGACATGCGGAGGCCGTTGCGCCCAGTGGGAAGCCCACTACACGGCCTCCGCTTGAGTCTCCCGTATTGTATTGTGCTGGCAATTCAGTATTGTTACTTTGAGAAACCAGAGGGAAGTGGGAAACAAAAACATTGTTTCACCCCAGTGAAGGGTGGTCCTCTTAGATTGCTGGATAAAGCCCATTTTTGACACAGTGCCGCTTGTTATTAGATGGGCAAAAATACAACTGCTTTTGCCGAACAAATGGGTGGTTTTAAGGGTTGGGTGGAGGAAGAATGCTACGGGAGTTTAACATTGGTGCGTGTAGAAAGTAAGTTGTTGGTGTAGAGAAGGAACCAAACTGAAGTCTATTGATTTCATTAATGGAACAACATCAAGCTGACTCTCAAGAGCAGGATGCAGGTTTATGAGGCCTGTGTTCTCAGCACCTTGATCGATAGCTGCTACTCTATATAAGGGAGGGAGAAATACTTATGGACAACTTATGGCTATCAAGAAAGGAAGCTCAACAACTTTAATCTTTGCTGTTTCCAACACATTCTGGGCATCTCACGGAAGAGCAAAATCACAAATGTGGCTCTCAAAGGCCAAACTCCCAAGTATGTTACCCTCATCAAGCTCCTTCGACAGCATCTTCCAAGCTTGCAACCTCTGTCACTTAGAAGGACAAGGACAGCACATGAATGGGAGCACCACCACTGCAGTCAAGCCTCAGCTGCCCTCTCAGAAGGCATTGCAGGCCATTCTGTTGGTGCACCACCACCTTCTTGCGGTGATGAAAGCACCAGGCCAGTTCTGCCCACATCCCAAGAGCAAACAAAAAACATGTATAAGTGTCTTCAATGTAACAACACATTATATTATTGGAAAATGAGATTAATTAAGCCCTAATAAAGTTATTTTATTGCCTCAATGCTTCCCCAATGCCCTAGACCTTTGGTAGATTGAGGGTGTGGAGGAGGGGAGGGGGGGGGGGGGGGGAGTATAAGTGATGCCCCCTCAGGCTTCTGCCAAGATCACTCTGAAAGTGGTCTTTTTATTATTCATTCATGTTCCGCTGCTACTCTGTATTTGGCAGTGACAGAGGGATGGAGGTCAGCGATTGGGGCTGTCCATTTGTTTGGGATGGGGGAGGGTTCGTCATTGGGGCTACCAGGCTGCTGGAGGGTGCTAGCCCGGAAATGTCCGGGGGCCTGCGATAGGGGCATGGGGGGGGGGGGGTCAGACAGGTAGTGATGCGGGGTCACGAACTGGCCAGCAATCGAGCTCAGCACTATGCTGCTGGCCTGCCCAGTGGGAATAGGATTTGATTTTTAATGAGATTCACACTCTGTGATGCACAGAGTGTGGGAAATTCATTCTGAAAGTCCCCTTGCAAAAACCAGTGGGATTTATTCCAGTTTTTACACAAATTTAATACATAGAATTTTTTTTTAGGAAAATCCCACCCTACATTTTTGACAAATGGAAGCTGGATGAATGTGCCTGAAAAAGCTTTACTTATGATCCATAGAAGCTGGATTCCGAGACACAGCGCCAGTGCCAGTGTTTTAACTCATTATATTATCTGGTCCTCTTCCACAACATGAATTGCTTCCAGCTCCAAACCTGAATTGCTTCCAGCTCCAATGCCAGTTCCACAAAAATGGTTGTGTTACGGATTTTCATTAGAATTTCAAACATAATTGTGGGCTGCTACAGTGTGAACTACAAAAACATTTATTAATTAAGTATATATGGTCAGACAAAAAACTCACGGTTCTCCTTTGTCTCAACTTTGCAGCTTCGGTTGGATGGTTAAACCTGAATTTATGTACCTTTCCCAGTACTATAACAGCACCTGTAAACAAAATTCAGTCATGCTAAATAAAGCTCAAAAATAATGGAAGACCAGATCCTGCTATTCTAGGTCTATGGACATAATTATATCACTACAAAAAAAACACATGCAAAAACACAGGTATTCCTCCAGAGAAGATAGTTAAAATATGTTTTTAAATCTTAGTTAGAAAGAAATCTTTCATGGTATTGTTTGTGGGCAGTCTGTGGAACAAAGCTGTAATATTTTCCTGCTAACTTGGCCTCCTGGGTATTTTCTGTTTGCATGTGATACAAATAGA
This sequence comes from Mustelus asterias, assembly GCF_964213995.1. Lineage (NCBI taxonomy): Eukaryota > Metazoa > Chordata > Chondrichthyes > Carcharhiniformes > Triakidae > Mustelus > Mustelus asterias. The sequence continues at coordinate 28,401,946 of NC_135818.1, forward strand.
TTGCCACTACTCTTGTAATCAGAGAGCAATGGCTTGTACATTTCTGGCTCCAGGTTAGCAGTATTCAGTGTGAAATGACCACTTTTTAAAATAACATGTACTGCAACTGTAACAATGTGTGATACTTTGAAGTGTGATGTGAATGTGCTAAATGCAAGATTATTTAATTATGTGGGACCCACATGATCTGGCTCATGCTGAGTTAGCGGAAATGTAAATGATCTCATCACGGCTATTTATTTACAATGAGTGTATAAATGACTTGGTATTTTTACTGTAAGAACACTGTTGAGATATTCCAAGGCTTCAATCCATTGATGATGTTCAGATGAAAACTGGAATTCAAAGTTTTCGTTACCATGATAAATTTTTAAAAATTGGTTCATGGGATATGGTTGTCACTGGCAAGGCCAGCATTTATAGCCCACCACTAATTGTCCTTGAGAAAGTGGTGATGAGCCTTCTTGTACCACTGCAGTCCACATGATGTACTCACACCCACACTGCTTTTAGGGAGGGAATTCCAGGAATTTGATCCAACGACAGTGAAGAAACGGCCATATAATTCCAAGTCAGGATATTGTGTGACTTAGAGTGGAGTTTGCAGGTGGTGGTTTTCCTACAGGCCTGCTGCTCTTCTACCTCTAGGTGGTAGAGGTCGCAGGTTTGGAAGATACTGTCGAAGGAACCTTTGAGAGTTGCTACAGTGCATCTTGTATATGGTACACGCTACTGCCACCGTGTGTTGGTGATGAAGAGAGTGAATGTTTAAGGTGGTGGATGGGGTACCAATCAGATAGACTGCTTTCTCTTAGAAGTTGTCTTGCATGCTGCTGGAGCTGCACTCATCCAAGCAAGTGAGAATTCCATCACACTCCTGACTTGCGCCTTGTAGGTGGTGGACAGGCTTTGAGGAGTCGGGAGGCGAGTTACATGCTGCAGAATTCCAAATCTCTGACCTGCTCTTGTAGCCACAGTATTTCTGTGGCTGGCCTAGTTCAGTTTTTAGTCAATGGTAACCCCCAGGATATTGATAGTGGGGGATTCAGCAATGATAATGCATTGAATGTCAAGGGGAGGTGGTTAATTCTCTCTTGGTGGAGATGGACAGTGCCTGCCACTTGTTATTTGTGACTTATTGTTATTTGTCACTTATCAGCCAAAGCCTGAATATTTTCCAGGTGTTGCTGCACATGGACACAAACCACCTTAGTATGAGGATTTGAGAATGGTGCTGAACATTGTGCGATCATCTGTGAACATCTGCACTTCTGACCTTATGATGGAAACAAGGCCATTGATGAAGGATCTTGAGATGGTTGAGCCTAGGACACTATCCTAAGGGACTCCTGCAGCAATATCTCAGAACTGAGATGATGACTTCCAACAACCACGACCATCTTCCTGTCTGCTGGCTGTGACTCCAACTAGTGGAGACTTTTCCTCCTGATTGCCATTGAGATCAATGATGATTGGGTTCCTTGATGTTACACTCAGTCAAATGCTGCCTTGAGGTCAAGGGCACCTCAGCTCTGGGGTTCAGCTCTTTCAGCCATGTACGGACCAAGGCTGCATTGAGGTTAGGTACTGAGTGCTCCTAACAGAACCCAAACTGAATTTCAGTGAGCAGGTCATTGCTATGTACATGCCATTTGATCACACTGTCTTGTGGCCCAACATATCCCCCACTCTATCATTACCATCAAGCCAGGGGATCAGCATTGGTTCAACAATGAGTGCAGGAGGGCATGCAAGGAGCAACACTTGGCATACCTAAAAATGAGATGTCATTTGGAATATTGTGTGCAGTTCTGGTCACCTCACTATAAGAAGGATGTGGAAGCACTGGAAAGAGTGCAGAGGAGATTTACCAGGATTATACAAGGGGGCATAACTATAGGGTTCGTGGTGGGAGATACAGGAAGGATATCAGAGGTAGGTTCTTTACGCAGAGAGTGGTTGGGGTGTGGAATGGACTGCCTGCAGTGATAGTGGAGTCAGACACTTTAGGAACATTTAAGCGGTTATTGGATAGGCACATGGAGCACACCAGGATGATAGGGAGTGGGATAGCTTGATCTTGGTTTCAGATAAAGCTCGGCACAACATCGTGGGCCGAAGGGCCTGTTCTGTGCTGTACTGTTCTATGTCAACCCAACCTGGTGAAGCTACAACACAGGTCTACTTGCACGCAAAACAGTGGAAGCAGCATGCAACAGGCAGAGCAAGAGATACTGAGGTCCCCAGCATCACAGATGCCAGTATTCAGTCAATTCAATTAAATCCACCTGATGTCAAGAAATGGCCTGAAAGCACTGCATACTGGAAAGGCTATGGGCCCTGACAATGTTCCAGCAACACTACTGAAGATTTGTGCTCCAGATCTAACTGTATCCCTGGCCAAGCTGTTCCAGTTAAGCTACGATATTGGCATCTACCTGGCAGTGTGGAAAGTTGCCCAGGTATGTCCGGTCCACAGGAAGCACGAGAAATCCAATCCAACCAATTATTGTCCCATCAGCCGACTCTCCCTTCATCAACAAAGTGATAGAAAGGAGATCACCCATCTGGCATCTCTGGCTGAAGATAATTACAAATGCCTCAACTTTATCTTTCACACTGATATGTTTGGTTCCCCCATCATTGAGGATGGGGATGTTTGTTAAGCTGCCTTCTTCTGTTAGTTGCTTAATTGCCCATCACCATTCATGACTGGATATGGCAGGACTGCAGAGTTTAGAACTGACCTGTTGGCTGTGGGATAACCTCGCTCTGCCTATTGCATACTGCTTCCACTGTTTTGCATGCAAGTAGACCTGTGTCGTAGTTTCACCAAGCTGGGTTGACATCTCATTTTGAGGTATGCCAAGTGTTGCTCCTTGCATGCCCTCCTGCACTTGTTGTTGAACCAATGCTGATCCCCTGGTTTAATAGTAATGATAGAGTGGGGGATATGTTGGGCCACAAGGTGTTGTGGCTTGGAGGGGAACTTACAGATGGTGCGTTTCCATGCATTGGCTGTCCTTGTTCTTCTAGGTGGTAAAAGTTGAGAGTTTGGAAGGTGCTGAAGTGAAAAAAGGTTGCATTCTTATTTAGTGCTTTCACTGTCTAAGAGTAACTTAAAGATCCTGTCCTCAAAGTCAAAAACACATTTTCTTTGCCTGGGTTACTAAAAGGCTTTCCAAAGACAAAGATGGTAAAAGCTCTGTAACTTTAAGTGCTTTAAATAACAGAGGTTTGTTATACAATTCCTTCGGGAAATTTCAGGGAATGGAGCGGAATTAATGAAGCCATATTTGTCCTTCACCAACCCTTAATGATAATGGGATTCAATATGATAGATATGGAGAAACTATTTCTACAGCAACCTTTACCATCCTTTACCATCTAAAAGGACAAGGACAGCAGATGTAGAAGAACATCACTACCTGCAAATTAAGTTTCCCTCCAAGCCACACACAATCCGGATTTGGAACAATATAGCTGGTCTTTCACTGTCACTGGGTCAAAATCCTGAAATTCCCTTCCTAAAAGCATTGTGTGTTTACCTGCAGAGGTTCAAGGAGGTGACTCACCCCCACCTTCTCAATGCCAATAAAGGATGGGCAATAAATGCTGGCCTAGCCAGCGACGAACAAATTCTATGAAATAATTTTTTTCAAAAATTAAGGAAAGGATTAGGGTGAAAGTTGGGTGGCAGTGAGGTTAGAATCATAGAATCCCTACAGTGCAGAAGGCGGCCATTCAGCCCATCAAGTCTGAACCGATCACAATTTCACCCAGGCCCTATTCCCATAACCCCACATATTTACCCTGCTAATCCCCTGACACTACGGTCAATGTAGCATGGCCAATCAACCTAACCCGCACAACTTTTCTCCTTGGAGAGGCGAAGGATGAGGGGTGATCTGATAGAGGTGTATAAGATGTCGAGGGGTATTGATAGAGTGGATTCTCAGAGGCTTTTACCCAGGGTTGTAATGGTTGCCACAAGAGGTCACAGGTTTAGGGTGCTGGGGAGTAGGTACAGAGGAGATGTTAGGGGTAAGTTTTTCACTCAGAGGGTGGTGGGTGCGTGGAATTGGCTGCCGTTAGTGGTGGTGGAGGCGGATTCGATAGGGTCTTTTAAGGGACTTTTGGATAAGTTCATGGAAGTTAGTAAGACAGAGGGTTATAGGTAAGCCTAGCAGGTAGGGACATGTTCGGCGCAACTTGTGGGCCGAAGGGCCTGTTTGTGCTGTAGCTTTTCTATGTTCTATGTTCTATCTTTGGACTGTGGGAGGAAACCGGAGCACATGGAGAAAACACATGCAGACACGGGGAGAATGTGCAAACTCCACACAGTCTACCGAGGCCGGAATTGAACCCGGGTCCCTGGCACCCTGAGGCAGCAGTGCTAACCACCATGTGTTAGTGAAGGAACACCTTGGGGAACAGAATGGGGCTAATTAGGAGTAAAGAATAGGTTAGGGTTGCAAGAGAAAGGTGGAAAGAAATCAAGGGTAAGACTCTTAGCAGTGTAGACGATCAGAAGGACCTTGGGGTCCGGGTCCATAGGACTCTTAAATCGGCCTCGCAGGTAGAGGAGCTGGTTAAGATGGCGTATGGTGTGCTGGCCTTCATCAATCGAGGGATTGAGTTTAGAAGTCGGGAGATAATGATGCAGCTTTATAAGACCCTCGTCAGACCCCACTTGGAGTACTGTGCTCAGTTCTGGTCGCCTCATTACAGGAGGGATGTGGAAATGATTGAAAGGGTTCAGAGAAGATTTACAAGGAATGTTGCCTGGATTGGCTGGCATGCCTTATGAGGATAGGCTGAGGGAGCTCGGTCTTTTCTCCTTGGAGAGACGAAGGATGAGAGGTGACCTGATAGAGGTGTACAAGATGTTGAGAGGTATAGATCGGGTGGATTCTCGGATGCTTTTTCCCAGGGCTGAAATGGCGGCTATGAGAGGACACAGGTTTAAGGTGCTGGGGAGTAGTGGTGGTGGAGGCAAACTCAATAGGGTCTTTTATATTTATACGGGCGGCACGGTAGCACAGTGGTTAGTACTGCTGCTTCACAGCTCCAGGGACCTGGGTTCAATTCCCAGCTTGGGTCACTGTCTGTGCGGAGTTTGCACATTCTCCTCGTGTCTGCGTGGGTTTCCTCCGGGTGCTCCGGTTTCCTCCCACAGTCCAAAGATGTGCGGGTTAGGTTGATTGGCCATGCTAAAATTGCCCCTTAGTGTCCTGGAATGCGTAGATTAGAGGGATTAGCGGGTAAAATATGTAGGGATAGAGGGGTAGGGCCTGGGTGGGATTGTGGTCGGTGCAGACTCGATGGGCCGAATGGCCTCTTCCTGCACTGTAGGGTTTCTATGATTTAAGAGACTTCTGGATGAGTAGATGGAACTTAATAGGATTGAGGGCTATAGGTAAGCCTATATATAAGCCTAGGTAGGTAGGGACATGACCGGCGCAACTTGTGGGCCGAAGGGCCTGTTTGTGCTGTATTTTTTTTTCTATGTTTCTAAACATCTTGGCAGCAGTAAATGGTGCTGTATATTACAGTGTCACCCAAAGACTGGATGACTTACCGGGAGGCAAGCAGAATGTTCAGTTTAAGAATAATCATGACAAGCAGATTTTTAAGGAGAGGAAATTGAAATATAAATATAAAAATCCAGAAGCTGTGTACTTTATGAAAGTTTCAATATATTAAAAATTATAGATAAGATGTAAAATTTTGGACAAATCATTAGAAAATAATGTAGAAATATTCTTGGATCCAAGATAAATTAGAAACAATTTGGCTTTTCCTACTTTGAAGCTCATAGGTGTAAATGCCATCTTAGCATCAGCCTGTGGGCAGAATTCCTTGAGAAGGAAGAACAAAGCTGATAGGAGCCAGACTATTTCGGTTTGGTTTCAAATTATTCATTGGACATTATTATTAGTAATTCTGCACTGGATGGATTTGTGATAAAAGTAAGTAATTACCTTGGAACAACTGACATGAATGGGTTATGTCCAGTTCATTAACGGTGCATTGTGATCCTCCAATTGGTTCAAGAGTCACTACTCCATTGTTATTATGAATGACACAGTGCTCTGTCTCCACCCAAGGACCCTGCAGAACTAAAATAAAAACACTTATAATGGCTTTTTCCCAGCTGTTGAAACTTGGTCACTGTTTTGAAAGGGTTCTTAAACTTCACTTAAATTGCCTTTAATCCAATTAACAACACACAAATGGTCATTTATATGGGACCTCTATCCATTGGCTCAGCTCAGTGATGTGGTCATTCTTTTTTTCTGCTCCCTTGCTCTCAGTCCTTACTGATATGGGAAGAAATACAAGTTTTAACAATCTCAATTCCTTGTTTAATATTTTAAAGAAACTCTAGATTATAGCAGTAAAGTCTTACCAAAACTTGCTTTTATGTTCATTTTGATTTCCATTTTATCTGGAATTACATAAAATGTACAGCACAGAAACAGGCTTTTTGGCCCAAATGGTCCACACCAGTGTTGATGCTTCATACAGCCTGCATTCCGCCCTCCCCATTTAACTCCACCAGATCTTTGTTACTTTCTCCCTCATGTGTGTATCTAGCTTATCCTTAGATGCATTTCTGAATGGAAGGATTCGACTGCTAATTAAAATGAATAGGAGCATTCCACTCCTCACTTGGCTTGATAAGGCATAGCCAGTTAGACAGGATGACTTTCTTTTAGCTTTCACGGTATGCAGGTGGCAGGAGTGAACCTTGAATCTGTCAGACATGCATAAGCAAGTTGCTAAGCAATGGAGGAAAGACATTGGGTCCAAATAGCCAATGAATTCCTAATTGTGCCAAGGGGTAGAATGCTGTTGGCCAAGGTAGATAGTGTGTATTAATGTAATTGGACCATCCAGTTTGTATGACAGATTAAGGGGGAAACTAATCTTCGAAAATAGTATATCAGATGTGTTCATGTGATGTAATTTTAGAGAGAAGTTGGAATCCATCCGACATCTCTCTCCCAATGTGTATTGGTCAAATAAAGAACGTCTTTTACTGCATACTGTCTCTCGCAAGTTTGTAATACTTGAATTCAGCTGAATGCAAGACCCCCAGAGGGAAGCCTCCCAGAAAATTCTCCTAACAAGGCCTACCCAACAACAGGCATGTTATTGCTGTGCAAAAACAAGCCATTCACAGGCTGAGTGCTGAAGCAAGAACAGCCAATGCAAAAATTATGGCAAGATTGGTCACATAGCCAGAGTTTGCTGGAGGAAAACAACTTCTGCAGAAAAGAGTTTTTCTAAATACATCCTGGATATAGCAAATAAGAAAAATAAAACAAATTTCACCAAAATAATTTATAATATTGAAGAAAAGAGCAAAATAAATGAAGACCCAACACACAAGTCTGATGAAGAATGTATTATGGATTCAAGGCGAATCACACCGATTTTGGGTAATTCCAAAATCGAATGGGAAATCAATCAGAATGGAGGTCGACACAGGGGCTGTGGTCTCCCTAATTCCTGAGACCACCTGCAAACAACATCTGGACCATCTATCCTTAAAGCCAGCAGATGTTATTGTGAGGACCTACAGAGAAGAAACAATGCATCTCACAAGATACATCACCGTCAAAGTAGAATTAAGTGGGCAAACCCTTGTTCAAGGAAACTTTCCAGCTTTCTTGGTCGTTCTTGGTTGGAGAAGATAAAGTTGAATTGGAATGTTGTGAACAGATTAGTGGATTCTAAGACAAGCTTACAAAGCATCTTAGAGAAATTCAGTTGTGTATTCAGAGATAAACTGGAACCAATGAAAGGAGTTCAAGTGTCACTCAAGATTAAACCAAACAGCAAACCAAGAATCTTAAGGTCAGAGCAGTATCTTCTGCTAAACATCCAAAGGTAGAATCGGAATTGAGACTTGTAATCACAGGAGTTTTAGAACCCATCACTGAAACTAACTGGACAACCTCAAATAATGCCTGTAACGAAACAGGACGGCATTGTATGTATCTGCGGAGATTTCAAAACAACAATCAATCCCATTCTCTTAAACCACTACACAAGCATGACAATGGACATCAGATTGCGAAAAGGCTTACAACACAGCCAAAGAAGCACTGAAAAAGTCAGATGTGTTGTTATATTTTAACCCAAAGTTGCCACTACAAGTTGCCTGTGATGCATACCACATAGAGTTGGAGCGGTGGTGTTCACACATGCCATCTTCTGGGGAAGAAAGACCAATAGTTTTTGCATCGTGTACTCTAACAAGTGCTGAATCAAACTACGCACAGTTGGAAAAAGAAGCACTGAGCATTATATTTGGACTAAGGAAATTCCATCAATACCTTTATGATCATCACTTCACATTGTTAATAGACCTTTAACAACCATCTTCGGGCCATACAAAAGTATTCCATTGCTCGCTGCAAGCAGACTTCAGAGAAGGTGGTTAATACTGTCAGCACATTCATATGAAATCAAATATCTTCAATCTGAAAGCCATGTCAATGCAGATGCATTGTCACATTTACCTTTACATGCTGGACACGTAGCACTTTTACCTGTCAGAGACAGACAATGTTCCAGTGACGGCTGCTCAAGGCCAATGACAGACCAGAAAAAATCCCACGGTGGGGAAGCTATTGGAAATGGTGTTAAAGGGGAGAACAGCAGAAATGCATCCCAATTTAAATCCATGCTTCCAGAAGTTGACAGTACAGGGCAGATGCCTGTTGTGGGGGATGCGAGCAATAATTCCTCCAAACTTGTGACAAAAAGTGTTGGAACAATTACGTGAAGGACACCCAAATATAGTTCAAATGAAAGAACTGGTGAGAAGCCACTTCCGGTGGACTGGACCTGATGCCCAAATTGAGGAAAAAAATCAGACTGTGCCAGTCATATGCATGGGTAAGAAACACACCACCATTGTCCCGATTACATCCATGGGAGTGGCCTAAAATGCCTTGGCAATGTTTACACATTGACATTGCAACTCCATACAAAAGGCACATGTTCATGATTGTCATTGATGCCCACTCAAAGTGGTCAGAATTGATCATAGAATCATAGAATCTTACAGTACAGAAGGTGGTCATTTGGCCCATCGAGTCTGCACCGACCACAATTCCACCCAGGCCCTATCCCCATAACCCCATGCATTTACCCTAGCTAGTCCCCCTGACACTAAGGGGCAATTTAGTATGGCCAATCCATCTAACCTGCACATCTTTGGACTGTGGAAGGAAATCGGAACACCCAGGGGAAATCCACACAGACACGGGGAGAATGTGCAAACTCCACATAGACAGTGACCCAAGCTGGGAATCAAACCCAGGTCCCTGGTGCTGTGAGGCAGCATGCTAACCACTGCGTCACCGTGAAGTCAACAACTGCGGAACAAACCAATGAAAAGATTGATGAGATGTCCGCCAGATCTGGGAAACCAGAACAAATTGTAAGTGATAATGAACCACAATTCATGGCTCAAGAGTTTGAAGACTATCTAAAGCAGAGTGGTATCCAACACACAAAATCAGGACCATATGGACCTTTGATGAATGGTTTAGCCGAAAGATTCATCCAGTCCTTGTAGCATGTACTGAAAGCCTCCAAGGACAAAGGTCCATTAAATGGCCATCTAAACAGTTTCTTGGTGACATATCGCTACAGCACATGCGACAACACAAAATTTTCCAGCTTTACGACTCATGAAGAAAAAGCTGAGAATAATTTTTGATTTACTCATACCACAGGAGACATCTGTGGTATGAGTAAATCAGTCACAAATCCTACGATGGGGATCGTACTGTGGATTCTGGAATCTGAAACAAAAACATGAAATGCTGGAAAGTCTCAGCAGGTCTGACAGCATCTGTGGAGAGAGAATAGAAGCAACGTTTTGGGACTGGATGGCCCTTCATCAGAGTTCTGGACTGCGGGAGATGCAAGAAATATAGTGGATAGCTTGCTCCAACATGGGGTGCTGCGACCTTGTGGCATCAACCAATAACTCACCTAACTGACCCGTTCGGAAACCAGATGAGTCATGGCGGTTAACAATTGACCATAGAGAACTTAAAAAAAGAATAGCTGCTGTCTCCGCAATAGTAGCCACTAGCCCTGAAACACTCATAAAACAAATGCCGAGAGCTAAATAGTTCACGGTTCTCTATATTAGTAATGGCTTTTGGTTTGTACCCTTGGCTAAGCAGTGCCAACATAAATTTGTGTTAACATTCCAAGGACACAGAAAACATGGATTTGCCGCCCCCAGAGATTCAATAACATCCCCTCGATCTTTCACCAAAGAACGGTGACTAGATTACAAGGGTTCTCATGTCCAGAATGTTTAGGACAGTACATTGATAACTTGTTACAAAGACCAGGGAAGAGCACCCAGCAGTCCTGGGTGAATTATTAGCTCTAATAACCCAGCTAGAAGTCAAGGCAAACCCTAAAAAGGCCCAAATAATGAGAGGAAAGGTATCATATTGGGCATTGTGTTATCAGCAGGAATGCATTCCATAGATGACAAACTAATGTGTATGACGTCAATTCCCTATCCGAATGGATATGTAATCTCTACAATCAATTTAGGATTGATAGGGTATTGCAAATTGATTATGCAGGTCAATTGTTAGCCTGCAAAGAACATCCCAGTCATAATATACACCATCAGCAAATAGGTAGAGGCCTTTCCTACGAAAAGCAACACTGCAGCCACCTTTGCAGCAAATCTTCACAGGATGGGGATTATCTAGGAGTATAGACTTGGACCAAGGGTCACACTTTACTGCCCAAGTAATGCCATCAGCAATGAAATCGTGAGGAATACAACAGAAATTCCATATAGCCTATCATCCGCAATCCAGCAATATTGTAGAAAGAATGAACAGAGCTTTGATAACTATGCTAAGCAAAGTAGTACAGCAGAACAGTACAACCAGGGGCAGTGTTACCTTATGTCCTAATGATAGTGCAAAACACTGCATCCAACTCTACTGGATTTACATCCCATGAACTAATGACGGGAGGAAGATGTGAGGGATTAAGTTCTTATTAGGAATAGATTTACCAGAATCACAACTAGAAGCTATCGATCACGAGATCGATATAAAGCAGCTGGTAAAAACTTTACAAGCACTACAGTTAGCAGTAGCTTTGAAATTGGAGAAAAGGCAACAGCAAAGGAAAGCTTATTTTGATGGAATGACAGAACTACGGATAGGAGAGCTAGTAATGGTGAGAATACAACAGAGAGTTTTCTGGCCCCAAAATTTGCAGGACCATACAGCATCGTGGACAAAGCTAGTCCCTCAGTATACACAGCCCTGCTAAACAATGGAGGAAGTAAGTGGTATCACATCAATCAATTAAAACTATACAAGGGATCACAAGGGAAACAGGCAGGATTCCACAAAGAATGTCACTCAGGAACAGTTCAGTTGGATGCTTTGATGATGCAGAGGTTCGGGAAAACTCAAGTGGAAGTGCAGATGGGTTTGTAGATGTGAAAAGGAATAAAGATGATGAGTATGGTGAGGAAGACATGGGGATGTCAGAGGAGGAATGGAAAGCCATTGCAGGCTTGTTAGCCAGAGGGAATAAGGAAGTATTTGATGGCCCCACAGATGAGGAGGACTTTGAGGGTTTTTAACTGATAGGAACTGATATTGCCTTGATTTGCCCCAACGTAAGGGAGCAACTTCATGAAGTGGCTCGTGATATTCGGACTCTTGTGCCGGACAATCTGGACCGCAAGAGCCAGCCAAACAATTGTCTACAATAGGACAAGAGATAAGAGGCGCTAACTATGGGCCATTCAGCAGGATGAATCCAAGAGATAATTGATTAACAGTACAATATTACTGATAGAATTTCAGTGGCTGAGAAGAAAGGAGGATAAAAGGCTTACAACCGTTCAAGGCAGGAGAACCCAAAAAGAGAGACTGGGACCAACTCTCCAGATGATTGCCTGATGAGAGACTTTGCGAAGGAGCACCCCTGCACCAGGCCTGATCAACCTGAGGACAGATGGGTAATATCACATAAACTAAAACTATTCTTCTGTGTGCACGCAATTGTAGTATTTTATTAATAAGTTGCTTTTAGTGCAGTAAAGCATTGCGACTGTTTAAACTGAAATTTGTGTCACGGTCCTGTTACTCGATACCAATCGAAAGTGGCAGCACGGTAGCACAGTGGTTAGCACTGCTGCTTCACAGCTCCAGGGACCTTGGTTCGATTCCCGGCTTGGGTCACTGTCTGTGTGGAGTTTGCACATTCTCCTCGTGTCTGCGTGGGTTTCCTCCAGGTGCTCCGGTTTCCTCCCACAGTCCAAAGATGTGCGGGTTAGGTTGATTGGCCATGCTAAAATTGCCCCTTAATGTCCTGAGATGTGTAGGTTAGAGGGATTATTGGGTAAAATATGTAGGGATATGGGGGTAGGGTCTGGGTGGGATTGTGGTCGGTGCAGACTCGATGGGCCGAATGGCCTCTTTCTGTACTGTAGGGTTTCTATGATTTCTACGATTCTATGAAAGTGTGGGATGTGCTTTTGGACACAGGTCAATACCTACACCAATCCTTTGCAGCCTCTTTGCATTCTCCCCAACACTCTTTCTTTCCCATCTTACTTTTTCTCTTTAGCAAATTCAGATATATTATATTTGAACCTCTCATCTAAGATATAAATATAAATTGTAAATTGTGGAGGCCCAAGCATTGATCTTTTTGGTACTCTGTTAGTTACAGTATGCCAATATAAAAATGGTCTGTTTGCTCCTACTATCTGTTTTGTGTCAGTGACCCCAGTTCTCAGTCCATGCTAATATATTATCCTCAAATCCGAATTGTGTGTGATAACCACGTGTGCCACATTATCCTGACAGAGAGTAATGTGAGACACAATACATAATGCACTTTGCTAACCTCAGCTTCTGTTACCTGATATTGTTCCCAGTAGATGCAAACAATTACCTGGATTGCTAAACTTCATGTTCTGTCCTTCAAGGTTCAACTTTTAGCATTAATTCCTTTGTACTGGTTAAAAATAAGGTGTTTAAGAATTTTTGTTACTATACTTTCCTGGGTTAACTGAAGTTCAACAATTATACAAGGAAGGTATGAGTGATTATGGCCCAGCCTGTAAGCCATTTAAAATACAGATAATCATTACTGGGCATAGAGTATATGACCCATTCATTCTGACGAGTGGCAGTGGGGTTTTGAGAATAGAACTTTAGTCCAAAGGAAGCCATTGGGCTTGAATATTGACTTTAGTTGGTTAAAATAAAAGGTGGAACAAACTTGCTGGCTTAAAGGTTTGCAATAGATCAAACCTTACATAGCAGTTGAGAGGGCGAAGTCGAGCCACTAAAACAAATATATTTTGTCCATGCATTTTCATAAATACTGCTTCAATTTAAATTTTCTTGAAGTGGAAGTCTCTCTCTATATCCACCCACCCACCTCCCCCCTCCAAAAAATCATGTCGCATGACACAGAAAAATCTGAGTTCACAAACAAAGTGAACTTGTATAAATGATTCTGCCATAATGTGTTGCTGCAGGGAAAGGCAGTTTCAGCAACTGAGATCAAGCCAGGGGTTTGCATGTTAAATCATAGAATCATAGGATGTGGGGTGGGGATGAGCTGAAGAGCAGGAAATACAAACAAAGAATAGTTAAGTGAAAACATGGAAGGATTTATAGTTAAATATTGTGCTATGAAACCAGTTCACTGTAATAATGTTCTCATTGAAGGTAACACTGTTGTAAAGAAGAATGAAGTATGTATTTCAGTGAGGAGGAGATAACATGACCTCCAAAGCTGGGATGTAACCTCCAGTTGACTGAATGATGGTTTTATTAACCTGCAACTGGAAATAAGGGAACAAGTTGAGTTTGCTTTCACTTTATAGTTGTCTATTATTTCAGCTATGCTCTGAACCCCAACATGAACATAGACCAACAAATATTGAATCCATGTTGTAGCAATGCAATTACACACAGCACAAGTGAAAATAATAACTCTCAGATAAACCCATTTTTGTACACTTACCAATGTCTTGTTCTGTCTCAGCGTCAATTCCCCCAATCTTTGTTGTTCCTTCCTAAAATCGTGAAGACATTGAAATTAACTGCATATCCTCATCAAGCAAAAAAACTCTCAGAATTGCATCAGAGGGAGAAGAATCCAAAACCCTTTTTCAAAATCAGATGCATTGCACGGTATACATGTATAAACAACAAGCTTGAGAGAAAGTACAATATTGGAGTTGTAAATCTTAATGTTTAACATTAAACTATCATTTCAAGTCAGGTTATATTTACATTGACATATATCAAAATCCCAATACATTTAATATGAAAATAATTTCTATCTTTTCATGAGAGCTTCATAAAGAACATTCAGAAAGTTAAAAATTCAATTCAAAAGACACAGCAGTTGACACAGTAAGGATTTCTTCATTACTAAGCACATCACAACAGATGGGAAAAACAACATAACCAACCAAATTATGGGTCTCATAGCTCTGCTTGTTCCAAGGGTATCTTTCAAAACATTTTTGAGAAAGAGTGAGGAGATAGTTCATTAAATAGCAAAGAACCATAGCTGGGTGCTATTTATGTTTTCACTAGTAGTCACATTCTGGATGGTGAAAACTACAATCTTGAATACATTTTCTGAAAGGGCGGTGGAAACAGATTCAATGGTAATTTTTTCAAGAAAGGATTTGGATGTTTCCATGAACAGGAAACAATAATTGCAGAGTATGGGGAATACATAGGGAACAGGACTAATTAGATAGCTCTTTCAAAGTTAGCATGGGCCTGGTGGGCTGAATGGCATTCTTCTGAGCCATTTGCATAAAACACATGAATATGAAAATAGTAAAATTAAATAAAAGCCAAATAGTCTGATGATTTGGAAATAGGTTATGGAAATATATACTCCAGAGATCATCCATGCTGTTTCCAGATGTTGTATAACTCACAACTCTGCAGACAGGCAAGGGTAGGGCAGTTGGGAAATTGCTTGTAATGCAGGAAACCAGCAGACTTGGGCAGGGACCCTGAGGCATACAGATGTTCAAATGTTAATATAGCTGCAGTCAATTGCTTTTACAGAGAAAAATAACTTCTGAAGTTATCACAGCAATCACTTTAATTTTAATTGGCACAACACGTAGAAGGACAAATGATTAGTAATGGTTTCCTTACTTACAGCTCAGGAGGTCCAATAGATAAAGAAGTCAAACAGAAGAGAAAAAGAAAGGTAATTCAAAGAGGGGAAAATGTGGCGGGTAACACTGTCTTCTCTTTAAAAGTATTGATTTATCAGCTATAGCTTCTGACCTCTCTTCATCACAGCCTTTCTCCTTTTCTATATTTTAACAATATTACAACGGTCGTAGTTCTTCTGATCTTCATTCTATCTAAATTTCAAATATACCAACCAAGAGTGTACTGAAACCAAACCCAACTGCACAATCTCATACTTAAACTCATTGGGTGGAATTCTCCCAAAAAAAGTGCCGAATTCGTGTAAAAACTGGAGTAAATCCCGCTGCTTTTTTCAAAATGAATCTCCCACACTCTGTGCATCGCCGAGTGATCTCGTGTAAATTGTGATAAAATGCTGGGGGCTATTCCCTCTGGAGAGGTCGGGATGATAGCGCTGAACGGCCCATCTGTCAGCGCAGAGATCAGCGCATGCGCAGTAACCTAACACTGCTGGCCTCTTGATCGCTGGCCAGCTCAATTGCTGCTTAGCCCCGCAACCCCACAATGCTACCCCGACCCCCCATGCTCTGATCGTTGGCTAGCAGGCCCGGAGACTGCAGTGAGTCACCTGATGAAGGAGCAGCACTCCATAAGCTCGTGATACCAAATAAACCTGTTGGACTTTAGCCTGGTGTTTATGAGACTTCCTGC
This sequence comes from Mustelus asterias, assembly GCF_964213995.1. Lineage (NCBI taxonomy): Eukaryota > Metazoa > Chordata > Chondrichthyes > Carcharhiniformes > Triakidae > Mustelus > Mustelus asterias. Next base: position 28,417,890 of record NC_135818.1, read on the forward strand.
GGTTTCTTCATCAAGGTCCATCATTCTATTCTCCAGAATGAAACTGACCAGGGTCAAGGCAGAGGCTATCAATCAGTACTTCATATACTTTCTATTACTTACATGTGGTCCAACCTCTGTGGCTTGCGCAAAGATAGAGGCAGCCTGCTCCTTCCTCTGCTCTGAAACATGAGATGCAACTGGCGGATATTCCCTGGGCTTTGGCCCTGCCAAAGACTGCCTCACCTGTACTTGTGCACATCAGACTTGGTCGTGCATAACACAGTGTGCGGCTCTGGCTGAGGGGATACCATACCCATGAGGGGAAGCAAGGGTGGTGAAGTGGGGATGCCTTGAAAAGAGGCATCTCCACTGCCATCAGCCCATTCTCTATCTTCTCTCTCAGGATTCACCTGCACATCCCTGCGAACCAAAAATAGGAAACCACTTGGCTGCACAACAGTGTGGTGTTCAGCTCAAAATGATGCTTTTCTTGATGAGCTGTAAACTGAGTGTGTGTTGGCCATTGGGCATGGGCCAGCATACATTGGTGGCCTACCTACCTCAGCCAATCTTTCAATGGAGCTGGTCACCAGCACAACTGCCTGAGACATTACAGCACTCATACCAGATGTGGACTCCTCAATTTTCTGTGCTAGAGTGTGCATCTGGAAATTCTGGTAGAAGCTCACACATTGTTGATCCACAATTACTCATTTGGGTATGATTCCTGTCCAACTGAGCAAAGCTTGGAGTGTTCTGCACCCTGACCGGGACCCTCCACTGTTATAATCTGCTGTCCTATCTAACTGTTAGGCTGGATCCACAGAGATGTGTGTATCTGCATGGACAGAGGGTGCACATAGTGCATCCTCAGAGTGCTGCTCCTCCTCCGAGGACTCACTGGTGTCCTCTGTCATCCTCTCCACTGGTACTCGTCGGTGGCCTATAGGAGATGAAAGACATGAGCTGATGCTGAATGTAGGTGAAACCGGTTCTAAGATAGCATAGTGCAGGTCAGGACTACTGATTGACATTGATTTAACACAGGGACAGTTCAGTGCCATGTGGCAGTGTGATATCTAATGCTGTCACCAGAACTTTGGGCCACTGCCACCTCTCCATTGGAAATGGTTTGTACAGGTGTCACCTGTCAAAGTACAGGCCTTCCTTCTCCACTGATGTTAAGGTGGCCATGGCTGAAGGTCTATCCCCAGTTCTCAGTTTTACCCTGGTGTGGTGGGCTCTCTTCTCCTACAAATAGAAGAGATTTAGGAATGCAAGGAGTGAGCTGATTGGTGAGGATGGAGAGTAAACATTTGAGGGAGGTGACTGTGAGGAATAGGAACAAGATGGCAATAGGATGAGGGTGAGTGTGAATACTTTCTGTTGAGAATGAGATTTGAGGAGGAAGCTGGAGAGGAAGTAATGTGCATGACAGCAAGGTCAGAGGAGTGTTAAGCAGGACAAGGCTTGGGAGGTAAGAAATTGCCAAATGAGATTTGGAGGACACTCACATTGTCAGACCCGGAGGTGATTAAGCCTTTTCCAGCACTGGATTCAGGTCTTTGGCATCTTACTGAGTTGCTCATCACCTCTGCAATCTCCAGCTGGTTGGCCTCCTCCAGCAGTCATTAGGGAAGAAGGCTTCTCTGTGTTCACACTGTATCAATCATCGCCCCCAAAGACAAGTCAGGGAATTGGAGAGGTGGGGAGATGTTATGTTTGCATATCTTCCCTCTGTTCCTCAGCTCCTTTCTCACTCCCACTGCTGCCATTGAGCAAAGCTTGCCAAGGTCCCTTTAACTGGAGATCCTTCAATGTTTTTGTAGATGCATATCCTGCTCACCCTCTGCGTTGGCATAGTAAGTAATGTACTATAATTAAGGGCTGTTTATTAAATCTGTAACTCTTCTTTAAGTCCTCTCAATCCAGCTGGTGTGCCTCACTATGAACTTTAGCCCATCACTGTCAAGATCTCTGTGGAAATGCATTGAAAGGTTTCTTGACAGAATGATAAGGCGTGATCCTCAATTCTACAATCATTCACAGCTAGGAAAATTATGGAGTGGTTCCAAGAGACAAGGCAGCACAAATTCGTACCAGAAAATAGAAAGGCTCCACCTGCACTTCCTCCTACCTGATCTACAGTAGCATAAGCAAAAGAAGCAGATAACCCACCAATTAGAAGGTCTCATACAGGAATCTTTGAGAGAGAAAAATATCACTAGGGGGAATATGTAATGTTAAGGAATTAAATCAACAGTAAATCAATTCAAAACAGGTCTGAAATCTTACCCTAAGATGGTAGAGAGCAACACCTGTACTTAATATATCCTCATCCATTGCTATTAAATGAGGTAACATGGAGGCAACAATCACCCCTGCCTTCCGTCTGTTTATGTCCACATAGTATTCCTCCATAATTGTTTTTGTGTCTTTCCATCGGTCTGTCCAATCTTTGGTAAACTGGTCTACCTGAGAATGACCACAAGAATTCATGTCATCAGTATTTAATCTAAGCTACATCGAACAAAGGTTATAAACAGCATTATTTAGGTACTTTTATACAATGAATTGTAATAAATAAGAAAACATTCAGACAATCTGATTGCCCCTTCAATGCCTTAACATATTAATCATGGTTCAATGTTAAGAGTCACCGAGTCACCCATGGTAAAGAAGGAGACCATTCAGCCCATCGATTGCATGCTTCCACAGAGCAGTCCACTCAGTCCCATTCCCCTGCTCGACCCCCATAGCCTGGCAAGTTTATTTCCTTCAAATTCCAATCCAATTTCCTTTGAAATCACTGATTGTCATTGTTTCCACCACTTACATAGGCAATGAGATCATTCACACTGAATGTATAAAAATGTTTTTCACTTGTTTCCCCCTACATCTCTTGCCCAAATGTTAAATCTGTGTCCCCTCGTCCTCATGTCACCAGGTCATGGGAATAGTTTTTCTTGTCTACCTTATCTAAACATGGCATAATCTTATAAAGCACTATCAAATCTCCCCTCAATCTTCTTTGCTCCAAGTAGAACAATCCCAGCTTCTTCAACCTAAGTTTGTAGCTAAAATGTCCCATTCCTGGAACCATTCTAGTAAATTTCCCCTGTACTCCCTCAAAAATATTCACATCCAAAACTGGATGCAATACTCTCGGTCCTAACCAAAGCTACATATAGCGTGACATCCCTGCTTTTGTACTCAATGCCTCTATTTATGAATCACAAAACTCTGTATGCTTTGCTAACCATTCTCTCAATGTGTCCTGCCATATTAAAATATCAATACACCCCTAGGTCCCTTCGTTCCTGCATGTTCTTTAGAACTGTGTCATTAAATCTATATTGCCACTCCCTATTCCTTCCGGCAAAATGCTTCACCTCAGTTTTCTGTATTAAATTCCATCTGCCACTTGTTAGTCTATTCTGCTAGCCTACCTATGTCTGTTGCAGTCAATTAGTAGCCTCCTCACGTTTGCCACTCCAAGCTTGATACCATTGACAAATTTTGAAATTTTACTTGCATTCCAATAGCCATCTTATTTATATATAGCAAAAAAAGCAGCAGACGTAGAACTTACCCTTGGGGGATATCACTGACTACAATCCTCCAGTCTGAAAAAATAACCATTTACCATGACTCCCTCTTTTCTGTCCTAAGTCAATTTTTCATCCAATTTGACACAGATCATCCTATTCCGTGAGCCTCAATTTGTTAGCCAGTTTTAAATGGAACTTTGTCAAATGCTTTCTCAAAATCTGTAAGGACAACATCCATTGTATTTCCTTCATCAACCTATTCTGTTACTTCATCAAAAAATTCAATTAGATTAATCAAGCACAATCTGTCTCCTACAAACAGCGCTGACTCTCAGTCAACTCAAACTTCTCCAAGTGCCTGTTGATTATTTTCCCTGATTGTGAATTCCAAAATATTACCCACCACTAATGTTAAACCAACTTGCCTGTAGTGCTAGGGCTGTCCTTACCTTCTTGAATAAGAAATAACATTTGCCACTCATCATTCAGAAGATTATGGCAAGCCCTTCTGTTATCTCCACTCCGACATCCTAGGATGCAAGCTATCTGGACAATGTGATGTATCCACTCTCAGTACAGCCATACTCTCCCATTACCTCTTCCCTCTCAATTTCACCCCATCCATTACATCCACTATCATCGCTTCTTCCTTAGTAAATACTAGTACAAAATACACATCAAGTATTATAATCCTGCCCTTTGCCTCTAAGCAGGTATCAACATCTTTGTGCCTAATAGGGTCCACTCCATCTCTTACTACCAGCTCACAATTTATACGCATAGAAGATGTCTGGGTTCCCTTTTACAATGACTATCATTCTATTCTCATATTCTTTATTTGCCAGTCTTACTTTCCTCTTCATTTTCCCTTCCAACACATTGTATTAGAATGGTCCTCACTTGAAGATTTCAATTGACATGCATCATGCAAAACCTTTTGTTTTGTTTCATCATATTCTTTATCTCATGTCTTCCATGGAGCCCTGATTTTAGTTCTTCTACCTTTCACCTTTGTTGCAATTTTTCTGGCCTGCATCTGAAGCATCTCTGGTTTAAAGATCGCTCATTGTCCCTGCTATAGTTTTTTTTTCCTGTCAGCCTTTGGTTCCATTTTACCATGGTTAGATCCCCTGTCATCCCATTAAAATAGCCCACTCCAATTTATATGTTCCACTTTAGGTTGTTCCTTGCTCTGCTGTATTACTAGTCCAAATACTAATATATAAAGATTACTCTGATCCAAGTGTTCTCCCACCTACCTGTGGTCCACTTGCCCACCTCATCACGCAATACTAGATTCAACAATGCCTCTTTTCTAGTTGGGTCGAAAACGCAGGTTGCGATTTAGCGGCCCTGTTCATCACAGGCACAAATCCCGTAATGGCTACTAATTCTTGCGAGTGGTCAGAAATGGGATTTGCGTCAGCAAGATCTTAGTTTGGGACTTTCCCTGCTCCCACCGGTGATATGATCAGGTTCATGGATTTCTGATTTCCGTACATTTTAATAAATTAACTTCTACTCACCTGCCTTGACACTAACATCTGCACACGCCTTATCCTCCCACCTAGTCGGCATGATGTCGTGCCGGCACAAATCAGTCTTGATGATCACGCCAAAGGCGCACTGTGAGGTGTAGCCCCTGGGTGGTGTGGGACGTGGCTGGGCACTGCCCCCTGGCACTGGCAACCAGGGCAGTGCCAAGGGTGGACCCTTTGGGAGCCCCATATGTGTTCCATATATGTGTGTGTGAAGGTGGCGGGGGGGGGCAATGCCTGTGAAGGGGGAGGGGTGGGGTGCATCCTAATCCTAGGGGGCAGGCAGGCTTGCCCTGATGCTTGAGGGGACGGGTTAGAATGGAGCCTGCAAAGGGGCTGGGGGTGGTGCCAGTGATGAGGAGGGGGCTGGAGCCTGTGATGAGGATGGCCTTGATGTCTGTGAGGAGGAAGGGGTGGGGGACCCTGAAGGTTCCCCCTGAAGTCAATGGATATTTGAATGGCTCGTTGCATCTACTGTGGGACAGCACTGCAAAATTCTGGCCAAAATATTTGTTCAATGTCTCGGCCATTTCCTCATTCTCCATGATAATTTCTCCTGTCTCTCTTTCTAACGTCCCATCATTTAATTTAACTATTCTCCTCCTTTTATATACTTGTAAAACCTTTTAAAATCTGTTTTTAAATTCCTGGCTAAATACCTTTACCCCCAGTTGGGTTCCATGACATACTGTTCCAGGAAACTGTCACAAAAACATTCGACAAACTCATCTTCCAGGCCATCTTTTCCCCATTGATTGGTCCAGTTGTGAAGAAAGATGTTATTATTTTTCACATTTCTGGGGTTTATCCTGTTATTCTGTGAAGCAGGTGTGTATTGAGAGCAATTGTGTGTTGGGGGCTGAGTGTGCCAAATTCCCCACAAACGTTATATTGTCCTTGTTCAAGCTCAAATAATTTGAGGGGGCAGTGCCAAGAGTGGACCCTCTGTGAGCCCCGTATATATATGTGTGTGTATGTATGTGTGTATATGTGTGCACGTTGGAGGCAGTGTGTGTGTGTATGTGTGTGTTGGGGGCTGTGTGTGTGTGTACAAAATTTAATTAAGCTGGGGACTGAGTGTCTACAAGGGTTAGGACAAGAAAAGATACAAAGTCTGAGGTCACGTATCAACAACACAAGAACATCTTCTTTCCTGCTGCCATTAGACTTTTGAATGGACCTTCCCGCAATAAGTTGATCTTTCTCTACACCTTAGCTATGATTGTAACACGACATTCTGCATTCTCTCCTTTCCTTCTCTATGAACGGTATGCTTTGCCTGTATAGAGTGCAAGAAACAGTACTTTTCACTGTGCACTAATACATGTGACAATAATAAATCAAATCAAATCAAACATTAAAGAAGTCAAAGTGTGAAAGGCATGCACTTGAAGTAAATATGACCAAGTTGAATTTTCAATAAGTAATTAAGCCGTAGGTAGAAATCAGGAGATAGTGAGGATTTGGATTTTTGAAGTAAGGCAAGGTTATTCAATTTTATTTAAGCCGAAAGTGAGAATAATAGGAAGAACATGAAATATTTTATAGTCTGGGAAAGTAAGAAGAGCGAAGAACAATGGACTCAAACATGAAAGAGGCCGAATAATACTTATGGAGAGGGCGGGAGCTGTGTTTGGGGATGACTATGTGAGACTTCCTGGGGTGATGGCCTGTGCTGGAAAAGAGCTTTGAAGAGGCAAGGTGAGGCAGATTTCCAGCCAACCCAGAAAAGTGTCTGTTTTTCAGAAAGCAGCGTTTTGTTTTGAAGTTTCTTAAATTTCCAAAGCAGAGTGGGAGTGTGAGAGAAGCCCTGTGACACAACTTCCCTACAGCAACAGTGAGCTTGCCTTGTGGTAATATTACTGGAATTTTTATAGTTAAATATCTATAAGGGATGATTGCCTAAAGGGCTGTTTATTGATGAATCAAACCAAGTGGGAAGTCTTTTTGAGGGAATGTTCTGTAAGACTAATTTTAACTGTGCAAATGTAATCTTGGTGTTAAGTTTTCTTTTCTTTGTCAATAAATGTTTCAATTTAGTGTGTAGAATACCAAGAGTGTTACTGGAATTTGTGGCTTCTGAATTCAGTAAATGTATCTTCTCATCATCAAAATACAAAAAGCGTTGCAATGCGTAGCATTAGTTTACCTTTGGGATTTGGTTTGCACGGAAATTGACATCTGCCGGATCATAATTCAACCTATTGTTCAGTTTTAAATTCCCCACAAACGTTGTATTGTCCTTGTTCAAGCTCAAATAATTTCTTGTTTAATACTCTGTCCAACGGAATAACCACTGCAAGGAGGTTGATAAACTACTCCCAGCAGTGTTTTCTGACTCTTCCCATTCCTAATCTCTACACATATTGATTCTATTTCCTGATTTTCTGAGCCAAGATCCCTTCTCACTTATGTCATCCTTTATTATTAGGACTGCCCTTCCTCCTTTTCTATTCCATCTGTCTTTATAGAATGTTGCGTATCCTGGAATTTTTTTCTCAACCTTAGTTACCTTGTAATTATGTCAATGTAATGGTGATTAGATCTAAAACATTTGTCTCCATTTGTGCCACTAATTTACATATCTTATTTTGTTTTATACAAAGAATAGAACCAACCTTGAGTTCATTTTGAAGTAGTATTTCTGTTAGGCTTCCATCTTTCTCATCACTTAAAGAAGGACTGGAGTTTCGCTGCAAAACAACATTATAGATTATCTTAGCTTTTGTGTTAAATTGATTGAATGAACAATCCATGTGCACAACTAACAGGATCATGGCTGCCACAGTAGTTTTTGAATATTGAGATGAAACTAATGAAGAACATCGTAACTGTGCTCGAGTAGTGAGATAAGGTCCCAGCAAAACCTAGCAGAATCATTCAGGAACATTACAGCAATCGTTTTGGTTGCTTTATTTAACACAATTGCTATCTATCAAGAGCTTTGAAACAAGCCTGTTATCTGCCTTTCTGACGAGCATAAAAAAGTTACCTATTATCTAACAATACAACAATTAGATGAACCTAGATCTATCCTCTTAGTTTACCATTGAAAAATATTTACACAGGTCATTTTCTGCACTTAAATTTGCCCTATTTTTCTCTCCCTCACACAAAACCAACTTTAACTCTTAATTGTTGGTTTGATTTAGTTGCCCTTCACCTTTAGTTGCCATTTCCCTGAATCAAAAGATCTGAGTGAAGACCTATTCCAGGGCACCAAATCTACGTTATCACTTCACCTGAAGGACTGTTGTAGTGAAGGTGCCATCTCCGAGCTTAGGCGAGTGTGAATAACTACATGGCACTATTCAAAAAAGGACATGGGTTCCTTGAAACCGTCAACCAATATTACCAAGATCACTTTTGTAACTACTGTGTGCTTGCTGTGCACAAACTGGCTGCTTATTTACCTACAAAACAGCAGCGACTATACTTCAAAAGTAATTCACTGTCCATGAAGCATTTTAGTATACACCCTGACCATGTTAAAGTTACTTTATAAATGGAAGTCCTCTCTATTTCCTTTCAGGATTATTGTTTTTATGCAGATTGTCAACTGCAAGGAAAGCTGAACCCACCCTGCCAATAACGAAGTGCCCTGTTGGTCAAAAAGCCCACTAAATTATAAAAAGGAGGGAAAGGGTAGCATTTTCCCTACCCTTAATAAGAGATGAAAAGCTAAGAAAACTGACCAAGTTGCTGGTACTGTGAAGCACCTTGGAACATTTTATTGTCTTAAAGGTGTGACATGAATGCAAGTCATTGCTTATCCTAAATAAGGGTAATGCTCAGAGCGCCAGATTACCCTGCATCTGTTTCATTATCAAGAATTGTGAAACGTGTTATTTATTTATCCACATTTCCCAAAACTCATAGCTATACATTCATCTCCAGGGGAAATAAACACTGATTAATATGTTCTTAAAAGACTTCAATCAAACTATGGACAAGAGAGTCCTTGCAATACAAAAAAAAAATTTGCTGGATCTTTAACATGGCAAAGAATAATAAAATGCAGTTAATGTATTTAATATATAACTTATTATTTTCTCTATGACTTGAGATTAATGTATCACCTACCAATTCAAAATTCATGAGCATGGCTTTTAATCGGTCAATCTCCTCGCGAAGTTCCCGAATCAACTTCACATTAGCATCCTGAAATGGGATAAGGGGACTCTTAAGACACTGGAATGATGTCCAGTACAATTACAAAATATATTTTATATATACCATATACAAAATAATTCCAATTTGGAGACACAGTAATTTCATTGAGGATTACCACTGCAAATATTCTCATTTTTTAAAAAACAGACTCTCACTACTGTACCATTACTGTACCACTGGTGCTGCTAAAATGCTCAGAGAACCCTACAATCCTCCAGTTTTGGATACTTATGCATCCCTGATTTAAATCGCTCCACCAATGGCTTCAGCTACTTTGGACCTAAGCTCTGGTATTCTCTCCCCAAATCTCTCAGCCTTTCACTTTGCCTTTAAGCTGAAAATCTACCTCATTGGCCAAACTTTTGGTCACCTGCCCTACAATCTAATTATGTGGCTCGATGATAAATGTTGTCCAATAACTCGCTTCTGTAGCACCTTTGAAAATTTAACTATGCTAAGACATGATGTAATGTAACTTGGTGTTTGTGCTAGTCACATTTCTAGTATTTTAGCCAACAGCCGTTCTTCATGCGTCAACAAGTTATTGGAGTGAAAACAGCATCATAGGTGAGCCAGATCCTAACCTGACATGCTGCTCACACATTCTCATGCACCATCACAAGTCATTGAATAGTGACCAGGGACCGGAAACCAGGGCTGATCTTCCCCCTCTATAGCTCAAAGGTTGTCCCAACCTCCCTTTAATTAACCTAGTACAGGCATGGTGCCTTCCTCCTTCACACGGATCAATCCAATACTCAACACCAAAATAGCCAATCTGGCAGAGTTGTTACTTTAAATGGGAACAGCAAAGACATCGCTTGAAAGCAGTGCCCTGGCAAACAACAACTAATTTCTCACCTCGTTCACACGGGGTTTATTGATAATATTCTTTGCATGTGCCGCATATCTTAAGGTGCTGATGGTTTCATTATAACTCGTGCTTGCAGGTGAGATTGCTGCAGTCAAAAAACAGAGGCTGTAATTATCATATTGTAAATCAAAAAGAGACACAAATAAAAGAACAAATAAGATGAATTGTTTGCAATTCAACACAAAATAAAGGAAAAGATCTGGGAAAGTAGATTGCCATGACAGTTGTGTTGGGGAAACACCTATATTTTATGTTGGCATGATGGCCCATTTAAGAATTAGGTTTCTGCAGCAGATTATTTCTGGTAAAGCTCCTTGGTTCCAGTAATCAAGTATTATTAAGTTGCCTGGGAGATAAACCAAAGAAAAAAGGTCAAAAAGAGGTTAATTATAGGGGTGAGTAGATGGTGGGCGCGTCTCTAGTCTCGAGCAGGATTTTAGGTTTTAGTTTGGAGTGAGTTTGCTGCAGCAGATTATCTTTTTCAAGCAGTTGCAATTGTCTGTGTGCTGGCTAGAAACATAGATGTGGAGATGCCGCCGTTGGACTGGGGTAAACACAGTAAGGAGTCTCACAACACCAGGTTAAAGTCCAACAGGTTTATTTGGTAGCAAACGCCACTAGCTTTCGGAGCGCTGTTTCTTCGTCAGGTGAGTGGGAGATCTCCCGCTCACCTGACGAAGGAAAGCTAGTGGCGCTTGCTACCAAATAAACCTGTTGGACTTTAACCTGGTGTTGTTAGACTCCTTACTGTAGAAACATAGAAACATAGAAGAAACATAGGAGGAGGCCATTTGGCCCTTCGAGCCTGCTCCGCCATTCATTAAGATCATGGCTAATCATCCAACTCAATAGCCTAATTCTGCTTTTTCCACATAACCTTTGATCCCATTTGCCCCAAGTGCTACATCCAGACACCTCTTGAATGCATTCAATGTTTTGGTATCAACTACTTCCTGTGGTAATGAATTACACAAGCTCACCACTCTTTGGGTGAAGAAATGTCTCCTCACCTCCATCCTAAATGGTCTACCCTGAATCCTCAGACTGTGACCCCTGGTTCTGGATTCCCCACCATCCAGGAACATCCTCCCTGCATTTATCCTGTCTGGACCTGTTAGATCCATGAAATCCCTCCTCATTCGTCTGAACTCCAGCGAAAACAATCCTAACCTAGTCAATCTCTCCTCATACATCAGTCCCGCCATCCCCAGAATCAGCCTGGTAAACCTTCGCTGCACTCCCTTGAGAGCAAGAACATCCTTCCTCAGAAAAGGAGACCAAAACTGCACACAATACTCTAGGTGTGGCCCCTCTAAGGCCCTGTATAGTTGCAACAACACATCCCTGTTCCTGAACTCGAAACCTCTCGCAATGAAGGCCAACATGAAGAGTTTAAAACTCTTGTTAACTGAAAGACTCCTTAAGCGAGCTGAACTTTAGGATAGCCAAGCTAAGAGTTTTAGATGTAATGCTCTACATTTAAAGGATACCAGGATCAGGAGAGTTTATTCCCAAGGTTACAGTGTTGAGATGATTGCAATGACTGGGTTGAATGGAAGGCTACAACCGTGGGATGGTTGGAGGTGTTTTGAAGGGACACCCTTGCTGGATTGGAAGAAACATTTTATTTGAGACAATGTGGAGTTAGCAGTATTCGTGTTCTTTGACTTTTGTGTAGTAAATTATTTTGTTTTGAACCGTGTATTCTGTCATTTCATTCTCTTAGTCAACACTTGGATTTTCAGATTTAAAACAAAACAAAATATTTTACTGATATCTGTTGAGATTATAACAGAATTCACCACCGTTTATCACACAAGTAGGCAGCTTCCACTCTTGGAAGTATTTTGCATTATTTCCACTTTTACACGATGCAAGGCAGTGAATTCATCATAGCACTGATGTAGAAAATAATCAAAAGAAGAGCAAACAAATTGGCTAATATTTCAAAATTATCGAGCAATGGATGATAACAATCTAGAAAAAAATGTATTACTACTTAACATGTTACCATGTAAGTACTACCATCCAGTAAAATATTTCAAAAATACATTGGTTACGCATCAGACAGTTAAAATAAATAACTCAATAAGTTGAGCATTGTAACTGTGCATCCCGTTTTTACAACAAAACAATACTGAAAATGACAAACTTGAAATAATATAGTTAAAAACATTCCAGAACATGTTTGTGCTTCTTTTGATGAACAAAGTGCAAAATATCAAAATTAACAGTTTGTGTCGAGGTCACAGGAGTCAGTAATATAGAAATGGAAACAATCTGGGCTATTACAGCTAATTAATTTCATTCTGATAGTATGTTTGTGCAAAGTTTTTGCAAGGGTAACAGATTTACTGAAATGTGCGTGTTTACTGCAGCCTCTCACATGTCCTCCTTCAATTCAGATAATGATTTGGAATCATCGTGGGATTAAAATTAACCAAACAAGAGTTTATGATGGACACAGATTCCACAATCGCCAAAAAATTCCTGTTACTGGACAAGAAACAGTCCTGAGAGTAAAAATAGTTTTGCCAGTTCCTCCAACCCAGGAGTTGCATGGCAACATACTCCACCTAGTGGCACGGTCTATATTTTATTCAGAATTATTCGAGGCTGGCTGGTTCTATGTTCGGGTGCCAAAAGGTGGACTAGAACAACTGGATTCCCAAGAGAGGCATTAGGATGATGTGGGAACAGACTATTCCTAATGGTAGGACCCACTCAGATGAAGATGCTACGAAACTTAAGGGAAAAAACAATGCAGAATAGGGGGGGGATGGGGAAAAAAAGGGAATTAAAATGTGAGGAAGTGCAATGTAATATCTGTGAGGGATGGTGACTTAACTTTGGGTTGAATATTACCCTGGACTATTTTGCATCCCTCCAGCATAATAACATTACCAGTTCCTTCCAAGTTTCTTCAAGTAGTAGCAGTGCATAGCTTGGGCAATGTTTGGAAAGGGTACTCATTCACAAAAGATGGGATAAAAAATATTTCACACTGAGAAGTTTGTAAGATAATATGTGTTTATTCAAATTTTGCTTAAGCCTCAAGTTCTGGAATTCCTTTTCTAAACTTTTCCACTTCTCGTTCTTCCTTATAATCGACCTCTTTGACCAAGTTCTTGCATATCATGTTAATAGCTCCTAATGTGTCCAATTTTGCCTTATAATGCTTCTGTGAAACACCTTGGGACATTTTATTATGTTATTGACATTATAGGAATACAAGTTTTTGCTGTTGTTGTAGATCAATTAAAGTAAAAAGTTTATTTTTTATCTGCTTTTTGAAAAGACCATGACACTCACTTGCAATCATGATGGTTTTGGAATTTCCTCCGAGGCTGTCCTTGAGAAGCCAGGTGAGAACAGAATCGCGGTAAGGAACATAACACTGGCGTCTGCTGTTCCCTGAATACGCACTGGAATGGCTTCCATTGTCTCCTTCGCTCACCACACTGTTTATACTCTGGCAGCTGCTGGACATCTGAGAATTTTGTGCTGCATAATTGTGGAAAATGCACAAATTGATGTGTATTTACTTGAAATGACACAGCGGGCCCGATTTCACCATTTTCATTCGAAGTGCTGAATCTGGGCGCAATTCAGATCCGACTTGGAAATCTGCTCTCAGGCACCCCCATACGCACTGAGCTTGAAAAAAAATATCGGGGGTCTGAATCGCACTGTGGGCGGGGCTTATCGCGCCTGAAACGATTGGAGCTTTAAACTGCGCATGCGCAGTGAGAAAAAAAAAAGTGAAAAACGCACTGCTGTCACATCGCGCCCAGGCTGCAAAAAGCAGATAAAGCGGCCTGCGAGCGAAAAGCGGGAGCAATGGCCCCCACAGACATCGCCCCACTCCTACAATATAACTGTCCCCCTTATTCACCGCCCCCCCCCGCTACCCAGACCGATCGTGACCCTCTGCCTCCCTTCACCACCACCGATCGATCGCCTACAGTGTGGCAGTGGTCCCCCTTGTCCCCCCCCACCCCCCACCAGAGAGCGATCTGGCCTCCCTCTGTCCGCCCTCCCCACCAGACAACAATCTGGCCTTCCTCTGCCCTCTACCCCTCCGCCCCCACCAGACAACGATCTGTCCTCCCTCCCCCGGCCTCCACCATCAGATGTACAGCTGACTGCCTCCTCCTCCCGCACCCCCCCACCAGAAAATGATCTGGAGCACCCGAAACAGACCTTTGCCGAGCAGGTCTGTTTCGTGCCGAATCTGGACGTGCGAACGCGATGGTAAAGGGGGAAATGCTGGTAAAGGGGGAAATGCTGGTAAAGTTGGGCGGGCAGCCCATTAATTCAATTTAAATGCATGCCCATTTCGGGCACGAATCGGATTGTGGCCATTTGCGGGCCTTGGTAAAGTGGGCATCTGCGCTGGCGCGGATTGCGTTAATGGCCTCACGCTCGATTTTACCACATTTTTGCGCCTATGCAATGGTAAAATCAGGCCCAGCATGTGTGGTTTTCTTATATTGAACATAAACAACCCTCTTTGTTGTCAGAAAATCTATAGCATCATACACAGGTTGGCTTTGGAACACAATGGCTTTTAATGTAGGCAAATAGAAAGAAAGAGACATGCATTTTCAGCAATTTTCACAACATCAGGATGTTGTTAAGTGGTTTATAGCCAATTAAGTGCTTTTGAATTATAGTTGGCATTTTACATAGCAAACCTGGCAGACAATTTGCAAGTGAGAAGCTCCACAAACAGCAACATGATTAATGAACAGATCAATGCAATAGCTGTTCTCGGGAGATGGTGGCATTACTGGACTGGTAACCCACAGAATCAGGTTAATGCCCTGCGCACATGGGTTCAAATCCTACTTCGGCAGTTGGTGGAATTTAAATTCAATTAATAAATCTGGAATATAAAGTTAGTCTCAGTAATGGTGACCATGACAACTATCATTAATTATTGTTAAAAACTCACTTGGTTCCCCAATTCCTTTATGGCAGAAAATCCTTACCTCGCCTGGCCAAGATTCATTTTATGGGCAATTAGGGGTGGACAACAAATGTTGCTTTGTCAGCAACACCCATGTCTCATAAAGGAATTTTAAAAAGTCACAAACAAGTGATAAAATGGGTAACCAGTTTCCAGTGACGTTCACTGAGAATAAGGAAAAAACCATCTGCTTTTCAAAGATTGCTGAAACAGAAAAGAAAATGGGTATAATGACATACAAATCTGACATTTGATGGAGGACTCTGAGAAGGAAACCCCTTATCTATAGCAATAGTCACTAAATGCAGGATTAAACAAGCTGACATGTGTCTGATGAATTAAACAACTTATATAAAAAAGATTCTCATCACTTCCTTGCTATTTGGCATTGATTGACAGTACTCCTAATCACTGTCATCAATAAATGGGCAATCACAAGAATGTTGTTATCTAGCATGTTATTGTGAATATTCATCACCACATGTCAGATTCTTCTGTCACTGCGGTTTGAAAAATTATGGTAATAACTTCTACTTAGAGTACCTTTTCTATTCAATTTTTTGCCTTCTGTATGGCATGTTCGTAATACTAAGAGAAAAATATTCTTGGAAGTGTTTCTTTCTTCTGATATTAAACATTGGGGATGAAATTTCAACTCTTTCACTCATGATCATATCTCGCCTTCAGCTAAACATTTCTCTATTTTGAAGTGTAGCTCTGATTTTTAAAAATTTATCAGCAAATCATGTTTTGCTGACTTCGTTGACCCTTGCTCCCTGATCCACCATTGGATGCCAATCTTTCATTCATCACACAGCAATCTTCTGAAGTTCATTTTCAAAATTAATTCATGTTGCGAGAGCTTTTCAACATTATGAGGCTTTATTTCTACTGAGTAGGGAGAAATATTTCATTGAGCAATTGGGTCAGTAACCAGAGGTTACTGGGGTGGCACGGCGGCACAGTGGTTAGCACGCAAACCAGCCTCCCATCCGTTGACTCTGTCTACACTTTCTGCTGCCTCAGCAAAGCAGCCAGCATAATTAAGGACCCCACACACCCCGAACATTCTCTCTTCCACCTTCTTCCATCGGGAAAAAGATACAAAAGTCTGAGGTCACGTACCAACTGACACAAGAATAGCTTCTTCCCTGCTGCCATCAGACTTTTGAATGGATTTACCCTGCATTAAGTTGATCTTTCTCTACACCCTAGCTATAACTGTAACACTACATCCTGCATTCTCTTGTTTCCTTCTCTATGAACGGTATGCTTTGTCTGTATAGCGCGCAAGAAACAATACTTTTCACTGTAGGCTACTACGTGTGACAATAATAAATCAAATCAAATCAAAATTAGAGCCCGGGAGCCAAGTTCAATTCCCAGCCTTGGGTGACTGTGGACTTTGCACCTTCTCCCTGTGTGTGTGTGTGTATGGGTTTCCTCTGGATGTTCTGGTTTCTTCACACAGTCCAAAGATGTGCAGGTTAGAAAAATTGGTCATGCTAAATTGCCTCTTAGTGTCCAAAGATGTATAGGTTAGGTGGATTAGCCGTGGTAAATGCACGGGGTTACAGACCCTGGGCAAGATGATCTTTCTGATAGTTGGTGCAGATTTAGTGGTCTGATTGGCCTCCTTCTGCACTGTAGGGTTCTATGGTTCTATTTAAAATAATCTGCCTTAAAGGGTAGTAGTATCAGATTCCATTGGAATTTTTAAAAGGCAATTGGATATGAAGAAGATGAACTTTCAGGGTTATGAGGGAAAAACTTGGGTTTTCAAAATTGCGATGTGGACTTGTGTTGTGAGACTTCTTACTTTTCGACATTGGACAGCTCTTTCAGGCATGGCGGGTGAATGGCCTCTTCCCGTACTGTAAGCGCATTAAATGAGTGCACTACAAAAGTAGTTAATTTACTGTGGAGTGCTTTGGGCTGTGGAAGGTTACTTGATAAATGCAAATCTTGTTTTTACTTCCAAGAATATCCTCTTTCTTCTATTCAACTATATATTTACTAACATCTTAAAATCACAGGTATTTCTCATTTTAAAAATCATTATATTACCATAACCTGATGCCAAGAGATTTAAAGGTTTGCAGCAACATCTCACCTAATGTGGAAATTACTATTCCCAGAGTAACCAATGATTTGTTAATGTTTGATCCTTCTGTGATCCTATCCTTGCAGAAATTTGGATCTGCTCTCTCACTGTAAAACATCAATTGAAGAGAAATAAATAGATTCCTTTGCGACTCAAAGTGAATAAATCTTTAGTACTTGCATCAAGTTACAACTAAGTCATTAGGGGGCAGAATTACATTATTTTCTTATGAAAACCATCATGATGTACTCCGGTTTGTCAAAGATATAAACTAAGGAAATAAGACTTATTTATTATCACTATTATTTACTTTTATTAAAAAAGACAAAAGAAAGTTAAATTCCGCATTGTGTATTTCTCCCAATATCCAAGTCTGCTCTTTAGACACCTGAATATGATTAAATGCAAGTTATTTAACATTGTATACATATTGTTATCTGTTGAGAATATACAATCTATAAAATAATTTATTTTATTTTAACTTCTCATCTTACTCTTTTGTCTGGCTGAGGAACAGGTGCCATGATATATGTTTGTATGGCTGGGGAAGCTGTTATAGTTCGACATTAAGGTTAACAATCCATTCAATAGCTTCATTTAACACAGTGGCCGGGATTTTCTACTCCTGTTTGTGGCGACCGTGTTTGGCAGTGCGACTGAAAAATATCCGAAGTGCACCTCCTGCAGCGTAAATGTAGGATGCGATTGTTCCCTCTCCTCATCTGTAGCAGGCTGCGTTTCCCACCATGCAACCTCGGAACGCCATTATAATACATTTGCATATTATTATCGGGCCCATATGCCTGAATCACACCCCCCACATCAAACTTAATTCCCAAGGAAACGCGCTGTCAAAATGGCACAAGGTACAACTGGACTCAAAAAGCCTGCACTTGGCAAGCAGAACTCCAAGGGGAGCTCAGAGATGAATGTACTGAAGCTGGTGCAGTGCTTGCGGAGCATCTCAGTTGCTTTGAGGTGCTGGGGCACAGGCTTCAATGAAGGGCTGAAGGGAGGGGACCCCTGGGCAGCCTTTAAATATGGTGCTCGGATTACTGAAGCACTAAGGTGATGGTGGGGCAGGCGAATCAGGGGCTGCTCACCAGCAATCTGATGTGAAACCCGTGCATCTTCAAGTTTTGTACAAGTGCTGCACCATACAGCATAAAAAGCTGTCAATGCTGTCAGCAGGTCAAACGCCACTTTCCCTGCCCAAAGTCGGCTTTCTGGGACAATTCTGCCCAGTGTGAACGGTTGTGATGCCACCAGGAATGGATCTCTCAGGGCAGGAATTCAGCATGTGGGTGATGGTCTCACTTGGATGGCCACCGTCACAATTTGGAGCTGTTCCTCATGTGCCACTTGTGGAGCATGTGGTCACACCCTCCCTGGCCTGTCCTCAAGCCATTGAAGATTGTCCAGAATTTCCAAGGAAGGCTGAAATCTGAGGCTTCACCACTTGAGTCAATTATCGGGTGGTGGTTGGCAGTGTTTGCGAGGAGGTGTATTACTGAGAGGCGAGGCTGCCATCAGTTTGTCGGGTGTGGAGTGTGATCCATTAGGAACTGAGGCATTTCAGCAGAAGGTGTGTTTCTTTTAGTGTCAGTGGGGGTTCTTCATTAGCTGTCAACCGATGGTGTTTGTTAAAAGAACATCTTCCCTGCATTCAGGTGCAATGTGTGCTAGCACAGGAAGCTACTTAGTTGTGATAGCCTCAACACTCCAGAATAATCATGATTTTGCAAGAATGGATATCTACCATGTTTGTGTGGCGATTGTAAGTTAGGTTGAGCAGCAGTACTCTGTTGTCTCAGGTGGTACACGCCCAAAAGGCAATCAAACCCTGGCCACTGGGCTCTATATTTAATGGCATATCTCTAAAGAGTGTGCAAAAGACACAAGGAGTTGGGAAATATGTGTGCATGGATTTTTTAAAATGGCAGATTATATTGAGGGAGTAATTAGCAAAGCTTATGGGATTTTGAGCTTCATAAATAGAAGTATTAAGTACTAAAGTAGTGAATTTATGCTAAACAGTCATGAAGCTTTGGCTCGGCCACAACAAATGAAAGGGTGCAGAGAAAGTTTACCAGAATGGTTCCAAGAATGGGGGAAGTCAGTTATAATTAACAAAAAATGTTGGAAATAAATGCAAGTCAGGCAGCATTCTGTGGCGAGAAACAGAGCAAGTTGAGATGACCCTTATTTAAGGAAGGATGCAAACGCAGTTCAGAGAAGGTTTGAAAAACCAATACCTAATGAGGAAAGGTTGGACACGCTAGCCTTGTGTATGCTGGAGTTTAGAAGAGGCAACTAAATCAAAACATACAAGATCCTGAGGGGTCTTGAGAGGGTGGATGTGGAAAAGATGGTTCTACTTGTGGGAGAATCTAGGGACCACTGTTAAAAATATGGGATCACCCATTTAAGACAGAAGTGAGGAAACGTTTTTTTCTCTCGGAGGGTCAAGAGTCTTTGGAACTCTGCTTCCACCCCTTTTGAAGAAGAGAGTCTTTGAATATCTTTAAGACAGAGTTAAATGTGGACTTGTGGTTAAATCAGATCAGCCATGATCTTATTGAATGGCAGCGCAGCTCGAGGAGCCGAGTTGCCTACTCCTAATTCTCTGACCTTTCAGGAGAATGGTCAAAAATGTCTGATAAAAGGTCATCTTGACCTGAAACATTAACTCTGTTTCTCTCCACAAATGCTGCCAGGCCTGCTGAGTATTTCCAACAGTTTTTGTTCTTATTTCAGATTTCCAGTATCTGCAGTATTTTACTTTTATATGGGGGAAATTTAGATTAGTTGGGAGAAGGTTGTTTCCCTTGCAGCAAAGGAAGTTGCGGGAAAATTTGACAGAGGTGTACAAGATTATGACAGATTTAGAAAAAGAAAACTGATCCCATTAGTTGATGGTACAAGGAGTGGGGGCACAGATTTAAGGTTTTGGGCAAGAGACATGGGGTGGGGGGGGGGGGGGTGGCGTGTTGTGTGTGGAATTGTGAAGAACTTTTTTATACAGCAAATGGTAACTGACCCGGAACCTGCTGCCTACGAGAGTTGTTGAAGCAGAGATATTCAATGATTTGTTATAAAAACAATATTTAGCTTTAGGACCTTCAATTCCTAACAAACCCTGGACTTTCGTGCATGTGGGGACTGGGAGTGGGCTGCACATGCACAGTTCTGCAATTTATTAGTCTTTCAGGCTCAGGGGTGGCATGGTAGCACAGTGGTTAGCACGACTGCCTCACAGCTCCAGGCACCCGGGTCCGATTTCCGGCTTGGGTCACTTCTGTGCGGAGTTTGCACGTTCCCCCTGTGTCTGCGTGGGTTTCCTCCGGGTGCTCTGGTTTTCTCCCACAGTCCAAAGATGTGCGGGTTAGGTTGATTGGCCATGCTAAATTACCCATAGTGTCCCGTGATGTGTAGATTAGAGGGGTTAGCAGGGTACATGTGTGGGGTTGTGGGGATAGAGCCTGGGGTGGTATTGTCGTCGGTGCAGACTCGGTGGGCCAAAGGGCCTTCTTCTGCACTGTAGGGATTCTATGATTCTATGATTAAAGGACAGGCCCAGCCACCGGTCATAAAGAGAACAAAAAGTGGAAAAAAACTGCATGAAAAATCATGTCAAGTGACAGGTAGCAGAGTACCATTGAGAAGAAACGATCCAGGCAAGGGACAGGGAAAGATTGCAAAGGAAGAGGGGGCAAGGAGAGGTTCCAAAATAAGAGTCCAGAGATGGGACAGGAACAGGAAGAAGTCCTAGTTCAGTTCAAAAGAGAGTTGAAGTTAAAAATAGGGAAAGGGCTCCAGGTAGCAGACGTTTAAGTGAAGAGGGCTCAAGGGAAGCCATGGTAATTGAACAGGGCTCAGAAGAAGCCCTAAAGTACCAAGAGGGCAGCTGATGGTTGATTATTCTGTGCTGTGGGCTATTGAGGCAAAGGTAATTTGAAGCAGTAGTGTTCTGCTTGACACAGGCAAAGTTCTGAAACATAGAAACTAGAAGCAGTAGAAGGCCATCAGCCCTTCGAACTGCTCTGCCATTCATCTTGATCATGGCTGATCATTGAATTCAATGTCCTGATCCCCCCTTCCTCCCATATATATCCCTTGATACCTTTAGCTCCAAGAGCTATATCTAATTTCTTCTTGAAATCAGACAACGTTTTGGTCTCAACTCCATTCTGTGGTAGTGAATTCCACACATTCACCACCCTCTGTGTGAAGAAATTTCTCCTTATCTCAAATCTAAAAGTTTTACCCCTTATCCTCAAACTATGACCCCTAGTCTGGACTCCCCCACTATTGGGAGCCAACGGATTTCATGCTGTTTTTCCCATCTGTTGCCACACTCTACAAAATTATGAGAAATGTCCACACTGTGGCCACGATTCTCCCATTGCAACCTGCAACTTTTTTGTCGGATCGGGGTGGGAGACATGGGTCTCTGACTTTAAACAGGGATTTGCGCATGTGCCGGGAACACATGTGTATCTCCCAGAACTGGCGAACAGTCGCTGGTCAGACCAAGCTGGAAACCGGTGGGAAGGCAGGTAAGAAATTTAGATCTTTTAAAAATATCTTAAAAATATGTAAATTAGTTAATTATCGGGACCTTTTAGGTCCTGATTGAATCTCCCAACCCGCCAGGCGTACTTCATTCCAGCGCGGTTCAGACTAGCTCCCCAAGTTCGGGGAACTAGCGGGAGACCCTGCCAGAATGAAGAGGGGGCAATCGGGGCTCACCAGGGGGAGTCGGGTGATGAGGGGTGGGGGGGGAAATCGCCACTACTGGGGGGGATGGGCTGTGCATCGGGGCGCTCCGGAACAGGCGGGACAGGCGGGGGGGGGGGGGGGGGGGGGGGGGGGGTGGGAGGGGGTGTCAGGGTTGTGGGCCCCAGGAATTGCTGTGGGAGGCCAGCGATCGGGCTGGCCAGCAAACGGGAGGCTGACAGATCGAGACCACTGCGCAAAGTTCCAGAACGTCAAACTCTGGCGTGAATGGGGTTCTTGGGTTTTTAATGAGATTCACGACTGGGACCTCAGCAGTGCACAGAGTGCGGAGATTCAGGTGAGAAGCTGAACTGACAAAACAGTCGGGATTTAGAACAATTTTCCCGCCAATTCAGTGCTTTTGGGAGAATCGCCCCCTATGTTTCCATGTCTAAAGGCGAGTTTGTGCTTATTCAAATCTTGCTTAGGCCCCAATCCTTGAAATTCCCTCTGTTCCTTTTGTTTTATTCCTTTAAAACTTACCTAAAAACACACCCCTTTGATCAAGCTTTTGACCATCTATGTTAACATCTCCTTACGTGGCTCACTGTCTAATTTTGCTTTATAACAAAGCATGTTTTGTTAAAGGCACTATAGAAGTACATTATTAATACAAGTGTTTTGCTATTATTGCAGATCAGCATATTTCAGCAGCTTTACATGGTGTTTGAGATGGGGTGCTGGTGCGCAGGGGGCATGGTCAGAACATGATCGAGCAATGATCAGAAAAATCCACGGGATTAGATGGGGAAAAATGTCAATGATTGTGGCTGGAACATTCTCCACGTAACATAATTATTAGCTTACATTGCATTACAACACTGGTAAATAATCTGGAAGGTCTTGTGGAGGAGTGGGGTAGTATTCCTGCCTCTGAGTCAGAAACTCTGGGTTCAAGTCCCACCAAGGTGTGTTCATAATGTGGTCAAACAGGTTATGATCATCAACCTGCAAATCCTTTTAACACACACAGCAAGAGTGAAAGCATTGCCTGGTCAGCCACGAGATGGAGCCTCTACCATCATTTTCCACAGCTCCAGACCATAACATGTAAAAGTGCATGTTGCCACAGCAACTGCGATCTGTAGCACAATATCAAATGATCCTGAAGGAGAAACATCATCATCCATTATTGAGGCATATCTCTGGGTATAATTCCTGGACATGTGAGCAATGCTGTCTATGGAGAAATTAAACCAAGGCAATTCTATGGCAAGGATAATATTTGCCATTCCACCTTAGTGCAGATGCTTTTTCCCACGCATGTGTCACCATTTGTCTGACTATTAATTAGTGCTGAGACTCAAATTGAAGAGTATTATTATAGTAGCAGAGATCCACAGAGTCCCAGCAACCTCAGCACTATCATACCCATCCCATGCCATTCCCATGATACCATCCAGTCATTCCCATGTCTTTTCATCCCAAACCCATCCTTCCCATGAAATCCCTCATCTATTCCATTTTTCCCATGCCATCCCATTACATCCCTCCCATGACATCCCATTCTTCCCATGCAATCCCCCCCCCTTCAGGCAATCCATCTCATCCATTCCATTTTTTCCATGCTATTTCCATCCCATGGCATTCCATCCTTCCTATACCATCCCCTCATGCAATCCTCATCCCACCACATTTCCACACAGAGGGTACCAGGGCACCTTCCTGGATTGGTCCCATGGCAAATCCAATTGTCCATCCTTCCTATGTCATCCCTCTCATCCATTCTATTCTTCCCATGTCACACCCCCATGTCACCTCCTCCTAAACATTCCATCCCGTCTTATTCTATTCTATCCATTCACCCCCTCCATCTCACGCATCCCCATCTAATTCCCTTTCTACCCTTCTATTTCATTCCCTCTGATGCTATTCCCTCTCTCCCACACCTCATGTGCCATCCCCATCCTCATGCCATTTCATCCAATGCCATTTTATCCCATGCCATTTTAACCCATGCCATTTCATTCTTCCCATGTCACCCCATCCCATGTCATTCCATCTATCCAATGCTATTCTTTCCTCGTCATCCTTTCTATGCCATCCTACCATTCCATGCTGACCCCAAGCCCCGTCACCCTCTCCTCTGATTACCTTCAGCTGTTATTCTTCTGCAATATCCACCCCCCACATTCACCATCACAAACTATTACATAGAAACATTGAAAATAGGAGCAGGAGGAGGCCATTTGGCCCTTCAAGCCTGCTCCACCATTTGTTATGCTCATGGCTGATCATCCAACTCAATAGCCTGATCCCACCTTCCCCCCATATCCTATGATCCCCTTCGCCTCAAGTGCTATATCTCCTTCTTGAAAATATTTAATATTTTGGCCTTTACTTACTGTGGTGGTAGCGAATCCATAGGTTGACCACTCTCTGGGTGAAGAAATTTCTCAAATCTGTTCTTAGACTTTGACCCCTGGTTTTGGACACCACCTTGCTAGCCACAAGTACTCCAGTCCTCTGTGCATTAGGCAACACCCACCAACTCAACCCGTTAACCAATCAGAAGATTGCAGACTACAAGAAGTGTACTATTAGAGATTAGTAATACCTTAAAAAGCACAAAATACCCAACGACTCACCTGCCTGCCAAATCGACAAGGTTGATTTTGCTAACTATCTCTGATGGAAGGTGATTCTCCAAAATCGCCTATAAATCAAAAATTGAGTTATGTTAATTTACATTACCAAAGACATTTACTTAATATTTTGAGTGGAAATCAAAAGATTCATTGACCAAAATCTTCGTATCTTTAACTTTTTTAAAATCTTGGTCATTTTTGAATGGCAAATTATCAGTACAAACAAAATACAAGCAAAGGAACAGAAGTGGATTATTCAGTCTCTCGAGTCACCATTTCATTAGACCATAGCTGATCTGCATCTTAGTTCCATTTACCTCCTTGTTCCATATCCTTCAATACCCTTACCTAATAAAAAGGTGCGTATGTGTGGGTGGGGGGGGTGGTGTGTGTGTGTGTGTGTGTAGGGGGTGTCCGTGTGAGTGGGGGTGTGTGTGGGGATGGGGGTGTGTGTGTGAAGTGTGTGTGTGTGGGTGGGGGTGTGTGTGAATGCGGGGTTATGTATGTGTGGGGGGGTGGGTGGGTGGGGATGGTGGTGTGTGTGTGCGGGGGTGGTTTGTGTGTGTATGTCTGTGTGGCGGTGTGTGTGTGGGGTGTGTGTGTGTGTGGGGGCAGGTGGTGTGTGTGTGTGTGTGTGTGTGTGTGTGTGGGGGGGGGGGTGTTTGTGTGTGTGGGAGTGAGTGTGTGTGTGTATAGGTGTGTGTGTGTCCGTGTGTGTGTGTGGGAGGTGGTTTGTATATATGGACGTGTGTGTGCGCGTGGGGGCACGCGTGTGGGGGTGCCCGTGTGGGGCTTGTGGGTGTGGGGGCGAGGGTGTGTGCACATGTGTGTGTGTGTGCACGCGTGTGTGTGTGTGTGTGTGTGTGTGTGCGTGCGTGTGCGCATGCATGTGTGTGACTTGTGTGAAGATCTGCTTCCTGATTTCATTCCTAAATGGCCGAGCTTTAACTGTAAGGCTATGTCCCTTTTTCCCAGATTGCCCCACCATTGGGAATTGTTTCTCTGCTGAGCCCTTTTGTCTTTTTAAACACATAACCTTTAGCAAAGGCCTAAAGGTGAACTATATAGCAAATTAGCTGATAAATTGTAACATACTAGACCTTTCATTGTACTTCAGTTTTAGCAGAATTTGAAAACATTTCATTCTAAACCAGGGCAGAACTTTTAATCCCCATTTTAAGCAGGACTTACATGGGTCAACAAATTTGGAAGCTGCACCAATGAAAGGAACAAAGGAAAACCAATCCTTTTTACACATTGTTTACACAGTTCTCCCAGTGACAACTAAGGAATAACATTGATACCATCTTGGGGATTCCCTCGAATTGGTACAAGCATCAACTTTGCTTAGTGATTGCAAAATAGACAAATTTAAACATTCTAAGTTATCGTAAAATTTAAAAAAACTTATTTATTCTGTCATGAATAAAGGATTGAAAAAGGTGAAACTATATTTTTAACTGAGACAAATACAATGAAATCGCAGCAGGTTTTGCCACATTATTCCACAATTCTATAATTAGAGAGTGGGATAGGATATTAAATCATAACTGATCAGCAGACAACAAACTCCTCATCCTGGCAGGAGTTTTCAAGGTGTCATCAAGCAGAAGTCAGGCACTGCACCACAAAGAGGGAGAGGAAGATCAAAGGATAAATCTGCACAAGGTGCACAGGGTAATAATTTTCCCATGGGTACCTCTACTTCTGAGTACCCTTATGGGTGAGTTCAGCAGAAAATGAGCCAGGAGGTGCAGAAATAACCTCCTGCAGTCTGATTAAAAACAAGCACTGGCCCGTGCCTACAGGTGAACCACAGCTAATCCCAATTACATCCAGTCATGTGTCCCCAGGACATCCTCGACACAGTGGAACTGGGTTCTTCATTAAGGATCCCCCTCTTTTCCTCTCAAAAGCATTCCCATGCACAGTGAAGGGAAAAATCTCTTCTTGATAATTGTTCTATACTTTTAAACACATCTGGAATATTGTGTAGCAATAACTATGCACCATAAGCAAAAGGAAGGGTATACTGGTCTTGGAGGGGGTACAGCATAGATTCACTAAAACGATACCAGGGCGAGAAAGGTTAAATGAGGACAAGTTGAATATACTAGGCTTGTATTTCCTTGAGTGTAGAATATTAAGGGATGATCTAACTTAGGTATTTAAGATGCTTAAAGGAGTTGATAGACCATAAGACCATAAGACATAGGAGCGGAAGTAAGGCCATTCGGCCCATCGAGTCCACTCCACCATTCAATCATGGTTGATTTCAACTCCATTTACCCGCTCTCTCCCCATAGCCCTTGGTTGATTGAGAGAAACCATTTCCCATATTGGGGGAAAGAGGCCAAAGCAAGGGGGTATTATCTAACATTAGAGCCAGGTTATTCAGGGGTGATATCAGGAAGCACCATTCTACAAAGGATACAGGAATCTAGAATCCCATTTTCCCAAAAGACTGTTCAGTTTCAGCATTTGAAAATTTCAAAGCTGAAAGTGATAGTTTTTTGACAGTAATGTAATAAGGGAAATGGAACAAAGGTGGGTAAATAGAGCAGATCAGCCATGATTTAATTGATGGTGGAACCAGCATGAGGTGGAAACAGCCAATTACTGTTCCCATGTTCTCGGCACGTGACTGCCAAATACAATATGTGGTAAAAGTGTAACAATAGTTTTCAGTAACAAATTTTGTACTTGAATGATGATTTAACAATGAATAGTTTATTACATGGAAGCGAGCTTTTTTTGGAAGAGTGCTTCTATTGTGCAAGCAACAGTTCATTGGCTGAAGGGGCACACTTTGAAAAAAAAGTTAACAATAGTTATTTTAAGGGTTTATACTGCTGAGAAAAATCAACTAAAACAGAACATTTTGCAAACCTGAGTGTAATGGATGGTAAAAATGGCATGGGATCGGCTGCTGGCATCATGAATGTGGGTAGCAGCAGTGATTCTAAAACAGAAAAGCCACAACAAATGGAAGAAAATTAATCTAAAATACTAGTAACATTAATCATCAACCTTTGACCTTTAATGTTTTGAATCATAGGTTAGTTAAAATAGATTCTAAAGTTCATTTCATATTTGTACAGCACAGGAGGCCAATCAACCCACCATGCATGTGCCAGTTATTTGAAAGAGCTATCCAATGAGTCATGCCCCTCCACTATCTTCTCATAACCCTGCAATTGTTTTTCCTTTTTGAGTATATATTTCATTTTCTTCTGAAAGTTACTATTGAAATTAAAAAGCAGGACTTCAAAGGTAGCAATCTCTGGATTATTGTCAGCACCAAGTGCCAATAAAGTAGAAATAGGAAGATAGCAAAGATCAATGCATGGCTTGAAGCCTGCTGTAGGAGGGAAGGCTTTGGGTCCTTGGGCATTGGGATCAGTTGTGGGGCAGAAAGCACCTATTTGAAAAGGACAGGTTGAATCTGTCCCTTTTAAATAGGGCGGCACGGTGGCACAGTGGTTAGCACTGCTGCCTCACAGTGCCAGGGACCAGGGTTTGATTCCCGGCTTGGGTCACTGCCTGTGTGGAGTTTGCACGTTCTCCTCGTGTCTGTGAGGGTTTCCTCTGGGTGCTCCAGTTTCCTCCCACAGTCCAAAGATGTGTGGGTTAGGTTGATTAGCCATGGTAAATTGCCCCTCAGTGTCAGGGGGACTAGCAGGGTAAATACGTGGGGCCACAGGGGGATAGGGGCTGGGTGGGACTGTGGTCGGTGTAGACCTGAAGGGCCAAATGGCCTCCTTCTGCACTGTAGGGATTCTATGATCTATGATTCTATATCAAAACAGGACTGAGGTTAATGTCCTACTGTTCATGAGTGTGGCTGGGGAGGATTTTAACTTAACCCACAGGAGGATGGGCACAGAATAGAAGTAGAAAAGAGGAATAAGGTGCAAATGTTAGAATGTTAGGTAGTGCTAGAGAATAATTCCATATTAGATTTGTAATAAATGGACCTTTATTGAATATTATTTTTCAAAATAAACAGAATTTTTATAGAATTACTGAGCATAGCATAAAGCCACCTCCACAGGGAAACTTTTCTTTCTCTCAGTATAAGCAATTCCTAGAAATGTTGAGGCCTTGGTCTCGGCTCCCATGTTGGTTGATGTCACCTTATGTAGCCCTTTATCTATACAAGTATCCAATAAGGGTTAGCAAATGGCTCTAAATATGAGGTAAGCTAAAAAAAAACCTTGAGCTAAAACGATCGACAGGGAGCTGGCCATCTGACATCTTCGGCACTTGTTCTGTATTCATTGGTTAGAAAGATTCAATCAAGTCATTGACATAGGGTAAACCACCAGCCCCTAGAAATACAGTACGTTAACAAGTGCTTGGAGACAGGGGCAGTCCTCGTCAGAAAGCCGCTTTCTTCAGATGGAAGATGGACCAGGGAAAATGGAGAAAGACAGGGAAAGAAAGTCCTAACACTTCAGCTAGGAAGCAGAATACTGCTATCACATGCTACTAAGATCAGCACTCTATGCCAACTGTCCATCATCCCATGGTATCAGTAAACCACTCTCAACTGTCGCAGGATGCATACTTATCCTGTTTATTTAGCTAATGCATCAGATCTAACATAGAAACATAGAACGTAGGTGCAGGAAGAGGCCATTTAGCCCTCCGAGCCTGCTCCGCCATTCATCACGATCATGGATGATCTTCCAACTCAATAGCCTAATCCTGCTTTCTCCCCATAACCTTTCTCCCCATAACCAAAGCCTTTGGCTTTGATTTTTGGGTCCTCACTGTCCACGGGGATGGTGCCAGAGGACTGGAGAGTGGCGAATGTTGTTCCTCTGTTTAAGAAAGGGAATAGAAATGACCCTGGTAATTATAGGCCGGTTAGTCTTACTTCGGAGGTTGGTAAGTTGATGGAAAAGGTCCTTAGGGATGGGATTTACGACCATTTAGAAAGATGCGGATTAATCCGGGATAGTCAGCACGGATTCATGAAGGGCAAGTCGTGCCTCACAAATTTGATTGAATTTTTTGAGGAGGTAACTAAGTGTGTTGATGAAGGTAGGGCAGTTGATGTCATATACATGGATTTTAGTAAGGCGTTTGATAAGGTCCCCCATGGTCAGCTTATGATGAAAGTAAGGAGGTATGGGATAGAGGGAAAGTTGGCCGATTGGATAGGTAACTGGTTAACTGATCGAAGACAGAGGGTGGTGGTGGATGGAAAATTCTCGGACTGGAGGCAGGTTGCTAGCGGAGTGCCACAGGGATCAGTGCTTGGTCCTCTGCTATTTGTGATTTTTATTAATGACTTAGAGGAGGGGGCTGAAGGGTGGATCAGTAAATTTGCTGATGACACCAAGATTGGTGGAGTAGTGGATGAGGTGGAGGGCTGTTGTAGACTGCAAAGAGACATAGATAGGATGCAAAGCTGGGCCGAAAAATGACAGATGGAGTTTAACCCTGATAAATGTGAGGTGATTCATTTTGGTAGGACTAATTTAAATGTGGATTACAGGGTCAAAGGTAGGGTTCTGAAGACTGTGGAGGAACAGAGAGATCTTGGGGTCCATATCCACAGATCTCTGAAGGTTGCCACTCAAGTGGATAGAGCTGTGAAGAAGGCCTATAGTGTGTTACCTTTTATTAACAGGGGGTTGGAGTTTAAGAGCCGTGGGGTTATGCTGCAACTGTACAGGACCTTGGTGAGATCACATTTGGAATATTGTGCGCAGTTCTGGCCACCTCACTATAAGAAGAATGTGGAAGCGCTGGAAAGAGTGCAAAGGAGATTTACCAGGATGCTGCCTGGTTTGGAGGGTAGGTCTTATGAAGAAAGGTTGAGGGAGCTAGGGCTGATCTCTCTGGAGCGGAGGAGGTTGAGGGGAGACTTAATAGAGGTTTATAAAATGATGAAGGGGATAGATAGAGTGAACATTCAAAGACTATTTCCTCGGGTGGATGGAGCTATTACAAGGGGGCATAACTATAGGGTTCATGGTGGGAGATATAGGAAGTATATCAGAGGTAGGTTCTTTACGCAGAGAGTGGTTGGGGTGTGGAATGGACTGCCTGCAGTGACAGTGGAGTCAGACACTTTAGGAACATTTAAGCGGTTATTGGATAGGCACATGGAGCACACCAGGATGATAGGGAGTGGGATAGCTTGATCTTGGTTTCAGATAAAGCTCAACACAACATCGTGGGCCGAAGGGCCTGTTCTGTGCTGTACTGTTCTAAGTCTAACCTTTGATCTAATTTGCCCCAAGTGCTATATCTAGCCACCTCTTGAATACACTCAATGTTTTGGCATCAGCTACTGGTGCTTATTAATAAACTATCATAAAATCACTTACTATGACTCTCAGATCTTAAACCTTACAAATTGGCGTCAGAAGTAGGATTCACAATAGTTGAGGTATCTTTGAAATTTGAGAAGCAACAGGCTTAGATTGTAGTTAAACACATGGAGTAGTTCTCAAGTGAAGTCAGGAGATGTAGTAGCATTGGTATATGCTTGGGTACGACTTATAGAAAGCCTGATTGGAAAAACAGATGTGCCTGGAGCAAGAGGTATCCAGGCAGCCGTAGAAGAATGTAGTGGAGATTATTAGTGTATTCTTGATACGTTTTCTAAAGAGGTTAAGAAAGGCAAGATTAAGTTAAATCTTAGTTTGGAATAACTTGGTCATGATGTTCAGCCTTACACGCAAGGAGTTAAAGTAATGGGTAGATAAGTTGCAAAAAGCAAGTGAAGGCTGGCAGGGCAGCATTGTTGTTCAATAATTATTTCCAGCAGTACTGCCCAATCAGTTATGCTGGAACATGAGGACATGATAGAACACATTATACAAGAAAAAACATTAGATCAAACATTGGAACAAAATATTGATTTACAGACTGAAAACACCAGGCTAAGTGAGTTAGAAAATGCAAGGGGGCTTTTGAGGGAGTTTTCGGCAACTAAGTATCACCTCTCCTGAGGCAGACCACTCCTTGAGTTTAGCTGAAACCAAACAGCTTCAGGCACAAATTGGTCAATAGTGGGAAAAAATAAAAGCATTGGTCTGTGAAAACATATAAGGCAGGCATGATGGAATGACAAAAATAATGACAGGTATTGGGGTCGACTGTGAGTGGACCAGGTGTCATAGAGTTTCCAGTCCCTTAGGGTGACTGAAAGGGGAAGGGAGAAAAGTGGAAGTTGTGTTTGATGGGGGCATTGTGCTGGTGGAAACGGCAAAGGATGATCATTGAACATGGAGGCTGTTAGGATGGAAAGCAAGTGGAACCCTACCATGGTTCTGGTAGACAGACATGTAAAGGAAGGGAGTGGAAGAGTTGGAGATACACCATGTGAAGATGAGGGAAGAGTAAAAATTGAAAGGAAGTTGATGAAACTTTTCAGATAGGGGTGAAAGCGAAAACAGCACCAATACCAGAATAAGAAGCAAGGGAGCAGGACTGAAGCAAAGAATGTTCTACATATCCCATGAAAAGACAGAATATATCATACATCTTCCCATTTATTTGAATACACGAGTGGAGTGAAGAGAGAAGTTGTTCCACGTGAGAACAAGTCCAGAGAGAGAGCATTCTGTTTGTTGTGAGTTAGCTTCATTTTTTCACTGGACACAAGAGGTGTACTGTCTCCTCAACTGCATCAGGAAGTGAAAGAAGAGCAATTTATCATCAATGTCATTATTGTTTGATATATGTCTACAATGTAGGTTTCAGTTTAAGATCAGCTAAGTTTTGACTTTGTTTAAGTGCAGATTCTGGAGCTGGGTTCATTCTTCTGAGAGCAAAGAAGATTAAGGAGAAAATTAATTGAGGCAATCAAAATCACGAAGGGGTATGATAGAGTTGATAGGGAGAAACTATTTCCATTGGTAGGAGGGTTGTCAACCAAAGGGCACCGATTTAAGATCATTGGCAAAAAGAGGGGAGATGAGATTTCTTTCTCTGTGCAACAAGTTGTGAAGGTCTGGAATCCATTGTCTAAAGGTGAAAGCAGGTCCAATGGTAACTTTCTAAACGGAATTGGATAAGTTACTTGAAGGGCGGCACAGTGGCAAGCACTGCTACCTCACCATTCCAGGGACCTGGGTTCAATTCCAGGTGATTGTGTGGAGTTTGCACATTCTCCTGTGTCTGCTTGGGTTTCTTCCAGGTGCTCCAATTTCCTCCAACAGTCCAAAGATGTGCGGGTTAGGTTGACTGGCCATGCTAAATTGTCCCTTAGTGTCAGTGAATTAGCAGGGTAAATATTTGGGGTTACGAGGACAGGGCCTAGGTGGGATTGTTATCGGTGCAGGCTCGATGAGCTGAATGGCCTCCTTCTGCACTGCAGGGATTCTATGATTCACCTGGAGGGCTATAGCACTAATCAAAGAATCAGTACAAGCATGGTGATCCGAATGGCCTTCTCCTGTGCTGTGTAATTCTAAAACCAGCTACATGTGCAAAATTTCTCATTTAGTACAAATGTCACTAGAAAAAAAAATCAAACTGGTTTCCTCAGTAAATTAAATGCTAAACAGAAGACAGCAGCAACCCTACAAACTGATGATTGATAGCATACGTTCAACACACATTAAGCCGGAGGAAAATCCACATGATGATCAGTACCTGTTTGAAATTCCTTCCTCCAAAAACTCTACTAGTTGCTTGTAGTCTGAAACCAAGTGCTGAGATAATCCTGTGAAAATACAAGCATCACCATATAAAATCAATGACAATAGCAAAGCACTGAAAGTGGTGACTGCCATCTAAAATTGCCTAGTAAGCCATTCAGTTCAAGAGCAATTAAGGATGGGCAATAAATGCTGGTCTTGCCAGCATTATCCACACCAAATGCAAAATTATGAGAAAGCAAGTATTTTAAATCCAAACAACCAGTCTGAATTAATTATGCTTTTGTAATCCACCTGCCATTCTATTTTACGGATTAGAAGGACTACAACTTTGCCTTATGCAATGTCTGTGCTTATACCAGTGAACAAATCCTAAAATGTGATATAAATATCTTATAATATACCTAATATAGTGTGCCACCCCACTCCATGAATTAATATTCTGTGGGTATACAAAAGTGGGCAAGTTTTCATGTAGGTTAATTAAGTGGGGGAGGTGATGGCCTAGTAGTATTATCGCTAGACTATTCATCCAGAAATTCAGCTAATGTTCTGGGGACCCGGGTTTGAATCCCACCACAGCAGATAGTAGAATCTGAATTCAATAAAACGTATCTGGAAATAAGTATCTACTGATGAAACCATTGTCAAATGTTGGAAAAACCCATATGGTTCACTAATGTCCTTTAGGGAAGAAAATCTGCTGTTTTTACCTGGTCTGGCCTACATGTGACTCCAAAGCCACAGAAATGTGGTTGACTCTCAACTGCCCTTGGGCAACTAGGGATGGTTGCCTGCCAGCGACGCCCATGTCCCATGAATGAAGTTAAAAAAATGAAAGGCAGCATCCAATATTTTGAATTATGAAGTGGTGAGATGCAAGATTACGTCAAATATGTGGCTCCAAGATGAGCAAGGATGGGAACTAAATATTGAGGGTTATTCAGTGCTTAGGAAGGACAGACAAAAAGTAAAAGGTGGTTGAGTTGCATTGTTGATTAAAGATGATATTGAGGAAAGATAATAGATGATGTGGAATCTATAAGGGTTGAGTTAAGACACAACAAGGGGCAAAAACTTAGGTGGGGCTGGTATACAGACCACCAAGCTGTAGTGGTAATGTTGGGAAAAACATTAGACAGGAAATCAGAGATGCATGTGTTAAAGGAACATCTATGATTATGGGTGACTTTAATCTGCATATAGATTAGGAGAGTCAAATTAGTCACAGTACAATAGAGGAGGGATTTCTGGAGTGCAAATGGGATAGTTTTCTGGAGCAATACATTAGGGAACCAACAGTGGAGCAGGCCATATTGGACTGGGTATTGTGCAATGAGAAAGGATTGGTAATCTAGTTGAGAGAGAACCCTTGGGGATGAGTGACTATAGTATGGTGGAATTCGTTGTCAAGGTTAATAGTGATGTAGTTGATTCTGAGACTAGGGTCCTGAATCTCAACAAAGGTAACTATGATGGCATGAGGCATGAATTGGCCATGAGGGACTGGGATACATTACTGAAAGGGAAGACAGTGGACAGGCAATGTTAGGTATTTAAAGAATGAATAGGTGATCTCCAGAAGTTGTTTATTCCTGTTTGGCTCAAGAGTGGTAAGGGAATTGTGGCCAAACCATGGCTTACAAGGGAAATTAGAAATATATCAGATTCAAGGAAGAAGCATACAAATTGGCAAGAAAAAGCAATAGGCCTGAGGATTGGGAGCAGTTTAAAATTCAGCAAAGGATTAAGAAGGGAAAAGTAGAGTATGAAAGTAATCTAGCAGGGAACATAAAAACTGACTGTAAAATTTTCTATAGATGTGTAAAGAGAAAAAGATTGACAAAAACGAATGTAGGCCCCTTACAGTGAGAAACGGGAGAATTCATAACAGGGAATAAAGAAATGGCTGAGGAATTAAATTTGTACTTTGCTTCAGTCTTCACAAAGGAAAACATGAATAATATGCCAGAAGTGCTGAGAGGAGCTGAAGGAAATCAGCATTAGTAGAGAAATGGTTTTGTGAAATTGATAGGATTGAAGGTGGATAAATCTCCAGGTCCTGATAATCTTCATCCCAGAGTATTTAAGGAAGTGGCCCTGGAAATAGTAGATCCACTGGTGGTTATTTTCCAAACGTCTTTGGATTCTGGAATAGTACTTACAGATTGGAGGGCAGCTAATGTAAGCCCGCTGTTCAAAACGGGAGATCAAGAGAAAACAGGGAACTATAGGCTAGTGAGCCTAATGTCGGTACTGGGGAAGTTGCTAGAGTCTATTGATTATCAAGGATTTCATAACTCAACATTTGGAAGGTAGTGGTATAATTGGACAAAGTCAGCATGGATTTACAAAAGGGAAATCATGCTTGACGAATCATTAGAACATTACAGTGCAGTACAGGCCCTTCGGCCCTCAATGTTGCGCCGACCTGTGAAACCAATCTAAAGCCCAAGTAACCTACACTATTCCAATATCATCCATATGTTTATCCAATGACCATTTAAATGCCCTTAATGTTGGCGAGTCCACTACTGTTGCAGGCAGGGCATTCCACGCCCTTACTACTCTCTGAGTAAAGAACCTACCTCTGACATCTGTCCTATATCTATCACCCCTCAATTTAAAGCTATGTCCCCTCGTGCGAGCCATCACCATCCGAGGAAAAAGGCTCACACTGTCCACCCTATCTAATCCTCTGATCATCTTAAATGCCTCTATTAAGTCACCTCTTAACGTTCTTCTCTCTAACGAAAACAGCCTCAAGTCCCTCAGCCTTTCCTCATAAGACCTTCCCACAATACCAGGCAACATCCTGGTAAATCTCCTCTGTACCCTTTCCAATGCCTCCACATCCTTCCTATAATGCACCAGAGATTTGTACAACTGCAACATGACATCATGGCTCCGAAACTCAATCCCGCTATCAATAAAAGCTAACACACCGTACAGCTTCTTAACAACCCTAACAACCTGGGTGCCAACTTTCAGGGATCTATGCACATGGACACCGAGATCTCTCTGCTCATTCACACTACCAAGTATCTTACCATTAGCCCAGTACTCTGTAATCCTGTTACTCCTTCCAAAGTGAATCAGCTCACACTTTTCTGCATTAAACTCCATTTGCCACCTCTCAACCCAGCTCTGCAGCTTATCTATGTCCCCCTGTAACCTGAAACATCCTTCTGCACTGTCCACAACATCACCGACTTTAGTGTCATCCGCAAATTTACTAACCCATCCTTCTATGCCCTCATCCAAGTCATTTATAAAAATGACAAACAGCAGTGGCCCCAAAACAGATCCTTGTGGTACACCACTAGTAACTGAACTCCAGGATGAACATCTCCCATCAACCACCACCCTCTGTCTTCTTACAGCTATGATGTGGAGATGCCGGCGTTGGACTGGGGTAAACACAGTAAGAAGTTTAACAACACCAGGTTAAAGTCCAACAGGTTTATTTGGTAGCAAAAGCCACACAAGCTTTCGAGGCTCTGAGCCCCTTCTTCAGGTGAGTCTCACCTGAAGAAGGGGCTCAGAGCCTCGAAAGCTTGTGTGGCTTTTGCTACCAAATAAACCTGTTGGACTTTAACCTGGTGTTGTTAAACTTCTTACTGTTCTTACAGCTAGCCAATTTCTGATCCAAACCGCTAAATCACCCTCAATCCCAAGCCTCCGTATCTTCTGCAATAGTTTACCGTGGGGAACCTTATCAAACGCTTTACTGAAATCCATATACACCACATCAACTGCTTTACCCATATCCACCTCTTTGGTCACCTTCTCAAAGAACTCAGTAAGGTTTGTGAGACACGACCTACCCTTCACAAAACCGTGTTGACTATTCCTTTCTAGATGATTATAAATCCTATCTCTTATAATTTTATAATCCTTTCCAAAACTTTGCCCACAACAGAAGTAAGGCTCACTGGTTGTCTCTACTCCCCTTCTATTGGAATATTTTGAGGATATAACTAGTAGAGTTGACTGAGGAGAACCAGTGGATGTAATTTATTTAGACTTTCGACAAGGTCTCACATAACTTAGGAGTTATAATTTAGGGGCTTAGGAGAGCTAGGAGGGGACATAAGAAGTCCTTGGCGGGTCGGATCAAGGAAAACCCCAAGGCTTTTTACTCTGATGTGAGGAATAAAAGAATGACCAGGGTGAGGTTAGGGCCGGTCAAGGACAGTAGTGGGAACTTGTGTATGGAGTCAGTAGAGATAGGTGAGGTGATGAATGAATACTTTTCTTCAGTGTTCACCAAGGAGAGGGGCCATGTTTTTGAGGAAGAGAAGGTGTTACAGGCTAATAGGCTGGAGGAAATAGTTGTTCGGAGGGAGGATGTCCTGGCAGTTTTGAATAAAGTGAAGGTCGATAAGTCCCGTGGGCCTGATGAAATGTATCCTAGGATTCTTTGGGAGGCAAGATATGAGATTGCAGAGCCTTTGGCCTTGATCTTTGGGTCCTCACTGTCCACGGGGATGGTGCCAGAGGACTGGAGAGTGGCGAATGTTGTTCCTCTGTTTAAGAAAGGGAATAGAAATGACCCTGGTAATTATAGACAGGTTAGTCTTACTTGGGTGGTTGGTAAATTGATGGAAAAGGTCCTTAGGGATGGGATTTACGACCATTTAGAAAGATGCGGATTAATCCGGGATAGTCAGCACGGATTCGTGAAGGGCAAGTCGTGCCTCACAAATTTGATTGAATTTTTTGAGGAGGTAACTAAGTGTGTTGATGAAGGTAGGGCAGTTGATGTCATATACATGGATTTTAGTAAGGCATTTGATAAGGTCCCCCATGGTCGGCTTATGATGAAAGTAAGGAGGTGTGGGATAGAGGGAAAGTTGGCAGATTGGATAGGTAACTGGCTGTCTGATCGAAGACAGAGGGTGGTGGTGGATGGAAAATTTTCGGATTGGAGGCAGGATGCTACCGGAGTGCCACAGGGATCAGTGCTTGGTCCTCTGCTCTTTGTGATTTTTATTAATGACTTAGAGGAGGGGGCTGAAGGGTGGATCAGTAAATTTGCTGATGACACCAAGATTGGTGGAGTAGTGGATGAGGTGGAGGGCTGTTGTCGGCTGCAAAGAGACATAGATAGGATGCAAAGCTGGGCTGAAAAATGGCAAATGGAGTTTAACCCTGATAAATGTGAGGTGATTCATTTTGGTAGGACTCATTTAAATGTGGATTACAGGGTCAAAGGTAGGGTTCTGAAGACTGTGGAGGAACAGAGAGATCTTGAGGTCCATATTCACAGATCTCTAAAGGTTGCCACTCAAGTGGATAGAGCTGTGAAGAAGGCCTATAGTGTGTTAGCTTTTATTAACAGGGGGTTGGAGTTTAAGAGCCGTGGGATTATGCTGCAACTGTACAGGACCTTGGTGAGACCACATTTGGAATATTGTGTGCAGTTCTGGTCACCTCACTATAAGAAGGATGTGGAAGCGCTGGAAAGAGTGCAGAGGGGATTTACCAGGATGCTGCCTGGTTTGGAGGGTAGGTCTTATGAGGAAAGGTTGAGGGAGCTGGGGCTGTTCTCTCTGGAGTGGAGGAGGCTGAGGGGAGACTTAATAGAGGTTTATAAAATGATGAAGGGGATAGATAGAGTGAACGTTCAAAGACTATTTCCTCGGGTGGATGGAGCTATTACAAGGGGGCATAACTATAGGGTTCATGGTGGGAGATATAGGAAGGATATCAGAGGGAGGTTCTTTACGCAGAGAGTGGTTGGGGTGTGGAATGGACTGCCTGCAGTGATAGTGGAGTCAGACACTTTAGGAACATTTAAGCGGTTATTGGATAGGCACATGGAGCACACCAGGATGGTAGGGAGTGGGATAGCTTGATCTTGGTTTCAGATAAAGCTCGGCACAACATCGTGGGCCGAAGGGCCTGTTCTGTGCTGTACTGTTCTATGTTCTATGTTCTTAACAGACTACTATGTAAAGTTAAAGCACATGGGATTGCAGGTAATGTCTTGAGATGGATAGAAAACTGGTCATAGAAATCAAAGAAAGAAATCATAGAAACCCTACAGTGCAGGAAGAGGCCATTCGGCCCATCGAGTCTGCACCGACCACAATCCCACCCAGGCCCTACCCCCATATCCCTACATATTTTTACCTGCTAATCCCTCTAATCTACAAACCTCAGGACACTCAGGGGCAATTTTACAACGGCCAATCAACCTAACCCGCACATCTTTGGTTAGCAGATAGAAAGCAAAGAGTTGGCATAAATAGGTCATTTTCTGACTAGCAGGCTGTGACTAGCCGCAGGGATCTGTGCCTGGACCCCAACTATTCACATTATACATTAATGATTTGGAAAAGGGAACTGAATGTATTATCTCCAAATTTGCAGATGATACAAAGTTGGGTGGGAGGATGAGCTGTGAGAAGGATGCAGAGATGCTTCAGCATGATTTGGACAGGCTGAGTGTGTGGGCATTTGCGTGGCAGATGCAGTATAATGTGGATAAATGTGAGAATATTCACTTTGGTAGCAATAATAGGAAGACAGATTATTACTTGAGTGGGTGTAAATTGAGAGAGGTGGAGACTCAACAAGACCTTGGAGTCCTCATGCATCAATCACTGAAAATGAGCGCGGAGGTACAACAGGCAGTAAAGACGGCAAATGGTATGTTGGCCTTAATGATTTAAGCATAGGCATAGGGATGTTTTGCTGAACTTGTATAGGGCGTTGGTGAGACTACACCTGGAGTATTGTGTGCAGTTTTGGTGTCCTTATCTGAGGAAGGGTGTCCTTGCTATAGAGGGAGTACAGCGAAGGTTTACCAGGATGATTTCTGGGATGGCAGGTCTGTTATACGAGAAGAGACTAAGTCGGTTCGGATTATATTCACTGGAGTTTCGAAGAGTGAGAGGGGATCTCATAGAAACTTAGACAGTGTAGACTCAGAAAGAATGTTCCCAATAGTGGAGGAGTCCAGAACTAAAGGTCATAGTTTGAGGATAGGGGGTAAACCTTTTAGAACTGAGGTGAGGAGAAATTTCTTCACGCAGAGGGTGGTGAATGTGCGGAATTCATTACCACAGAATGTAGTTGAGGCCAAAACGTTGCCTAATTTCAAGAAGAAATTAGATATAGCTCTTGGAGCTAAAGAGATTAAGGGATATGGGAGGAAGGGGGGATCAGGATATTGAATTATATGTTCAGCCATGATCAAGATGAATGGCGGAACAGGCTCGAAGGGCCGAATGGCCTACTCCTGCTTCTAGTTTCTATGTTTCTAATATTCTTTTGCAGGGATGGTAAATGAATGCTGGCCTCGACAATGATGCCCACACCCCATGACAGGATAATGAAAAAAAAGCCAGCCAGCTTTCGTCCATCCTTGTGTCAATTAGGTAGACTGATTCAACTTTTAGATTGCTACTGTATCACATTTGACTGAGACCAATCCTGACCCCACCTGGTATATCCTAGTGTCAGGTGTTTAAAACTCAGCCACTTCCAAAAAGTTAAAAATCATGTTGACCCTGAGGGGTCTTGACAAGGTGGATATGGAGAGGATGTTTTCTCTTGAGGTAGAATCTTGAACTAGAGGTCCCTGCTTAAAAATAAGAGGTCACCCATTTAAACCAGAGATGATGCAAAGTTTTAACTCTCAGAGGGTGATGAGATTTTGGGAACTCTCTTGCTGAAAAGGCAATGGAAGCAGATTCTTTGAATACTTCTAAGACAAAAGTAGATAGATTCTTGGTAAGCAAAGGGGTGAAAGGTTATCACGGGTGATAGGCTGCTGCTGGGATGCAGATTTGAGGTTACTATCAGATCAGCCACGATCTTATTAAATGGTGGACCAAATTCAAGAGGCTGGATGGCTTACTCCTTCTCCTCATTCATATATCCCAATGCCATATTTCCTCCTATTTAAATTATGTTTCTATTTAAACAGTTTATGGTGATGAGGTTGCCGGCCTTTCTGGCTATTTTTTTGTTTATTGGGCTCCTCTATGTAGGTTCCAGGAGCTATAAGAGAGATTGAAGCAGCTGCATACACCTGCAAAATCAATATCTAGAACTGTCTGCACTTAGCAATTCCACTTACTGCACAGAGAGAAACATTCTCCCGCAAACATTATTGCTATCTTCATCTGTGTGGGTTGTTTTGCTGATCAAGCACTGTACTCAGTTAAACACAATAAAACCATTACAAATACAGCTGGCCGATTCAGATTGTCAGATAATCTCAGATTTCAAGGCTATGTCACAATATTGAAGTGAAGCCGTATTGTTAACATTCTCACATGTTTTGAAATACTACTTCATACAAATGCCACTCGAAAGATCACCCTTCCTAAACTTCAAATAAATGCAAGATTCATATTTTGTTACAAAACCGTAAGATGGAAAGTAATTCTATCATTGTGCAGTTAAAAATATAGGGGCAATCTTGAGCACAGGAATGGCAGCGGGGGCTTAAGGTCTGGTGAAACCCAGGAGTCGCAAATCTCATTGGCGAGATCATGATCTCTGATTTTCGCCACCACTCGCCGGCGACGTAATCAAGTTCATGCCCAATATGGGTGTAAACCGGATTTTAATACATTTTAATAAATTTAAATATAATTAAGACCTCCCCCTCGCCACCCAGGCATATTTTCAAACATCGCCGACGTGGCGTGAACCTGTCGTGGGGATCTCTCCAGGAGCTCTGATTGTAGTGGTAGTGGTGGTGGTGGTGGTGTTGGGGGTGGGATGGTCTGGGGTGCAGGGAAGGGCCCCTGAGACCTCTGTGGTGGGGTTGGAGGGGAAGGTTATTTTTTCCTCTAATCGGGGCAACCCTTTAAAGATGGCTTGATCTCAGCGCAGCCGGCTTTACCGGTGTGTGAAGGCCCCACCCCTCAACATGACAATGTGAAACACGCCCCACTGATTTTTTTTGACAAAATGTCATGTGATCTGGAGAGAAAACCTGCCCATTTCTGTGGAGATACTTTGCCATTTTATGGCAAGATTCCACCTTATGGCCCGATTTTACCATCAAGTTGCGCCCGTTTCCGTACCCAAAAACTTGGTAAAGTCGGGCGTGAGACGAGTAGCGCCCGCCTCCGCGTCAGTTCCCCCTTTACCAAGGCCCGAAAAGGTCACGATCTGGATTGCACCCGAAAAGGGCGCGACGGCCATTTAAATGCGTTTGCTTGCATTTAAATTGACTTAATGGGCTGCACTTCCCCCTTCACCACCGCATTCACCCATCCAAATTTGGTGCAAAACAGACATGCTCTACAAAAGTCCTATTCGGGCACTCCAGTTAGTGAGAAGGTAAGTGCCAAACGTCTGATGGTTCTCTGCTTGAAATGAGGGGAGGGAGGGAGGGTGGGTGGGGGAGGGGGGGGTGGTGGGGAGGTGCGTCTAACGGCTCTCTGCCTGTGATCAGTGAGGGGAAAGGGAGGGTCCAATGACAGTCTGCCTGAGATCGATGGGGAGGGAAAGGGTGGAGGGGTCCACGATCGGTCTGGATGGTGGAGGGCGTGGGGGATAAGGCAGTTAGTAATGTTGTGGGGGTGGGGTAATGTTGTGGGGGTGGGGTAATGTTGTGGGGGTGGGGGAGGCATTATCCGTCCCGGGAGCGATGTGGCATGGGAGCCACATTCTATCGTATTTTTCTGCACATGCACAGTTGGAGACGCCGATCGGAGCTGCAGGATTTCGGACATGTAAAGCCCCACCCACCGGCTTGTGCAGCGCAATTCGGAATTGCTGATATTTTTTCAGGCAGAGTGTGTATGGGGCACCTGAGAACGAGTCTAAAAGTCGGATCTGAAACACTCCCAGTTTCAAGTCCGCCCAGCACTTAGAATTAAAATGGTAAAA
The DNA here is from genome assembly GCF_964213995.1 of Mustelus asterias. Classification (NCBI taxonomy): domain Eukaryota; kingdom Metazoa; phylum Chordata; class Chondrichthyes; order Carcharhiniformes; family Triakidae; genus Mustelus; species Mustelus asterias. The sequence continues at coordinate 28,460,936 of NC_135818.1, forward strand.
TAGGGCCCTATGTCTCAAACATTAAAACCTGTTCAATAATCTATGAGCTCAAAATTATTGGGAGTTATATTTCAGGAAAAGGATGGACTAATTAGCTAATTCCTGCTATCAATGGGATGAGTTAACATTCATGCAAGAATATCAAATATGGTTTAGTCCAGAAATCAGTCTCCTCTTTACTGATAATGGCTGGCTGGAGTCCAGTAATTGTGTCTAAGTGATTGCATCAGCCTGTCTAAGGAAATTCTTTTTGACCATACAAAAAAGTACTTAAAACAAGTAGGGCCTCTGAGTTGGTCTCTTATTTTAAGAATATGGGAATGTTAACTTGGAAACTTTTACCAGATCTGACTTGAATAATAAATACTGTTTTGTAACCCCACTGCAACTGCCCCACAATCTCACTGCAGGTTCCATTAAAGGATGCATATTTATTGTTTAAAGTCAAAAGGATACTGCTCATTGCATGCACAGTGCTACAAAACATTACAATGGCTTAGAAAGGGGTGCTTCTGAGGTTGTGGCATAACAAGGTGCTTGTGCTCAATATCTGAACTGCACTGTATCTGTGGAATTTGGACAATGGAGCCTCCACTTTGCAAATCTGAGCAAATGCTGCATCTGTGCGAGCACGTTAGTGTGTGGGTGCAGGTATGACAGAACAACAGCTGATCGGAGTGAAATTTCCAATTGCTTCCTTATTACACCAAGTTGGAGAAACTTGGTTTGTTCTCACTGGAACGATGGAGGTTGAGAGGTGACCTGATAGAAGTCTACAAGATTATGAGGGGCATGGACAGAATGGATAGTCAGAAGCTTCTTCCCAGAGTGGAGGAGTCAGTTACTAGGGGGCATAGGTTTAAGGTGCGAGGGGCAAGGTTTAAAGGAGATGTACGAGGCAGATTTTTTACACAGGGAGTAGTGGGTGTCTGGAACTTGTTGCCGGGGGAGGTAGTGGAAGCGGATACGGTAGTGACTTTTAAGGGGCGTCTTGACAAATGCATGAACAGGATGGGAATAGAGGGATATGGTCCCCGGAAGGGTAGGGGGTTTTAGTTAAGTCGGGCAGCATGGTCGGTGCAGGCTTGGAGGGCCGAAGGGCCTATTCCTGTGCTGTAATTTTCTTTGTTCTTTGTTCTACACTGAGATTATAGCATAACCCGAACATGCATTGGGTTAGCTGCCAATTGGAATATTGGAAATCACTTTTCTTAAAAGGCTGCGGATGGCTCTAAAAGGAGAAATACGGTTGTCAGGAGTTTCGAGCTGCAGCACATTGATTCCAATTGTTCAGAAAATGGCTATGGGGCCCAGATGTTTTGGAGATGCTGTTGAAGAAGGAACCCAATTTGGCCAAGAAGGAGAAGGAGGCCAGTGAAGAAGGAACTCATTGAGTCACAGAAAGTCAGTATGCAGGTGCAGCATGTGATAAAAATATGTATGTGATAAAAAAGGCAAATGGGATGTTAGCATTTATTGCAAAAGGACTGGAGAATAGAAGTAGAGAAGTGTTGTTTCAATTGTATAGGGTGTTGGTGAGACTACATCTGGAGTATTGTGTCCAGTTTTGGTCTCCTTATTTGAGGAAGGATGTGGTGGCATTGGATGCAGTTCAGAGGAGATTGATTCCAGGATAAAGGGGCTTGACGTATGAGGAGAGATTAAACAGTTCAGGCTTGTGCTTGCTGGAGTTTGGAAGGGTGAGAGGAGATCGGATCCAGCTATATAAAATTTTAAAACGTTTTGATAAAGTAAATGTGAACCAAATGTTTGCTCTTATGGGACAATCTAGAACAAGAGGTCAGAGGTATAGGTTGAGAGGTGGTAGATTTAAAACTGAGATCATAGAATCATAGAATTCCTACAGTGCAGAAGGAGGCCATTTGGCCCATCGAGTCCGCACTGACAATCCCATCCAGGCTCTATTCCCGTAACCCCACATATTTACCCTGCTAATCCCCCTGACACAAGGATCAATTTAGCATGACCCATCAACCTAATCCGCACATCTTTGGAGTGTGGAAGGAAACCGGAGCACCCAAAGGAAACCCATGCAGACACAGGGAGAACGTGCAAACTCCACACAGACAGTGACCCAAGCTGGGAATTGAACCCAGGTCCCTGGAGCTATGGGGCAGCCATGCTAACCACTGTGCCACCGTGCTCATCTCCTTAATGAGTTTGAACTCCTATTTCTAGACTGACATTGTAGTTCTGGCTGACTGCTGTGATCCTATTTTCCTGCCCTCAGTTAAGGATCTCATACTGCCAGAGCATAGAGTTTCCCGATTTGTCCTGACCAATGTTCTTCCTCCGAAACAAAGATTAACTGGTACTTCATCTGCTGGTGCAGAATGGCTACTTAAATAAAAGAAACTGCACTTCAAATGATAATTACTTATCAGAAGCATTGAGGCACGCTGAAGAGTGATGCACAGAAGTATTACCTCATTTCTCATAATTCAGGTTGCCATAGTGACTATTCAATGTCATCCTATATTGGGGAATTATAGGCACCTGGTTACCTTCTGCCCATGGCCACGCTTTTTGAACCACTCCATGACTTCAATCAGACTACGTTCTTGCGGGTCAGACTCTAGTTCTTTTCTAGCCTTCTGCAGGCTGAAGTAATGAGTTACTCCTGTTTTACAGACTTTGGTGCAAGCCAGAAATAGCTGAAAATTACAAACACGGCCGACACAAAAATGAATGATTTCAGTGAGGGAGACAAAAAAATAGACAGTCTGAGTGGCAATCGAATTGTGGGGTGCTCGTATCCCAGCCCTTCCACTAATGGTTGAAGAATTCAAAGTTCTTTACTGACTTGCCATCAGAGATAAAATAAGCCTGGCCACCAGCTATGTGATTTTCCTTTGCTAAGGAGGAACTACTCGCAGAGGGTGGTGAATTTGTGGAACTTGCTGCCCCCTACTGTGATGAAGCCTGAATCATTGAATGGTTTCAAGAGGGAGATTGACATATCTCTAATAAAAAAAGGAAAGAGGGATATGGAGAACAGGTGGGAGATGGATTTGGGATCAGGGAGAGATCAGTCATGATTGAGTGGCGGAGCAGACTCAAAGGGCTGAATTTGCCTATTTCTGCTCCTAATTCCTAAGTTCCTATATTTTCTTCTTCAAGACAGCAGGCCACCCCACTCAAAATCCAGGGCTTACACAGTCAGATTTGATAGTTCAGAAACATAATGCTATGTCCCTGGTACAATATAGCTAGTGGTGTGCACCAAGGCACCACCATGATGTAGGTAGGAAGAGCAGGGGGGTCATACGAGAGAAATTCAGGGAGTTGGGTGCTAGGCTAAAAAGTAAGGCCTCCAGGGTAGCAATCTCTGGACTGCTCCCGGTGTCGAGTGCAAGTGAGGCTCGGAACAGGGAGATTCTACAGTTGAATGCGTGGCTAAAGGACTGGTGCAAGAGGGAGGGTTTTAAATTCATAGATAACTGGGAAATCTTCAAGTCAGGGTGGCAACTGTACAGAAAGGATGGGTTACACCTTAACTGGAAGGGAGCAAATATCCTGGCTGGGAGTTTTGCTAGAGTGTTTCGGCAGGATTTAAACTAGTGTGGCAGGGGGGTGGGGAACAAAACAGTAGGTCAGTAAATACTGAGGCTGGGGTTGAGCTGGGGGCCAGGGCAAGGCTAGCTAAGAAGAGGAGCACTCTGGAGGAGGATGACCTGAGTGGGCCTGGAGGTCTGGAGTGCATCTGCTTCAATGCGAGGAGCGTAACGGGTAAAACAGACGAACTTAGGGCCTTAATGCTTATGCGGAATTTGGATGTGGTTGCGGTGACGGAAACTTGGTTAAAGAAAGACAGGACTGGCAGCTGAATATTCCGGGGTATAAGTGTTTTAGGCGAGACAGAGGAGGGGCTAAAAAAGGTGGGGGAGTAGCGATATTAGTTAAGGAGCATATTACCGCGGTGCAGAGGGTAGACAACTTAGAGGAGTCATGTACTGAGTCGCTGTGGGTGGAACTCAGAAACAGGAAGGGTGCAGTCACTATGCTGGGGGTGTACTACAGACTACCCAACAGCCCACGGGAAGTGGAGGAAAGGATATGTCAGGAGATTCTGGATAGGTGCAGAAAAAATAGGGTTGTTGTAGTGGGGGACTTTAATTTCCCTGGCACAGACTGGAAAGTGCTTAGAGCTGGGGGTCCGGACGGGGAGGAATTTGTAAAATGCGTACTGGAAGGTTCTTTGGAACAGTATGTAGATAGCCCGACTAGAGAGGGGGCTATACTGGACCTAGTTCTGGGAAATGAGCCCGGTCAGGTCGTCAAAGTTTCGGTAGGGGAACATGTGGCAAATAGTGACCACAACTCTGTTAACTTTAGGACAGGAATGGACAAGGATGAGTGCTGTCCTACGGGCAGGGTGCTAAATTGGGGGAAGGCTAACTATAGCCGGATTAGGCAGGAATTGGTGGATGTTGATTGGGAGAGGATGTTCGAGGGTAAGTCCGCGTCTGGCATGTGGGAGTCTTTTAAGGAACTATTGATAAGGCTGCAGGATAGGCATGTGCCTGTAAAAGGAAAGATAGGAAAGGTAGGATTCGAGAGCCGTGGATAACCAGAGAAATTGAGGATCTGATTAAAATGAAAAGGGAGGCGTATGTTAAGTCCAGGCAACAGAAAACAGATGGAGCTCTGGAGGAATACAGAGAGAGTAGGAAAGAACTCAAACGGGGAGTTAGAAGGGCAAAAAGAGGTCACGAGATGTTCTTGGCAGGCAGGATTAAGGAGAATCCTAAGGCATTCTATTCATACGTTAGGAACAAAAGAGTTGTCAGCGAGAAAATCGGACCTCTCAGGGACAAAGGAGGGGAATTATGCTTAGAACCCAAGGGAATAGGGGAGATCCTAAATGAATACTTTGCATCGGTATTCATGAAGGAGAGGGGCGTGTTAACCGGGAGTGTCTCGGAGGGAGGTGTTGACCCGTTAGAGAAAATCTCCATTACAAGAGAGGAAGTGTTAGGTTTTTTAGGGAACATTAAAACTGACAAAGCCCCAGGGCCTGATGGCATCTATCCTCGACTGCTCAGGGAGACGAGAGATGAAATTGCTGGGCCTCTGACGGAAATCTTTGTCGCTTCTTTGGACATGGGTGAGGTCCCTGAGGATTGGAGGATAGCAAATGTGGTCCCGTTGTTTAAGAAGGGTAGCAGGGATAACCCAGGAAATTATAGGCCGGTGAGCTTGACGTCCGTCGTAGGGAAGTTGTTGGAGAGGATTCTTAGAGACAGGATGTATGTGCATTTAGAACGGAACAATCTCATTAGTGACAGACAGCATGGTTTTGTAAGAGGGAAGTCGTGCCTTACAAATTTGGTGGAGTTTTTTGAGGAAGTGACAAAAACGGTTGATGAAGGAAGGGCCGTGGATGTCGTCTATATGGATTTCAGTAAGGCATTTGACAAAGTCCCACATGGCAGGTTGGTTAAGAAGGTTAAGGCTCATGGGATACAAGGAGAAGTGGCTAGATGGGTGGAGAACTGGCTTGGCCATAGGAGACAGAGGGTAGTGGTCGAAGGGTCTTTTTCCGGCTGGAGGTCTGTGACCAGTGGTGTTCCGCAGGGCTCTGTACTGGGACCTCTGCTATTTGTGATATATATAAATGATTTGGAAGAAGGTGTAACTGGTGTAATCAGCAAGTTTGCGGATGACACGAAGATGGCTGGACTTGCGGATAGCAAAGAGCATTGTCGGGCAATACAGCAGGATATAGATAGGCTGGAAAATTGGGCGGAGAGGTGGCAGATGGAGTTTAATCCGGATAAATGCGAAGTGATGCATTTTGGAAGAAACAATGTAGGGAGGAGTTATACAATAAATGGCAGAGTCATCAGGAGTATAGAAACACAGAGGGACCTAGGTGTGCAAGTCCACAAATCCTTGAAGGTGGCAACACAGGTGGAGAAGGTGGTGAAGAAGGCATATGGTATGCTTGCCTTTATAGGACGGGGTATAGAGTATAAAAGCTGGAGTCTGATGATGCAGCTGTATAGAACGCTGATTAGGCCACATTTGGAGTACTGCGTCCAGTTCTGGTCGCCGCACTACCAGAAGGACGTGGAGGCGTTAGAGAGAGTGCAGAGAAGGTTTACCAGGATGTTGCCTGGTATGGAGGGTCTTAGCTATGAGGAGAGATTGGGTAGACTGGGGTTGTTCTCCCTGGAAAGACGGAGAATGAGGGGAGATCTAATAGAGGTGTACAAGATTATGAAGGGGATAGATAGGGTGAACGGTGGGAAGCTTTTTCCCAGATCAGAAGTGACGTTCACGAGGGGTCACGGGCTCAAGGTGAGAGGGGCGAAGTATAACTCAGATATTAGAGGGATGTTTTTTACACAGAGAGTGGTGGGGGCCTGGAATGCGCTGCCAAGTAGGGTGGTGGAGGCAGGCACGCTGACATCATTTAAGACTTACCTGGATAGTCACATGAGCAGCCTGGGAATGGAGGGATACAAACGATTGGTCTAGTTGGACCAAGGAGCGGCACAGGCTTGGAGGGTCGAAGGGCCTGTTTCCTGTGCTGTACTGTTCTTTGTTCTTGTTCTTTGTTCACAATATAGACCAGTTAAAGTGAATGGATTTGGTGAATAAATTATAAGACATCAGTGGTCAGGATTATGAATTTACAATCACTGTGTTCAACATCTCTAAGCTCCCACATGTCTCAGCTAATGAATGCATCGACTGGTTATGCAGTACCTGAGTCCCAATTATTGATTGTACGGGGTTCATAGATCTCAGATAAACTGAACGTGAGGTAGCTGCAGTTAATCTCAGCATTAAGAAAAAATAACCACAATCCCTGCTGCCTATCAGTACATAGTGACTCTTGCTGGATGTAGACACTGCGCAACTTACTGTGGCCTTGAAGTCAATGCTTAGCATGCAAGGCAGAAAGGAATCCTCCAATATTTTAATAAGAAAATATTCCTGCTTCACAATGCAAATTAGGAAGGAAAATCTGTAAGATTCACACAGTAAGAAATGTTTTTCAGACTGCGGAATTTGGATGAAGCCTGCTTTTGGCATTTCATGTGGTTTAAGGAACAGCTGTTACTTTTCAATCTGGTGGAAACGTGAACATAAACCAAATGGAAACAGGATAAAATTAGCTGAATTTGAATCAGAAATTTAATATTTCTATTGAAAACATGGCTTTAAAGGGGCTAGCTTCTTTCATTACCTCAGGATGTCCCAAAGCACTTTCCAGCTAATGAAGTCTTTTGAAGTGCAGTCCCTATTTTGAAATCGAAAAGATGATAGCCAATTTCCATTCAGCAATCTCCCAAGACAGCAATGACTAGATAATCTTTTGTCGTAAAGTTGGTTCTTTTTCAGAAGGGGCGGGATGTTTTATGCCCGGCTGTAGGCTCAGACACCATGGGCAGGATTTTACAGCCTCACTCATCCCGAAGTTGTAAGATCTCACCTGAGGTCAATGGACCTTTCTATTGTTCACCCTTCGCCCACTCCGATTTCCACAGTGGGCGAGGCACTAAAATTCCTGCCCATCTCTTTTAAGCAGCTGAGATGAGATTGCTACCATTGAAGTCACAGATGTTAGCAGCGAACACATTTTATCACAGGCCTAAAGTTGTATCGAAAGGCTGAGTATTATTAAAAGTCTGGTATAAGGAGGTAGTAACACTATCAACAGTGCTGGTCCATGAACCAGAGTGTATTGCTGTTGGGTCTTAAACAGAGTAAACTCATGCTGAAATGTAAATCATGTAGACTATAAATAATAAAGTTCCCAGTTATAGCAAGCATGCATCAATTTAAGCATCATAGATGAGGTCACTCTCCACCTGTCACAAGGCCACTGTCACGTGCAACAAGAAGAATTTCCGTTGAAGCTTCAGATTTGAAAATCCTTCCCATCACAAAGCACTTCACAAGAAGGAGCAGGGTATTCTAATGTTTGGAGATGGTTTCTTTTGCATGTGGTATGTGTGAGACTGCTAATAGAATATAATACACATAAAGTCTGAAATGTTGGCACTATTTAAACTGAAAAATTCATATATGCTAAAATGTACAATGCATAGTTATCCTCTTACCCATGAGTAACAGCTGGACTGACTGCTTCTAAAATCAAAACAAATGGCCAAAGGAATACTTCTGAAGGGCTACACTGTGTCTTGCTGCAACATAAGGCTTCTCTGAAAAGGACTTAACAGCATACAAAGGGTTCCCACTGCTCGGGTTATGTTTAGTACTAATGCAGAGCAGTAAAAATACTTTGAAAACCAGCCAATGATCCAGTAAACTAAAAATGTGGACAGAGTTTGGCTCAATACAAGGCACATAAAAAAAAATCCAAAGTTGTAGATAGCCTTTTGAGGCTTTCAAAGTTATGCAGTACCCAGTTGCCTGCGTGTAGTGGTAAAATAACAAGTGACAAGCACTTCAACCTTCCTGGTGAGAAATCTTTTAATGTTAATTCCCCATTCAGACTCCAGTCCAAACTCCCAGTCCAGAGTTTAAAAGTTATTCCGAAATGATTCCGTTGAGCTGTGTTTGATTTTAAATCTGAAGACTGGGAGAGAGCCAGAGACAAAGGGAGCCAGAGGGAGCAAGAAACAGAAATGAAGAAAAGTGAGCGAGAGACCAAGAGGGAGTGGAGACTGTCAGCACCATGCGTGGGCCAGAGAGAGACAGCAAGAAAACACTCAGGGACAGAGCACAGCAGGGAGAGAGGGAGAGCACCATCAGATCATGCAGGAGCAACGTGGCGTGCCACAAAAGCGCAACAGGGACAGAGCTTTCATGCAAAACTGAACATGCCTCAAAGACGTTTACAGCACAGGAGGCCATTTGGCCCATCACGTCCATGCCAGTCAACGAAGGTCTGATTACACTAATCCCATTTTCCAGTGCTTGGCCCATAGCTCTGGAGATTATGGCAGTGCAAGTGAACATAAAAATACATAGAATCCATAGAATCATGGAATCCCTACAGTGCAGGAATAGGCCATCCGGTCCATCGAGTCTGCACCGACTCTCCAAAAGAACATCCCATCCAGGCCCGCTCTGCCCTATCCCTGTAACACCGCAAATTTACCATGGCTAACTCACCTAATATAGAATATAGAACAGTACAGCACAGTACAGGCCCTTCGGCCCACGATGTTGTGCCGAGCTTTGTCCGAAACCAAGATCAAGCTATCCCATCATTCTGGTGTGTTCCATGTGCCTATCCAATAACCGCTTGAAAGTTCCCAAAGTGTCCGACTCCACTATCACAGCAGGCAGTCCATTCCACACCCCAACCACTCTCTGAGTAAAGAACCTACCTCGGACATTCCTCCTATATCTCCCACCATGAACCTTATAGTTATGCCCCCTAGTAACAGCTACATTCACCCGAGGAAATAGTCTCTGAACGTCCACTCTATCTATCCCCCTCATCATCTTATAAACCTCTATTAAGTCGCCTCTCAACCTCCTCCGCTCTAAAGAGAAAAACCCTAGCTCCCTCAACCTTTCCTCATAAGACCTACCCTCCAAACCAGGCAGCATCCTGGTAAATCTCCTTTGCACTCTTTCCAGTGCTTCCACATCCTTCTTATAGTGAGGTGACCAGAACTGCACATAATATTCCAAATGTGGTCTCACCAAGGTCCTGTACAGTTGCAGCATAACCACGGCTCTTAAACTCAAACCCCCTGTTAATAAAAGCTAACACACTATAGGCCTTCTTCACGGCTCTATCCACTTGAGCGGCAACCTTCAGAGATCTGTGGATATGAACCCCAAGATCTCTCAGTTCCCCCAAATTCCTCAGAACTCTACCTTTGACCCTGTAATCCGCATTCAAATTTGTCCAACCAAAATGAATCACCTCGCACTTATCAGGGTTAAACTCCATCTGCCATTTTTCGGCCCAGCTCTGCATCCTATCTATGTCTCTTTGCAGCCTACAACAGCCCTCCACCTCATCCACTACTCCACCAATCTTGGTGTCATCAGCAAATTTACTGATCCACCCTTCAGCCCCCTCCTCCAAGTCATTGATAAAAATCACAAATAGCAGAGGACCCAGCACTGATCCTTGTGGTACACTGCTGGTAACTAGTCTCCAGTCTGAAAATTTTCCATCCAGCACCACCCTCTGTCTTCGATCAGATAGCCAGTTACTTATCCAATCGGCCAAATTTCCCTCTATCCCACACCTCCTTACTTTCTTCATGAGCCGACCATGGGGGACCTTATCAAATGCCTTACTAAAATCCATGTATATGACATCAACTGCCCTACCTTCATCTACAGACTTAGTTACCTCCTCAAAAAATTCAATCAAATTTGTGAGGCAAGACTTACCCTTCACGAATCCGTGTTGACTATCCCGGATTAAGCTGCATCTTTCTAAATAGTCGTAAATCTTATCCCTCAGGACCTTTTCCATTAACTTACCGGCCACTGAAGTAAGACTAACCGGCCTATAATTACCAGGGTCATTCCTATTTCCTTTCTTGAACAGAGGAACAACATTCGCCACTTTCCAGTCCTCTGGCACTATCCCCGTGGACAGTGAGGACCCAAAGATCAAAGCCAAAGGCTCTGCAATCTCATTCCTTGCCTCCCAAAGAATCCTAGGATATATCTCATCTGGCCCAGGGGACTTATCGACCTTCAGGTTTTTCAAAATTGCTAATACATCTTCCCTCAGAACATCTACCTCCTCCAGTCTATCAGCCTGTATCACACTCGCATCCTCAAAAACATGGCCCCTCTCCTTGGTGAACACTGAAGAAAAGTATTCATTCATCGCCTCTCCTATCTCTTCTGACTCCATGCACAAGTTCCCACTACTGTCCTTGACTGGCCCTAACCTCACCCTGGTCATTCTTTTATTTCTCACATAAGAGTAAAAAGCCTTGGGGTTTTCCTTGATCCGACCCGCCAAGGACTTCTCATGTCCCCTCCTAGCTCTCCTAAGCCCCTTTTTCAGCTCATTTCTTGCTAACTTGTAACCCTCAATCGACCCAACTGAACCTTGTTTTTTCATCTTTACATATGCTTCCTTCTTCCTCTTCACAAGACATTCAACCTCTTTTGTGAACCATGGTTCCCTCACTCGGCCATTTCCTCCCTGCCTGACAGGGACATACCTATCAAGGACACACAGTATTTGTTCCTTGAACAAGCTCCACTTTTCATTTGTGCCTTTCCCTGACAGTTTCTGTTCCCATCTTGCCCCCTAATTCTTGCCTAATCGCATCATAATTACCACTCCCCCAATTATAAACCTTGCCCTGCCGTATGGCCCTATCCCTCTCCATTGCAATAATGAAAGACACCGAATTGTGGTCACTATCTCCAAAGTGCTCTCCCACAACCAAATCTAACACTTGGCCTGGTTCATTTCCCAGTACCAAATCCAATGTGGCCCCACCTCTTGTCGGCCTATCCACATATTGTGTCAGGAAACCCTCCTGCACACACTGTACAAAAACTGCCCCATCCGAACTATTCGACCTATAAAGGTTCCAAATCAATATTTGGAAAGTTAAAGTCACCCATGACTAACTACCCTGTGACCTCCACACCTATCCATAATCTGCTTAGCAATTTCTTCCTCCACATCTCTATTACCCGCACATCTTTAGACTGTGGGAGGAAACCTGAGCACCCAGAAGAAACTCACGCAGACACGGGGAGAACATGCAAACTCCACACAGACCCAATGCCAGAATTGAACCTGGTCCCCTGGCGCTGTGAGATAACAGTGCTAACCACTGTGCCACTAATTTTATGAGAGCTTTTGAATCAACCACCCTTTCAGGCAGTGAGTTCCAGACTCCCACCACCCTCTGGATGAAAACGTTTCTCCTCAACCCCCTTTAAGAATTTAAGGTAAGCCTTCTTACCTTAAATTCTGACCCTTCTTACCTTAAATCTATGCCTCCTGATTATTGGTCGCTCTACTAATGAAAAAAAAATGCCTTCCTACTGTGACGTTAGTGTACCTTTAAGGAAGGTCTTTTTAAAATCATGATCTCTGCAGCTGTCACAGCTTCAGAATTTCTCAGCTCACAGCCTTAGCTGATGTCAACATGGCACCGACATGACTGGAGATGTCCTTTTATTGCTACTTCAATCGCTTAAATGGGGTCTGATTATTTTAACTCTGGATTGTTTTACAATCCTGCATTGTTAGGAGGCCGGTCATTTGTTTTTGGACGTCTTTTCTCCTTTCCGGTGAGTTTAAGGTTTAATTTTCTGTTTGGCTGCAGTTAGAGTTGAGTTTTAGAAAGGACAGCAAGTTGAAAAGAAGTCTCTTTTTCCCTGGTTTTGGAAATTGTGCTGGTTAGCTGAAAGCAAGGACTTGCCTTTCTGAAGGGGGGAGTCTGCTGTCGGTGGCTGCCAAGAATCCCTGGTGTTTTGGGAAGCTGTTCTGACTTCAAACTGTTCTGGGTCTATCCAGAGAACTGCAGACTTCGTCCAAAAGGACTCAAGTCGAGTATTACGTGAGCATTAGCCTCGGCTGTGTTAAACCTGTGAAAAGGGTATTTTGTCTACGGGATTGGCTTGATTGGAACACATTAGATGTATTTGTGAAGGGTTATACATTATTGTGGTTGTTTTGTTTTTGTTTTTAATTGATAAAGGTTATTGCCAATTTTCTTTCCATACATGTTAACTATATTCTTAAATAAACTTTGATCGATAAAAGCTCCCTAGTGGGTCATTTGAATCATACCTGAAGTGAAACATATCATGCTTATCCTAGCCAAATTTAAGGTACAAAACTTATGATCCAGGTGGGCTCAATAAAACACTTTGGAGTTTCTGTCCTGAACCTTAACACTATCCACCCTATTTATACCCCTTGTCAAGGATTTGCCTGGTAACAACAAGACCCATGATAACAAAAGGGATGATGGGATTTAATCTACCTTGCAACAAAGGAGAATCTACCAGCAGTCCACAATCAAAAGGGCTAATGGGATGTGTCCTTTCCCCAGTAACAAGGTTAGCACATTTCTCGATAAGATCAGATGTAATTGGTCCTATCATCAGGAAACAGATGTATGATCATCTTGCTGGTGCCAGTACAGAGCGAGACTGCGGATAGTTGAGAACCTGTCTCGGGGGCAGGGAATTCAGATGGTGTTCGTAAAGCAGAAGTGGAAATGAATAGGGTTGGGAAGCATTTTCTGATCAGGGCCAGTGTGATCTCCTGGACTCGTTTCGATCGCCACAGGGGTCGGAGAGGAATTTCCCAGATTTTTTTTCCCCATGTTGGCCCTGGGGTTTTCACTCTGGGTTTTCGCCTCTCCCTGGAGATCACATGGTCTGGAATGGGGGGGGTGGGGGTGAGTTAATAGGTTGTGATGAACAAAGCATCGTAGCTGTGAGGGACAGCTCGGTGGATAGGATATTAGGATGTAGATAGGCTGGAAAATTGGGCGGGGATCCTGGATTCAGGATTCAATCTTGGACCGGGGAGGGGCGCGGGCTTGGAGGGCCGAAGGGCCTGTTCCTGTGCTGTATTGTTCTTTGTTCTTTGACTGAGAGATCGTGGGAGATATACAGATGCCAATTTCCGAGGGTCAGGAATGTCGGAGACAGATGGCTCAATATATGATGAGCAGAATCAAAGTGAGTCTGGGGTCTATTTTTCAACTCAGAAGCAGAGAGGCCCATTTAACATCTCACTGGAAGGCTAGGGTAACCGCTATCAGGAAGCCAGCTAATCACAGAGGTCCATTGTAAAGTCTTCCAGCCAAGTTAATGCAGAAACCTTCCTAAAGGCAGTTTACCTATCTTTGCTGAACCAGGCAAAGATGCTTCCCAGACTGGATCATCCTCCTGATATTGTGTGGTAACTATAATCTGGATCTAATTTATAGATTTGATGTTGTTTGGGGAACAGGAAAGTCTTACCAAGTTCAGGTATCGGGGATATAGTTTGGAACAAGGGTAACTTCCGGATAAAATTGGAAACATGTATTATTCTGGTGTTTATGTGTCTTATAGAATTATTGTCCTGTTTGTGTGTCTTTGTCTTTCCTTTCATTTAATAAATACCTTTTGGCATTTGGTACGCTGTGACTGGGCTGCTTATTCTCACGAGTGGTTGAGCATGACTCATCACACCATTTAAAAAAACACAATAATATACACCACCACGAACCAATGTCTCCCATTGAGGTGCCCTCTCAAATAACATCAGCATGGTTCATGACACCTTCATAATCTTATACGCCTCTATCAGATCCCCTATCCACCTCCGCTGCTCCAAGGAAAGTACCCCAAAATTTCCTTATAGCTCAGACTCTCCAGCCAAGCAACATCCTGCTAAACCTCCTCTGCACTCTCTCCAGTGCGGCATCCTTCCGATAATGTGGTGACCACAAGTGCTCCAGTTGTGTCCTAATCAGAGTTTTATACAGTTCCAGCATGATCCCCCGTTCTTGTATTGTATGCCTTCATAGAGTCATAGAGGTTTACAGCATGGAAATAGGCCCTTCGGCCCAAATTATCCATCCGCCCATTTTTTTTAAACCCCGAAGCTAGTCCCAATTGCCCGCATTTGGCCCATATCCCTCTATACCCATCGTACCCAAGTAACTGCCTAAATGCTTTTTAAAAGACAAAATTGTATCCACCTCTACTACTACCTCTGGCAGCTTGTTCCAGACATCACCACTCTCTGTGTGAAAAAACTGCCCCTCTGGACCCTTTTGTAACTCTCCCTATCACCTTAAACCTATGCCCTCTAGTTTTAGGCTCCCCTATCTTTGGGAAAAGATATTGACTATCTAGCTGATCTATGCCTCTCATTATTTTATAGACCTCTATAAGATCACCCCTCAGCCTCCTACGCTCCAGAGAAAAAAGTCCCAGTCTATCCAGCCTCTCCTTGTAACTCAAACCATCAAGTCCCGATAGCATCCTAGTAAATGTTTTCTGCACTCTTTCTAGTTTAATAATATCCTTTCTATAATAGGGTGACCAGAACTGTACACAGAATTCCAAGTGTGGCCGTACCAATGTCTTCTACAACTTCAACAAGACATCCAAACTCCTGTATTCGATGTTCTGACCAATGAAACCAAGCATGCTGAATGCCTTCTTCACCACTCTGTCCACCTGTGACTCCACTTTCAAGGACCTATGAACATGTACCGCTAGATCTCTTTGTTCTGTAACTCTCCCCAACGCCCTACCATTAACTGAGTAAGTCCTTCCCTGTTCAATCTACCAAAATGCATCACCTCGCATTTATCTACATTTAACTCCATCTAGAACATAGAACATAGAACATTACAGCGCAGAACAGGCCCTTCGGCCCACCATGTTGCACCGACCAGTTAAAAAAAAAAAAACTGTGACCCTCCAACCTAAACCAATTTCTTTTCGTCCATGAACCTATCTACGGATCTCTTAAACGCCCCCAAACTAGGCGCATTTACTACTGATGCTGGCAGGGCATTCCAATCCCTCACCACCCTCTGGGTAAAGAACCTACCCCTGACATCGGTTCTATAACTACCCCCCCTCAATTTAAAGCCATGCCCCCTCGTGCTGGATTTCTCCATCAGAGGAAAAAGGCTATCACTATCCACCCTATCTAAACCTCTAATCATCTTATATGTTTCAATAAGATCCCCTCTTAGCCGCCGCCTATTGTCTGCCATTTGTCAGCCCACTGGTCAGGATCCCGTTGCAATCTGAGATAACCTTCTTCACCGTCCACTATGCCACCAATCTTGGTGTCATCTGCAAACTTACTAACCATGCCTCCTATATTCTCATCCAAATCATTAATATAAATGACAAATAACAGTGGACCCAGCACTGATCCCTGAGGCACACCGCTGGTCACAGGCCCCCAATTTGAAAAACAACCCTCTACAACCACACTCTAGCTTCTGTCAAGAAGCCAATTTTGTATCCATTTAGCTACCTCACCCGAGATCCCGTGAGATTTGACCTTATGCAACAACCTACCATGCGGTACCTTGTCAAAGGCCTTCCTAAAGTCCATGTAGACAACATCAACTGCACTGCCCTCATCTACCTTCTTCGTTACATTGAATCATAGAACCATAGAACCCTACAGTGGAGAACGAAGCCATTCGGCCCATCGAGTCTGCACCGACCACAATCCCACCCAGGCCCTACCCCCATATCCCTACATATTTTATCCACTAATCCCTCTAACCTACGCATCTCAGGAAACTAAGGGGCAATTTTATCATGGCCAATCAACCTAACCCGCACATCTTTGGACTGTGGGAGGAAACTGGAGCACCCGGAGGAAACCCACGCAGACACGAGGAGAATGTGCAAACTCCACACAGACAGTGACTCGAGCCGGGAATCGAACCCAGGTCCCTGGAGCTGTGAAGCAGCAGTGCTAACCACTGTGCTACCGTGCCGCCCCTTCAAAAAACTTGTGAGACATGATTTTGCACTCACAAAGCCATGCTGACTGTCCGTAATCAGTCCTTGTGTCTCTAAATGCCTGTAGATCCCATCTCTCAAAATACCTTCCAACAACTTATCCACCACAGATGTGAGGCTCACTGGCCTGTAGAACATCGAACATAGAATCCCTACAGTGCAGGAAGAGGCCATTCGGCCCATTGAGTCCACACCGACCACAATCCCACCCAGGCCCCACCCCTGCAACCCCACACATTTACCCTGCTAATCCCCTGACACTAGGGTCAATTTAGCATGGCCAATCAACCTAACCCACACATCTTTGGACTGTGGGAGGAAACCGAAGCACCGTAGAAGAACCGTAGTTCCCAGGCTTTTCCCTGCAGCCCTTTTTAAACAAAGGCACATCATTTGCCACTCTCCAATCTTCAGGCACCTCACCCGTGACTATCGATGATTCAAATATCTCTGCTAGAGGACCCGCAATTTCCTCCCTAGCCTCCCACAATGTCCTGGGATACACTTCATCAGGTCCCGGGGATTTAGCTACCTTGATGCGCTTTAAGACTTCCAGCACCTCCTTCTCTGTGCCTTGGCTTGTAAAAACAAGTATCCTCAACTACATGCACTGCCACCTGCCAGGATCTGTGGATATGACGCCAAGGTTCCTCTGATCTTCAGTACTTTCCAAGGTTTATTTATTTATTAGTGCCACAAGTAGGCTTCATTAACACTGCAATGAAGTTACTGTGAAAATCCCCAAGTTGCCACACTCCAGCAGCTGTTCAGGTACACTGATGGAGAATTTAGCATGGCCAGTACACCTAACCAGGACTGTGGGAGGAAACCAGAGCACCTGGAGGAAACCCACGCAGACACACAGAGAACGTGCAGACTCCGCACAGACAGTGACCCAAACTGGGAATCGAATCCGGATCCCTGGCGCTGTGAGCAAATAGTGCTCACCACTGTGCCACCATGCCACCGCCTCCCTCCCACCCCCCCTCCCACATACCATTCATTGCATAATCCTTTGCTTTGTTAGCCGTCCCCAAATACATAACCTCACACTTTTCTGGGTTGAATTCCATTTGCCATTGCTCTGCCCACCTGATTGATATCCTCCTATAATCTACAGCTGTCCACCTCACTATTTACCACCCTACCAATTTTTATGTCATCCGCAAACTTCTTGATCATACCCCCTACATTTCAAGCAAAATCATTAATGTATAACACAAATAGCAATGGCCCCAGCACCTAGCCCTGTGGAACCCCACTGGAAACATCCTTCCAGTCACAGAAACATCCCACTACCATCACTCTTTGCTTCCTGCCTCTCAGCCAATTTTGGATCCAATGTGCCACTTTGCTTTGTATCGATGGGCCCTTCCTTACTGCAAGAAATACAAGTGCAGAGAATGCAATACAGAGCAACAGAGGCTTTAATTGGATAGTGGCTGATCTGTGATCTAACTCTAAAGTGTGCAATTATCCCCTAATATTTTGGGTACCAAAGTTTATTAATTCCAGATTTTAAATTAACAACTGATCGAACATTAATGATCATTTGTGGAAGAGAGTCCCAATTACCTACCACTCTCTGGGTTGAATTTTTCCGCTCTTGTGAAAGGAGATGCGGAGTGAAATTGGCAAAATCAGACCAGCTACTTGATGCTTTTCTGCCTCTGAGCGTTCTTGCCTAATGTGGGCTAAGTGTGGCAGGGGTTACCCACCTGGCCGCGATGGGTAACTAAATAAGCCCATTATTGGGCAAATTGGGGAAAAATGCCAGCTCTGCAGGGATCTTCCAGACAGCAGACAAGTCCTCCCACTAAGTCTGGAGCCTGGAATTGAACTGGAGTGGCCTCCGGCAGGAGAGAAGGGCAGAAGGCGGCCATCAACAGCACTTCTCCATCACCGCAGCATGAACCCACCAGGATTTGACAGTCACAATCTCAAAGAACAAAGAAAATTATAGCACAGAAACAGGCCCTTCGGCCCTCCAAGCCTGCACCGACCATGCTGCCTGACTTAATTAAAACCCCCTACCCTTCCGGGGACCATATCGCTCCATTCCCATCCTATTCATATATTTGTCAAGACGCTCCTTAAAAGTCACTATCGTATCTGCTTCCACTACGTCCCCCGGCAACGAGTTCCAGGCACCCACCACACTCTGTGTAAAAAACGTGCCTCGTACATCTCCTTTAAACCTTGCCCCTCGCAACTTAAACCTATGCCCCCTAGTAATTGATTCTTACATCCTGGGAAAAAGCTTCTGACTATCCACTCTGTTCATGCCTTTCATAATCTTGTAGATTTCTATCAGGTCGCCCGTCAACTTCCGTCATTCCAGTGAGAACAAACCAAGTTTCTCCAACCTCTCCTCTTAGCTAATGCCCTCCACACCAGGCAACATCCTGGTAAATCTTTTCTGTACCCTCTCCAAAGCCTCCACATCCTTCTGATAGTGTGGCAACCAGAATTGAACACTCGACTCCAAGTGCGGCCTAACTAAAGTTCTATAAAGCTGCAACATGACTTGCCAATTTTTAAACTCAATACCCCGACCGATGCCTTCTTGACTACCTTCTCCACCTGCATTGCCACTTTCAGTGACCTGTGTACCTGTACACCCAGATTCTTCCACTTATCAATGCTCTTAAGAGATCTGCCATTTACTGTATGTTTCCTATCTGTATTAGACCTTCCAAAATGCATTACCTCACATTTGTCTGGATTAAACTCCATCTGCCATCTCTCCACCCAAGTCTCCAACCGATCTATATCCTGCTGTATCCTCTGATGGTCCTCATCACTATCCACAAATCCACCAACCTTTGTGTCATCCGCAAACTTACTAATCAAACTAGTTACATTTTCCTCCAAGCCACTTATATATATTACAAACAGCAAAGGTCCCAGCACTGATCCCTGAGGAACGCTACTTGTCACAGATCTCCATTCAGAAACACACCCTTTCACTGCTACCTTCTGTCTTCTATGACCAAGTCAGTTCTGTATCCACCTTGCCAGCTCACCTCTGATCCCATGCGACTTCACCTTCTGCACCAGTCTGCCATGAGGGACCTTGTCAAAGACCTTATTGAAGTCCATGTAGACACCATCCACTGCCCTACCCTCATCGATCATGTTCGTCACTTGCTCAAAAAATTCGATCAAGTTAGTGAGAAACGACCTCCCATTTACAAAACATATTGCCTCTCGCTAATACGTCCACTTATTTCCAAGTGGGAGTAAATCCTGTCTCGAAGAATCCTCTCCAATAATTTCCCTACCACTGATGTAAGGCTCATCAACCTGTAATTACCTGGATTATTCTTGCTACCCTTCTTAACAAAGGAACAATATTAGTTATTCTCTAATCCTCTCGGACCTCCCCTGTAAGAAGTCTCACAACACCAGGTTAAAGTCCAACAGGTTTATTTGGTAGCAAATACCAT
This sequence comes from Mustelus asterias, assembly GCF_964213995.1. Taxonomy (NCBI): domain Eukaryota; kingdom Metazoa; phylum Chordata; class Chondrichthyes; order Carcharhiniformes; family Triakidae; genus Mustelus; species Mustelus asterias. The sequence continues at coordinate 28,480,840 of NC_135818.1, forward strand.
AAGCTTTCGGAGCACTGCTCCTTCGTCAACCTGTTGGACTTTAATCTGGTGTTGTGAGTCTTCTTACTGTGTTCACCCCAGTCCAACGCCGGCATCTCCACATCATGACCTCCCCTGTTGCCAGTGAGGATATAAATATTTCTCTCAAGGCCCCAGCAATTTCCTCCCTTGCCTCTCTCAGTCTTCTGGGGTATATTCCATCAGGCTCAGCTGCAGATCATCTTGTAGAGTGGCTCCATCTCTACAACAATGACCAAGGAGCTGTGGTCATGAAGGATTTTAACTGTATTTGATGTGGCAGACAGCTCCTCTGTTTTGAAGTGCTTCCTGTCTCAGCAGTGCCTGCCTCTCCTGGTGGAGCTGCCAGGCAAATGTTGCAATGGACTCTCTAATTGAGCCTCCCATCTTGATAACATTTGGGAGGTCCTGTGGTGCAGTGGGTAGCATCCCTGCCTCTGGGCTCGAGTCCTGTCCTGGACTTGTTGGCCAAGGAAGGTGCATTCATAACGTGGTCAAACAGGTTGAGTGTCAATCCACAAATCCTTCCAACACACCAATGGCCGGTGGTAAGAGCAGGAGAGACTCCTGGCCAGCCCTGCTTGTTGTGGAGTGATGCATGTCTAGATTTAAGCGTCTAGCAATAGACTAGTGACCTGTTCCAGGAATTACCAGCTATGGAAACAGGCAAAAGTCTGCCTTAAGTGCCCCACTAGGTGCGGGAAGAGAATTGGAAAGAAGTAACATTTGGGGTTTATGCCAAAATTGGGAGAGCTGTCTCAAAGACTGGTACACAGTGGGCAGCCTGACACAGACACATGCGCTGAATCATATCTTACAGCTGTTATGACCACTTGAGATGGGGTGAAATGAATCCCCTACTCCACCACTCCAGGTGTCACCATAACATAGTATTTTTGTGAATTTAGAAAGGTTTTGGATAACCAGACACAGTGTCATCCATCTGCAATGTTGATTTGGCCTCTCCTGAAAAGCCCCCATTAGGGCAGCACAATGGCATAGTGGTTAGCACTACTACATCACAACGCGAGGGACCTGGGTTCAATTCCGGCCCTGGGTGACTGTGTGTGGAGTTCTCCCCATGTCTGCGTGGGTTTCCTCTCACACTGCAAAGATGTGCGTGCTAGGTTGGATTGGCAGGGGGATTAGCAGGGTAAATACGTGGGGTTACAGGGATAGGATGGGGGTGGGATCTTTGTCAGTGCAGGCTTGATGGGCTGAATAGCATCCTTCTGCACTGTAGAGATTTTATTCTATGAAGATTTGTTTGGACATAGGCTGGGCTACCAGAGTCAGGAAAAATACCAGGCACTTTCTCATGCAGCTGCTCTGTATTCCCTGACCTCACTTAACTTCTCTAAAACCACTGGGGATGTTATCTGCCAGGTAATTGCTAAGGAGCAGGTCGGGCCCATCCACAGGTAAACTAAGGGCAACTCCCATGGTTACTGGTCCTGAAATAAGGTCACACGGGAGGTCCACACTGTATAAAGGTATGGGCATGTAGTCTCCCTTGATATCTTTTATCAGCACTTTGGGTTGTACTGCACCCTCTGGGGAAATGATCATGCCTCTGCTCAGTAGTGGAGACTGTTTGGCCCCTCAGATTGACTACAATGAGGCGTGCAGGAGAGCGTGCCAGGAGCAGCACCAGGCATATCTAAAAATTGAGTGCAAATCTGGCGAAGGTACAACACAGGACTATTTCTATGCGAAAGAGTAGAAGCAGCATGCAATAAATAGAGCTAAACAATCCCACAACCAGCTGATCAGATCAAAGCTCTCCCATAAGCTGTCATGAATAGTGGCACACAATTAAACAAATCAAGAAATGACTGAAGTCAGCAAATACAGCCAAGGTTATGGGGCCCTGATAAAATCCCAGCAATGGTACTAAAAACTTGTGCTCTAGAACTATTATGCCCCGCGACAAGCTGTTCCTGGACAGCTACAGCCTTGACATCTTATCTGGCAATGTGGAAAATTGTCCAGATATGTCCTGTCCACAAAAAGCTGAACAAATGCAATGTAGCCCATTCCTACTCCATCAATCTACTCTAGATCATCAGCAAAGTGATAGAAGGTGCCATCGACAGTACTATCTCACAATAGCCTGCCGACTGATGACCATTTTGAGTTCCACCAGGCCATTTGGCTCCTGACCTCTTTGCAGCCTTTGTTCAAACATGCATAAAAGAGCTAACATTAATAGGCAGGATGAGAGTGATTGACCTTCACTGAATCCCCCACCATCAACACCCCAGCGATTTCCTTTGACCAAAAACTTCACAGGACCAGCCACACAAATACTGTGGCTCTAACAGCAGGGAAGCTGGGAATTCTGTGGTGAGTAACTCACTTCCTGACTCCCCAAAGTCTGTCCACATCAATGAGGCAAAATTCAGGAGTGTGATGGAATACTCTCCACTTGCCTGGATGATTGCAATTCCATCAATACTCAAGAAGCTCAACACCATCCAGGACAAATCAGCCTGCTTAATCCGCACCCCATCTAGCACCTCAAACATTTACTCCCTCCGCCACCATGGCACAGTGGCTGCAGCATGTATCCATCTACAAGATGCAAAGCAGCAACTCTCCAAGGCCCCTTTAACAGTACCGTCCAAACCCATGACCTCTACCACTTAAAAAAAAAAATGAAAGCAGATGCATGGGAGAACCACCACCTACAATTACCCTTCCAAGTCACACATCATCCTGTTTTGGAACTTTATCGATATGTTGGAACTTTATCGCCATAATATCACTAGGGCTTGGTCAAAATCCTGGAACTCTCTTTCTAATAGCTCCATAGGTATAACTTTTTAAAAATTCATTTACGGGATGTGAATGTCACTGGCTGGGCTAGCAATTTCTTTTTATTTACTTGTGGGACATGGGCGTCGCCGGCTGGCCAACATTTATTGCCCATCCCTAGTTGCCCTTGGAGGGCAGTTGAGAGTCAACCACATTGCTGTGGCTCTGGAGTCACATGTAGGCTAGACCAGATAAGGATCGCAGATTTCCTTCCCTAAAGGACATTAGTGAACCAAATGGGTTTTTCCAACAATCGACAATGGTTTCATGGTCATCAGTAGATTCTTAATTCCAGATTATTGAATTCAAATTCCACCATCTGCCGTGGCGAGATTCGAACCTGGGTCCCTAGAACATTAGCTGAGTTGCTGGATTAATAACCTACCAATAATACCACTAGGCCATCACCTTCCCCCTTGCCGAACTGTCCTCCATTTCAGAAGGCATTTGAGAGTCAACCACATTGCTGTGGATTTGGAGTCACATGTAGGCCAGACCAGGTAAGGATGGCAGATTTCCTTCCCTAAAGGACATTAGTGAACCAGATGGGTTTTTACGACAATCGACAATGGTTTCATGGTTATCATTAGACTTTTTAATTCCAGACAGACTGTAGCTGTTCAACAGGATGGCTCATCGCTTCGGTCTCAAGGGAAATTAGCGATGAGCAACAAATGCTATCCATGCCAGCAATGCTCACATCCCATGAACGGATATTTAAAGAATGAATATAAAATTGGCTAGCAGGAAACTGAGTAGTGGTGAATAGTTGTTTTTCAGACTAAATTTATAATGAGTTTCTTCAGGGGTCATTGTTAAGATCCCCATTTTCCTTCACATATTAATAACATAGATTTGGTTGACATAGACAAGTTGAAGTGGGCGGATGAAATTGAATTTAGAGAAACGCGAAGTGGTTCATTTTGGTATGTAGGATGAGGAAAGACAATATAAAATAAAGGTACAATTCTAAATGGGGTGCAGGAGCAGTGGTACCTGGGGTTAGTATGCACAAGACATTGAAGGTAGCAGGGCTGGTTGATAGAGCTGTTAATAAAGTATATGAAATCCTGGGCTTTTTAAATAGGGGCACAGAGTACAAAAAACAAGACAGTTATGGTTAACCTGAATAAAACACTGGTTCAGCCTCAGCTGGAGTATTGTGTCTCATTTTGGGACCATACTTTAGGAAGGATTTGAAAGCATTAGAATTGCTGTAGAAAGGATTCACAAAAATAGTTTCAGGGATGAGCAACTTCAGTTACTAGCTATACTGGAGAAGTGTGGGCTGTTTCCTTTGGAGAAGAAAAGGTTGAGAGGAGATTTGACAGAGGTGTTCAAAGTCATGAGAGATCCAGACAGAGTAGAAAAATAGAAACGTGAAATTGGCAAATTATGCACAAAAAAGCTATCAAAATCAGAAAAGAGCTAATTTGATAAACTAAGTGTGAGATTACCTTGTACGTAGGGACCCTTATCAGGGTGTTCACGCACACGAAGTGTGTAGGGCTTGTTTCCATCACCATGCTTCAGAAGATCTCGGACGCGCTCGTTATAGATTTCCAAAAAGCTACGAAAAGAAGAGGTTCCTATTAATGAGCTGATAATAAACAGCAATTTTACTGACCTGAAGACTGGAAATCTGAGTAAAATTAGAAATTGCTGGGAATGCCTGGCATGTCAATCAACAACTGAGAGAGAAAGATAGGTTAATTTGTAGGGTTGACTTCTTCCACCTGATCTGTTGAGTGCAAAAAGGTTTTGCTTTTACATAGAATTACAGAGCATTTACAGGCTGTATATGCTCCACATAAGCCTCCTCCCACCCCATTTCATCTAACCCTATCAGCAAATCTTTCTACTCCTTTCTTCCTCATGTATTTTTCTGGCTCCCTCTTAAATGCAATGATGCTATTTGCCGCAACTATTCCATGTGGCAGATTATTTTAACCAGTTTCTGGGTTAAAAAAAAATTCTCTCCTGAATTCATAATTTTTCATTTTACATTGTTCACGCCATGTTTGATGCTTTCTGTTCCAGGCCCAAATAAAGTTAAAGTTTATTTATTAGTCACAAGTAGGCTTACATTAACACTGCAATGAAGTTACCGTGAAAATCCACTAGTCGCCACACTCTGGTGCCCGCCTGTTTGGGTACACAGAGGGAAAATTTAGCATGGCCAATGCACCTAACCAGCACAGCTTTTGGACTGTGGGAGGAAACCGGAACACCGACAGGAAACCCACGCAGACAGTGGGAGAACGTGCAGACTCCGCACAGTGACCCAAGCCGGGAATTGAACCCAGGTCCCTGGCGCTGTGAGGCAACAGTGCTAACCACTGTCCCACAGTGCCACCCATAAACAATTACTAGCCAAGGGTTAGTTAGTGTAAAATATGAGGTTTCTTATTCATAACAAGGCCCCCACTTCACCTAACATAGGTTTTAACATCCAGCCTGTTCAATGCATGAATATGCTATCCATCAACATATCGACCAATTTTAAACAATGGAAGAACCGAAAAATGTCAAAATTACTTTTTTGTTTAATTATTAATATACCACGGTCCTAGTACTCACCTCCTGAGCTGGAATGATGCCAACAAGGTCTGATAGATCTGATACAAACATTTAATGTGGTGCATTGCTAAGAATTTCAAAGCCTCAGGATAATGAGGTGAGAGTTGCAGAGATCACCAGGTCAAAAATTATGCCAAGTATTAATTAGAGTTGAAGCTAATATTTTACATGTGGTTATTACAACCTATACGTTTGTGTTTAATGGTATGCAAGAGATTCAGGACAAAGAGCAGGAAAACTGCTTTTCAAAGTTTTCTGAGCTTTTGAAATAGTTATTGATTGAAACAGTTGACATTTAAGAATGGGTTAGATGGGTGGTTCATAGAAATCATAGAATCATAGAAATCATAGTAACCCTACAGTACAGAAAGAGGCCATTCGGCCCATCGAGTCTGCACCGACCACAATCCCACCCAGGCCCTACCCCCATATCCCTACATATTTTACCTGCTAATCCCTCTAATCTACGCATCTCAGGACACTAAGGGCAATTTTAGCATGGCCAATCAACCTAACCTGCACATCTTTGGACTGTGGGAGGAAACCAGAGCACCCGGAGGAAACCCACGCAGACACGAGGAGAATGTGCAAACTCCACGCAGACAGTGACCCAAGCCGGGAATTGAACCCAGGTCCCTGAAGCTGTGAAGCAGCAGTGCTAACCACTGTGCTACCGTGCCGTGCCGTGGTTGAAAGAAAGGAGTATAGGAGCACAGAAACATAGAAAGTAAAAGTCAGAGTAGGCCATTCGGCCCTTGAAGAATGCTCCACCATTCATCTTGATCATGACTGATCATCAAATTCAATATCCAACACAGTGGCACGGGGGGGGCACAGTGGTTAGCACTGCTGCCTCACAGGGCCAGGGACCTGGGTTTGATTCCCGGCTTGGGTCACTGTCTGTGTGGAGTTTGCATATCCTCCCCGTGTCTGCATGGGCTTCCTCCGGGTGCTCCAGTTTCCTCCCACAGTCCAAAGATGTGCAGGTTAGTTTGATTGGCCATGCTAAATTGACTATAATGTCAGCGGGATTCCATATCCCTTGATCCCTTTAGCCCCAAGAGCTATATCTAATTTCTTCTTGAAAATGGACAATGTTTTGGGCTCAACTACATTCCATGGTAGTGAATTCCACACATTCACCACTCTCTGGGTGAAGAAATTTCTTCTTACCTCAATTTTAAAAGGTTTACCCTTTGTTCTCAAACTTTGACTCCTAGTTCTGGACTCCCCTACCATTTGGAACATTCTTTCTGAATCTATCCCTATCTAATCCTGTTAGAATTTTATAAATTTCTATGAGATCCCTTCTCACTCTTCTAACCTCCAGTGAATATAATCCTAACCGATTTAGTCTCTCCTTACATGGCAGACCTGACATCCCAGGAATCGGCCTGGTAAATCTTCTCTGTGCTCCCTCTATAGCAAGGACATCCTTCCTAAGATAAGGGCACCAAAACTGCACACAATACACCAAGTGTGGCCTCACCAATGGCCTATAAAGTTGCAGTAAAACATCCCTATTCCTATACTCAAATCCTCTCACTATGAAGGCCAACATACCATTTGCCTTCTTTACTGCCTGCTCTACCTGCGTGCTTACTTTCAGTGATTAATGTACAAGGACACCAAGGTCTCGCTGAGTATCCACCTCTCTTAATTTACACCCACTCAAGTAATAATTTGTCTTCCTATTATTGCTACCAAAGTGAATACCTCACATTTATCTACATTATACTGCATCTGCCATGCAGATGCCCACACACACAGCCTGTCGAATTCAAGCTGAAGCATCTCTGCATCCTCCTCACAGCTCACCTTCCCACCCAACTTTGTATCCTCTGCAAATTTGGAGCTAATACATTTAGTTCCCTCTTCCAAATCATGAATATATAACGTGAACAGTTGGGGTCCTAGCACAGATTCCTGCAGAACCCCACTAGTCACTGACTGCCAATGAGAAAAAGACCCAATTATGCCAACTCTTTGCTTCCTATCTGCTAACCAGCTTTCTATCCATCTCAAGACATTACCTGCAATCCCAGGTGCTTTAACTTTATATAGTAGTCTGTTATGTGAGACCTTGTCAAAAACCTTCCGAAAGTATAAATAAACCACATCCACTGGCTCTCCTCAGTGAACTTTATTAGTTACATCCTCAAGCAATTCCAATAGATTCGTCAAACATGATTTCCCCGCTTCAAATCCATGCTGACTTTGTCTGATTATCCCACTGCCTTCCAAATGGTGAGCTATGAAATCTTTGATAATGGACTCGAGCAACTTCCCCAGTATTGATGTTAGGTTCACTGCTCTTTCGCTCCAGTTTTTTCTCTATCGCCAATTTGAATAGCGGGCTGACATTAGCTACCCTGCAATCTGTAGGAACCAGTCCAGAGTCCAAAGTATTTTGGAAAATAATCACAAATGGATCTACTATTTCCAGGGCCATTTCCTTAAGTACTCTGGGATGAAGATTATCAGGACCTGGAGCTTTATCCACCTTCAATCCCATCAAATTCCCCAAAACCATCAATGTGTGAGAAAAGGATTATTTCTCCATTGGACTTGTTGAGCCGAATGTCCCATTTTCTCTGTGTTATAATTTCTGACTGCATGCCATGGTGTTTCAATTCACCCAGCCAACACCAATCAATCTCTTGCATTCTCACTGTGCAATCAAACTTAAACCATTCCTGTCTATCTTTGCAACCACTCCTATTTACCTTAATAATGCATTCCAGCATCCTGGAATCATGCCACTAAATAGAATAACCCACTTTCACTCGTGTACTGGATGTCAAATAGTCATGTTTTAGTGCAAACAGCAGCAGGGACTAAAAGCATGGGAAAGCAATGCAGGACTTCAATGAGCAGGAGCAGCAGGGTCAAAAGTGCAAAGCCACAGAGTGGGATCGCAGTGTGAAGATCGGTGAGAGCAGCAGCAGAGGTTAAATTTTAACAGGAACCCCTCAGAACCTGAGTAATCAATGTTAAATTGGCTGGTGAGTATTTTGTATCTGATCTTTTTCAAAGCAAGGCTTAGTACTACAAGTCAGCTGCATTAAATCAGAAGAGGATTTATGTATATTAATAAGGTTTACAAGAAAACCCTAAGTTGATTAGTGAGTAATTGCTGTTAGGCTGTGTATTTAAAGAGCTGAAATTTAGAAAAATGTTTTAAAAAAGCTAAATAACTATTAACCAGCTAATATATAATTATATTTAATTAAGAATCTAATGAGTCTTTTTTTATTTTATTAAGTGATATGGCAATTATCTCAGGATTATTACCTGACCTATGAACAAATTGGAATTGGGAAGGTTAATGGTGTGGCTCAAAGACTGGCGTAGGAGAAACGGGTTTCAATTTCTAAGGCACTGGCACCAGTGGAACCATGCTGGGAGGACCAGTGTTCTGGTGGGTAGTATAACTAAGGCAGTAGAGAGGGCTTCTAATTAAATAGCTGGGGTATAAAAGCTGGGATAAATTGAAACAGAGAAGAAAAGGCACAAGAGCAATGTAACAATAAGGGAAATGGTGGTCAGAATGTGGCAGGAAGGGACTGAACATATTAACTTAAGTATGTGCCAGCAAATAAGGCAAGAGGTTGCAAAAATAATAAAAAGACAGAGTTTAAGATACTCTATCGAAATGTGTGCAGTATTCACAAAAAGATAAATGAATTGATGGCACAAATAGAAATAAACAGATATGATCTAATTGCCAATACAAAGACGTGGCTGCAAGGTAACCAAGGCTGGGAACTGAATGTTCAAGGTTATTTGACATTTAGGAAGGTTAGACAAAAAGGAACAGTAGGGGAGTACTGATAGGATAGGATCAGTACATTAGTGATAGAGGGTCTCAAATCAGAAGACCACGAGGTGGAATCAGTTTGGGTGGAGCGATGAATCGGCAAGGGCAGCAATAGGAATTGTTTATAGGCTGCCAAATTATAGTGGCAATGTAGAGCATGGTATAAATCAGGAAATTAGAAGTGCATGTAACAAGGCTAATTATGCAGTAATTACGTGGGCTCCAATCTACACATACACTCGAGAAACCTATCTAGCATTAATGCTGTGGAGGATGAATTCCTGGAATGTATCCAAGCTGGTTTTCTAGAACTAGGAAAGGGTCTATTTTAAACCTAGTACATTGTGCAATGAGAAAGAGCTAATTAATAATTTTGTTTGAAAATAGTTCAATCCAAAACTAGGGTCTTAAATCTAAACAAAGGAAACTACAAAGGAATGGGGGTCAAGTTGGTAGATTGAGAAACTACATTAAAAGGTATGATGGCAGACAGGCAATGGATAGCGTTTATAGAACTCATGTGGTCTACAAAAAATTTACATTTCTTTAAGACACAAAAACAGCAGGAAAAGTGATCCAACCATGGCTAACAAGTGAAGCTAAGGATTGTAATAGATTAAAGGGAGAGGCTCATAAAATTGCCAAAAAAGTAGTAAGTCTAAGACTTGAAACATTTTAGAATTCAGCAAATGAAAACAAAGAAACTGATTGAGAAAGAGAAAATAGAATATGAAAGAAAACTAGGGAGAAACATAAAAACAGACTCTGAAAGTTTCTATAGGTATGTGAGAAGGAAAAGGTTAGCAAAGCCAAATGTGGGCCCACTACAGGCAATGACATGAGAATTTATAATGAGGAATAAGGAAGTGGCAGAGAAACTAAACAAATACTTTGTCTTCACAGATGATTCAAAAAACCTCCCTAAAATACTAGTGAATCAAGGGACTAGTGAGATTGAGGACCTGAAAGAAATTAGTATTTGTAAAAAAAGTACTGGAAAAATTAATGGGACTAAAAGAGTATAAATCCCCTGGAACTGATTATCTACATCCCAGAATGTTGGTGATCATTCCAAAACTGTATAGATTCTGCTGATTGGAAAATTAAAAATGTTTAAGAATGGTGGGGAGACAGAAAACAAGGAACTACAGACCTGCTAGCCTGGCATCAGAAGCCGGGAAAATGCTATAACAAGGATATGATAACTGGGCACTTACAAAATAATGGTAAGATTGGGTTGACATGGATTAGTGAAAGGGAAATCAAATTTGACAAACCTGTTGGGAGTTTTTTGAAGATGTAACGAGCAGAATAGATAAGGGAGAACCAATGGACATGGCGTATTTGATATTTTCAGAAGGTTTGCAACAAGGTCCCACAGGAGGTTAGTAAGCAAAATTAGAGCATATGATTGGGGGCAAAAAATGGGCATGGATTGAGAATTGGTTAACAGACAGAAAACAAAGACTAGGAATTCTTAGGATGGCAGGCTGTGACTAGTGAGGTACAATGTGGAGATGCCAGCGTTGGACTGGGGTAAACACAATAAGAAGTCTAACAACACCAGGTTAAAGTCCAACAGATTTATTTGGTAGCAAAAACAAATAAACCTGTTGGACTTTAACCTGGTGTTGTTAGACTTCTTACTAGTGAGGTACTGCAGGATCAGTGCTTGGGCCCCAGCTATTTACAACCTATATCAATGATTTAGATGGAGGGACCAAATGTAACGTCCCCAAGTTTGCAGATGACATAAAACTTGGTGGGACTGCAAGTTGTGATGAGGATGAAAAGAGGATTCTAGGAGTCTTAGTCACACTAAGTGAGTGGCCAAGAACATGGTACATGGAATATAATGTGGAAAGATGTGAAGTTATCCACTTTGGCAGGGAAAACGGAAATGTAGAGTATCTTAAATAGTGAGAGATTGGGAAGTGTTGATGTTGATGTTGATGTCCAAAGGGACATGCAAGTTCTGGTTCATAAATCAGTGAAAGCTAACATGCAGGTTCAACAAGCAACCAAGGCGGCAAATGGTATGTTAGTCTTTATTACAATAGAATTTGAGTAAGGAGTAAAGAAGTGCAGCTCTATAGAGCCTTAGGGGCGGCACAGTGGCACAGTGGTTAGCACTGCTGCCTCACAGCTCCAGGGACCCAGGTTCAATTCTGGTTCGGGTCACTGTCTGTGCGGAGTCTGCACGTTCACCCTGTGTCTGCGTGGGTTTCTTCTAGGTGCTCTGGTTTCCTCCCACAGTCTAAAAGACATGCTGGTTAGGTGCATTGACCCGAACAGGCCCAGTGAAAAAAGTTTGGGAACCACTGCTATAAAGCATGGGCACTTTAGGGACTAGCATCATATACCATTATTTCCAAAATGGTCACTATACGCACTGTAAAAATTCTCAGCAGAATGGGGAGTTTTTTATCCAGTCAGTATCCATAGCAGCAGAGGAATCACTCTTTACCTGGAGCAGCCTTTCAATCCCAGGGATAGGGCGGTTTCTTTGCTATTGTGTACACTGGAAAGAGAGCTCACTATTTCATAAAAGCAGTCTCTTTCACAAAACCTGTTTCTGCCACATGCCAATCACTGTACAATGACCCCAAGACTGGGAGGCAGAAAAGAAGCAAGTTGTGATCCTAATTCAGTGCAAGTTACAGATGCAACACCTTTGCCATAAGCTGTGCTTGTGTTTTACGAAAGGAGCTTGATACATCGAGGGCTATCCACAATACAATTGTGGCCATCTGTGCTTTCAGATTTTTGTGTACCTTACCGTGTAAATTCTCTGCGTCTCCCATATTCATTGAGTTTCATTATACTTCAGAGTTTATCATTTATATTAACCAGAAAACTTCAATGCTAGCTCTATACAAGTCTGGGCACACAACAGTACCGAATGTAGACACCCTCATCCTCCAAATGCTGGGGTGAACAGTCAAATTAACTCATCTAAAATTTCAGCACCACTGCAAGAACTGAACAAGACTGTAAGAACAGCAGTGGAGAGGGTGGAAAATGAAGAGAGTGCATAAGAGAAAGAGAGAAAGATTAAGTGTCGTCAATTCAAAGGTGGGAATTTAAAAATAAATAATAGCATTAATTCTCACCTAACTTCTATTCTACATGTTGCTGGCTTTTCTTGGTAGTCATCAATCCTGGAAAAGAGTCCCTGTGAAAATAAACAATTATGACAAGTTAGGAACCAACAGTGATGAAAAGTGTGATCAGTAATATCCAAGTTACTTTTGGGAAAGCAATTACCTTGCATATTCTTGGTGTCAGCCCAACAGATGCCTAAAGGACAAGAAGAACGATGAGTTATATGAACCTTGTACTTCAATGACTTTCTTCCTCAAAACCAGCAACTGACAGTCATTTATTTCTCATTATATTTAATTAAACAAATTGAATTCCACTTGCAACTTTTGTACTCTGATCCTCATGTTTTCCTCATTGTGACATAGTATTTACAGATCAAAATATTTTCCTAATTTTCCACCTCCAATATTTTTTGCTGTTATTTACATCTTGTAAACATTTATCATCAATAGCCTCTTTATAATCACTCATGCTGGCATAAAGGAAAAGAAGCTTGGATTTAAATAGCACATTTTCAGGCTTCATAGCATCTTAAAGCTCTTTACAGCCCATAAAAAAACATTATTGTAATGAATGAAATACTGCAGCCACTTTGCATATAGTAGGATCTCACAGTCACATGATAGTAGTCAAGCAATTTGCTTTAGTCTGCAGGTTGAGGAATGAATGATGGCAGGGACATCAGGAAGACCATACCTGTGTCTTGTTGACGTTACTGTAGGAGATTTCCTGGGACCTTAGGTGCGATATGGCCCCAGGTTAAACATCTAGTCTGAAAGGTGGTTCCTCAAAGTGCTGTACTGTGCTGGATGTTGTGCTTGGTACTAAAGTAGGATTTGAACCCACAGAAGATGTGGAGGCCAAGTGTTGCAGGAATTCCTCAGGGTGGTGTCTGAGGCCCAACCATCTTTAGCTGCTTTATCAATGACATTCCCTCCATCATAAGATCAGAATTCAAGAGGTGAGGTGAGAGTGACTGCCCTTGACATGAAGGCCGCATTTGACTTAGCAAAACTGGAGTCAATTGGAATCAGGGGGAAAAATATCCACTGGTTGGATGCACAATTAACATATAAGACGTTGTGCTTGTTGGTGGTCAATCATCTCAGTTCCACTACATCACTACAGGAGTTCCTCAGGGTAGTGCCCTAGTCCCAACTATCTTCAGCTGATTCATCAATGAGCTTCCCTCCATTAAAATCTCAGAAGTGTGATGATTGCACAATGCTCAGCATCATTTGCGACTCCTCAGTCCATGTCTATATGCAGCAAGACCTCGACATCATTCAGGATTAGGCTGATGTGTGGTGTGAATGTTACTTGCCACTTGGGTGCCAGGCAATGACCATCTCCAAGAAGAAAAACATCCATTCATTTCCCCTTGATATACAGTAATTCCCTGAATAGACAACATCACTGTATGTGGTATGGCTCCTTTAAGAGAACGGTCACTTGATCACTCCGTGACATCATCAGGGCCTCCACAGTGGCAGTTGAGAATTGAAGCCTGTACAGTACACGCCTAAAATAAATCTGCCTGCTGTTTTTATTAAAACTTGTGTAGCCTTCCTGAATTGAACTGATCTCTGCACCCCCAGCTACAGACCACACAACAATTAAACTGACGATGAGGTGGGATTAAAAAACACAAAAACAAGGAATAAGAAACCAAGATTTTTTTTTAAATGGCAAGAAACCCGGGGGAGTCCGCGATAGGGTCTAACTCTGTAGCATCGAGGTATCTGTAAGAGAAAAGGGCAAGTGAGTTTAAAAAAAAGGAACTTCCTACTGTCAAACAAAGTGAGTAGGCCCCAATCAGCAGTGTCTGCACACATGAGTGGGGAGGGGCAAACAGAGCTATGGAGCTCACACACAGCAAGTGTGGAGAATAAAGCCCAGCCAGTAATCACCATAGCGTGTTCAAATCCTGGAAATCTGGTTAATTCCTTTAACCAAGTTGAGAAGCTCCCCCAAGCCTGCAAGGCAAATGGCGGGTCACTTTGACGGCCATAAGCTCCTTTGATGAGGAAATTGAACATTGGAGCTGTTCCAGTATTATGAACAGGCAAATAAAATTCCACTGGAACTTGTGGTCCCAACCTTTATCAGCACTATTGGAAGTAAAGCCTTTGACTTACTCTGCAGTTTGATCTGGCCAGTGAAGCCCGGTACCAAAATCCTTGAGCAATTAGTGACAGCCCTTCAGGAACATTATTCACCAAAGCCACTGGTTATAGTGGAATGGTTCAGGTTTCATCGAAGAAATCAATTAGAGGATGAGACTATTTCACAGTTTGTAGCCGTCTTAAAGCACCTCGTCGAATATTGTGAATTTGGCAAATCATTGGATGACGCTCTGCACAATCATTTGGTCTGTGGATTACAAAATGAGGCAATCCAGAAGTGCTCTCTGAGCATACCATGAACTCAAGAACAGCTCTGGAAATTGCAGTCTCAATGGAGCTCACAGCTAGAGACGCTTCACAGTTGACAACCAGCCCAAGAGCCACCCAGAGGAAGCCTACCTGACCACAGGCATGTCACCAATGTACCAGAATGAGCCAGACACCGGCTGACTGTCAAGGTCTAGTCAACTATTATGGAGCAAGGACAGCCAGTGCAAGAACTGTGGCAAGTTTGGCCACATTGCAAGAGCGTGTTGGAAGGGATCAGGGTTCTCTGAACAGACGGGGCAGAAAAAGAGCCTGGACATACGTAAAAAGAGGACTAAGACAAATTCAGCGTAAAGAATTTATAACATATCTGACGAGAATGACAGCAGTCAGGAAGAGGTGTTTCAGGAGTCTGATGAAGAGCTAAGATCAAATATGTTATGGTTCAAGGGGAATCACACTGATGTTGGGTAATTGCTATGCTGAGTGGACAAATAGTAAAAATGGATGTTGTCACAGGTGTCGCGGTGTCTTTAATCCCCGAGACCATTTATTAACAGAAACTAAAGCATCTTATCTTGAGGCCAACAAATGTGATCTTTTGAAAAAATTGTGCCTTCGAACGGTGACATCATCGTCAAGGTGGAGCTGAGTGGACAAAGAGTGGAGCTGCCTCTCCATGTGATCCAAGGAAACTTCCCAATGCTCTTTGGACGATCTTGGTTGAAGAAGTTCAAGCTGGACTGGAGCATTGTAAACTGACTGGTTGATGCCAAGGCAGATCTACAGCACTTCCTGAACAGATATAAGAGCATATTTAAGGATATACTTGACTCAAAGGACAGAGTGCAGGTGAAACTCAAAACCAAGCCAAATAGCCAACCAAAAAGTCTCAAGGTGAGAGCGCTGCCACGTGCGATTTGTCCGAAGGTTGAAGCGGAGTTAGCGTGGCTTGTCAACACTGGTGTTTTGGAACCTGTTACCCACCAGTGACTAGGCCACACCAATACTGCCTGTCATGAAACAGAATGGTTACAGTCAGCATTTGTGGAGATTTTAAGATGACCATCAATCTGGTGTGTGTAGATCAGTATCCAGTTCCACTCATCTAGGATCTATCTGTGGGCCTATCAGGCGGGCAAAAGTTTAGCAAAATCAACCTTTCACAGGTTTACCTGCAAATGAAGGTTGCGACTGAATCACAACCATTGCTTACCATTGTTACCCACAAAGGCCTGTTCTGCTACAAATGATTACCCTTTGGAATTACTTCGGCCTCTGCATTATTTCAGCGGTCAATGGACCAAATCCTGAGTGGGTTAACTGGGGTACAAATGTTATCTTGACGATATTTTGTTACCAGTGCGAGTGACCAGGAACGTTTGACGAACTTGGAATCCACACTGCAACGCCTTTAAGTACATGGCCTCCACGTCAGGAAAGGGAAATGCAACTTCTTCTAAACTTTGGTACAATACTTGGGCCACATTATTGATAACAAAGGCACAAAAGAAGATGGAAGCCATCATGAAAACTCCATGTCCAAAGAAGGTGACTCAATTCAGGTCATTTCAAGGTCTAGTCGACTATTATGGAAATTTGTCTCCAATTTAGCTATCTTGTTGAAATCACGACATAATTTATTGTGCGCTAAACAGTCTTGGCATTGGACACTCAAATGTGAGGAAGCATACCAGGCTGTGAAGGACGTTTTGCATAAGTCTGAAGTCTTAATTCATTTTAACCCAAAACTGCCATTGTAACTCACTTGTGACGCTTCCCTCTATGGAATAGAGGTAGTCGTGTCACACATTTTACCTTCGGGAGAGGACAGACCAATAGCTTTTGCTTCCCACACAATGATATGTGCTGATCTAACTATGCTCAATTAATGAAGAAAGTAGTGAGTATCATTTTTGGAGTCCGGAAGTTCCATCAGTAACTGTATGTCTGACATTTCACCCTATTAACTGAACACCAACCACTGACGACCATCTTCAGGCCACATAAAGGGATACCTTCACTTGCCACAGCTGGTTGCAAGAATGGTCCCTAATCTTGTCAGCGATTTGTATGACAAAGTATGGACAGTTAGAGGGCCATGCTGACGCAGATGCATTATCGCAGTTGCCCTTGCCTGCTGGCCACGTACCACCAAGCAGTATTCCCAACATTTTCTATTTTTCCCAAATAGATAAGGTACCAGTGACAGCATCACAAGTCCAACAACACACCAGGAATGATCTCATGATGGGGTTAGTAGATATAGGCGGGATTTTACAGCCTCGCTCGTTCAGAAACCGTAAAATCCTGTCCAAGGTCAACAGACCTTTCCATTGTCCAACCCTTGCCCGCTCCGTTTCCCGTGACGAGCTGGACGGTAAAATTCCGGCGACAGTGGTGAAATGGAGGCTAACAGGAACACATCTGGATCTAAAACCATATGTGTCATGCAAGCTAGAGTTCAGTCCAAGGCGGGTGCTTGTTGTGGGAAATCAGAGCGATAATCCCTCCAAACGTACAACACAAACTGTTGGAACAACTACACAAAGGGCATCTGACATATGTTATGAAGCAGAGGTTGTCCTCCTTTGAGACGTAACGCTGAATTCCCCAAAGAGCAATACCTCGCCTCGTAATCTGTTAAAAGTGTGTGGGAAGATGAATTGTCCTTCAGTAAAGTTTAGTGAGTAACTAACAGAAATACCTGACACTCACTTTAAAATGAACACTTAATTTATTAATTTAACTAACAGGGAACTTTAACAAACAAGTAACATACCAAATAAAATAAGATTCTAATTGAATGCTGTTCAAATAAATACAATTGCCATTCATTAACAAAAAAAATTTGAATTTATTCACTCTAAAAAAATATACAACCGGGTTTTGTGTCTTTTGGAACCTTCTGCAGTTTCTCGGTTGATTTCCTTGTCTGTAAGTTCGTTCTGATTTGGTTAGATGGTACATTCTTTTAAGAGATATCTGAAGTTGGCAGGGTGGAGAGCTGCTCTCTCCCTCTCGAGACTCGAGAGGTGGCAGTTGCTGTGTCCTGTTTTCCTCCCTGCACTCTCTTTTATACCTGTGATGACCTATCACTTTTCCTACAATAGGATTGGTCTGATTTTGTCATCATCATCAAATTCAAATGTTACAGGTTCTTGGTATCCGAGTGTCTGCTTTAAATTGATAGGCTGAATTCAAAAACATTCAAATGCTTGAAGCCTGTTACCAAGGCAGCCCTGTTGCCTGGCCTTTGATACAAATATTTCAGTTTGGATTCAGTACATACATTGCATTTTAAACCTCCAAGGACTGAAACAACACCAACTTTTAAAGGGACCAAGCAATGTTTTTTTAGCATTTTCACATTCTTTACATCTTTACAAACTCAATTTCGCAATACATGGTCCAGATGAAGGAACTTGCTTGGAGTTACTTTTGGTGGCAAGGTCTGGATGCCCAAATAGAAGAAAAAGTGCCAGTCATGTGCTTAGGTGAGGAACTCACAATGATTGTCACCCCTTCAGCTATTGTATTGGCCTAAAATGCCATGGCAACACCTACATATTGACTTTGTAGATCCAGTAGAGAGATATATGTTCTTGGTTGTAGTCGACGCACACTCTGAGTGGCTGGAAGTAGTCGCAATGAAATCCATCAACACGGAGAAAACCACCGAGAAACTGCAGATCTTCGCAAGGTTTGGCAAGCTAGAACAAATTGTCAGTGACAATGGGCCACATTGCAAGAATTTGAAGATTACCTCAAGGGCAATGGTATTCAACATATCAAATCAGCTTCCTATCATCCAGCGACTGAACAATTTGTGCAATTCCTGAAACATGGTCTCGAGAAGCTTTCAGTGCAAGGCTCGTTATCCCAATGTCTCAATAGTCTTTTGGCATCCTACAGGAATACTACACAAGCGACTACACAGAGTTCACCCACATTGCTACTCATGAAGAGGAAACTGCGAACAACCCAAAAGACATCAGCGACAGTAGAGCAAAATCAACAGTCGCAAGTAGCCAGGAGTCAAGTGAGCGCTAAAAGACACTTGTTTCAAGGGGAGCAAGTGTTGGCACATAGCTATACTACCCGGGAGAAGTGGATACCTGCAACTGTCTTGGCTCAAACTGGCCCTGTATTGTATATGGTCCAAACTGAGGATGAACTGGTTTGGAGACACCATGCTGACCAGTTGCTGGCTGCCCAGAGTGGCTTGGCCAGAACCACCTCTAGATGAACTGCCCTCTAGTTCCTGACATTGGACCTATTACGACTGGAGCGTCAGGCAAGCCCAAAAGGACTAGTAGTCTTATCGCCGCAGCAAATTTTGATTTGATTTGATTTGATTTATTATTGTCACATATATTAACATACAGTGAAAAGTATTGTTTCTTGCATGCTATACAGACAAAACATACCGTTCATAGAGAAGGAAATGAGAGAGTGCAGAATGTAGTGTTACAGTCATAGCTAGGGTGTAGAGAAAGATCAACTTAATGCAAGGTAAGTCCATTCAAAAGTCTGACAGCAGCAGGGAAGAAGCTGTTCTTGAGTCGGTTGGTACATGACCCGACGGAAGAAGGTGGAAGAGAGAATGTCCGGAATGTTTAATTAAATGGGGTCCTTAATTATGCTGGCTGCTTTGCCGAGGCAGCGGGAAGTGTAGACAGAGTCAATGGATGGGATGCTAGTTTGCGTGATGGATTGGGCTACATTCACAACCTTTTGTAGTTCCTTGCGGTCTTGAGCAAAGCAGGAGCCATACCAAGCTGTGATACAACCAGAAAGAATGCTTTCTATGGTGCATCTGTAAAAGTTGGAGAGTCGTAACAGATGTGCCAAATTTCCTTAAAATTCCCCTATGGGAAACGATACCTCGACCCGTCCAAGGGAAGAAATCTTTATCGATGTGCCTGAGCGACGAATACAACCAGCAAGGGCTCGATGGCCTCTTTTATTGATTGTGTTGCATTTAGTCTGGTTGAATAGTCTAATGTGCATCTGGATTTGGGATGCCATGAATAAACACCTCCGCAATTGATCGGGGCAGGGGGGCTGGGCTTAGAAGGAAAGAGGGAAGGATGTTCTGTACTCAGGGAATTACTGTCTGTGTCATAGAGTCACAGAGGTCATAGAGGTTTACAGCCTGGGAACAGGCCCTTCGGCCCAACTTGTCCATGCCGCCCCTTTTTCTTTTAAACCCCTAAGTTAGTCCCAATTGCCTACATTTGGCCCATATCCCTCTATACCCATCTTACCTATGTAACTGTCGAAAATATTTTTAAAGACTAAATTGTACCCACCTCTATACTACCTCTGGCAGATTGTTCCAGGTACTCACCACCCTGTGTGTGAAAAAACTGCCCCTCTGGACACTTTTGTATCTCTCCCCTCTCACCTTAAACCTATGCCCTCTAGTTTTAGACTCCCCTATCTTTGGGAATTGACTATCTAACTGATCTATGCCTCTCATTATTTTATAGATCTCTATAAGATCACCCCTCAGCCTCCTACACTCCAGAGAAAAAAGTCCCAGTCTATCCAGCCTTTCCTTATAACTCAAACCATCAAGTCCTGGTAGCATCCTAGTAAATCTCTTCTGCACTCTTTCTAGTTTAATAATATATTTTCTATAATAGGGTGACCAGAACTGTACACAGTATTCCAAGTGTGGCCTTACCAATGTCTTGTACAACTTCAACAAGACATCCAAACTCCTGTATTCAATGTTCTGACCAATGAAACCAAGCATGCTGAATGCCTTCTTCACCACTCTGTCCACCTGTGACTCCACTTTCAAGGAGCTATGAACCTGTACCCCTAGATCTCTTTGTTCCGTAACTCTCCCCAATGCCCTACCATTAACTGAGTAAGTCCTGCTCTGGTTCAATCTACCAAAATGCATCACCTCGCATTTATCTAAATTAAACTCCATCAGCCCATTGGCCCAATTGATCAAGATCCCGTTGCAATCCGAGATAACCTTCTTCACTGTCCACTATGCCACTAATCTTGGTGTCATCTGCAAACTTACTAACCATGCCTCCTATATTCTCATCCAAATCATTAATATAAATGACAAATGACAGTGGACCCAGCACTGATCCCTGACGCACACCGCTGATCACAGGTCTCCAGTTTGAAAAACAACCCTCTATAATCTCTATGTGTCGTGGCCCCTTTAAGAGGATTGTCACATAAACACTCTGTGCTGTCATCAGGGCCTCCACAACCCGCTGACAGTTGGGAATTGAAACTTGTACAGTGCACACCTAAAATAAACCTGCCTGCTGTTTTATTAAAACCTGAGTGGACCTCCTGAATTGAACTGATCTCTGCATCCCCAGCCACAGACAACCCAACAAATGGCAGCATCATCACTGAATCCCCCACTATCAACATTCTGAGGGTTACTATTGACTGGTTGGTACGGTGACACAGTGCTTAGCACTGCTGCCTCACAGCTCCAGGGACCCGGGTTCGATTCTAGCCTCAGATCACTGTCTGTGTAGACTTTGCATGTTCTCCTCGTGTTTGCTTGGGTTTCCTCCGGAATCCTCCCACAGTCCAAAAATGTGCAGTTTAGGTTGATTGGCCATGATAAATTGCCCCTTAGTCAGAGGGACTAGGAGGGTACGTATGTGGGATTATGGGGATAGAACCTGGGTGGGTCTGTTATCGGTGTAGGCTCGATGGGCCAAATGGCCTCCTTTTGCACTGTAAATTCTACGATCTGTGAAAAACTGAACTAGACTAGCCAAATAAAACTATGGCTACAAGGGCAGTTCAGAGGCTAGGTAGAGTGTGACTCACCTCCTTCCCAAAGCCTGTTCATCATCTACAAAGCACAAGTCAAGAGTGTGATGCAATATTCTCCACTTGCTTGGATGAGAGCAGCTCATCTAGAAACTCAAACTATCCAAGCAAAGGAATCCGCTTGATTAGCGCCCCATCCACCACCTCCAACATCCACTCCCTTCACCATCAACATACAGTGGCAGCAGTATGTGCCATCATAAGATGCAGTGCAGCAATTCACCAAGGCTCCTTCCAAACCCGCAACCTTTTCCACCTAGAAGGACAAGGGCAGCAGATACATGGGAACATGAATGTAAGTTCCCCTCCAAGCCACTCTTATCATCTTCATGGTCAAAATCCTGAAACTCCCTCTCTAACAGTAACGTAGGTGTACCTCCACCACTTGAACTGCAATGGTTCAAGGCAGCAGCTCAACAGCACCTTCTCAAGGGCAATTAGAGATGGGCAATAAAAATCCTAGCCTAGCCATTAATGCCCACATCCTGTTAAAAAAAACACTGGAGTGGGGTTTGACTGATAACCAACAGACTCAAGTGAGAGTGTTACTACCAAGTCAAGACTGATACAATAGACAGAATATACACATCTTCTGTTCACACACTTCCAATTATGTTGCATTTATCACATGCACAAGAAAAAAAAGGGAAAATAAAGCTTGCCAAAATAAACTAATCATTACATGTAAGTAGATAAAGTGAGGAAGTCTGAATTGAAATATATGTTTTGCAAAGAACATTTCCCAGCACTGTAAGGCCTTTGCTGGTGTGCAATACTAAACTGCAGAACATAACAGATTGCCCACATGCCAAATTCTACCAGGGAATGAAAAGAGTTGATGGGATGTAGGTCTGTAGGATGTTACAGAGATAGGGAGGGGTGAGCTTATAGAGCTGAAACCAAGGATGGGAATTTAAAAACTGGGAGCCAATGTAGACTAGTGGGTACAGTCGAATTCAATATCCTGATCCCTCTTTCCCCCATATGCCTTGATCCCTTTAGCCCCTCCAGCTATATCTAATTTCTTCTCGAAATCAGATAATGTTTTGGCCTCAACTACATTCTGTGGTAGTGAATTCCACACTTTCGCCACCCTCTGGGTGAAGAAATCTCTCTTCACCTCAATTCTAAAAGGTTTACCCCCTTATCCTCAAACTATGATCCCTAGTTCTGGACATCCTCACCATTGGGAACATTCTTTCTGAATCTACCCTGTCTAATCCTGTCAGAATTTTATAAGCTTCTATTAGATCCCCTCTCACTCTTTTAAACTCCAGTGAATATAAACCTAACCGACTTCGTCTCTCCTCATATGATAGACCTGCTATCCCAGGAATCAGCCTGGTAAACCTTCAGCATCAGCAGCATCTTAACATAAGAGTTAGTCCTATTAATTTTATGATCGTGTCAATGCCCTCTATCCTTTGGAGTTAAGTTGTTGAAGGTTTGAGTGGGTTGAATCAAATAATTTATGTAAGGGTCAGATTTCAGAGATCTGTTCAAGTTCATTCACAAGATAAATATGCACAAATGCAAGCATCAATGGCTCACTGGAAACCATTTGTTATAAACTACTTTCAAAGTAAAGCTGTGATAAATTGCTCTAATCATATTCAACAAATATACTCCATATCAACATGGCTCTTTGTACAACCCATTTCTTGTTTATAAATACCTGGTATTTTTTTAAATTAATGTTGCTTTCTTTAGCTCGGTACTTTTAAATTTTGCATTCATCAGCCATTTAATTAGACCTTCGTGATTTTAACTCTGAATTCAACTGCTTTTATTTGGTGAGTTTTAATAGCTTCAATCAATTTCAAATTATTCCTGCTTCACTCCTCAAGAAAGCTACAAGGGTAGATACACTAAGACTAAACCACTCGAGCAGAACTAAGTTACTAAGCAAGCTTTCTTTGGGTGATATTTTCAGTAGCTTAGCTAATTGATACATCTGAACACTGTAAAATGGATGTTAATGCAGTCCTATTTTCCTTTGTGTCATGTTCACCCCATCTCTTCGAAAGTGATTAATACAAATGGTGATGAACAGGCCACTCTTAGACAAGAACTGATGATAGTTATTCCAGCACTTGGCCAGAACAGTGTCACTAGTTAGAATTCTAGAATGGGAACCCTTGTTGATTTTTTTCCACCATAGTCCAAAGATCCTGAGACCAACTGTAGTTGTCAAAAGTACTGCATTAAATGCATGGGAAAATCCTATGGTTATGAAAGGTGCTGTATTAAATGAAAGTTTTCCGTTCTCATGGGTGACACGGTAGCACAGTGGTTAGCACTGCTGCTTTACAGCTCCAGGGACCTGGATTCGATTCCCGGCTTGGGTCACTGTCTGTGTGGAGTTTGCACATTCTCCTCGTGTCTGCGTGGGTTTCCTCCGGGTACTCCAGTTTCCTCCCACAGTCCAAAGGTGTGCGGGTTAGGTTGATTGGCCATGCTAAAAAATTGCCCCTTAGTGTCCTGGGATGCATAGATTAGAGGGATTAGCGGGTAAAATATGTAGAGATATGGGGGTAGGGCCTGGGTGGGATTGTGGTCGGTGCAGACTCGATGGGCCGAATGGCCTCTTTCTGTACTGTAGGGTTTCTATGATTTCTCTCTCCAGTTGAGATCAGCTTTTTCAACAGAGGCTTAGAATTGAAGATTTGTGGGGCCAGGATTTTCCAGACCTGCTCAAACAAGACCAGAAATTCCCATCCAAAGTCAATGGACTTTTGACTGCCACTCCAGATTTTCTGTCATGCCCATGACATTTCCTGCCATGGGCGGTACTGGAAAATCCTGTACAGTAACTTAGCTGAACAACACTTTCCCAAAATGAACTTATGGGTGATGGTGAAATTTAAATAACTTTTTAAACCCAGTCACAGTGGCTCAGTGGATAGGAATTGCACCTGTAAATCAAAGGATTGAGAGTTTAAGTCCTAGGCCTGAGGTTTGAGCACATAATCTAGGCTAAAATGTAATTGCCATACTCAGGGATTGCTACACTGTTGGAAGTGTCATCTTTTGGAAGAAACATTAAAGCTCTCAGGTCCTAAAAGATGCTACGACACAATTTTGAGGAAGAGCAGGGGTGTTCCCCCTGGCCAATATTCATCCTGTGGAGATGCCGGCGTTGGACTGGGGTAAACACAGTAAGAAGTTTAACAACACCAGGTTAAAGTTCAACAGGTTTATTTGGTAGCAAAAGCCACACAAGCTTCCCCCCCCCCCCCCCCCCCCCCCCACTCACCTGAAGAAGGGGCTTGCAGCTCCGAAAGCTTGTGTGGCTTTTGCTACCAAATAAACCTGTTGGACTTTAACCTGGTGTTGTTAAACTTCTTACAATATTCATCCCTCATACAATATCACTAAAGTCAGATATATGGTTTACATTTTTTTATTTGTGGGCATTGTTGTACATGAATTGACTGCATATTTAGTACATCGCAACCACTGTTCCAAACTATGTCATTAACCTTAATGAACTTGCTGAGTCTTTTTTCACCTAACTCAGTTCACCTAATCCCATTCCCTTGTGGTGACCTGCAGTATGGACTTTGACCCTTCACTGAGTCTCCTCAACTTAAAAATAATTCAAACACTTCATTTTGATGCAAGAATTCCATATGCTGCCAGATGTCGAGGGAAGTTTTTCTTTATTCATTCTTGGGATAGAAGTGCCACTGACAAGGTCAGAATTAATTACTCATTCTTAATTGCCCTCAAGAAGGTGGTGGTGAGCTGCCTTCTTCAATTGCTGCAGTCTCACAGAATTCCAGAATTTTGACCCAGTAACAGTGAAGGAATGACAATACATGTCCAAGTCAGGTTTTGTGGCTTGGAGGGGAACTTGCAGGTGGTGGTGCTCCCAAGTGCCAGCTGCCCTTGTCCTTTTGGGTGGTAGAGGTCACAGGTGTGGAAGATGATAATGAAGGAGCCTTGGCAAGTTGCAATTGTAGAGGGAATTGCAACTGTAGACGAAAAGGGAAAGATGTGGAACTGTAAATCCAGTTCACCCACAAGATTTGAACAGAATATTAAAATTATAATTAAAAACTGATATAGTAGAATTCAACATTATTTTTGTTTCAGTGATCAGTAACTATTTCAACCTATGCCACAGAGTCAGGATTACTTGCCCCATCTTCCTTTAATGTTTTTACCATTTGTAGCTATTACTTAGAGGAAAGAAATAACTTTATTTATACTGAATCTCCTGAGACTTCCTAAAGAGTTTTAAACCAAAGAAGTACTTTGAAAAGTAGTTACTGTTGCAATTTAATCAATCGTGCCCTTGAGGTCATTGCTAGTACTGGACATACTGTCAAATGTATAATTTGAAGGAAATACAATTAGCTAAAATCGAAATGACTCAGTATAAAGACCACTTCTGGCTACTTGTTCATCACTATGTCAATTAGAAAGGAAGATTGAGCCAAAAAATGTACGGTGACTGAGAAACTCCAAATCAAGTCATTCACAGCTGAAAGAATCCATTTGGCATTATTCTCACTCTAGTCTGACAGCTGTGTGGAGTGGACATGGGAGATAGTGAGTATCTTTCATAGCTGAAGTGAATAAGTTAGTGTAAAAGGCAAAAAGGATGCATGAATAAAACTAACAAAATGATACAGAACGGTACTCTGGCTTCCTGCCTTATGTGAATGGCACTAGAAGAAAATGGGAAAAAGCATGAAGTGATTACTCACTGGTGTCCCCATCATAGTGTATGTTTTTCCTGAGCCAGTCTGACCATAGGCAAACAGACAGACATTGTAGCCCTCAATAGCTCCTGACAGGACTGAAGTGCCAAGATCCTGGTACACCTGCAGATGAAGAGAATAGATAGGATTAGTGGGCAAGACAAGAATTGCATATTAAATACTGTCATTGTTACAGAAATTAGTTTCAAAAGGCACAGCTTAGCCTTTTTAAGACCTAAAATGTATCCTTGTTAGATGATAGATGTGGTATGGTTGGACTAGCAGTTAAAAATGATAATTGAATCAACGGATTTCATAGAATCATAGAATTCTACAATGCAGAAAGAGGTCATTGGGCCCATCATGCCTGCACCGACAACAATCCCACCGAGACCCCGTAACCCCACCTGTTTACCCTGCTAGTCCCCCTGACACTAATGGGCAATTTAGCATGGCCAATTCACCTAACCCGCACATCTTTGGACAGTGGGAGGAAACCGGATCACCCAGGGAGTATGCACAAACTCCACACAGTCACCCAAGGCCGGAATCGAACCTGGGTCCCTGGAGCTATGAGGCAGCAGTGCTTACCACTGTGCCACCATGCCACCTAGCTATTATCATCAGAAATAGAACAATATAATTAGTAATTGCATAAAACCTCAATGGTTTTCAGCATCAGCACTTGCTCAATTAAATGAATTTGTCGAGGTCTCTTTGTAGGCAAATAGAGAACTTAGCAAAGCTAGAAATTTGATATTAAAGACAACAAATAAATGCAGGTAGTGAACAGCAGGTCTTGCAAAATCTTAGCGATCCTAGCGATTCACATTAGCACTTCGAAGGTCCTTATCCCAAATCTTAATAAATCATTTCTCTTTCAAATGTTAACAGGCATGTGGTGTATTTCTCTTTATTAAACAGATGCCTGGGCATTATTAATTATGATGATGTGTCAGCCAAGGCCCTTCAGGGCCAGAAAGTTGTCACTTTAAGTCTTCCAGGACAACATGCCAGAGGGAGTGAGTACTGCACTGTGGGAGGTTCTGCCTTTCAGATTAGTGGATATGATCCCATGGCATTATTTTGAAGTATAAGCAAATGCTAACTCCTCAATTAGAACTAAGCAATCCCACAACCAACAGATCAGATCTGAGCTCCACAGTCCTGCCACATCCAGCTGTGAATGGTGGTGGGCAATTAAACAACTCACTGGAGGAGCAGGCTCCGTAAATAACCCCATCTGCAATGATGGTTGAGCACATCAATGCAAAGGTTAAGGCTGAATGGATGATCCATCTCAGTCTCCTCCGGAAGTCATCAACCTCACAGATGCCAGTCTTCGGACAATTCAATTCACTCCATGTGATATCAAGAAATGGCTGAAAGCATTGGATTTTTAAAAATTCATTTGTGGGACATGGGCATCATTGGCTGGCCAGCATTTATTGCCTAAAGTGCAAAGGCTGTGGGCCCTGACAATATTCTGACAATAGAATAAACTTGTGCTCCAAACTTGCTGAGTCTCTAATCAAGCTGTTCCAGTACAGCTGCAACACTGGCGTCTACTCAGCAATGTGGAAAATTGCCCAAGTATTCCTTGTTCACAAAAATCATGACAAATCGAACACAGCCAATTACAGTTCCATCAGTCCACTCTCTATCATCAGAACAGTGAAGGAAGGGGTCATCGACAGTGCAATTACTAGCTCACTAATAATGCTCAGTTTAGGTTTCACCCGGGCCATTCAACTCCTGACCTTGGTTAAAATGTGGACAAAAAAGAACTGAACTCCAGAGGTGAGGTGATAGTAACTGTCCTTGACATCAAAGCAGCATTTAACTAAGTGTGGCATCAAGGAACCCAAGCAAAACTGGAGCCAATGGGAATCGGGGGTTGGACTCATGGGAATGAGTTGGTTGGACTCATACCTAGCACAAAGGAAGATGGTTGTGGTTGTCGGAGGTCAGTCATCTCAGTTCCAGGACATTATTGCAAAGATTCCTCAGGGGGGTGTCCTAGACCCAACCATCTTCAGTAGCTTCATGAATGATTTTCCATCCATCATAAGGTCAGAAATGGGAATGATCACTCATGATTGCACAATGTTCAGCACCATTCATGACTTCTGATACTGAAGCAGTACATGTCCAAATGTTGTTATGGACCAGACCAGAAACGTCAAAGTATTTTGTGAAGTTAGCCTAGACCCTAACTTTTACACTTGACTTTGGCATTAGGGTGAACATAGGGTGTTTCACTCTAGGTATGATTCAAGTGACCCACTAGGAAGCTTTTATCAAAACAAACTTTATTTAAGAATACAGTTAGAATATGACAAAAAGAATTAGCAAAACTTTTACCAATTAAAATACTCAAACACAACAAAATATAATTCTTAATAGCTAGCTAACTCTATTGTTCCAATTTAGCAGTATCCCCCATAGACGTAAATCCCTTCTTTAGAACCGGTTAACACAGAAACCAAAGATGCCTACATGGGTACTAGATTTCTGGCCTTTCAACACTTCTGGAGAGTAATCCGGGCACATACCTGTTCCCCAGTTCTCATGCAGCAATTTCCAGCGAAAGCTCCACTCCCAGACAACAAAATCTTCATAAGTTCGTAAGATACAGGAGCAGAACGAGGTCATTCGGCCCATCAAGTCTGCTCCGCCATTCGATCATGGCTGATATGTTCCTCATCCCCATTTTCCTGCCTTCTCCCCATAACTCTTCAACCTATTACCAATTAAAAATCTGTCTAACTTCTCTTAAATTAACTCACTGTCCCAGCACTTTGGGGTAGTGAATTCCACAGATTCACAACCCTTTGGGAGGAGTAGTTTCTCCTCAACTCTGTTTTAAATTTGCTACCCCTTATCCTAATACTATGACTTCTCATCCTAGAATGCCCCACCAGCGGAAGCATTCGGTCCACGTCTATTTTATCCATACCTTTTACATCTTGCATTCCTCAATTTGATCTCCCCTCATTTTTCTAAATTCCAGAGAGTATCGGCCTAAACTGTTCAACCTCTCTTCATATGACAAACTCATCTCTGGAATCAATCTAGTGAACCTCCTCTGAACTGCCTCCAAT
Source organism: Mustelus asterias (assembly GCF_964213995.1). NCBI lineage: Eukaryota > Metazoa > Chordata > Chondrichthyes > Carcharhiniformes > Triakidae > Mustelus > Mustelus asterias. The sequence goes on from NC_135818.1 coordinate 28,510,214, forward strand.
GCCACTACATCTTTCCTCAAATAAGGGGACCAAAACTATGCACAATACTCCAGGTGCGGTCTCACCAATGCCTTGTATAGTTGCAACAGTACTTCCTTACCTTTATATTCTATTCCTTTAGCTATTAGTGCCAACATTCCATTTGCTTTCTTTATTATCTCCTGTACCTGCATGCTAGTTTTCTGTGACTCATGAATGAGGACACCCAAATCCCTCTGCATCGGGGCACTCCGAAGTCTCTCCTTATTTAGATAATAAGTCATCTTCCCATTATTCGGACTTAAATGCATGATCTCACACTTATCCACGTTAAACTCCATCTGCCACATTTTGGCCCACTCTCCTAACCTATCTATATCCATTTGTGAGGTTCTTATTTTATTTATTTGTGTCACAAGTAGGCTTACATTAATACTGCAATGAAGCTACTGTGGAAATCCCCCAGTCGCCACACTCCGGCGCCTTTTTGGGTACACTGAGGGAGAATTTACCATGGCCAATGCACCTGACCAGCAGGTTTTTTGGACTGTGGGAGCAAACCGGAGCACCCGGAGGAAACCCACGCAGACATGGGGAGAACATGCAGACTCCTATTTCCTCATTGCAACTTACTGTCCCGCCTACTTTTGTGTCATCGGCAAATTTGGCTAGAGAGCCTTCTATCCCTGTATCCAAGTCATTAATATAGATTGTAAATAGCCGGGGCCCAAGGACCGAGCCCTGTGGCACCCCACTAGTTACTTCTTGCCATCCAGAAAAAAACCCATTTATCCCGACTCTCTGTCTTCTGTCCATCAGCCGGTCTCTTATCCAAATTAATAAATTATCCCTAATCCCATGTGATCTAACCTTGTGAATTAACTTTTTGTGCAGCACCTTATCAAACGCCTTCCGGAAGTCCAGATATACTACATCTACAGGATCCCCATTATCCACTTTGCTTGTCACATCCTCAAAGAATTTGAGCAAATTAGTCAAACATGATATACCTTTCATTAAACTGTGCTGACTCTGATTTTTGACTTTCCAAATGTCCTGATATTGCTTCCTTGATAATTGATTCTAACACTTTCCCAATAACAGATGTTAAATTAACTGGTCTGTAATTTCCCACATTTTGCCTCCCTCCCTTTTTGAATAAGGGCATCACATTAGCATTTTTCCAATCCATTGGAACTTTCCTGTGGCCAGGGAATTTTGGAATCTTACAACCAATGGATCCACTATCTCCACCGCCACTTCCTTTAATACCCTAGGATGTAGACCATCAGGCCCGGGAACTTATCTCCCCTCAATCCCAATAGTTTGCCGAGTACCTTTTCCCTAATTGATGTTGATTGTTCTAAGTTCTACCCTTTTCATTACCTCTGACTTGCCCATTCCTATAGGAATGGTACTAGTGTCTTCCACCGTGAAAACTGAGGCAAAGTATTGATTTGGCATCTCTGACATTTCAATGTTCCCCACTATTAACTCTCCGGTTTCGTCTTCCAAGGGAACCAACATTCACCCGAGTGACTCTTTTCCCTTTTATACACTTATAGAAGCTTTTGCTATCCTTCTTGACATTTTGCATTAGTTTTCTTTCGTAATTTACCTTAGCTCTTTTTATTACTTTTTTAGTATCCTTTTGTTTATGTTTGAAAGTTCCCCAATCTTCCAGCCTGTCACTGGCCTTTGCAATATCATATACCTTAGTTTTTGTCTTTATATTGTCCTTGACCTCCTTGTTCAGCCATGGATGTTTTTTACCCCCCTTACCATCTTTCTTCCTCACTGAGATATATTTTAGTTGCAAGGACTTGGGTATCTCCTTAAACAACTGCCACTGTCCTACCTTTTAGCTTTTCTGCCCATTCGGGCCAAATCTGTCCTCATGCCTATGTAATTTCCTTTGTTTAATTCCAGAACGCTAGTGTGGGGCTCCACTTTCTCACCCCCAAACTGAATTTTGAATTCTATCATAATATGGTCACTACTCCCTAAATGATCCTTAACTATGAAGTCATCAATTAATCCCTCCTCATTACACAATACAAATCCAGAGTAGCCTGCCCCCTGGTTGGTTCCACAACATACTGTTCCAAGAAACAATCTCAAATACAATCTCTGCCTCCAGGCTACCCTTGCCAATTTGATTTTTCCAATCTATGTGCATATTAAAATCATCCATGATTTTTGCCCTACCTTTCTTGCAAGCCCCCAGTATTTCCTGGTTTATACTGTGCCCCACTGCGGAACTACTGCTTGGGGACCTATAGATTACTCCTACCAAGTACTTCTTCCCTTTGCTGTTTCTTATTTCTACCCAGACTGATTCCACATCTTGATCTCCCGTGTTTATGTCACTTCTCATTACAGCACTGATCCCTTTCTTCACCGGCAAAGCTACACCACCTCCTTTTCCTTTCAGTCTATCTTTCTGAAATACTGAATACCCTTGGAAATTCAATTCCCAGACCTGGTCTCCTTGTAACCATGTCTCAGTAATCGCCACCAAATCATACCCTTTTGTTTCTATTTGCGCCGTTAACTCATTAATTTTGTTCCAAATGCTGCGTGCATTTAGATACAAAGCTTTTAAATTTGCTCGACTGGTAAATTTCCCTACTCTTTTATAATTCTTTGGTGCAAAAAGACATTCACCTGTTCTGTCCCTCTCTTTTATTGTCTGAGATTGCAGAGTAAAGGCTTATTTCTTGGTCGATTCCAGTTTCCACTTCAGACAAAATTAGGGATACAATCTCTCTGAAGATCCCAAAAAGCAGACTGCCTTGACTTCTCTGTGAAAGCCTAGCCCCACACTGTCATATGACCTTACCTGTCAATCAACATAATCAAGCCCTACTCTGCAATTTCCCAGGAGAAAACACAAAATAACAGAACCCCACATTGGTTCAGATTAAAACAAACACGGTAGCAATTAAGATCAATTATACTGTTGCAGTAACAATATACTGCCACATCCAGACAAAACGGCTCCGATAAAATGGTAGGGACTAGTAAACACATTCTGCACAGAAACATGACTAAAATACATTTAAAATACATTTACACTTAAAGGCACAGTATCATCACAATGTAACAAGACCTGGACAATAGCCAGGCTTGGGCTGACAAGTAGCAGCTAACATTTGTGCCACACAAGTGCCAGGCAATGACCATCTTCAGCAAGAGAAACTCTAATCATTGCTCCTTGACATTCAATGTCATCACCATTGATGAATCCCACACTACTGATATCCTGAGCATGACCATTGACCAGAAACTGAAATGGACCAACCATATAATACTGTGGCTACAACAGCAAGTCAGAGGCTAGGAATCCTGTGGCAGGTGACTCACCTCCTGACTCCCCAAAGTCTGCCCACCATCTACAAGGCACAAGTCAGGGATGTGATGGAATTCTCCATTTGCCTGGATGAGTGCAGCTCCAAGTACGCTCAAGAAGCTTGACATCATCCATAACAAAGCAGCCTGCCTGATTGCCATCCATTCCACAAACATTCACTCCATCCACCACCGACGCACAGTAGCAGCAGTCTGTACAATCTACAAGATGCATTGCACGCTCCTTAGACAGTGCACCTTCCAAACCCGCGACCACTAACATCTAGAAGGACAAGAGTAACAGATACATGGGAATGCCACCACCTGGAGGTTCCCCTCCAATACACCCACCATCCTGTCTTGGAAATATATTGCCTTTCCTTCACTGCTGCTAGGCCAAAATCCCAGAATTTCCTTCCTGACAGCACTGTGGGTGCACCCACACCATGTGCACTTCAGTGGTTCAAGAAGGCAGCCACCACCACCTTCTCAAGGGAAATTAGGAATGAGCAAAGAATGCCCAGTGATGCCCACATCCCTTGAACGTTCAAGAAGAAATCAACATCAAACAGGTGATACAGTGATTACCACTGTGATGACTTCAGCCAGGCTAATGAGACTTCAGCAAGGAATGAGCTGAAAAAGGGGCTGAGGAGAGCTAGGAGGGGACATGAGAAGTCCTTGGCGGGTCGGATCAAGGAAAACCCCAAGGCTTTTTACTCTTATGTGAGGAATAAAAGAATGACCAGGGTGAGGTTAGGGCCGGTCAAGGACAGTGGTGGGAACTTGTGTACGGAATCAGTAGAGATAGGCGAGGTGATGAATGAATACTTTTCTTCAGTGTTCACCAAGGAGAGGGGCCATGTTTTTCAGGAAGAGAAGGTGTTACAGGCTAATAGGCTGGAGGAAATAGATGTTCGGAGGGAGGATGTATTGGCAGTTTTGAATAAACTGAAGGTCGATAAGTCCCCTGGGCCTGATGAAATGTATCCTAGGATTCTTTGGGAGGCGAGGGATGAGATTGCAGAGCCTTTGGCTTTGATCTTTGGGTCCTCGCTGTCCACGGGGATGGTGCCAGAGGACTGGAGAGTGGCAAATGTTGTTCCTCTGTTTAAGAAAGGGAATAGAAATGACCCTGGTAATTATAGACCGGTTAGTCTGACTTCGGTGGTTGGTAAATTGATGGAAAAGGTCCTTAGGGATGGGATTTACGACCATTTAGAAAGATGCGGATTAATCCGGGATAGTCAGCACGGATTTGTGAAGGGCAAATCGTGCCTCACAAATTTGATAGAATTTTTTGAGGAGGTAACTAGGTGTGTTGATGAAGGTAGGGCGGTTGATGTCATATACATGGATTTTAGTAAGGCATTTGATAAGGTCCCCCATGGTCGGCTTATGATGAAAGTAAGGAGGTGTGGGATAGAGGGAAAGTTGGCCGATTGGATAGGTAACTGGCTATCTGATCGAAGACAGAGGGTGGTGGTGGATGGAAAATTTTCGGACTGGAGGCAGGTTGCTAGCGGAGTGCCACAGGGATCGGTGCTTGGTCCTCTGCTCTTTGTGATTTTTATTAATGACTTAGAGGAGGGGGCTGAAGGGTGGATCAGTAAATTTGCTGATGACACCAAGATTGGTGGAGTAGTGGATGAGGTGGAGGGGTGTTGTAGGCTGCAAAGAGACATAGATAGGATGCAAAGCTGGGCTGAAAAATGGCAAATGGAGTTTAACCCTGATAAATGTGAGGTGATTCATTTTGGTAGGACAAATTGAAATGTGGATTACCGGGTCAAAGGTAGGGTTCTGAAGACTGTGGAGGAACAGAGAGATCTTGGGGTCCATATCCACAGATCTCTAAAGGTTGCCACTCAAGTGGATAGAGCTGTGAAGAAGGCATATAGTGTGTTAGCTTTTATTAACAGGGGGTTGGGGTTTAAGAGCCGTGGAGTTATGCTGCAACTGTACAGGACCTTGGTGAGACCGCATTTGGAATATTGCGTGCAGTTCTGGTCACCTCACTATAAGAAGGATGTGGAAGCGCTGGAAAGAGTGCAGAGGAGATTTACCAGGATGCTGCCTTGTTTGGAGTGTCGGTCTTATGAGGAAAGGTTGAGGGAGCTGGGGCTGTTCTCTCTGGAGCGGAGGAGATTGAGGGGAGACTTAATAGAGGTTTATAAAATGATGAAGGGGATAGATCGAGTGAACGTTCAAAGACTATTTCCTCGGGTGGATGGAGCTATTACAAGGGGGCATAACTATAGGGTTCATGGTGGGAGATATAGGAAGGATATCAGAGGTAGGTTCTTCACGCAGAGAGTGGTTGGGGTGTGGAATGGACTGCCTGCAGTGATAGTGGAGTCAGACACTTTAGGAACATTTAAGCGGTTATTGGATAGGCACATGGTGCACACCAGGATGGTAGGGAGTGGGATAGCTTGATCTTGGTTTCAGATGAAGGTCGGCACAACATCGTGGGCCGAAGGGCCTGTTCTGTGCTGTACTGTTCTATGTTCTATGTTCTATGGCTTGCGAGTGTATGAACTACCTGATGAATCTTAATGGTTAAATAAGGGAGCCTCATGCTCCCTATTTAAAGCAGGTATGTCAGACTCTCAGCCTGCATTCAGCAGGTCCCAGCTGGAGAGCTGGCTGTTGGATGCAGAGAAGACTATAGGTGCCATGAAGAAGGAAGAAAGAAGAAGCTGGGTGAAGGGTCTTTAAGCCTTTGTGAAGGATTCCACCCGGAAGGAGGACGGAAGGAAGGAAGAGCCATCGCCCGCCCCGAAATATCCAGTCACTGGAAGGTGCTCTCTCCTCGAGAGAGAGAGTGTGTCATCTGCAGGAGGGAGGAAAACACCAAACAAAGGGACGAGATCATCAGAGGACTGAGTTGTTGGGCTGGTGCCCCATCCATCAAGGTCTGTGCCTGAGAGAGAGAGAGAGGGGGGGGGGGGGGAGGAGGCGGTGGTGAAAGAACACAGGAGGATTTCATTCCATCTACAAGGGTTGGGGGTGAAGATACCCCGGACTTTGCGTTGTTTGGGCCCAAAGGGCCGAAGATTGAAAGTCCCCCCACCCACTGCTGCTGCCCCCAACACCGGCACCCCCCCCTCCTCTTCCTCCACTACTGACCTGGGACACCGGCTCACCTCAGTGCCCTGTCCCTCGTCCTCCCTCCTGCTCCTCCATCCCCCTCTCTGACACCAGGGAGAGAACACCTGGACCCCCACCCTCCCTCATTCCTTCTCTGATCCCTCTGACACCTGGGCAGAGACACCCCCCCTCCACCCACCACACCCACACGCCCTTCTCTCTCCACCCACCCCCTGTCTGCGCCTGTCATAAAGGCCAGAGGGTCCCTCACCCATCCCTCCCTGCACCTCCCCCCCCCCCCCGCCTCCCTGCCCCCCGCTCCCCCCCCCCCCCCCCCCCCGGGAGGGGACTTCAATGTCCCCTTCGAGGGGACCACCTACAGGGTCTTCTGGTCCGCGGATGGCGTGCGGTGCCATGCGTGTAAGGAGGCGGGGCACAATTAAAAAGAACTGTCCCACCCCCAAGGCCGCCGACCCCCACCCCCAAGGTGGCTGCAGCTGGCACCGCAGCCCCCTCTCCCCCCCCAACGAAGTACCATCTGGCCCCCCACAAGGGGAGGCCATGCCAGCAGCGGCTGCCACCTTGGCTGCCGGGGCGGGGGGGGGGGGGCGGGGAGTGGAGCCTCCGCGAGGTCAGACGACCCCAGGGGAGAAAGACAAGAAAAAGAGGGGGAACGGAACCCCGACCCCCACTACCCCAATCACCCTGGCAGCCAGCACGGGGAAAAAGACCACCTCCAGCCCCCCTCCAACACCATCTACCAGGCCCGTGGGCGCCTCAGCGCCATGTGCTGGGCCCGGCATCGTGGGCGCGCGGGTTCCCAGGTCCGGGCGTGGGGGGGGCACGCGACCCCGAGCCGACTGAAATAACACCTCCCGGTGAGGGGAAAGGAAAGGCCAAGGGGCAGGGCAGGAAGGAGAGGGGCAGAGTGCGAGGGGCATCCCCTGCCCCTCAAGAAGAGGCGCTACACCTCAGGGAAGGGGGAGCTTGAGACCAGTGGGGTTCCCCACACCCCCTCCCCTAGCTTAGAGGTTGTGGTGCCTACACCCCTCTTCCAATTCATACCATCTCCTGCCCCCCCCCGCCCCCATCCATCTTTCTGCCCCCAGAATGGGGGCAAGAGCGCGAAAAGGAAAGACAAAACGAAACAGGTGCTGCCGCAGTCCTCCAAGCGGGACTCCCCGGGGCCGGGTGAGAGCGGGGCCCCCGTGGCTCCGTTCCACCCGGTGCAATTTAGCACCCCGGAGGAGTTCCTACTTAGTTTGCTGGAGGACTGCGGCAGCACCCCATTGTTTGGGTCCTGGACCTGGACCGCAGCACTCCCTTCTTCTACTCGCTGGAAAAAGGGCGGGCTAACCGTCAGCAGCTCCTTATGCTGCTGGCCGACGACGGTTCCCCCGTCTCGGATCCAGAGGGCATCCGGGCTATTGCCCGAGACTATTATACCATCCTCTTCTCTCCGGATCCGTCCAGCGAGGATGCCCATAGAGTTTTGTGGGAGGACCTGCCGCAGGTCAGCCCAGAGGGCATCGGCAGGCTTGAGGCCTCAACCATTATGGCCGTATTGACCGGAGCCCTCAACAGCCTCCAATGGGGCAAGGCCCGGGGGCTGGACAGGCTGACCATGGAGTTCTTCAGGGCGCTCTGGGACGTCCTGGGGAATGACTATGCGGGGGTCCTGGGGGACAGCATCGCAACCGGGGAGATGCCCCTTTCGTGACACAGAGCGATGACTGCCCTGCTGCTGAAGAAGGGGGATCTCCGGTGCCTTAAGAACTGGCGCCCGGTCTCCCTCCTCAGCACGGACTACAAAATCTTTGCCAGGGCGATGGCTTCACGCCTTGGATCCGTGCTGGACCACATGATCCACCCTGACCAGTCCTACACGGTCCCGGGCCGTTCGATCTACGACAATTTACATCTCGTCTGGGTCCTAATCCACCATTCCCAAAGGGCTGGTCTGTCGAGCACCTTCTTGTCATTAGATCAGGAGAAGGTGTTCGACAGGGTAGAGCATGAGTATTTACTCGGAACTCTGCGGGCATTCGGGTTTGGGAAGCATTTCGTCGCCCGGATCTGATTACTGTACTCTGCTGCAGAGTGTCTAGTTAAAGTTAATGGGTCCCTGACAGCGCCCCTTCGCTTTGGGAGAGGAGTACGACAGGGCTGCCCCTTGTCCGGCCAACTGTATTCTATTTGCGTGGAGCCATTCCTGCGCCTCTTGCAGAGGTTGTCGGGTTTGGCTCTGCGCGGCCCGGACGTAGGGGTGGCCCTGTTGGCTTACGCCGATGACGTGCTCTTCACATTCACGGACCCGGCTGACCTGCGGAGGATGCGAGAATGCCAGGCGGTGTACTCCACCGCGTCCTCCGCCAGGATCAACTGGGCCAAGTACTCCTGGTTGGTCCGTGGGAGACGAGCCCCCTTCCGGAGGAGCTCAGGCCTTTCACCTGGAGCAGGACCAACCCTCTCTACTTGGGGGTCCATCTCTGCCCTGCCGAGGAATCCTGGCCAGCAAACTGGCAGGAGTTGGAGGCCAAAGTCTCCGCTCGCCTGAGTCGCTGGACAGGACTGCTCCGAGTGCTGTACTACAGAGCGTGAGTTCTCGTAATAAACCAGCTGGTCGCCTCCATGCTGTGGTACCGGCTGGTCACTTCGACCCCTCCCACTGGCTTTGTTACCAATATCCAGAAAACCCTTGTGCGGTTTTTCTGGGACAACTGACTGCACTGGGTCTCTGCCGATGTTCTGCATCTCCTGATTGGGGAGGGCGGTCAGGGTCTCGTGTGTCTCCGTACACAGGTAGCAACTTTCCGCCTCCAGATCCTGCAGAGATACCTTTACATCGAGCCTTCTCCACAATGGTGTGCCCTGGCGATGTATTTCTTCCGACAGTTGCACGACCTGAATTACGATGTGCAGTTCCTGCATATCAACCTGGGGCGCATTCCGACCTCCTTGCAGGCGTTGCCCGTCTTTTACCAGGACCTCCTCACTGTCTGGAACGCGGTCGCCTCGCAACGCAGCTCTCCCCCGTCAGGAGTAGCAGCTCTCGTGCGGGAGCCACTGCTCAGGAATCCGCTCCTCCAGCTGTATAACTTCAGGTGGCTAACGGAGAGGAGGGCCATGGACGCCAGGGTGACCAGGATCGGGGACGTGCTGGATGGCTGAGGAGGGCTGGATGAGCCCCCGCGTGCTGGCTGAGCGCGTGGGGGTGGCCATCTGGCGCGCAGCCAAAGCCATCCAAGACCTTAGGACGGTCGTGCCTGGCCCTGAGTGCACATGCGGTCTCGGGGTGGTGCAGACGTGCGGTGGGATCCCGGAGGTGTTTCCTGTACGGGCTGCTGCTGCACAGCTTTCATTACCACGTCCTTGCCTGTCGCCCGGATACACCTTGGTGGGCCTTGTTGCCGCCGGGCGGCGGAGGTCCCCAATGGAGGTCCCTCTACGGAAGGATCTCCCCCAATTATCTTGGGGACCTGGGATGGAGGGGGCTGCAGGCAGCAGTGCCGTACAACCATAGGTTCTTTCAGTTCACGGGCTCCCAAGCTTGCCCCTTCTGTGGCCTATGTCTATGTTCTATGTTTTAGACTGCACACCTTTTTCAGTTTTCTGAAACATTTTATTAATGTTTTGTTTGCACTTCAGTCCCATGCTCCTGGTCTCCGGGCACCTGGTGCGGAGAGGGGCGGGTCAGGATGGCGACCTCCTCGTGAACCTACTCCTGGGCCTGGCGAGGCGAGCTATTAATAGGTCCAGGCAGCGGGCGATCTTCGGGGTCGTCCATCCTGAGTGTCTGCCCCTCTATCGCAGCTACATTCGCGGCCAGGTGTCCCTGGAAAGGGAGCATGCGGTGTCCATGGGCGCAGTTGACGCCTTCCGCGCCCGCTGGGCACCGCAGGGGCTGGGGTGTATTATAAACCCCGATAATCACATTTTGATTTGATGTTTTAAATTTCCTTTGTGATTAGATTTTGGTTCGGGCTGTTTCCCCTCCTTTTGGGGAGCTGCCCCTTTTAATTTGTCCTTTAGTTAATTTGAGTTTGTTTATTTGGTTGGTATCAAAAGAAATACCTGATGAGTCTTAATTGATGGTTAAGTCAGGAAGCCTCATGCTCCCTATTTAAAGCAGGTATGCCAGACTCCCTGCCTGCATTCAGCAGGGAGCAACTGGAGAGCTGGCTGTGTACAGATGTATAGTGTAAATAAAGTAACTTGGTGATGGGACTTTTGCATCCGTGGAGTTATTACAACCGCATTGCTGTTAGTGAGAACTTGCAGTGTAGAAATTGGCTGCACTGTTTCCTACATTACAACAGTAACTAAACTTCATAACAGAGAGAGGCCAAATTTATGCCCAAAGGACCTTGGAAAATTTAATCATCAATCAGAGGAAAGATGTCTCTGTACATGGAAGGGACTGAATCAGAGAGAAGCAGCAAGAACAACATTTCCTGCTTGTCAAGATTGTCGAGTGTACAGAGTAAACCTCCTGCCCATGCAAGAGTCTTCGGACACGTACAATGAAAACAGAGGGGCCTACTACCCAATTTGTTGGCTTCCACACAGGTTCATTGAAGAGACAAGCTGCGCGGGGGCAGCGAGGCTGCGTGGGGGCAGCGAGGCTGCGCGGGGGCAGCGAGGCTGCGCGGGGGCAGCGAGGCTGCGCGGGGGCAGCGAGAACAGTTTCAAACTTGTCAACAAAGAGAGACTCAGTTAACCTGCAGCCTGGAAAACCTGAAATCACTGAGGTAATGAATTCCTTGCAAAGGAGTTTCAAGCATAAGGTTGGATAAGTTCAGGAGCTACCGCTCTGTGGCAAAATGTTGTGGTTGCCACTTTAATGCACACTATTCATTAATTGAATAATTTAATACTGAACTTTTATAAGAAAAATCTATCACATCTCAAAGAGTTTCACGTACTTCAAATTACTTTGGGAGCTGTGACTGTGTTAGAGACAACCATGCAACCATTTTGTATGTACTACAATTCCAGATACTGAGAATGAAAAGTAATATCCTGAAAATTAAGAAGTACCCTTCAAGAAAAATCTAGAGTCCTTAGAAAAAAATTGTTTTGAATCCTGCTTCATAAAGTGCTTCATTGACTGTAAAGCACTCTGGAATGTCCCAGAGTCACAAAAGGGGCTATACACGTTTCTTTCCTTTGATTATTGAAGCTGATTTGGCTAGTTTGATTACCATTTCTGGCAGCAATATTCTTCAACCTTCAAGAAATAAAACAGGAAGCAAAGAAGATGAAGAGTGATTCAGTTAAGATGGACATCTGTGCTGAGCAGCACACAAGTTAGGAACGGGAAAATATAGATGGCAAAGATGAAAATTTAATGTTTGTAAGACTCTTTCTCTACCGAAACTCAGTGTTTTGGTTTGTGATGCTAGATTTGGTTTTTTGGGATAGGCAGGGAAATCAGCGGTTAAACCTTTTCTGTTCGTCAAGTTTGTTATGTTCTGGGAAACATAACTAGCTCAGGAATCAAATAGTGGCATCAAGTATTTCCAGGTGAGGTAACATAGATGTACAAATAGCTCTTTACATTTGTCTAGCAATATGCCTCAACTTGGTTCTACAGAATTTAAGAGATGATGATGATTTTCCCAGAGGCTGCTGAGTGCCTGGATTATTTAGGAACACTGGAACAGGAGCAGGCCATCTAGCTCCTCAACTCTGTCCTGCCATCCTGCCTCCATCTACATAAAAGTCTGGCGCAAGCCCACTTACACTTGTCTAGCTTGACCCAAGCCATTTAACAGGCATTGAGCCTTTAAATCATATCATAGAAACCCTACAGTGCAGAAGATGCCATTCGGCCCATCAAGTCTACACCAACTCTCTGACAGAGTATTTTACCCAGGCCCTCTCCCTGCCTCTATACCGTAACCCCACACATTTACCATGGCTAATCCATTTAACCTACACGACATGGGACAGCAAGGGGCAATTTAGCATGGCCAATCCACCTAACCTGAATATCTGTGGACTGTGGGAGGAAACCAGAGCACCTGGAGAAAACCCACACAGACACGGGGAGAACATGCAAACTCCACAGAGACACCCTGAGAAGGGACTTCTACCCTATTTGGTACCCTTTGAAGTAGCTCATCCTGTATTGATATTTCAGCCAGCTCTCACCTGTGGCTGAAAATTGTTATTAGCATGTGACAGCGGACACACCCAGGTAATCTATGTCAACAGGCAAGCCAAACCAGATGAGGGTAGCAATCGGGTCTTCTACCCTTACCAACAGCAATTTGTCTACCCCAGTATTCAAAAACTGATTCTCACAGACTGAGGGAATGAGACAAATCTAAGGTTCAACAGCCTTGGTGGCAGGTCAGCACTGTGTTGTACAACATCGAGGACTCAACAATACACAGAGGCGTCCTGGTCACATTTATCTCTAGCCATCTAAACTCATCTTGCCACTGGACCAAAATAGGTCAGGAAGGGAGAGTGAAGCTGACCATGCACAACTCTCCCTCACTATAATCCAATCAACTGCAATTCATGTCCATCATCTTTCTATCATCTTTCATCCACCATCTGTCTGTCACAAACCTTGCGATGATGGGCATGTGTCGTAGCCACAAGTACGGATTTACTGGAATTGTATCTGTGAACCTGCACAAAGGCACAAAGAAAACTAAATTAATGTACCAACCTATTTCAGGAAATTCCTATTTTGAGACTGATGTTTCAATAGTCCATGAACAGAATTTGTCAGCAGTGGACAAGTTTACTTATCTCTGCAGCATACTCTCGAGAGATGTCTATATTGATGGTGTGATACATTCAAGAATTGTCAAAGCAAGTACAGTCTTCGGCAGACTTCAACCATCAATCTGGGAACAAAGCAGAACAAGTCTTCTTGCCAAAGTCAATGGAGCAATAATCATGCCCACTCTCCTCCATGCATGCAATATTTTGAATGTGTACCAGAGTCATGCCAAGAAGCTCAACCACTTGCACTTGAGCTTCTGGAAGAGCAGGACAAAATATGATTCACTAAAGTGCTCAACCAAACATCACACCATATTGACACAGTCACAACTGGTTGGGCTGTCATGTAGCCAGAATGCTTAACTTTTGACTATGAAAGCAGATCTTAGGAGTACACACTCATTATGGTCTAAGGAAGTGCTACAAAAACACTCTAAAGGCTTTTCTTATGAGTTTTGATATGGTCTTTGAATCCTGGGAGAAGTGCACCAAAAATTATGGCACCTGGCACAAACAAAATAATTGTGCAACCTCCTTCAGAAACAAGCGCATGTCAGAGGCAGAGAGAAAATCCGAGACAGCAACTTGTCCAAAGCTCAATCGTCTGGGGTATTCTGTTGTATTTGCAACCGAATCTTCCAGGCACAAAATGGCCTTAGTAGTCACTTACATAGTCCCTGGAAACCTGCCAAACACTCCAGATATTACTTTCACCTTGAAGGGTGAGCAAGAATGTTCCAGCAGCCCCCACTGGAAGCTGCAGCCATTGCTAGCTTGACAACCATCCCAAGGAAGGTGTTCAGTGACCGAGCCCAAACTGACAGACCCAAGTCAGGGGGATGGGTGTGTAATAACTCCACAGAGGCGAAGGTCCCGTCACCAAGTTACTTTATTTATACCATACGTCTGTACACAGCCAGCTCTCCAGTTGATCCCTGCTGAATCCAGGCAGGGAGTCTGACACACCTGCTTTAAATAGGAAGCATGAGGCTCCCTGATTTAACCATCAATTAAGACTCATCAGGTATCTCTTTCGACACCAACCAAATAAACTAACTCAAACTAACTTCAGGCCAAGACTCATCAGATAGTACATACTTTAGCAAGCCAACCTCATTAGCCTGGCTAAAGTCATCACACTCCTTCCCCCACAAAATCCAAGGAATCCCCTCGGTTGCTTCCCTCAGGGGTCTTTCCCTCTGCTTGAGCATCGTGTCAGAATCCTCCAACTCGGCCTCTGATGTCGGCGGTGTAACGGTTGGGCACCCGTCTCTTCCGCCGTGGACGCAGGAGGTCTGGTTCCTCGTTCACTTCAGGTGGTAGGGGAAATCGCTGCAGCTTCATCCCGTGTCCATTTCAGACCCTGAGGTCCCCATCAAAGGTGCAGGGGAGGCGGTACTGGCTTGTCGAGGGGGACTCTGCTCGTCCCTAGGGCTGCAGGGCGGACTTGGCTCCGGAACTGGTGGAGAGCTTGAGGCCCGGACCTGGTCCAGGTGTTTCCTTACCACTGCCTCGCCTACATGTACTCAGTAGGGTACCGGTCCGGTCCTGGACTCGACTGGTCCGGTTACCCAGGCGGGTCCATTTGCACAATTTCTGACCCAAACTTTCTCCCCCGCTTCAAAGTGCCTCTCTTGGCGAGTGTTGTTATGGCCCATGCATTGGGCTTCCAGGTGTCTTTCCACCTTTCCTCCCAGGTTTGGCAACAACAGGCTCAGCCTGGTGCAGGGCCGTCTGCCCATCAGTAACTCTGCTGGCACAGTTCCCGTGGTGGTTTGTGGAATGGTCCTATAGTCAAATAACCACCTTGAGAGTTTCGTCTCTAATGAGGCTGCTGGCTGTTTTTTCAACGCTGTCTTGATGTGCCGGATCCCATTTGATTTCATAAATTGTGTGAACTCTAGGCTGGTGAACACTGAACCATTATCGGAAACTAATACCTCTGGGATCCCGTGTGTTGCGAATGAGGTGCGCAGTTTCTCAACGATTGCCATTGTGTTTGCCGAGTTTAGTTTATAGACGTTTAACCACTTGGAATGGGCATCCTTTATCACCAGAAACATGGACCCCATAAATGGGCCGGCAAAATCGACATGGAGTCGTGAACATGGTCTGCCTGGTCATTCCCACGGTGGTGCCTTCTGCCCCTGTTGGCACTGCCCTATCAGTTTCGCTATGTCTGCATCCAGACCTGGCCACCAGACGTAGCTCCTGGCCAGCATCTTCATTTTTGATACTCCAGGGTGCCCATGGTGTAGTTCGGCCAGTATGGCCCGACGGCCCTGCCTTGGGACGATGACCCGTGCTCCCCACAGCAGTATCCCGTCTTCTACCGTGATCTGCTCCCTTCTGATCCAGTATGGGTGGAACTGTGGATGGACCGGTCTTTCCAGCTGCCCTGATAGCACCAGGTGCTTTACCTTCGCTAATACCGGGTCTTTCTGTTCCACTGGTGTATATTGTGTGCATCCACTGGGAGGGTATCCATAAAGTTTAACGTCATCACGGTCTCCTCCATTCTGGGTACCAATGGTGGGGTGTCCAGTAACGGTAGCCAGCTTAAGGCATCGGCATTTGCCATTCTAGTCCCTGGTTGGTGCTCCAATCGATACTTATATGCCGCCAGCAATAATGCCCAATGCTGGATCCGGGCTGACGCTATCAGCGGCACTGCTTTGTCTTCCTTCAGTAGGCCTTGGAAGCGTTTATAATCTGTTACGATCATAATTTTTGTCTATATAAATACTGGTGAAATTTTTTGACTGCGAAGATTACCGCCAGTCCTTCCTTTTCAATCTGGGTATATCTTCGCTCTGCCATTGCCAGGATCCTGGAGGCATACGCTATTGCCGCTCTTGTCTGTTCTGCCACCTGTGTGCCAGGACTGCGCCCACTCCATATGAGGACGCGTCACAGGTGAGTACCAATTCCTTCTTGGGGTCATAATGTGCCAATACATTTTCAGATGAGAGTTGCTGTTTAGTTTCCTTGAAGGCCCTGTCCTGGTGGACCGACCATTCTCAAGTTTGTCCATTTTTCAGCAACTGGTGGAGGGGAACCCAGAATGGAGGCCCTATTCTGTATGAATTTCCCATAGTATGTTACCAGTCCTACAAACGACCGTAGTTCCTGGATGGTTGTGGATTTTATTGCTCACACCCGATCCTCCAGAGGATGTAGGCCCGACTTATCCACTTTGTACCCGAGGTAGAACATAGAACATAGAACAGTACAGCACAGAACAGGCCCTTCGGCCCACGATGTTGTGCCGAGCTTTATCTGAAACCAAGATCAAGCCATCCCACTCCCCATCATCCTGGTGTGCTCCATGTGCCTATCCAATAACCGCTTAAATGTTCCTAAAGTGTCTGACTCCACTATCACTGCAGGCAGTCCATTCCACACCCCAACCACTCTCTGCGTAAAGAACCTACCTCTGATATCCTTCCTATATCTCCCACCATGAATCCTATAGTTATGCCCCCTTGTAATAGCTCCATCCACCCGAGGAAATAGTCTTTGAACGTTCACTCTATCTATCCCCTTCATCATTTTATAAACCTCTATTAAGTCTCCCCTCAGCCTCCTCCGCTCCAGAGAGAACAGCCCGAGCTCCCTCAACCTTTCCTCTTAAGACCTACCCTCCAAACCAGGCAGCATCCTGGTAAATCTCCTCTGCACTCTTTACAGCGCTTCCACATCCTTCTTATAGTGAGGTGACCAGAACTGCACACAATATTCCAAATGTGGTCGCACCAAGGTCCTGTACAGTTGCAGCATAACCCCACGGCTCTTAAACTCCAACCCCCTGTTAATAAAAACTAACACACTATAGGCCTTCTTCACAGCTCTATCCACATGAGTGGCAACCTTTAGAGATCTGTGGATATGGACCCCAAGATCTCTCTGTTCCTCCACCGTCTTCAGAACCCTACCTTTGACCCTGTAATCCACATTTAAATTCGTCCTACCAAAATGAATCACCTCACATTTATCAGGGTTAAACTCCATTTGCCATTTTTCATCCAGCTTTGCATCCTATCTATTTTTCTTTGCAGCCTACAACAGCCCTCCACCTCATCCACTACTCCACCAATCTTGGTGTCATCAGCAAATTTACTGATCCAACCTTCAGCCCCCTCCTCTAAGTCATTAATAAAAATCACAAAGAGCAGAGGACCAAGCACTGATCCCTGTGGCACTCCGCTAGCAACCTGCCTCCAGTCCGAAAATTTTCCATCCACCACCACCCTCTGTCTTCGATCAGATAGCCACTTACCTATCCAATCGGCCAACTTTCCCTCTATCCCACACCTCCTTACTTTCATCATAAGCCGACCATGGGGGACCTTATCAAACACCTTACTAAAATCCATGTATATGACATCAACTGCCCTACCTTCATCAACACACTTAGTTACCTCCTCAAAAAATTCAATCAAATTTGTGAGGCACGACTTGCCCTTCACGAATCGGTGCTGACTATCCCGGATTAATCCGCATCTTTCTAAATGGTCGTAAATCCCATCCCTAAGGACCTTTTCCATCAATTTACCAACCACCCAAGTAAGACTAACCGGTCTATAATTACCAGGGTCATTTCTATTCCCTTTCTTAAACAGAGGAACAACATTCGCCACTCTCCAGTCCTCTGGCACCATCCCCGTGGACAGTGAGGACCCCAAAGATCAAAGCCAAAGGCTCTGCAATCTCATCCCTTGCCTCCCAAAGAATCTGAGGATATATTTCATCAGGCCCAGGGGACTTATCGACCTTCAGTTTGTTCAAAACTGCCAGTACATCCTCCCTCCGAACAACTATTTCCTCCAGCCTATTAGCCTGTAACACCTTCTCTTCCTCAAAAACATGGCCCCTCTCCTTGGTGAACACTTCATTCATCACCTCGCCTATCTCTACTGACTCCATACACAAGTTCCCACTACTGTCCTTGACCGGCCCTAACCTCACCCTGGTCATTCTTTTATTCCTCACATAAGAGTAAAAAGCCTTGGGGTTTTCCTTGATCCGACCCGCCAAGGACTTCTCATGTCCCCTCCTAGCTCTCCTAAGCCCCTTTTTCAGCTCATTCCTTGCTAACTTGTAACCCTCAATCGAGCCACCTGAACCTTGTTTCCTCATCCCTACATAAGCTTCCCTCTTCCTTTTCCCAAGACACTCCACCTCTTTCGTGAACCATGGTTCCCTCACTCGGCCATTTCCTCCCTGCCTGACAGGGACATACCTATCAAGGACATCCAGTATTTGTTCCTTGAAAAAGTTCCACTTTTCATTAGTGCCTTTCCCTGACAGTTTCTGTTCCCATCTTATGCCCCCTAATTCTTGCCTAATCGCATCATAATTACCTCTCCCCCAATTGTAAACCATGCCCTGCCGTACGGCCCTATCCCTCTCCATTGCAATAACAAAAGACACTGAATTGTGGTCACTATCTCCAAAGTGCTCTCCCACAACCAAATCTAACACTTGGCCTGGTTCATTTCCCAGTACCAAATTCAATGTGGCCTCACCTCTTGTCGGCCTATCCACATATTGTGTCAGGAAACCCTCCTGCACACACTGCACAAAAACTGCCCCATCCGAACTATTTGACCTACAAAGGTTCCAATCAATATTTGGTTGCTTGTGGTGCTAAAAAGACGCATTTCTCCCTTTTCAGACGGACTCCCGCTGCTGCAAATCTCCTGAGAACTTCCTCTAGGTTCTGCAGATGTTCCGCCTTTCTTTTACCCATAATAAAGACATTGTCTAGGTAAATGGCAACCTGTGGTAACCCCTGTAGATGCTCTCCATGATCCTTTGGAATATGGCACAAGCTGATGAAACCCCGAAGGGCAATCTTTTATACTGGAAGAGGCTTTCAGCGTATTTATTGTTGCGAATCCTTGTCCAGCTGTAGTTGCAGGTATGCGTGGCTCATGTCCAGTTTTGTGAATAGGAGTCTTCCTGCCAACTTTGCGTACAGGTCCTCAATCCTGGGAATTGGGTATTTGTCCAGCTGAGAGTAATGATCTATCGTCTGTTTGAACTCACCACAAAGGAGCACCGAGCTATCCAGCTTTAAGATAGGAACCATGGGTGCTGCCCATTCCACGAACTGGACCGGTTTTATTATTTCTTCGTGCTGTAATCTTTTGATTTCTGCATCGATCTTTTCCCTTAATGCAAATGGTACCGGTCAGGCTTTGCAAAACTTTGGAACAGCCTCCAGGTCAACGTGCAATTTTGCCTCGACTCCTTTGATTGTCCCTAGGCCTTCCCGAAGAACCTCCAGATATTTGCTCCGGGCCTCACTCAGGCGACCATTTTCCAGCTGGAAGATATTTGTCCAATCTAGCTGGATCTCTTTTAGCCAATTTCGCCCTAATAGGCTCGGTCCCCCAAACTTTCCACTACCATTAATGGGAGCCTAACTAATTGTTCCCCGTATAGGTCCTCAGCCTTGCCGAAGTTTTGGTCAGGACTAAGGGTTAGAGTCCAGTGCGTATCTTGTTAAACACTGTCTCCCCTATGACCGATATGGCTGTGCCTGTGTCGATCTCCATTAAAATTGGATGTCCATTCAGTCTCACTGACAATTTGATGGGTTCTGATTTTGTCATCTCTACGCACAGTAGCTGTTCCTCGTCAGAGATAGGGGGAGTTTCCAGGTTGTGCATTCTCCTGTCCCTCAGCCTACGTGTTCTTTTCGACCATGATGGTTTAGGAGACTTGCTTTTCCTCTGTGCATCTTGACACTGGAAACCATAGCAATGTCGTGTCGGGCAAGGCTCAGCAGGAACTGTTGTCACTCTGGGCTTAACCTGACCTTGTCTAGGTACAGTTCTATAGATGGACTTGGGCTTCCTCGTATCTGAATCCTTCCGGAGGGCCACTATGTAGTGGCCTGCCCCCTGGTGGTAGTCCCCTAACCCAGTCTCCCTGGTGTTGGCCTCTACCTCCATCGGGATACCTTGGAGCTCTTGCACTCCACTTGCCGCTTTTTCTAACGACAAGGCCAGCTGTAATGCCTGTTTACTGTCCAGCTGGTCCTCCGCCAACAGGCGTTTCTGTATAGTCATATTGTTAATTCCACACACCAATCAGTCTTAGAACATCTCATTTAGCGTTCCCCACCCCTCCCCCCCCCGAATTCGCAAGCCTCCGCCAGATGTCTTAGCCTTGTTAGGAAACTGGTGATTGACTCCCCGCTTCTCTAAATGTGGAGTAAAAACGGTACCTCCGGAGGATCAGGGGTGGCTTAGGGTCATAATATTCTTGAATTAAGTTTGACAACTTTTGGAAGGACTCTGTGTCCGGTGCCTCCGGGAAAGTTAAACTGTGCATAATCGCAAAAGTTGCTGGTCCACACGCAGTCCACAGGATAACCCTTTGCTTCTCATCTGAGGTTATGTTGTTTGCCCTGAAGAAATGCTTCATCCCTTCCACATATTGGGCCCAGTCCTCCTCTGCAGGGTCAAAAGAGTCCAACTTCCCAAACAGTGGCATATTCTCTCAACAATAGCTTACCCTCAATATGTGCGGTGGTTCAGAAAGTTCCTTCAGGTCACTCTTTTTTCCTCGTCACCACTGTAATAATTCCATGGAGGTGAAAGTCCCGCCCCAAGTTACTTTATTTACACCATACATCTGTACGCAGCCAGCTCTCCAGTTGCTCCATGCTGAATGTAGGCTGGGAGTCTGACATACTTGCTTTAAATAGTGAGCATGAGGCTCCCTGATTTAACCATCAATTAAGACTCATGAGGTAGTTCATACTCTAGCAAACCAACCTCATTAGCCTGGCTGAAATCATCACAGGGTGGGAGCAGCGGGTGGGAGTGGGCATAGTAGAGGGGAGGGAAGAACACAGGAGAGAAATCACATGCTGCGGGGGAATGGGGGTCTCCAATGGGCACAGGGTGAATGACTAGAAGGCACTAATCCCCCAAACTATCCACCAGCTTGCCATCTCTTGCTGGGTGGTGGCCTGGAGACATGGCATGGGCCTCCGCTGCTATGGGAATAACCCCAATGATGGCAGGAGGAGACTCTTAATTAGTTATTTGAGGGCCTCCAGTGGTCCACAGGTAAATGGGTTGCCCAAGGTCTCCCCTGCCACCCACGAGGTTTGGTGAGTAGGCCATGAGCACAATGCCGCACGCATGCCACCCCCAAGGTCATTAACTGCTAAGCTGCTTTTATCAATAACACTAATATTTGGCTTTCAAAGTTTAAACTTTTTCTCTATTTGTCCTTGGAATGTCAGCTTTGCTGGCAATCTCAGCAGTTATTGCCTATCTCTGACTCCCCTCAAGAAAGTAGATATGAACCATGCTTTTGAACCACTGCAGTCCATGAGGTGTAGGTATACCCACTGTGCTGTTAGGTGGGAGTTCCAGGAATTTGAACCAGCGACAGGGAAGGACTGGACATAAAGGGAAGAATTTTATTGGATTTTTTTAATGTGCCCAGCTTGGGTGAAAACGGGAGAGTTCGAGATAGTTTTACACACCCAATCTTATGCACTCTGCTCTGAAATGTTTGGGCTAGACCGTTTCTGGCCACTAGAGGCAGTGGGTGGGGTTTAATTCACCAGACAGCCCGCAGCTCAGATCGGAGCCACAAACTGCGCGTGTGCAGAAAAAGTGAAAAATAAAGCAGCTCTCCAGGCAGAACCCTCCGAGGCCAAGTACAGCCTCCCCCTCCCCCCACAAACATTGGAGACCGCCCCCTAACATTACTGACCCCCATGCCCCCCACCCATCCCTGGACCCAATTGCATATGACCCTCTCTCTCTCCCCTGTCCCCGATCATCATAGCGGCTCAAATGCCCCCCCCCCCCCCCCATCAGCACACCTGCAAGTGTTGGCTTGGCTTCCCCTCCATGGTAACAAGGTAAACTCGCTGAAATGCTCCAACGGGCACCTGACTCGCCCGAACTGCCTGCAGCCGATCTGCTCACGCAGCGCAGGAAGAAAAGGCTTCCAGGAGCTCAGCACCCAGATTTTCTGAATCTAACCTGGCCAGGTTGCTGGAGGCGATGGAGGCAAGGCGGGACACCCTCTCCCCCCCCCCCGCCCTGCAGGACATTGTCTCAGGGGAAGTAATGGAAACACAGCTTGGGAGGCTGTGGCCACATGTGTTAGTGCCACGGCACTGGCCAGGAGAACTGGGAAATAGTGCTGGAAAAAAATGAATGACCTAATCTAGGCAGCAAGGGTGACTGTTTAACCTCATCTATCATCTTTCCCCTACATGATCCCCAGATCCCCCAAGACCAGCTCCCTGCGTGCTTCCAGCCCTCGACTCCAAGCACCTCTCTCCTCCAGCCACTCCCCCCCCCCCCCCCCCCACCCCCCAAGAGTATCACAGCACTTGCCCTCTGAGGTACACCACCCCCTGATACCCTGCAGGACTTGTGCCATCAGATTTTTCATGGCTCCTTCTGTCCCCACAGGAGAAGAATGGCCATAACCACCAGGAGATGGTGAAGACAGGTGATGGTGAGCTTGACATCCGAGTCCTCACGCCCTTTGAAGAGTGGGCGCTGGAGTTTGCGGGAGACAAGGGGATGTGGATGATAAGTGACAGCATGGTCAGGCTGGAGCATAGGAGTGAGTACCTGCCAATCCTCCACTTTGTGGAGAAATGTCAAGTAAGTTGCATGCAGCCCTGATTCCTCTCCCTCCCTTGCACTTAACCTTGTGTCCTGTGTTGGCATCCCGACGCGTCTAGGCCATCTAGCATTGTGCCCCCACTGCTGTTCCCACCCATCCTGCCCCGACAGCTCAGAAGACTTCTCGGAGGAATCCGAAGAAGGGAGCTCCAAGGCCGGTACTGGTTTGGTGTCAGCTTCCATCTCGCAATTCACCATTCCTGAGACTCTCACATCGGTTGGTCAAGCTAGTGGCGAGGCATCTGGGGCACTCTCTGGTGTGCACGAAACATCTGCTGATATACATCGCGTGGAGGAGGGAACATCCGAGGCCTCTGGCATGTGTGGGCCTGCTGGAGGCAAGGACTCAGCTGGCCCAAGGCTACATGCTGGGCTTCTGCGATCACCTCTCCCTCAGCTGCCGGCAATGCAGTAACAGAGCCAGGGAATGCAGGAGGGGCTGACAGCAGCACCGGACTGACTGAGAGGCTGTTGGAAGGAGTTAGGCGGACCAGCTATTGCCTGTCTTGCATGGTTCCCAGGTCAGCACTGCAAGGGTGGCGTCCGTGGTGGAATATTTGGGGCAGGAGAACCTCACCACGAGTGGCAGGTTCCAAGCGATTGCCCAGTCACAGCAGGTCACAGCTTAGGGCCTCAACAGGCTTCTCAAGATTCTGTGGTCCATGGCTGAGAGGCTCGAGAGATTGGAGGGGATCCAGCAGGACAGCACCGAGACACAGCGGGCTAAGGCAGCAGCCCTTGAGAATGTGGCCCAGTCACGGAGGGCCATGGCTGAGGGCTGCAGAGGATGGCCCAGTCTTAGAGGGTACTTGTTGCTGCCATTGACAGGCGGCCCCCAACTCAGGTGGTCATCGCAGAGGGCACGACCAACAAGGCTAGAACACAGGTGGCCCTCCAGGACTGGCAGGGCCAGGTGATGCCCAGCCTTCTGGAGCTCACTGCAGAAGCACAGCTGTCCCATGGAGTGACCCAGGGGCCCACAGGAACCACGAGGGAGGAGGAAGGGCTTGAACCCATGCCGGGACACTGAAAAACACTGCAATCATCAGTGAACATCCTCACTTCTGCCCTTATGATAGAGGGAAGGTCATTGATGAAACAGCAGAAGCTGGTTTATGAATGCAAGTACAGATCATCTACGATCTAATTGAATACCGGAATAGGCTTAAGCCTTGCTTAGTTCATTAGAACTATTCAAATAGTTATGGAACTGCACATTGTTCGAAAAGGCTGAAGAGAGGCACACTTAACAACCAGAGATCCATTGTATGCAAAAGCGATTGGCGAACATGCAAATCTCTTTACATTGAGACAGCCAAGTATCGCTGTCACTCAAGGAGTGCACTGTGGGAAGCCCAGCAACAACTGACACAGCAATTGTGTACTTCAGTGAAAGAGGCACTTGTATTGAGAAACACTCACAGCAGCAGACACAGGAGTCAAATATTAAGGGCACAGAAGTATTTGCATAGGGTCAAACCAAGAGTCTTTTTGTCATGAAAACCAGGCCATAATACACTACAGAATCCGGCCTAATCGGGGACAATAAGTTGCAGCCATTGCCTATGCTAGATCAGGCATTCATGTGTCAGTATCAAGATACCAATGGCTGTAACAGTGCCAATGCTGTTACCAACTCTGTTACAGTCACTTCTCTTAAATGTACTGTAGCAAATCAGAGTTGTTGCAGATCAGAATTAACAAGGCCTTTTTTTTGTTTTGTACAGAGGAAGTACAGTATTCAAATGACGCAATGCAAGTTTTAAAAATCTTGTGATCAGTAGCAGTACAATCATTAGGATGCAGAATACATAAAAATTCCACTGCGTTCTTTCTAGTCTGTGAGTATAAAAAGGAGAAAGCTGGGTGGGGAAGGGGTACTTTGACAGTGGCATAATCTATATAAGACTTCAAATACTATCTTTCCGAGATGCAAGAGAACAATTTTGTTGTACAATTAGGACAAAATTATCATAATTCCATCAATTTTCCCTTGCATTCCTTAAAATGTAAAAACAAACAAACCTATGCTTTTGATCGGGATAAAAATCTATGTCCACTTGCTTTGCCAGATCAGGGCCGGCAGCTTTGGCTCCATTTGCACAACAGCTGTTTGAATAAGATGTTGCAGTTATAATCCGAAGCAGATGTCAGCTTCGCTCAGGAAGATGCAGATTTAATTTCAAGCTTTACTTGGAGAGTTATTATTTGCTTCCAGCCCATGATCTAAAATTTAAACTTCCTCAAGTATTGTGGTGTGTTACTTTGTTAACACAGTCACACTATCCCAATCATGATCCACATTTCAGGGAAATAAGTTCTGTCCTCTTAAGTGCCATTTAAATTATATACACATGACACTACCGTAGCCTCAGTTCACCCGGGCTATTTGAGAGGCCAACCATCAGGTTTTCTCTCAGTGGAAAAGTGATTCCGCAACTCAAATTAATTTTCAATATCTTAAGAGAACATTTTCCCCTCTTTCACTAATCGTTCACAAGTTGACCAAACATTTTTTATTATATAAATCATTCTGCCACGGACAACTTTGTTAATACACTCCCTCCTCATAGCATGTGCCAAATTTGATATGGAATATCAGCATTGTGAATTTCACTGAAACTGCTTTTTCAACTGATGCGACAATCTTGATCAACTTAGTCACGTAGATCTTGCCAGAGTCACCTCAGTCTGACTACCAGGGGAATGGATGGAAAACCACTCAGCTGAACTTTCTGGCTAGGAAATCGGTAAAGGAATTGGAGCACTTGCACAGATGTTTGCAGCCAAATTTAGTCCATGGGGAAAAACTGCAGATGTGAGGAGCGAGGATGCACAGGAATTCAGAATCTAAGCTGCCAGTGATACAGGTAAAAACTTTGTTTTTCAACAATCTTCAGTGGAACAGCAGTGTGGTTGGTACTGTAGCTCAGTATGTAAAATATACTGAGATCCAAGAAGATTTTTCTTTTACAGTTAAGTGCATTTCCATAAGATGTATAAAAGAATCAGGCACATCTAACACAGTACACCAGAGTCTAGGTTTGGGTCCTTTTCAATCAGCTCTGCACAAAAAACATGTTGCACCCATGTGGCTGAAGGCCCAACAATTGGCACTTATCCATATGACAATCACTTCCTGATCAGAAAAGCAGTCTACACAACTTGCTTCTGTCAGAATGAAAACATTTGCATCATACTTTTGGTAAACTTTATAAAAGAATGATTTATTTCTCTCAACAAGCCACATTAGAGGTTTTCTATATTTGGTAGTGTATCTGACTGTTTACAACATTCACATTTCCCACAATAATATGATGGAAAGCATTACCTTGAGAATATTCCATGTATCACATACAAAGCTTAGTGGAGCTAGGCAGTCAATTCACAAGGTATGGAGAGCACATTTCTGGATGTGGTCACACCACAGCTTTGGTGTGACCACATCCAGAAATGTGCTCTCCATACCTTGTGAGATGCCGGCATTGGACTGGGGTAAACACAGTAAGAAGTGCAGGAAATACACTGCAGGAAAGGATGTCCCAAGGCATGGTACATTGGGGAAACCATGCAGATGCTGCGACAACGGATGAATGAACACCACTCGACAATCACCAGGCAAGACTGTTCTCTTCCTGTTGGGGAGCACTTCAGCGGTCACGGGCACTCGGCCTCTGATATTCGGGTAAGCGTTCTCCAAGGCGGCCTTCACGACACACATCGGCGCAGAGTCGCTGAGCAGAAACTGATAGCCAAGTTTCGCACACATGAGGACGGCCTCAACCGGGATATTGGGTTCATGTCACACTATCTGTAATCCCCACAGCTTGCCTGGACCTGCAGAGTCTCACTGGCTGTCCTGTCTGGAGACAATACACATCTCTTTTACCTGTCTTGATGCTCTCTCCACTCACATTGTTTGTAAGTTAAAGACTTGATTAGCTGTAAGTATTCGCATTCCAACCATTATTCTGTAAATTGAGTTTGTGTCTTTATATGCCCTGTTTGTGAACAGAATTCCCACTCACCTGAAGAAGGGGCTTAAGGCTCCGAAAGCTTGTGGCTTTTGCTACCAAATAAACCTGTTGGACTTTAACCTGGTGTTGTTAAACCTCTTTCAATGTTCTGACCAGTGAAGCCAAGCGTGCCGAATGACCTCTTCACCACTCTGTCCACTTGTGGCTCCACTTCCAAGGAGCAATGAACCTGTATCCCCAGATCTCTTTGTTCTATAACTCTCCCCAAAGCCCTACCATTAACTGAGTAAGTCCTGCCCTGGTTCAATCTACCAAAATGCATCGCCTCGCATTTATCTAAATTAAACTCCATCTGTCATTCGTCAGCCACTGTCCCAATTGATCACGATTCCATTGCAATCCTAGATAACCTTCTTCACTGTCCACTATGCCACCAATCTTGGCCCATATCCCTCTATACCCATCATACTCATGTAACTGTCTAAATGTTTTTTAAAAGACAAAATTGTACCCGCCTCTACTACTACCTCTGGCAGCTTGTTCCAGACACTCACCACCCTCTGTGAAAAAATTGCCCTTCTGGACACTTTTGTATCTCTCCCCTCTCACCTTAAACCTATGCCCTCTAGTTTTAGACTCCCCTACCTTTGGGAAAAGATATTGACTATCTAGCTGAACTGTGCCCCTCATTATTTTATAGACCTCTATAAGATCACCCCTCAGCCTCCTGCACACCAGAGAAAAAAGTCCCAGTCTATCCAGCCTCTCCTGATAACTCAATCCATCAAGTCCCGGTAGCATCTTAGAAAATCTTTTCTGCACTCTCTCTAGGTTAATTATATCTTTTCTATAATAGGGTGACCAGAATTGAACATAGTATTCCAAGTCTGGCCTTACCAATGTCTTGTACAACTTCAACAAGACATTCCAACTCCTGTATTCAATGTTCTGACCGATGAAACCAAGCATGCCGAATGCCTTCTTCACCACTCTGTCCACCTGTGACACCACTTTCAAGGAGCTATGAACATGTACCCCTCGATCTCTTTGTTCTGTAACTCTCCCCAACGCCCTACCATTAACTGAGTAAGTTCTGCCCTGGTTCAATCTACCAAAATGCATCACCTCGCATTTGTTTAAATTAAACTCCATCTGCCATTCGTCAGCCCACTGGCCCAATTCATCAAGATCCCGTTGCAATTGGAGATAACTTTCTTCACTGTCCACTATGCCACCAATTTTAGTGTCATCTGCAAACTTACGAACCATGCCTCCTATATTCTCATCCAAATCATTAATATAAATGACAAATAACAGTGGACCCAGCACTGATCCCTGAGGCACACCACTGGTCACAGGCCTCCAGTTTGAAAAACAACCCTCTACAACCATACTCTGGCTTCTGTCATCAAGACAATTTTGTATCCATTTGGCTACCTCACCCTAGATCCCATGAGATTTAACTTTATGCAACAACCTACCATGTGGTACCTTGTCAAAGGTCTTGCTAAAGTCCATGTAGACAACATCAACTGCACTGCCCCATCTACCCCTTCAAAAAACTCAATCAAATTTGTGAGACATGATTTTCCACACACGAAGCCATGATGACTGTCCCTAATCCCTAAATTTTGAGAGTGCAGAGTTTGTATGTTCCTGTCAGGATTAAAGGCAAAGTAAATAGGAATAAGGAACCTTGGTTCTCAAGGGAGATTGTAACACTGATTAAGAGGAAGAGAGAGTTGTATGAAATGTACAGGCAGCAAGGAACAGATCAGATGCTCGAGGAGTATAAAAAGTGCAAGAAGCTACTTAAGAGGGAAATCAGGAGGGCTAAAAGAAGACATGAGGTTGCTTTGGCAGACAGAATGAAGGAAAACCCAAAGAGCTTCTATAGGTATGTTAGGAGCAAAAGGATAGTGAGGGATAAAATTGGTCCTCTTGAAGACCAGAGTGGTAGACTGTGTATGGAACCAAAAGAGATGGGGGAGATACTAAATGGTGTTTTTGCATCCGTATTTACTGAGGAAACGGGCATGGAGTCTACGGAAATAGGGCAAACAGGTAGGGAGGTCATGGAACCTTTACAGATTAAAGGGGAGGAGGTGCTCGCTGTCTTGAGGCAAATCAGAGTGGATAAATCCCCAGGACCAGACAGGGTATTCCCACGGACCTTGAGGGAAACTAGTGTTGAACTTGCAGGGCAGACATATTTAACCTGGCAAACATATTTAAAATGTCAGTATTCACGGGGGAGGTGCCGGATGATTGGAGGGTGGCTCATGTTGTTCCGTTGTTTAAAAAAGGTTCCAAAAGAAATCCGGCAAATTATAGGCCAGTAAGTTTGACATCGGTGGTGGGCAAGTTATTGGAAGGTGTGATAAGGGATAGGATCTACAAATATTTGGATAGACAGGGACTTATTAGGGAGAGTCAACATGGCTTTGTGCGTGGTAGGTCATGTTTGACCAATCTATTAGAGTTTTTCGAGGAGGTTACCAGGAAAGTGGATGAAGGGAAGGCGGTGGATGTTGTCTACCTGGATTTCAGCAAGGCCTTTGACAAGGTCCCTCATGGGAGGTTAGTTAGGAAGGTTCAGTCGCTAGGTATACATGGAGAGGTAGTAAATTGGATAAGACACTGGCTCAATGGAAGAAGCCAGAGAGTGGTTGTGGAGGATTGCTTCTCTGAGTGGAGGCCTGTGACTAGTGGTGTGCCGCAGGGATCGGTGTTGGGTCCATTGTTGTTTGTCATCTATATCAATGATCTGGAAGATAATGTGGTAAATTGGATCAGCAAGTTTGCTGATGATACAAAGATTGGAGGTGTAGTGGACAGTGAGGAAGGTTTTCAAAGCTTGCAGAGGGATTTGGACCAACTAGAAAAATGGGCTGAAAAATGGCAAATGGAAATTTAACGCAGACAAGTGTGAGATATTGCACATTGGAAGGACAAACCAAAGTAGAACGTACAGGGTAAATGGTAGGACTCTGAAGAGTGCAGTTGAACAGAGGGATCTGGGAATACAGGTACAGAATTCCCTAAAAGTGACGTCACAGGTGGATAGGGTCGTAAAGAGTGCCTTTGGTACATTGGCCTTTATAAATCGGAGTATCGAGTATAAAAGTTGGAGTGTTATGGTAAGGTTATATAAGGCATTGGTGAGGCCGAATTTGGAGTATTGTGTACAGTTTTGGTCACCTAGTTACAGGAAGGATGTAAATAAGGTTGAAAGAATGCAGAGAAGGTTCACAAGGATGTTGCCGGGACTTGAGAAGCTGAGTTACAGAGAGAGATTGAATAGGTTGGGACTTTATTCCCTGCAGCGTAGAAGATTGAGGGGAGATTTGATAGAGGTGTATAAGATTTTGATGGGTATAGATAGAGTGAATGCAAGCAGGCTTTTTCCGCTGAGGCTTGGGGAGAAAAAAACCAGAGGGCATGGGTTAAGGGTGAAAGGAGAAAAGTTTAAAGGGAATATTAGGGGGGGCTTCTTCACGCAGAGAGTGGTGGGAGTGTGGAATGAGCTGCCGGATAAAGTGGTAAATGCGGGGTCACTTTTAACTTTAAGAAAAACTTGGATGGGTTCATGGATGAGAGGGGTGTGGAGGGATATGGTCCAAGTGCAGGTCAGTGGGACTAGGCAAAAAATGGTTCGGCACAGACAAGAAGGGCCAAAAGGCCTGTTTCTGAGCTGTAATTTTCTATGGTTCTATGGTTTAATCAGTCCTTGCATCTCTAAATGACTGTAGATCCTGTCTCTCAAAATACCTATTAACAACTTATCCCCTACAGATGTGAGGCTCACCAGCCTGTAGTTCCCAGGCATTTCCCTGCAGCCCTTCTTAAACAAAGGCACAACATTTGCCACCTTCCAATCTTCGGGCACCTCACCTGTGACTCAATGATTCAAATATCTCTGCTCGGGGACCCACCATTTCCTCACTAGCCTCCTACAGTGTACTGGGATACACTTCATAAGGTTCTGGGGATTTAGCTACCTTGATGCACTTTAAGACTTCCAGCACCTCCTTCTCTGTTATATGTACAGTCCTCAATACATCACTATTTATTTCCCCAAGTTCCCTAATATCCATGCTTTTCTCAACAGTAAATATTGATGAGAAATATTCATTTAGGAGCTCACCTATCTCTTGTGGATCTGCACATAGATGACCTTGTTGATCCTTAAGAGGTCCTAATCTCCCCCTAGTTACTCTTTTGCCCTTTATGTATTTGTAGAACCTGGGCAATTTTCCACATTGTTGGG
Organism: Mustelus asterias; assembly: GCF_964213995.1. Classification (NCBI taxonomy): domain Eukaryota; kingdom Metazoa; phylum Chordata; class Chondrichthyes; order Carcharhiniformes; family Triakidae; genus Mustelus; species Mustelus asterias. Next base: position 28,541,305 of record NC_135818.1, read on the forward strand.
TCGATGCCAGTGTTGTAACTGTACTGGAAGAGCTTGGCTAAGGGAGCAGCATGTCTTGGAGCACAAGTCTTCAGTACTATTGCCGGAATGTTATCAGGGCCTTTGCAGTATCCAGTGCCTCCAACTGTTTCTTGATATCACGAGGAGTGAATCGAACTGACTGGAGACTGGCATCTGAGATGCTGGGGACCAACTGCGGGGAGGCCGAGATGGATCATTCATCTGGCACTTCTGGCTGAAGATTGTTGCGAATGCTTCAGCCTTATCTTTTGCACTGATATGCTGGGCTCCTCCATCATTGAGGATGGGGATATTTGTGGAGCCTCCTCCTCCAGCGAGTTGTTTAACTGTCCACCACCGTTCTCGACTGGATGTAGAAGGACTGCAGAGCTTAGATCTGATCCGTTGGTGGTGGGATCACTTAACTCTGTCTATCACTTGCAGTTTTTGCCGTTTGGCATGCAAGTAGTCCTGTTTAGTAGTTTCACCAGATTGACACCTCATTTTTAGGTATGCCTGGTGCTGCTCCTGGCATGTCCTCCTGCACTCTCCATTGAACCAGGCTTGATCGCCTGGCTTGATGGTAATAGTTGAGTGGGGGATATGCCGGGCCATGAGGTTGCAGATTGTGCTGGAATACAGTTCCGCTGCTTTTGATGGCCCACAGCACCTCATGGATGCCCAGTCTTGATCGGTTTGAAGTCTGCCTCTTAGTGTCAGGGGAACTAGGAAGGTAAATACATGAGGTTATGGGGATAGGGTCTGGGTGGGATTGTGGTCGATGCAGACGCGTTGGGCCAAATGGCCTCCTTCTGCACTGCAGGGATTCTATGATTGTTTGAAATCAGTGACAGAGCAGTGGGAAGCATTCAAGGAGGAGGGATAGGGTTTAGAAAAAAAGTAACCACAAAAAGATGGAACTCGCACAACTAAAGTCTTCTGAATGCCAAATACCATAGAGACTAGGATAAGGCCAATAAAGAAAATGTATATCAGATGCCAAAAGCTCAATACTGCACAAAGAGTAGAATCATAGAAATCATAGAAACCCTACAGCGCAGAAAGAGGCCATTTGGCCCATCGAGTCTGCACCGACCACAATCCCACCCAGGCCCTACCCCCATATCCCTACATATTTTACCCACTAATCCCTCTAACCTACACATCTCAGGACACTAAGGGGCAATTTTTTAGCATGGCCAATCAACCTAACCCGCACATCTTTGGACTGTGGGAGGAAACCGGAGCACCCGGAGGAAACCCACGCAGACACGAGGAGGATGTGGAAACTCCACACAGACAGTGACCCAAGTCGGGAATCAAACCCAGGTCCCTGGAGCTGTGAAGCAGCAGTGCTAACCACTGTGCTACCTGTGCCTGGGTGAAATTAAAAAGGAAATTAGGAAAGCAAAGCGAGAGCATGAAAAACTATTGACAATTAAAATGATCAAAAACCCAAAGATGACACTGATTTCAGGTGAATGGCAAAAAAAGGTGGCATGAGGATAAACAGGTTCAATTGCAGCTTTCAAAAGAGAATTGGAGAATTATCTCAAGTAAATAAAATTGTACAGCTTTCGGGAATGGGTGGGCAAGTGGGACTAACTGAGTTGCTCTCACAGAGAGCCAGCACAAATGTAACAGGCTGAATGGCTCCTTCGGGGCTGTAACCATTCTTTGATTCCAGTTTTATATACCAAAGTTGAGGATAACTAAAGGAAATAGTAGAGTCAATTAGACATGAAAAAGGATGTGTGGGTTTGGTTCTTCATTAATATTTTGCATCTGTTTTCACAAAAGAGCGAGATGAATCCAACACTGCAGTAAAGGAGGCAGAGTACAAAATATTGGATAGGGGGAAAATAGTAAGCATCCTTGAAACCAGGTAAAGTCGCCCTGCTTAGATGACATGCATATGAGGTTGCGAAGGGAAGCAAGGGAAAGAAACTGCTAAAGGGGAGACAGTATAAATCTTCATTTAGAATTACGTAGATTAATCAAATAAGTCTTTTGGCATATTGGTAGCATCGCTACTTCTGAGCCAGAAGCTCCAAATTCCAGGACTTGATGACCAGGGAACATGCATCCATAACGCTGCCCAACACTATGTTGAGTATCAGCTTACAAATCTTTCCAACATACGCCAATGACAAGGGGTAAGAGTAGGAGATTCCTGGTCATCTATGTGATGTAAAGAAATTTGAGCTTCTACTATCATTGTCCATAGCTCCTAGCTACAACATGCATGTAAAAATGCATGTTGTCACAGCAACTTGTTGTCCTTGGGGGGCTTCCTGTTGGTTCAGTTGGCTGGGCAGGATTGTTGCCCTCAGGGTTTCATCCGCATTCAGGCTGAGCTGCTTTCAGAACAGTCTCCTTGCCCTATCAGTGGTGGAGCTTGTGACGCTGTGGGTTGGACTTGCTTTTGGGAAGAGAATTCAAAGAACAAAGAACAATACAGCACAGGAACTGGCCCTTCAGCCCACCAAGTTTGTGTCAACATATGACCCCTTTCTATACTAAAGACTGTCTGTGTGGAGTCTGCACGTTCTCCCAGTCTGTGTGGGTTTCCTCCGGGTGCCCCGATCTCTTTTAAGCAGAATTACCAGAGGATACAGCAGGGTATAGATAGGCTAGAGCAGTGGTTCCCAAAGGGTACGGCACGCCACACTGGTGCGGCGAGAGAGGATGGCAAGTGTGGCGGGAAGATTCAAAGAAACATTTGAACATGGTTTAAACAAGCATTGTTTTATACTTTCTCGATGTCCCATGATCATATTATAAAGTAGTTGTGTTCTATGTTATGAATCAAGCACTGCTAGGAGTTGTTTTTTTTTGTTTTTGTATTTCTTATTAATAAAAAATTCAGTGTGGTGTGAGCAAATTTTTATTCCAAAAGTGCGGCCCAGTGAAAAAAGTTTGGGAACCACTGGGCTAGAGACTTGGGTGGAGAAACAGCTGATGGAGTTTAATCCGGACAAATGCAAGGTGATACAGGAGGGAAGTATACGGTAAATGGCAGAACCCTTAGAAGCTTAAAATACAGGAGGATCTAGGTGTACATATCCACAATTCCCTGAAAGTGGCAGCACAAGTGGATTAGGTGGTCAAGAAGTCGTGCTGATGAGGTGCATTGGACATGCTACATTCTCCCTCAGTGTACCCGAATAGGTGCCAGAGTGAGGCGACTAGGGGATTTTCATAGTAGCTTCATTGCTGTATTAATGTAAGCCTACTTGTGACAGTAATAAATAAACTTAAACTTTTGCCTTTACACAGTCTGTATCCCTCTCACATCTCCTTTAAATTTCTCCCTCTTTACCATAAACCTATATCCCCTTATAATTGACATTTCTATCTGGGAAAAAGAGTCATAGAGTTATAGAGGTTTACAGCATGGAAACAGGCCCTTCGGCCCAACTTGTCCATGCCGCCCTTTTTTTTTTTAAACCCCTAAGCTAATCCCAATTGCCCGCATTTGGCCCATATCCCTCTATACCTATCATATCCATGTAACTATCTAAATGCTTTTTAAAAGACAAAATTGTACCCGCCTCTACTACTACCTCTGGCAGCTTGTTCCAGACACTCACCACCCTGTGCGTGAAAAAATTGCCGCTCTGGACACTTTTGTATCTCTCCCTTCTCACTTTAAACCTATGCCCTCTACCTTTGGGAAAAGATATTGACTACCTAGCTGATCTGTGCCCCTCATTATTTTATAGACGTCTATAAGATCATCCCTCAGCCTCCTACACTCCAGAGAAAAAAGTCCCAATCTATCCAGCCTCTCCTTATAACTCAAATCACCAAGTCTCGGTAGCAGCCTAGGAAATCTTTTCTGCACCCTTTCTAGTCTAATAATATCCTTTCTATAATAGGGTGACCAGAACTGCACACAGTATTCCAAGTGTGGCCTTACCAATGTCTTGTACAACTTCAACAAGACGTCCCAACTCCTGTATTCAATGTTCTGACCGATGAAACTAAGCATACCGAATGCCTTCTTCACCACTCTGTCCACCTGTGACTTCACTTTCAAGGAGCTATGAACATGTACCCCTCGATCTCTTTGTTCTGTAACTCTCTCCAATGCCCTACCATTAACTGAGTAAGTCCTGTCCTGGAAAATCTACCAAAATGCATCACCTCGCATTTGTCTAAATTAAACTCCATCTGCCATTCGTCAGCCCACTGGCCCAATTGATCAAGATCCCATTGCAATCGGAGATAACTTTCTTCACTGTCCTCTATGCCACCAATCTTGGTGTCACCTGCAAACTTACTAACCATGCCTCCTATATTCTCATCCAAATCATTAATATAAATGACAAATAACAGTGGACCCAGCACACATCCCTGAGGCACACCGCTGGTCACAGGCCTCCAGCATGAAAAACAACCCTCTACAACCATCCTCTGGCTTCTGTCAAGAAGCCAATTTTTTATCATTTAGATACCTCACCCTGGATCCGAATATCCATTCTATCCATGCCTTTATAATTTTGTAAACATCTATCAGGTCACCTCTCAGCCTCCGACATTCAAATGAAAACAAACTGTGTTCGTCCAATCTCTCCTCATAGCTAATATCCTCCAAACCAGGCAACATCCTGGTAAACCCTTTCTGTAGAGAAATGCTTCAGATTCTAGCATCTGCAGTAATTTGCTTTTGAACCCTTTCTGTACCCTCTCCAAAGCCTTCATGTCTTTTTGGTAGTGTGGCGACCAGAACTGTACGTAATATTCCAAATGTGGCCCAACTAAAGTTCTATACAGCTGCAATATGACTTGCCAATTTTTATACTCCATGCCCCAACCGATGAAGGCAAGCATGCCATACGCCTCCTTGACCACTTGTGTTGCCGCTTTCAGGGAACTGTGGATCTGTACACCTAGAGCCCTTTGTATTTTAATGCTTCTAAAGGTTCTGCCATTTACCGTCAATATGTCTCCTGTATTAGACTTCCAAAATGCATCACTTTGCATTTGTCTGGATTAAATTCCATCAGGCATTTCTCCACCCAAGTCTCCAGTCTATCTATACCCTGCTATATCCTCTAGTAATCCTCCTCATTATCCGCAGCTCCCCCACATGACAGACTGCTCATTGGATCCAAAAGGCCGAGTAGCAAGTTGGACTCAAAATTAGCTGCTTTCTGCCACTGAGTCAAAGTACTATGTACAGTTATGGTCACTGCATTACAGGAAGGATGTGAAGACATTTAAGAGGGTACAAAAGATGTTTATGAGGGTACAAAAGATGTTTATCGGGATATTGCCAATAAAAGGAGAATTTTAGCTAAGAAGAAAGATGGGATTGGCTGGGTTTGTTTGCTTTGGAACTAAAAATGTTGAGGGAAGATCCAATTAAATGGAGTGGATAGGAAGAATCTACTTACATTTATCAGAGAGATCTAAAACCAGGGATTGAGTTAAAGTAATTGGCAGCAGGAGTAGAGGGAAGTTGAGGAGTAATATTTTCACTCTGAGTGTGGTGGTGGTCTGGAATCCACTGCCTGAAAGGGTAGCAGAAGCAGAAACCCACATCACATTTATAAAACACTTTAGATATGCACTTATGCTTGCAAACAACATGACTAAGGACTAAAAGCTGGAATAACACTGGATAGTTCTGTTGTAGCTGGCATGGATACGATGGGCCAAACAGCCTTTTGTACTGTAAATCTTTCTGTGTAGTATTTAATGCAAACATATTCCCTTTAAGAACAACGTTTAATTAATCTAGCATTCCCTTCCTGTGGCTGTTTTGATGACTCAACTGGTAAAGGTAACATATAGACGAGGTTCAATCCCCGTGCTGATTTTAGTGTGGATTAGGCAAAGGAAGTGAAAATTGTGGTTGCCAATTGCCTGCTTACATGGACATTCAGCAAAGACAGAGCTAGATTCATTTTATATGCCATCTCATTTGACTAGTCCAGTCAGCTCAAACAGTGTGGCAACTGAAGAGGTACCAGAGCAAAGGAACCATAGAATACCTACAGTGCAGAAGGAGGCCATTCAGCCCATTGCGTCGACACTCCAAAAGAGCATCTGACCCAGGCCCACCCCCACCTGCCCAATCGCCGTAACCCCACGCATTTACCATACCTAATCCACCTAACCTACACATCTTGGGACACCAAGAGGCAATTTAGCATGGCCAATCCACCTAACCTGCATATCTTTGGAGTGTGGGAGTAAACTGGAGCACCCGGAGGAAACCTACATAGACAGAGGGAGAACGTGCAAACTCCACACAGTCACCCAAGGCCAGAATTGAACCTTGGTCCCTGCCACTGTGAAGCAGCAGTGTTAACTACTGTGACACTCGGCGGTACCTGGCCAAACCGAATCCTAGCATGAATCACTGCCCTAAGAGAGAAGGGAAGAACTCTTCATGAAATATTCCCCCTATTGAGCAACATTCATTTCAGCAAGTATGCAACTAGAATTGATAAATATCTGTTGTGTGTGAATTATTGCCATAATCAAAGGATTTGTGTTCATCAAAAGATGACAGCATTTAGATGGCATGTGATGCAGTGAGTTTGAAACAGGAACTTTACATAGAAAATGCTAAAGTCAGGGAATAGAAGACAGCATTTTTCTCCCACCAAGTTGAATTCATTACTAAAAACTGTATGTTAAGGAGGTCAAGCGCTTTCACTTCCAAACAAAAGCCTATTTTAAACAGTATGTTTAATGCTGAAGTCTTTTAATGCAATGAAAGGCCATCCCAATCCTTGAGCAGGTTTAGTCGTATAAAACTTTAATGTAAAGTTACATAATACACATCTACTTTTGAAGCTATAAAATAAAACATGACACAGTAGGGTATAAACTGAATTTTACAAACAAAGAAACCATTAAGTTCCAAGTACCTCCCACTGCAACAATTCAGCTAAAATCTAGCAAAACTCAGATGTCCTGATTTCCACTGGTCCTTCAGCCCAGCTCTTCTTGGACTTGGCCAGCAGACAATGAAATAACTATTCTAATATTCAAACTAAAATAATTAATCATGGCATAAAAAGATGGCACATGTAAAATAAATCTTGGTAAGCAGCACTCCAATTCCACTGCTCTTCCTCACAGATCAGCAGTGTGCCTATATCTGTCAAACAGATAGAACTTCACAACACCCCATGCAATGAACCATCCCAACCTCAGAAGATAATCCATCCCAAAGGACACTGCTATTTCAAGAATATGGAAACTTGAATGTGAGTAGTTATATTTTCACCAAAGCTCAGAAAAACTACCCTTACCAGAAATGGGAAATAAACCCAATGAAAAGATAGGGCGGCACGGTAGCACAGTGGTTAGCACTGCTGCTTCACAGCTCTAGGGACCTGGGTTTGATTCCCGGCTTGGGTCACTGTTTGTGTGGAGTCTGCACATTCTCCTCGTGTCTGCGTGGGTTTCCTCCAGGTGCTCCGGTTTTCTCCCACAGTCCAAAGATGTGCGGGTTAGGTTGATTGGCCGTGCTAAAATTGCCCCTTAGATGCGTAGGTTAGAGGGATTAGTGGGTAAATGTGTAGGGATATGGGGGTAGGGCCTGGGTGGGATTGCGGTCGGTGCAGATTCGATGGGCCAGGTGGCCTCTTTCTGCACTGTTGGGTTTCTATGATTCTATACAACCTGCTTTTAACCCACTTATCACTGGTTACAGTATAAATAAGAAGTTTTACTGCTGAAGTGAGTTTGACCTCAGAGTACAGTTGTGCATTGCTGCCCAATGCAATAGATTACACTGACCAACTAGATTAGGTGTGTTAATAACACACCTCACCTGAGCTAATGCAGACAGAAGCAGTTCAATAACTCATTAACCCATACTTTTCTCCAAAAATCAACTTTTTTTGAGCGTAAATTAAGTTAAATTAAAAGAAGAAAACTGTATTGCTCCATTATACTGTAACCAACCATCGGCAAAAAGCAGGCCCTGTCTTTTCATAATTTATTTAATCAAGCTTATTTCTAATGTTTAGTAAAGGGTAGTGTTTCTTAGCCTTCTTGAGGACTTCTATATTATTGAAATTAATTTCCAGTGAGCAGTTTTGTTTGGAATGGACCATTAACTCAGCTGTTTCCAAAGTCTTAGCAGAAATAGAACTTAACACTTCGGTTCAATGATATAAGATTTGGAGAAGTGCACAATCATTCATGCAGTCATTTTCTTCTTTAACAGTATGAATAGCTTGCTTTAATACACAAACATGAAAACCAAAACCTAGTCACTTGATAAAGAGAGCCTTGTATTCCAAACTTTGTGATAACTGCTTATAGGAACTTTAATTCAATACACCTTCCACACATGGGCCAGAATTTGATGTTGGCAACAGGGTCTTGTGTCAACTCCAGCCAGAATTAAGTGCCCATCAGACACTTAACTGGCCGGTGATGGGACTTCCCCAGGATTTAGGACCTTGATTGAAGAAATCCCATCGCACCCCAGCAACCCCACCCTGTTGCTGTCAGTGCGATCGGAAGCAGTGACAGCTGTAAGTATTGCACCCACCCAGACGCCCAGGATTGATGCGGGACCTTGGCTACATGTAAATGAAGGCAGGATGGAGGTCACAGGATGGTGAGGGTATCAGAATAAAGTACAGGAACGTAGCTCTCAGCGGGCCGATGCCGGGGCGGCACGGTGGCACAGTGGTTAGCACTGCTGTCTCACAGCGCCAAAGATCTGGGTTCGATTCCCAGCTTGGGTCACTGCCTGTGCAGAGTCTGCATGTTCTTCCCGTGTCTGCGTGGGTTTCCTTCGGGTGCTCTGGTTTCCTCCGAGAGTCCGAAAGATGTGCTGGTTAGGTGCAATGGCCATGCTAAATTCTCCCACAATGTACCCGAACAGGTGCCGAAGTGTGGTGACTGGGGGATTTTCACAGTAACTTCATTGCAGTGTTAAGGTAAGCCTACTTGTGGACACTAATAAATAATTAATTAATGGCCCTTCGGTTCATCACATCAGCGACGGACAAACTACTCAACTATTCTAATCCTATTTTCCAACACTTGGCCCATAGCCTTGGCATTGAAAGTTCACATCTAAATATTATGAGGGTCTCTGGCTGCATCACCCTTTCGGGCAGAGGGTTCCAGACTTCCACCACTTTTGGGTGAAAATGTTTTGCCACTCATCCCCTCTAAACCTCCTGCCCCTTAACTTAAATCTATATCCCCAGTCATTGATCCATCGACCTCGGGGAAAAGTTTCTTCCTGTTACTGTCATGATCGTCATGAATTACAGAGTAGAATCCCGGGGCTGTTCAGCCTACTCCTGCTCCTTATATTTTTAATTAATCAATGTTAGGAAAATGCAATCATCTTCGCTTCTGTACAATTCTTAGCCTGTAAATAAAAGACTTGCATTTATATAGCACCCCTAATAGCGCTGTATTGTCTCAGCACTGCTTCTGAAGGTCAGCCCATTATCTTTTTCTTAAAAAGATAATGGGCCATAACTTCCAACGAGCATTGGAAAACGATGGCCTGCTGGAATTTCAAGACTTTAATGTGCACCGAGCTTCTCTTGAAAACTGTGCTGAAACCTCCAAAGCCACAGCTTCCTGGAGCATGCATTGAAAGAATTCCTGTACACCCCATGTAGTCTCGCAGCATCGAATTCAGGGAGGGTACGATTTTACTGCACTGTCTGCCATAAAGCAGGTAAATTTAAAGAGCCAAGTGAAATTGACTGGCCAGGGAGATGGTAAATGTGCAAGGTAAGTGGATTAGATTTGGGTATTTGGGTGGTCAGGAGGGTCGGAAGGAGAGGGGAAGGATGAGAATCAGAGGCTGGGGTGGGGGAAATCAGAGGTTGGGTCAGGTAGGATTGCAGGGCATGACAGGGTCAGATTGGCGGGGGTACCTATTTTGGATAAGGGTCAGGGATAAGAGTTAGGCCCATGGGTTTGGGTTCAGGGAAAAGAGAGAAACATAGAAAATAAAAGCAGGAGGAGGCCATTCGGCCTTTCAAACCTGCTCTGCCATTCATTATGATCATTCAACTTAATAGCCTGATCCCACCTTCCCCCCATATCTATTGATCCTCTTCACCTCAAGTGCTATATTTATTTGCTTCTTGAAAACATTTAATGTTTTGGCCTAAACTACTTTCTGTGGTAGAGAATTCCACAGGCTGACCATTCTCCAAGTGAAGAAATGTCTCCTCATCTCTGTCCTAAACAGTTTACCCTGTATCCTCACACTGTGTCTCCTAGTTCTAGATGCCCCCGCCATCAGGAACATCATTCCTGCATCTAACTTGACTAGTCCTGTTAGAATTTTATAGGTTTCTATGCGATTCCCCCCCCTCATTCCTCTGAACTCCAGCGAATACAATCCTAACCAACTCAATTTCTCCTCATACATCAGTCTTGCCATCCTGGATAGTGGGTCTGGGAATTTAAAATGGTTACATAGAAATAATAAAACCAACTCTAACTTCTAACTTTTTCAGAGTAATCATTAGCATAACGCTGGCAGAACCATCCGAAGTTAGTGATTTAAATCACTCTGTTGGATGGTTTCCAGCGCAGTATAATTGTCCACGGGAAATTAGTACTTTTGGACAATTGCCTGGGAAGTTCCATGAGCAATTCCCCAGCATCTCTGGGGTACCTCCCAAAGTAAGAAGTCTCACAACACCAGGTTAAAGTCCTACAGGTTTATTTAGTAGCAAAAGCCACTAGCTTTCGGAGCGCTGCTCCTTCGTCAAGTGAGTGGGAGTTCTGTTCACAAACAGGGCATATAAAGACACAAACTCAATTTACAAAATAATGGTTGGAATGCGAGTCTTTACAGGTAATCAAGTCTCAAAGGAGACTTCGTCACCTGACGAAGGAGCAGCAAGCGCTCCGAAAGCTAGTGGCTTTTGCTACCAAATAAACCTGTTGGACTTTAACCTGGTGTTGTGAGACTTCTTACTGTGTTTACCCCAGTCCAACGCCGGCATCTCCACATCATGAGTACCTCCCAAATCCACTGCCGAGGAGCCGGGAAGTTGCGGGTCATTATATTCAAATCTTTGGAGTGAATCTTGAAGGCACCACCTCCTTACTCAGAGGCCAAGATGCTGCCCTCTGGGCCATAACTGATACAATCTACTATGAACAGTTTCCTGCCCATTGAAGAAGACTGGAAGACACAGTGGGAATTATACACTTTTTCTTATACCTCAACAGTATGATTGGTTCACTGTCCATACCGACTATATTATCACAATCATTCGACCAAGTTGCAGTTAACTTGAATATTGATCTTGCCTCTGAAGCAACGTTTTTGTCTTGAGGACCAATAAAAGGATTTGGAAGAACCTCACGAACAGTTTTAATAAACATTTGAACCTGCAATGTAAGTATCTAGTATATATATATATAAGCAGGAAACTGGAGTAACCCTGCATTACAATATGAGCACTGTAACAAAGCAACTGCAGGTGCCACACAAACGTCTGACCCACAGCATTAACTGGCCATGATCAAACCAAGTATTGTTGAAATTGTAACTTATAAAGGTACAGTCGCATGCAAGTCAGTAGGATTGAGCAGTTCAACCGTCCCACATTCATTGTACAAAATAGTTCTTTGTGTTTCTAATTGTGTGCCAGCATGACTGAAAGCAAACAGCAAGCAACATGAATCAGGCTTCAGCTGACAACTGCCAAGCAAGTCTATATACAACGTCAACAGTATCTAGGCAGCACAGATTTGGAATGTAATATCCTGAAAGATGGAAATAAATGGTACCCAATGGTTCAACATTTTAGAGCAATATTGGGCAGTTGACATTTAACTACCTCTGGTGATCCCAGGGTTGGAGGTTAATGACCTGGGTGGCACGGTAGCACAGTGGTTAGCACTGCTGCTTCACAGCTCCAAGGTCCCAGGTTCGATTCCCGGCTCGGGTCACTGTCTGTGTGGAGTTTGCACATTCTCCTCGTGTCTGCGTGGGTTTCCTCCGGGTGCTCCGGTTTCCTCCCACAGGCCAAAGATGTGCGGGCTAGGTTGATTGGCCAGGTTAAAAATTGCCCCTTAGAGTCCTGGGATGCGTAGGTTAGAGGGATTAGCGGGTAAATATGTGGGGGTAGGGCCTGGGTGGGATTGTGGTCGGTGCAGACTCGATGGGCCGAATGGCCTCCTTCTGCACTGTAGGGTTTCTATGATTCTATGACCTCTTTTCAATGCTGGTTCAAGTTTTGGGTGACTATCTGTGTGGAGTTTGCACATTCTCCCCACGTGAGTTTCCTTCGGGTGTTCCGGTTTCCTCCCACAGTCCAAAGATGTGCAGGTTGAGTGGATTGGCCATGGTGAATTGTGTCCCAAGATGGGTAGGTGAGGGGGATTAGCAGGTTAATTACGTGGGGTTACAGGGATAGGGCCTGGGTGGGATGCTCTGTTGGAGAGTTGGGGCATTCTTGATGGACTGAATGGCCTCCTTCTGCATTGCAGGGATGCTATGATTCTACTTTGGTGCATATCTGAGCAACACCAAAAATGTTGTGAAATAGTTCAGACTGGGTTCCAAAAAAAAACAATTTGCTTAGTCAGGTGGCACTTAAAGAACAAAGAACAAAGAAAAGTACAGCACAAGAACAGGCCCTTCGGCCCTCCAAGCCTGCACCGACCATGCTGCCCGACTGAACTAAAATGCCCTATCCTTCCAGGGACCATATCCCTCTATTTCCATCCTATTCACGTATTTGTCAAGACGGCCCTTAAATGTCACTACCGTATCTGCTTCCACTATCTCCCCTGGCAACGAGTTCCAGGCACCACCTACTCTCTATAAAAAATCTGCCTCATACATCTCGTTTAAAGCTTGCCCCTCACACCTTAAACCTATGCCCCTGAGTAATTGACTCTTCCACCCTGGGAAAAAGCTTCTGACTGTCCACTCTGTCCATGCCTCTCATAATCTTGTAGACTTCTATCAGGTCGCCCCTCAACCTCCGTTGTTCCAGTGAGAACAAACCAAGATTCTCCAACCTCTCCTCATAGCTAATGCCCTCCATACCAGGCAACATCCTGGTAAATCTTTTCTGTACCCTCTCCAAAGCCTCCACATCCTTCTGGTAGTGTGGCGACCAGAATTGAACACTATATTCCAAGTGCAGCCTAACTAAGGTTCTATAAAGCTGCAACATGAATTGCCAATTTTTAAACTCAATGCCCTGACCAATGAAGGCAAGCATGCCGTATGTCTTCTTGACTACCTTCTCCACCTGCATTGCCACTTTCAGTGACCTGTGTACCTGTACACCCAGATCCCTCTGCTTATCAATACTCTTAAGGGTTCTGCCATTTACTGTATATTTCCTATCTGTATTTGACCTTCCAAAATGCATTACCTCACATTTGTCCGGATTAAACTCCATCTGCCATCTCTCTGCCCAAGTCTCCAACTGATCTATCCTGCTGTATCCTCTGATGGTCCTCATCGCTATCCGCAAATCCACCAACCTTTGTGTCGTCCGCAAACTTACTAATCAAACCAGTTACATTTTCCTCCAAATCATTTATATATATTACAAACAGCAAAGTTCCCAGCACTGATCCCTGAGGAACGCCACTTGTCACTGCCCTCCATTCAGAAACGCACCCTTCCACTGCTACGCTCTTGTCTTCTATGACCGGTGGCACGGTAGCACAGTGGTTAACACTGCTGCTTCACAGCTCCAGAGACCTGGGTTCGAATCCCGGCTCGGGTCACTGTCTGTGTGGAGTTTGCACATTCTACTCGTGTCTGCGTGGGTTTCCTCCGGGTGCTCCGGTTTCCTCCCACAGTCCAAAGATGTGCGGGCTAGGTTGATTGGCCATTCTAAATTGCCCCTTAGTGTCCCGGGATGCATAGGTTAGAGGGATTAGTGGGTAAATATGTAGGGATATGGGAATAGGGCCTGGGTGGGATTGTGGTGGTGCAGACTTGATGGGCCGAATGGCCTCTTTCTGCACTGTAGGATTCTATGATTCTATGACCGAGCCAGTTTTGTATCCATCTTGCCAGCTCACCTCTGATCCCATGTGACTTCACCTTCTGCATCAGTCTACCATGAGGGACCTTGTCAAAAGCCTTACTGAAGTTCATGTAGTCAACATCAACTGCCCTACCCTCATCAATCATCTTCGTCACTTCCTCAAAAAACTCGATCAAGTTCGCGAGACACAACCTCCCCTTCACAAAACCATGTTGCCTCTCACTAATATGTCCACTTATTTCCAAGTGGGAATAAATCCTGTCTCGAAGAATCCTCTCCAATTATTTCCCTATCACTGATGGAAGGCTCACCCGCCTGTAATTACCTGGATTATTCTTGCTACCTTTCTTAAACGAAGGAACGACATTGGCTATTCTCCAATCCTCTGGGACCTTCCCTGTAGCCAGTGAGGATACAAAGATTTCTCTCAAGGCCCCAGCAATTTCCTCCCTTGCCTCTCTCAGTATTCTGGGGTATATCCCATCAGGCCCTGGGGACTTGTCTACCTTAATATTTCTCAAGAACCCCAATACCTCCTCCTTTTTGATCTCAACATAATTCAAACTATCTACATATCCTTTCCCAGACTCATCATCCACCAAGTCCTTCTCTTTGGTGAATACTGACACAAAGTACTCATTTAATACCTCACCCATTTCCTCTGGCTCCACGCATAGATTCCCTCCCTTGTCCTTGAGTGGGCCAACTCTCTCGCTCTTTACATATGTATAAAAAGCCTTGGGATTTTCCTTAATCCTGCTGGCCAATGCTTTTTCGTGACCCCTTTTAGCCCTCCTCACTCCTTGTTTAAGTTTCTTTCTACTTTCCTTGTATTCCACACTTGCTTTGTGTGTTCCCAGCCTCCTAGCTAGCTTTGACAAATGCTTCCTTTTTCTCTTTGACTAGGCTCACAATATCTCTCGTTATCCAAGGTTCCCAAAACTTGCCATACTTATCCTTCATCCTTACAGGAATGTGCCGGTCCTGAGTCCCTATCAACTTATACTTGAAAGCCTCCCACGTGCCAGATGTTGATTTGCCCTCAAACATCTGCTCCCAATCTACATTCTTCAGTTCCTGCCTAATATTGTTGTAATTAGCCTTCCCCCAATTTAGCACCTTAACTTGTGGACTACACTTATCTTTATCCATCAGTACCTTAAAGCTTACTGAATTGTGGTCACTGTTCCCGAACTGCTCCCCTACTGAAACATCGGCCACCTGGCTGGGCTCATTCTCCAACACCAGGTCCAGTATGGCCCCTTCCCTAGTTGGACTATCTACATACTGTTTCAAGGCCATCTAAACTAAAACAAACAGATTCTTTCTAGAATTGTGACTGTGTCAGAAATACCTGGACACCATTCAGCCTTGGGCTGATAGGTGGCAAGTAATATTCACACCACATGTGCCAGACAATCATCTTTTCCAACAAGAAATAATCTTAAACAAAAGGAAAATACTGTGGATGCTGGAAATCTGAAATAACAGAAAGTGCTGAAAAAGCTCAACAGGTCTAAGAAGACCTGTGGAGCAAGAAACAGCCTTAAATGTTTTGAGTTGACTAACTCTGTTTCTCTCTCCACAGATGCTGCCAGATCTGCTAAGCTTTTCCAGTTCTTTATTCGAGAGAGAAACTAACCATCACACATTCAATGGCATTACCATCGCTGAATCACCCACTATCAACATCCTGGGCTTACCATTGATCAGAAACTGAATTGGACCAGCTGTATAAATAGTGTGGCTAGGTCAGAGGATGGGAATTCTGTAGTGAGTAACTCACGTCCTGACTCCCCAAAACCTGTCCATCTACAAGACACAAGTCAGGAGTGTAATGGAGTGCTCTCCCTCTGCCTGGATAAGTGCAGCTCCAACAACACTCAAGAAGCTCGACACCATCCAGCATAAAGCAAGCCCATTTTGATTGGAAGGCCATCTAAACATTCACTCCCTTCCTCGATGCACAGTGCAGCAGTGTGCACTATCTACAAGATTTGCTGGAGCAACTCGCCAAGGCTCCTTCCAAACGCATGACCTCTACCACCTAAAAGAACAAGGGCAACAGTTGCGTGGGAATATCACCACCTGCAAGTCCCTCTCCAAGCCACACACTATCTTGACTTGGAACAATACTGTCATTTCTTCACTGTTGCTAGGTCAAAATCCTGGAACTCCCTTCCTAACAGCACTGTTGGTGTTCTCACACCACATGGACTACATGCTTCAAAATGGTGGTGAGCCACCAGCTTCTCAAGGGCAGTTAGGGTTGTACAATAAATGCTGGCCTAGTTAGCGGTGCCATATCCCATGAATGATTGAACAAATTTTTAAAATGAGGTGATCGAATTAAAGTATTTAAAATGATGAAAGAATTTGGTAGGGTAGATGTAAATTAACTATTTCCTCTGGTGGGGGAGTTCAGAACAAAGGGCAGTGACTCAAATTTAGAGCCAAGACAAAGCTAATTTCAGGAACAAAGCTGCTAAGCACTTTTACACAGAAGAGATAGTGGACATCTGGAACTTTTATAAAAACTGTTGCAGTAGTGAGTCATTTGAAAATTTCAAAATGGAAGCTGACAGGATTTTATTAAGGGTTACAGAACAAAAGTGATTGGATGGAGTTAGGATACAGATCAGTCATTATCCAAATAAATGATCAAACAGGTTTGAGGGGTTAAATACTCTACTTACCTCCTCAAAGCCCTCTCTCACCACACTGCCTCCCAGCTCAACACCTTAGCTTATCCAAAGGTTTTATAAATTCAAAGCTGGTTGAATAGTCAAACTACCAAAAAGAATGCCTCCTGATGTTCATCTGATGTTTGGAGAGCTGCAGATTCACCCTACCAAGTTTCATGCTACTCAAATATATGGAATCTTGTTGGAACTTAGCATGAACAATCAGCAAGGATTGAGTGCAAGCCCATTCATTCATGCCAGGGAGGGTTTTTAAACTGAAGACCGTCCAACACTTGTGTATATCATTCGTACATCCTGGCAGCATGACAGGGTTTTTGAGTGAGAGGTGAAACAAGTGTCACCAAACGATTTTGATGATTGACACACTAATTAAGTAATATAGCTGCTTTCTATCAGGTACACTCTCAAACTTCAAAATAATCCTGCCATAAATCTTCAACAATTATGTTTTAATTATCTCATCAATGCGGTTTTACATGGCCTATTGTAGTGCTTACCCCTTATGTTTAACATTGTAAACAGAAGTCAATTCAACTGTTGCCACAACAGAAACGAAAGGAGCAGGGAGGAACCTAAAACTATTAAAACTGGTATAAATGCGTCTATTTGATCCTTCCGTTAAAGCCGTTTAAACAAAGAGGAGTGACTTACCACTCCACTGGTTAACATACAGACAATAATCCCTGACTGGGTTCCTCATTCTTTCAACTCAATTTAACATGCAAAATAGTTCTGTGTTCAGATTCACTGATGACTCCAAAGTGTCTTGTGGGACTGAGGGAACTTCAAGCTGATTAAAACATTTGGCTCTGTCCCATAATGTTACATGATGTCAAGATGCCGGCGTTGGACTGGGGTAAGCATAGTAAGAAGTCTAGGTTAAAGTCCAACAGGTTTATTTGATAGCACAAACTTTCGGAATGTCGCTCCTTCTTCAGGTGAGTGAGGAGTTGTGTTCACAAACAGGGCACATATAGACACAAACTCAATTTACAAGATAATGGTTAGAACGTGAGTCTTCACTGGTAATTAAGTCTTAAAGGTACAGACAATGTGAGTGGAGAGAGGGTTAAGCACAGGTTAAAGAGGTGTGAATTGTTTCCAGCCAGGACAGTTAGTGAGATTTTGCAAGCCCAGACAAGTCGTGGGGGTTACAGATAGTGTGACATGAACCCAAGATCTAAGTACCATGTACCTGGTGGATGGTGTTTGCATGAGAACACCATTCTCCAGTTACACGATACATACGCTTGCAACTCGGCCAATGTTGTCTACCTGATACGCTGCAGGAAAAGATGTCCCGAGGCATGATACATTGGGGAGACCATGCAGATGCTACGACAACGGATGAATGAACATCACGTGACAATCACCAGGTAGGAGTGTTCTCTTCCTGTTGGGGAACACTTCAGCAGTCACGGGCATTCAGCCTCTGATCTTCAGGTAAGCGTTCTCCAAGGTGGCCTTCACGACACACGACAACACAGAATCGCTGAGCAGAAACTGATAGCCAAGCTCCGCACACAAGAGGACAGCCTCAATTGGGATCTTGGGTTCATGTCACACTATCCATAACCCCCACAACTTGCCTGGGCTTGCAAAATCTCACTAACTGTCCTGGCTGGAGACAATACACACCTCTTAAACCTGTGCTTAACCCTCTCTCCACTCACATTGTCTGTACCTTTAAGACTTGATTAACTGTAAAGACTCGCATTCCAACCATTATCTTGTAAATTGAGTTTGTGTCTATATGTGCCCTGTTTGTGAACACAACTCCTCACTCACCTGAAGAAGGAGCGACATTCCGAAAGTTTGTGCTACCAAACAAACCTGTTAGACTTCAACCTGGTGTTGTGAGACTTCTTACCATAATGTTACATACAGCTCTGCCCCCTCTTCCAACACAATTCTACACCGAAGCATTTTTAAACCAAGGAGAGTGACTGATAAACCAGTTTTAACATGACTTTTTTCACAAAAACATTCTTCATTTGTAAAATATCTTAGAGAACATTACAAATGTTTCAAAATGGCCATCACACAATGTGCAATAATATTCAGGTTTCTACATAAATCATGTTGCACTCGTGAGGTGCTTCAGTACAGTCAAAGAAATATCACAGATGTTTCAAAATGGTCATTACAAAGATATTTAAGTTTTCTACGTAGATCAAGTTGCACTCTGAGGTGCTTCAATACAATTGTGATTCACTGTATATATTCAACGTGAGCCAAAAGGCCCAAGGGGGTTCAATACAATTCTCTTTCCCTTAGCTCACTATGGCTGAAAGGTCTTAGACAGCAACCTTCCCCCACTTTGTGCCTCTGCCCCAAGCAAGGGGGCACAGTAGTTAGCACTGCTGCCTCACAGCTCCAGGAACCTGGGTTCGATTCCCGGCTTGGATCACTGTCTGTGTGGAGTTTGCACATTTTCCCTCTGTCAGTATGGGTTTCCTCCAGGTGCTCCGGTGTCCTCCCACAGTCCAAAGATGTGCGGGTTAAGTTCATTGGTCATGGTAAATTGCCCCTTAGTGTCCTGGGATGTGTAGGTTAGAGGGATTAGCAGGGTAAATGTGTGGGGTTGTGGTGATAGGGCCTGGGGTGGGATTGTGGTCGGTGCAGACTTGATGGGCCGAATGCCTCCTTCTGAACTGTAGGGTTTTTACGATTTAGTGTATTCCTCAGTACTTCCCTCAGTATGTGGTCCTGAGCTTTGGAATGTGCCAGATTGTAACATTCAATCATGGACAACTCTTTGCACTGGATGTCCAACAGGTTTCAGGCTGACCAAAGAGCATCTTTCACTGAGTTGACAATCCTCTAGCAACAGCAGATGTTTGCCTCTGTGTGCGTCCCCAGGTTTTAACATAGCAATTGGGTGATTTAAATAATCTGTAAAAGCACATGATTTGCACTCTAAGGTATCAGCCATGGCTCAGTGGTAGTAGTCACACCTCAGAGTCAGGAGGCTATGCATTTAAATTCCACTCCAGAGACTTGAGCACATAATCCAAACTGACACTTTAGTTTAGAACTGTATTGAGGGAGTACTACAATTGTGATTATGCTTCAAAAGTATTTAATTGGCTGTAAAGTATTTCGGACATAATGAGGTCATCAATTTGATGTGGAGATGCCGGCGTTGGACTGGGGTAAACACAGTAAGAAGTTTAACAACACCAGGTTAAAGTCCAACAGGTTTATTTGGTAGCAAAAGCCACACAAGCTTTCGAGGCTCTCAGCCCCTTCTTCAGGTGAGTGAGAATTCTGTTCACAAACAGAACTTATAAGACACAGACTCAATTTACATGAATAATGGTTGGAATGCGAATACTTACAACTAATCCAGTCTTTAAGAAACAAAACAATGGGAGTGGAGAGAGCATCAAGACAGGCTAAAAAGATGTGTATTGTCTCCAGACAAGACAGCCAGTGAAACTCTGCAGGTCCACGCAACTGTGGGAGTTACAAATAGTGTGACATAAATTCTGATTCTAGGATCGCATGATAAAGACTCAGGAGGAAAAAAGCAGAAATATTTATGTGAAATAGTGTGACATAAACCCAATATCCCGGTTGAGGCCGTCCTTGTGTGTGCGGAACCTGGCTATCAGTTTCTGCTCCGCGAATCTGCGCTGTCGTGTGTCGCGAAGGCCGCCTTGGAGAACGCTTACCCGAATATCAGAGGCCGAATGCCCGTGACCGCTGAAGTGCTCCCCAACAGGAAGAGAACAGTCTTGCCTGGTGATTGTCGAGCGGTGTTCATTCGATGAATGAACACCGCTCGACAATCACCAGGCAAGACTGTTCTCTTCCTGTTGGGGAGCACTTCAGCGGTCACGGGCATTCGGCCTCTGATATTCGGGTAAGCGTTCTCCAAGGCGGCCTTCGCGACACACGACAGCGCAGAGTCGCGGAGCAGAAACTGATAGCCAGGTTCCGCACACACAAGGACGGCCTCAACCGGGATATTGGGTTTATGTCACACTATTTCACATAAATATTTCTGCTTTTTTCCTCCTGAGTCTTTATCATGCGATCCTAGAATCAGAATTTATGTCACACTATTTGTAACTCCCACAGTTGCGTGGACCTGCAGAGTTTCACTGGCTGTCTTGTCTGGAGACAATACACATCTTTTTAGCCTGTCTTGATGCTCTCTCCACTCCCATTGTTTTGTTTCTTAAAGACTGGATTAGTTGTAAGTATTCGCATTCCAACCATTATTCATGTAAATTGAGTCTGTGTCTTATAAGTTCTGTTTGTGAACAGAATTCTCACTCACCTGAAGAAGGGGCTCAGAGCCTCGAAAGCTTGTGTGGCTTTTGCTACCAAATAAACCTGTTGGACTTTAACCTGGTGTTGTTAAACTTCTTACTGTCATCAATTTGGACATTACATCAATGCAAATTCTTCCTAATTTCTTTCACTGTAATTTAAGGTTAAATATTTACATTAAGATCAAAGCAAAATACTGCGGATGCTGGAATCTGAAACAAGAGCAGAAAACGTGGGTCTGCAGCATCTGTGGAGAGAGAATAGAGCCACGTTTCGAGTCTGGATGACCCTTCATCAGAGCTCAGAGCTAAGAGCTCTATCCAGCCAAGAATTCCCTACTGTAAGGTTATTGTGGAAAAGTGGCAATTACACCATCTTGATCCTCAAACATAGTCAAATGTGCAGAAAGGTATTGTAAGGGTTTATTTACTTGATTTCATTTTTATTTACATTTTTGCTACCCATAGGTTATGCAGACAAAAATACCTGTTAAACTACTATTATGTAAAGCTCATAACATATTAGCTTGAGAAACTCCCCACAGTCTTAAATCAAAACCAGCGTAAATATTCTTCCTGAGAGTTTTTTATGGTAGGGTTAAGAGCTACAGTGGTAGTTATTGGCTGTTTTTACCCATTTCCCCTAATTACAAAAATGACACAGATCCATAAACTGCAGCACATATATGGTTTGACTGAGAATCCACCATCTGTGATCTTTTTGTTACTTTGTAGGATAAATAATTTGCATATATATATATATAGTACCTTTCACAATCTCAAAGTGCTTTACAGCCAAGAAAATTGTTTTGAAGTGTCGTCATTGCTGTAACATAAGAATCATCAGAGCTGAATCCTGGGCGATTAAAGTTTGTCAGTGATTGGAAAGATACTTGAGAGAACCATTAAGAATACAAGAATACTTAGAGGTAAACATGTTGGAAACACCCAATGTGCCTTCAAAAAAAAATCATGGCTTATAATGTTCATTGTATTTTTTTTGAAGGAGTCACCAAGATACTGGATGAGGGAAGCCCAGTAGACATTATTATTTAGACTTACAAAACAGCCTTAACAAGAAGCCACACGAGAGGTTTCTCAACAAGATTGAAGCCACTCATAGTGGTAACGTATTGAGTTGGATTGAGAACTAGCTTACACGACTTGTGCTTCCACCTGTTCGGAGATCAGCCTTGTCATACAAGGACCCGTGTGTATCCAGTTATGGCCTCCTCACATGCTGGGTAATACTGAGGCTTTGCAAAGGCTGCAAAGGGTCACTAGACTTATCCGTGCTTTAATGCATTTTAGTTATCAAGATAAGGCAAAATAGTTGGAACCAAAGGTGATCAGTGTGCAAGGTTTATAAAAGATAATGAAAAGAATAGTTTGTGTCCCAGTTGTCAGCTTGTTTCAATTAAGTAGATTAAGAAAACCAGGAGTCACAATTTTAATTTGTGTAAGGCTAGATCGAGGGTGGATATCAGCAAGTAGCTCTTTCCCGAGAGAATAGTGAACCCCTGGTTCAAGCTGCGAGCTCTTGTGATGGATGTCAATTTGCTGAATTCCTTCAAGCAAGAGCTGGACCTGATTCTAACAGAGTGGAGATCACCTCTTATAATGTGAGTATCTGGTAATATTGATCGGAACCAGTGTTCTCCTGCACTAATGTTGAACATTTAAGGGAATCAGAGAAGAATTTTCCAGATCTTTTAATGCCTAAATTAGTCTGGGTTTGACACTTCCAAGTAAGAGTTTTAACAACACCAGGTTAAAGTCCAACAGGTTTATTTGGTAGCAAATACCATTAGCTTTCGGAGCGCTGCTCCTTCGTCAGATGGAGTGGAAATCTGCTCTCCACATCTTATATAGGTTGGGGAGTCTATCGATAGTGATAAATAAGGTACCACAATGCGGTGGGACTGGCTGGATGGACCAGAGGCTCTTTCCTGGTCTGTCCTAATTTAGATTACATTTGTCACCAACTGCGGACAGGAGGAACCCAAACAAAGCAATGAGATAATGATCAGATAATCTGTTACTGCCAGTCTTTTAACTAAGTATCCATTAAATAACAACAACTTCTAATAACAGAGCACCCTTAACATTGTAAAATATCCCATGCTGCTTGACTGGAACATAATCCGTCAAAAATTGAGACAAAGTCCAATAAGGAGACACGTGGACAGGTGATCAAAAGTTTGCTCTAGTTGAAAGTTTAAAACCTCGTTTTAAAAGGAGGTAGAGAGATAGAGAGGTTTGGAAGGAAACGCCAAAGCTTAGGGCCTAGCTAGCTGAAGGTGTGGTTGCCAATGAACAAAGAACAAAGAAAATTACAACACAAGAACAGGCCCTTCGGCCCTCCAAGCCTGCACCAACCATGCTGCCCGACTGAGCTAAAAGTCCCCACCCTTCCGGGGACCTTATACCTCCATTCCCATCCTATTTATGTATTTGTCAAGACGCCCCCTTAAAACTCACTATCATATTTGCTTCCACTACCTCCCCCGGCAGCGAATTCCAGGCACCCGCTATCCTCTGTGTAAAAAAATCTGCCTCGTACATCTCCTTTAAACCTTGCTCCTCACACCTTAAACCTATGCCCCCTAGTAATTGATTCTTCCACCCTGGGAAAAAGCTTCTGACTATCCACTCTGTCCATGCCTCTCACAATCTTGTAGACTTCTATCAGGTTGTCCCCTCAACCTCTGTCGCTCCAGTGAGAACAAACCAAGTTTCTCCAACCTCTCCTCATAGCTAATGCCCTCCATACCAGGCAACATCCTGGTAAATCTTTTCTGCACGCTCTCCAAAGCCTCCACATTCTTCTGGTAGTGTGGCAACCAGAATTGAACACGATATTCCAAGTGCGGCCTAATTAATGTTCTATAAAGCTGCAACATGACTTGCCAATTTTGGGGTGATGGATGTGTTTATTCCTATTGTGGGTCAAACTTGGTTCCTTCTATCTACCACGTTTTCCTGCCTCCAGAAATCCAAATTTTTTCGTCACTTTGGATTTTTTGCTCCTGTCCACCACAGGCAGGACTAGAACATTCCACCCATAATGTCAGTAAATGTTTATTGCTCCATTTAGTTGCCAATGATGAAGTTCTGTAGAATAAATCAGACTGCTCTTACCCCTGATTCATGACAGCCCCAGACATGAGCATAAGCCCCCAGCCTCAGGAAGGCAAAAACAGTTACTGAAAATAAGTGGGCAAAATTAGAGATCAGTGGCTAGATGTAGCTAATGAAACACTTTACTCCAGAGGCACCACTTCAGTTGACATATGGTGGAATGTTGTTTTAAGTCTTCCACTTGCAGGATGGGTAAATTTGTACAGCAAATAAGTCATGAAATGTTTCATTAATAGCTTTACAATAGTAGAAGACTTCTCTTTTCTTTCACTGGAGCTGACTACAAATCACATCTGTTCCAAACATCAAGCACACCAACAAAAGCATCAGTAAGTAATTTAATGCACACAACTAAAGCAGACCAATTTATGTACTTTTGGTGCAAAGTTGAAGCTTACAGTGATCACGTCTGAGGATCAGAATCTTAATTCTGAAGTTTGTGGGTGGCAAGAAAGAATGATATGAAAAATACCAGTCAGATTCAAAATAAAAATGCACTCCAAGGCTCTAAAAAGGATCCAACAAGGAAAATAGAGCCAGGTACAAACAAAAATCACTAAAGTTTTAATAATCATTGTGGTATGTATATTATGGGTGTAGTTTTGTCATTTCTAAATCTCTCGTTCAGATGTAACGTGGCCACAAGTGACTAGCGCACTGAACAATATTTGTAAATTATTTGATTTTCTACCTACCAGTAATGATGCATTCCTTAAGAACAAATCAAACTGCACTCAACACAAATCCTCCGAGCTGTCAGTGAAATTTTAATTCATTCTTCCAAAGCTTTCGTCCAAGACTCTGCAACACTAGACCAATAACTAGTCTAGAATCATAGAAACCCTACAGTGCTGAAAGAGGCCATTTGGCCCATCGAGCCTGCACCGACCACAATCCCACCCAGGCCCTACCCCCATATCCCTACATATTTTAACCCGCTAATCCCTCTAACCTACGCATCTCAGGACACTAAGGGGCAATTTTTAGCATGGCCAATCAACCTAACCCGCACATCTTTGGACTGTGGGAGGAAACCGGAGCACCCGGAGGAAACCCACGCAGACACGAGGAGAATGTGCAAACTCCACACAGACAGTGACCAAGCCGGGAATCGAACCCAGGTCCCTGGAGCTGTGAAGCAGCAGTGCTAACCACTGTGCTACTGTGCCGCCCTTGCCCGTCTAGTCCATTATGCTACCCTACCATTCCTTATAACCTTCTTCTGCCCATCGCCCTTCTTGGTTTCATGTCCCACAGGTGTAAATGGTGAGAATGGAAGAATGTAATCACTAGAGTTGCTGCTAGCCAACAAGAAATTCCTGCTACAAAGTATCTATGTGACTGTGTGGCCAAATTCCCCTCCAATTCGATTTTCAAGATATGTGACGACACCACCATAGTGGTCGGATCTCAAACAATGATGAGACAAAGTACAGGAATGAGATAGAGAATCTGGTGAACTGGTGCGGCAGCAATAATCTCTCCCTCAATGTCAACAAAACGAAGAAGATTGTCATCGACTTCAGGAAGTGTAATGGGGAACATGCCCCTAACTACATCAACGGGGACAAAGTAGAAAGGGTCGAGAGCTTCAAGAACCCTACAAAAGATCGTGAATGTGGCCCAATCCATCACGCAAACCAGCCTCCCATCCATTGACTCTGTCTACACTTCCCGCTGCCTCGGCAAAGCAGCCAGCATAATTAAGGACCCCACGCACCCCGGACATTCTCTCTTCCACCTTCTTCTGTCAGGAAAAAGATACAAAAGTCTGAGGTCACATATCAACTGACTCAAGAACAGCAATATATTTCACCAAATTGCAGACAAAGCAAGAAATTTTCAGTTATATTCTCTCGCACTTGATGAATCGACTGAAGTGTGTGACACATCACAACTCCTAGTATTCATCCGTGGCGTTGACAGTGAATTTAATGTGACACAAGAATTAGCATCAGTGCATAGCATGCACAGCACAATAACTGGAGAAGACATCTTCAAAGAATTGCAAAAAACTGAGTTAGAATATAACCTGGAGTGGAATAAACTGCAATGCGTGACATTTGATGGAGGAAAGAACATGTCTGGGGTGAAGAAAGGTTTGGTTGGACAAATCACAAAAGCTTGTGAGGTTGGTGGGTTCTCAAAACCCATGTTTCTGCATTGCATTATCCATCAACAAGCATTGTGCGGAAAATATGTGGATATGTCTTGTGTTCTGAAACCTGTTATTTCAACAGTGAATTTCATTCGATCTCACGGGCTTAATCATCGCCAGTTCATTATAAAACTAATTTTTTTTCTTTGGCCCCCGAAAATGTGTAAAATATACGATGTGGCCCTTGTACTGAAAAGTTTGGAGACCCTTGCTCTATCCAATACTATTGCCAGCAATCTTTCCTGCTGTTTGTTATTTATAAGCACCGTCCATACTGATTCTACATCCTGATCCTTTCACTTGCCGTTTGCCTTTATCTTTATTGCTTTTGTTATCAAGAATAATTTCACCTCCCTGGACTCTAATGCAGCTCATACAACTATACAACCACCCAGTTTCTTGTGCATTTTTTAATAGGATAATTTCTTCTGGACTTAGAAAAAATGAAGACCTTGCATTTACATAACTGGCTGTAATTGGTCATGAACAAAGCTAAGTACTTTTGAATTGTAGTCACTATTGTAGGAAATGTGGCAGGAATTTGCATATTGCAAGGCCCACAAACAGCAATGTGATAATGATCAGATAGATCATCCGTTTTTGTGTAGTTAATTGAGAGATAAACATTGATCACGACACTGTGGATAATCTGTCCTGTGCTTCTTCAAAATGGTGCCATAGAATCTGTTACATCCACCTGAGGGCCAGACAGGGCTTTAGGTTAACATCTCATGTTTTGTGTTCAAGTCTTGTAATATTATTGTAGAGAATACTTAGTTAATGATTCATGTGTTTAGGTTTTTTTAAAGTTTTAATACGTAAATTAAACTTGATCTGCAGAAAATGAAATCAATGCAATCAAACCAAGTTTGGAGGCAGCTACAATTAAAATGTTGGAGCCATGTTGGCTTCAGACGCTAACAGCTGGAAAGGCGAGATCATAATACAGCAGGTGGACCTAGCTGGGGAGCCAGAGATGTGATAACTACAATGCTTGCCTCAAGGGTATCTCAGAAAGATGCTTTCATTTTGGGACTTATAGCTAAGTTAGCTTAAAAGTAATGAATGCTGAAGGGTTAAACCTAGTTACTTCATTAGATCAAAGAACAGGCTGTAATTGAGGAATAATTAACCTAAAAGGTCAGTTTTAGGGCAGCCCAGAACAGGCTACTCTGTCATGAAGGTGAGTGGAGCTTAGAGACGTTCTTTGGTTTCAATTTATTTGAGTTTTGTCAAGAGAACTTATTGCAGTTTGAACCTGGTGTGGTTTGCAGCTCATTGAGAAATAGCTCATGTAAATGATGGTTAGCTAGGCCTGAACTTTAAGCAGAGTAAAAGCCCAACTTCTGCATTTACTGCATGAAATGTGGATGAGACTTAATCTCAGTTTTAATTTTGTGAGAAACCGGAAACTGGAAGTTTGCCTAGCTTGAAGAATCCACAGTGGTCCTCCACATCCTCTTGTGCCAAAGTAACAAGCAGATTAGTTGGAAAATATTTAGAATTGAAAGTAATGAGAACAAGAGACTGAAGCCTCCACAGTCGTGAAATGGTAAATAAAGGTTTTACCTCTGAAAATAGCTGCAGCTGAGGAGAATTCTCCAGAGGAATGTGGCATATTTATGGGTGGTCCTTACAGAAATAAATAACTTTAAGATTGATATGTCTTATAAGAAAGTCCTTGGGGGAAGTAAGAAGTGAATGCGTAACATCCATAGTTACAAACCACATTGTTAAGTTAATCACATTTCTATATAAAAGTGAAATCATATGGTTATTGGTTAAAACAAGGTGTTTAGATTTATCTTTAATATTAAAGGTTCCCAATTGGATTGTTACAACGAGCACTTGAAACTACAACTTCTGACCCAGAGGGAAGTGTGTTATCAACTGAGCCGTGGTGGTCAAATAGGAATTTCTGATGGATAAAAATTAACAACCTAAAGAACTTCCAAATCTAGAAAACTGAAACATTCTCAAGATCACCAGAATTTCCATCAAAATGAAGCAACAGGACAACTTTGATAAGCTAAATGTTATTTTAAATGTTGTGTTCCATTTTTAATTTGCTTTTCTTCTTTCAATGCTAAATAAATTACATCAGTATCTGTTGCTGAGCGTGCAAATAAACCTCAAAAGGAAATGTGCATCCTTCACAGCATAATCGGAAAATGAAGGGAACAGAGAGTAGTTGTATCAACTCTGCCATTACTATAGAGACGCTGTATAATGCTGTGATTATTTACCCACTCTTGATCACATCCAAGGCATCCATGGCTAATTTGGACAAATCCTTTGCTTCTTAAATTCTGTCCACAGATTCCTGTGGCGCATTTATACTTTAGTTGGAACAAGGGCCATTAGCAGTATCTCTACTCTGAGACAAAATCAAACACCTATGACAGCCTCAATTTTTCATAACTTCAATTTAGCAATTTAACTAAAAAAAACTAGACTTTAGGTAAAAAATAACCCTTAAAACTCCCTCACTCACCAAACTTCCATGTTGCACTCTAATGCACCAAAAGCAGCACGTTAGTGCAGTACTACCAATTTTGCTATCCATTCATAAAATCCATCATAGAAACCCTATAGTGCAAGAGGCTGTCATTTGGCCAATCGAGTCTACACCAACTCTCTAACAGAGCATCTTACCCAAGCCCTATTCCCATAACCCTATGTATTTGCATTGCTAATGGGACACTAAGTGGCAATTTAGCATGGCCAATCCACCTCACCTCCACATCTTTGGACTGTGGGAGAAAACCGGAGCATCCTGAGGAAACCCACTCAGACATGGGGAGAACATGCAAACTCCCCATTGACAGTCACCCAAGACTTGAATCGAATCTGGGTCCCTGGCACTGTGAGGTAGCAGTGCTAACCACTGTTGCACTGTGCCACCCTTAACCTTTAAAACACAAACCATTAACCCTTAAAGCACAAACTAACCACAGCATTCACATGGAATCCACGTTTATTCAATGGAACAATAGATTAGAAAGAAAGTATTCAAAATTTAGTTCTTGTTGAGTGTGAATCTAGTGATGCAAATCATTGGTACTTTCCCAGCAAGGACGAGGATTGGGATGCCTTTGACTCACAAGGTACTATGCATGTGTTGAAACATTCAAATTTGGAATCTATTGGAGCAGGATCACACAAATGGAAATGCATCATTTTGAGTTCTATTGTTGAAATCTAGAGTACTTGTTATGGACAAATAGATTTCATAAAAAGTGCCTTATTGTCTCAAAAGTGCCATACAAAAGGCATGACAATAATCTGAAACTGCCAGTGTAAAAACCCACCAACCAAGTTCTCCTGAGAGCATCCTTATTCACATGGCTGGAACATTTCTTTAGCATACAAATCCCTGCCAATTAAGAGATTTATATCAGGAAAGCAGATGTTTAGTATGCCTGTTGGAACTTCACCTCTCAACTCTCTTGTAATTGTTTGTCCTGCATAGCATGACAACATTTAAATTTTTCCAGAGCAATCAAAAAAAAACAACCAAGCTGAGCATCAGAGTATTTTTTAATCAGAATATGACAGAATGCTGCAAGGAGAGACTGAACAATAATAATTCTATGAAGATGGTTCAGATTTTCAATCTGGGATTAATTCCTAAGAAACCAACACAACTCAAAATTCAAGGCTACATTGGGGGTTATGTCCATGACCACACTATTTGTGTCGATTCTTTTGCTCGACAGTTTGCCTTCCCTGTCCTTCTGCAGGCATTAACCATTTATTATGTAACTGTTTCAATGATGCCGAGTGCCCATTATTAATGCTTGACCCTTCCAATGAGTGGCAGTAGACTGGAGGTGCTGGAGAATGGGGAATAGAATCACCAAACCTGTACACGTATATATACACACACACACCACACACACACACACGATAGCAATAATGATCAGGGGCCATGGTTGATTTTCCATCCCCAACTCACAGGGCCAATTGTAGCCAGGCCTAGGACCTCTCTGGTTCATCCACTCACTTTCTAAACTCACTGAACATGGGAGAAAAGAGGGAAAAGAGCAAGATTTGCATTTATTCAGCAACCTCAGAATGTCACAAAGCATTTTATAGCAATACATTTGAAGCATGGTCACTACTATAATGTTAGATATATACTAGCCAATTTGAATACAGCAAACTCCTGCAAAAAGTAACAAGATAAATGACCAGACAATCTGATTCAATTATCTTGGTTGAGAGGTGAAGACTGGCAGGATATTTCAATATGAAATAGTGTCATTAGAACATTAGAAGAGAGGACATTCGGAGTCTTGGTTTAACATCTCATCCAAAAGATATCTCCAACAGTGCAGCACTCCCTCAGTATTGGGCTGTGGGAGTCAGCTGAGACTGTGTGCTCAAATGTCTGGAATAGGTCTTGAACCCACAATCTTCAAACTCAAGAGGCAAGGTTTTTACCATGGCCAAGGCTGATGCAATCCATAGGGAAGGTGTGAATAGTTTATACATGAATCATCACAGATAGGTTGTATATATTGGTATTTAGTTAACAGAATTCCTGTAACACCCTGTTGACTTGTCCTTTGTGAGGCACATCCACCATTCAGTAATATCACAGCAATCATGCTTCGAGTCCAAACACTTAATGATGAGGCAAAGTAGGGAAGAGGAGGAAAGAAAAGGAAGCAAATCGGGATTGCATTACCTTGGTCTCATATGCCCAGAGATCTGAGAATCGGTCATAGAGGTTTACAGCATGGAAACAGGCCCTTCGGCCCAACTTGTCCATGCTGTCCCTTTTTTAAACCTTTAAACTGGTCCCAATTGCTTATTTTTGGCCCATATCCTTCTATACCCATCTTACCCATGTAACTGTCTAAGTGCTTTTAAAAGACAAAATTGTACCTGCCTCTACTACTTCCTCTCGCAGCTTGTTCCAGACACTCACCACCTTCTGTGTGAAAAAATTGCCCTTCTGGACCCTTTTGTATCTCTACCCTCTCACCTTAAACCTGTGCCCTCTGGTTTTAGATTCCCCTACCTTTGGGAAAAGATAGTGACTATCTAGCTGAACTGTGCCCCTCATTATTTTATAGACCTCTATAAGATCACCCCTCAGCCTCCTATGCTCCAGGGAAAAAAGTCCCAGTCTATCCAGCCTCTCCTTATAACTCAAACCATCAAGTCCTGGCAGCATCCTAGTAAATATTTTCTGCACTCTTTGTAGTTTAATAATATCCTTTCTATAATAGGGTGACCAGAACTGTACACAGTATTCCAAGTGTGGCCTTACCAATGTCTTGTACAACTTCAACAAGACGTCCCAACTCCTCTATTCAATGTTTTGACCGATGAAACCAAGCATGTCGAATGCTTTCTTCACCACTCTGTCCACCTGTGACTCCACTTTCAAGGAGCTATGAACATGTACCCCTAGATCTCTTTGTTCTATAACTCTCCCCAACGCTCTACAATTAACTGAGTAAGTCCTGCCCTGGTTCAATCTACCAAAATGCATCACCTCGCATTTATCTAAATTAAATTCCATCTGCCATTCGTCAGCCCACTGGCCTAATTGATCAAGATCCCGTTGCATTTGGAGATAACCTTCTTCACTGTCCACTATGCCACCAATCTTGGTGTCATCTGCAAACTTACTAACCATGCCTCCTATATTCTCATCCAAATCATTAATACAAATGACAAATAACAGTGGGCCCAGCACCGATCCCTGAGGCACACCACTGGTCACAGGCCTCCAGTTTGAAAAAACAACCCTCTACAACCACCCTTCTGGCTTCTGTCATCAAACCAATTTTGTATCCATTTAGCTACCTCAATCTGGATCCCATGAGATTTAACCTTATACAACAACCTACCATGCGGTACCTTGTCAAAGGTCTTGCTAAAGTCCATGTAGATAACATCAACTGCACTGCCCTCATCTACCTTCTTGGTTATCCCTTCAAAAAACTGAGTCAAATTTGTGAGACATGATTTTCCACTCACAAAGCCATGCTGACCGTCCCTAATCAGTCCTTGCGTCTTTAAATGCCTGTAGATCCTGACTCTCAAAATATCTACTGACAACTTACCCACTGCAGATATGAGGTTCACCGGCCTATAGTTCCCAGGCATTTCCCTGCAGCCCGTTTTAAACAAAAGGCACAACATTTGCCATCCTCCAATCTTAAGGCATCTCACCTGTGACTATCGATGATTCAAATATCTCTGCTAGGGGACCCACAATTTCCTCCAGAAATCTTTCCAGAAAGATCCATGACAGCAACTTGTGACTCTGTATCATCCTCATTCAAGGGACAGCCAATGACAATCCTTTGAATGAAGAAACGTCTCTCATCTCGGCCCTAAATGTCCAACCCCCAATGCACAGACTACAACCCCTACTTCTAGATTCTCCATTCAGGGAAACAATCCCTCAGCAGCTGGTCTATCAAACACCCTCTGAATCTTACATGTTTCAATTAGATCACATCTACTAAATAGAAGAGAATATAGGTTCATGTTAATAAATCCCTACTCATAAGAAAGCCCTCACATCCCAGGAATCAATCTAGCGTGTTAACTATATCAAATGTGTGTTAATTGTATTCAGCCGAAAGGTATTGATGAACCTTCATTATGTACGGCAGGTATATCCTTCCTTAGGTAAACAAACAAAAACAAACAGTTTTGTATGGAGCAGGCTCGAGGGGCAGAGTGGCCTACTTTTGATTTGATTTATTGTCACATGTATTAGCACAGTGAAAAGTATTGTTTCTTGCATACCGCATATAGCGAAGGAAAGGAGAGGGTGCAGAATATAATGCTGCCGTCATAACTAGGGTGTAGAGAAAGATCAACTTAATATAAGGTAGGTCCATTCGAAAGTCTGATGGCAGCAGGGAGGAAGCTGTTGGTATGCGACCTCAGACTATTGTATTTTTTCCCAATGGAAGAAATCATAGAAATCATAGAAACCCTACAGTACAGAAAGAGGCCATTCAGCCCATTGAGTCTGCACCGACCACAATCCCACCCAGGCCCTACCCCCATATCCCTACATATTCACCCACTAATCCCTCTAATCTACACATCTCAGGACACTAAGGGGCAATTTAAGTATGGCCAATCAACCTAACCCGCACATCTTTGGAATGTGGGAGGAAATCGGAGCACCCAGAGGAAACCCACGCAGACACGAGGAGAATGTGCAAACTCCGCACAGACAGTGACCTAAGCCGGGAATCGAACCCAGGTCCCTGGAGCTGTGAAGCAGCAGTGCTAACCACTGTGCTACCATGCCGCCTTCAAAGAAAGTGGAAGAGAGTATCTCCGGGGTGCATGGGGTCCTTATGATTATGCTAGCTGCTTTTCCAAGGCAACGGGAAGTGTAGATAGAGTCAATGGATGGGAGACTGGTTTGCACGTTGGACTGGGCTTCGTTCATGATCCTTTGTAGTTTCTCGCGGTCTTGGACAGAGCAGACATGAGCCATACCGAGCTGTGATGCAACCAGAAAGGATGCTTTCTATGGTTCATCTGTGGAGAGAGTCGGACATGCCAAATTTCCTTAGCCTCCTGAGAAAGTAGAGGCCTTGGTGGGCTTTCTAAACTATAGTGTGGGCATGGGGGGACCCAGACAGGTTGTTGGTGATCTGGACACCTAGAAACCTGAAGCTTCATTTCCATTTCCACTTCATTCCCATTGATGTGGACAGGGGCATGTCCTCCACTATGAAGCCGATAACAATCTGCATCGTTTTACGAACATTGAAGGAGAGATTATTGTTGTCGCACCAGTTTACCAGATTCTCTATCCCTTTCCTTTACTCCATCTCATTATTGTTTGAGATCCAATCCACTATGGTGGTGTCATCATTAGCAAACTTGAAAATCAAGTTGGAGGGGAGTTTGGCCACACAGTCATAGGTGTATGAGCAGCTGAGGACACAACCTTGCGAGGCACCGGTGTTGTGGATCATCGTAGAGGAGGTGTTGTTGCCTATCCTTACTGACTATAGTCTGTGGATTAGGAAGTCTAGAATCCAGTCGCAAAGGGAGGAGCCGAGCCTTAGGCCATGAGTTTGGAGATGAGTATTGTACAAATAATGGTGTTGAAGGCTGAGCTGTAGACAATAAATAGGCGTCTAACATTAGTGTCTTTGTTATCCAGGTGTTCCAGGGTTCAGTGTAGGGCAAGGGAGATGGCATCTGCTGGGGACATGTTGCGCCTCAGACCTGGACTTCAGCAAGTAGTGGATATCCCTGTTCATCATGGTTTCCCATGGGAAACACACAGATTTGCTTTTTTTGGCATACAATCTTCTGCACACTTATGAATGAGGTCAGTTACTGTAGTGGTATACTTGTTCAGGTTGGTCACTGAGTTTGTAAATATTGACCAGTCCACTGACTCAAAGCAGTCCCATAGGAGATCATCTGGCTCCTCAGATCAACATTGTACGATTTTCTTTATCGGATTCTTCGGTTTCAGTTTTTGCTTGAAAGCCAGGAGCAGGAGCACAGCCTTGTGATCTGATTTGCCAGTGTGGGCAGGCGATAGAGCGGTAAGCATGTACCATGTACTACATATTACCGCACGTAGGTGGTATTCCTGCTCCTAACCCATATGTACTTCACTCTCACCAAAAACCTAGACTATTGCAGCAATATTTCCTTACTGTTATACTCTGACTCCCTTACTCTGCTAAAAATTACTACTTCTCTTCCTAATTGCTTGTTGTACCTACATGTGGCCCCTGGTTCATAGAATCATAGAACCCTATGGTGTAAAAGGAGGCCATTTGGCCCATTGAGTATGCACTGATTCTCTGAAAAAGAGCATCTTATGCAGGCCCTATTCCTGTACCCCATATATTTACCCCACTAATTCCGCTAACCTACACATCTTGGGACACTAACGGGCAATTAAGCATGGCCAATTCACCTAACTTGCAAATCTTGTGGTTAAGCGATGTTTCAATTTAAAAATTTGCATCCTTGTGTTTAAATCTCTCCATAATGTTATCCATCCCACTCTCTGGAACCTCCTCCAGCTCCACAACTTTGAGATATCTGCATTCCTCCAGTTCTGGCCCTTGCGCACCTCCAATTTTAATCAACTCTACATTGGCGGCTGTGCCTTCAACTGCCAAGACCATTGGCTTTGGAATTCCCTTCCTGAATCACAATGGGTGTGATCTTACAACTTCTCCACAGCAATTGATCAGCGTGGCAATCTGGGAAGACAGCGTGCAAAGCTAAAAATCAGAGTCACGCCTGGCGTCAAAAGGTTTGCTATCTTCCCAGCCCCTTTTAACTGGCCCAACGGCTTCATGCCCAAAATGGGCATGAAAATTATTGGCGTGAATTTGAATAGATTACAATATCAGTGAGGTCAGCACACTAGCTTCCCCCCCCTCCTGAATGTTTCCCACCTCTCCAGCATGACGTCATGTTTCCCCAAAAATCTATAAAATTAACCAATCCTCAATCCATGCTAATATCTCCTAATGCCCTACTTTTGTACAATAGCCTTCTGCACTGCACTTTATAAAAGGCCTTTACAAAACCTAAATATACTCTATCCACCGATTTCCCCTCATCTACCCTGCTAGTTATATCATATAAACCCTATAGTGCAGAAGGAGGCCATTTGGCCCATTGAGTCTGCACCAACAACAATCCCACCCAGGCCCAATCGCCGCAATCCCACACATTTACCCTGCTTATCGCTCTAACCTACACATCCCTGGATACGAAGGGGCAATTTAGCATGGCCAAACCACTTAACCCGCACATCTTTGGACTTTGGAAGGAAACCAGAGTACCCAGAGGAAACCCATGCAGACACTGGGAGAATGTGCAAACTCCACACAGACAGTGGCCGACGCTGGGAATTGAACCCAGGTCCCTGGAGCTGTGAGGCAGCAATGCTAACCACTATGCCACTGTGCCACCCCATATCTTCTGGATAAGATGCTCTTTTGAAGAGTTGGTGCAGACTCGATGGGCTGAATGGCCTCCTTTGGCACTGTAGGGATCCTATGGATTCATATTCCTAGCTGATGTCAGGGTAAGCGTCGAAAGATGTGCAGGTCAGGTTGATTGGCCATGCTAAATTGCCCCTTAGTGACAGTTGGATTAGCAGGATAAATGTGTGGAGTTATAGGGATAGGGCCTGGGTGGGATTGTTGTCGGTATAGACTTGATGGGCCAAATGGTCTTCTTCTGCACTGTAGGGATTCTATGATTCAATGATAACTGGTTTATTGTTCTCTTTTCTCTTTTCCTCTTTTCTTGAATTGCGGCATTACAAATACCACCATCCAATTCATGAAGTCCGTTCTAGAATTTGGAGAATTCTGGAAGATCAAAATCAATGCATCCACTATCTTTGCAGCCACTTCCTTTTAAACCTAGGATATAGGCTATCAGATCCAGGGAATTGTCAGCTTTTAGCCCCACTAATTTCTCCAGTAACTTTTCTTTATTAATACTTTAACTTAGAACATAGAACAGTACAGCACAGAACAGGCCCTTCGGCCCACGATGTTGTGCCGAGCTTTATCTGAAACCAAGATCAAGCTATCCCACTCCCTATCATCCTGGTGTGCTCCATGTGCCTATCCAATAACCGCTTAAATGTTTCTAAAGTGTCTGACTCCACTATCACTGCAGGCAGTCCATTCCACACCCCAACCACTCTCTGCGTAAAGAACCTACCTCTGATATCCGTCCTGTATCTCCCACCACGAACCCTATAGTTATGCCCCCTTGTAATAGCTCCATCCACCCGAGGAAATAGTCTTTGAACGTTCACTCTATCTATCCCCTTCATCATTTTATACACCTCTATTAAGTCTCCCCTCAGCCTCCTCCGCTCCAGAGAGAACAGCCCTAGCTCCCTCAACCTTTCCTCATATGACCTACCCTCCAAACCAGGCAGCATCCTGGTAAATCTCCTCTGCACTCTTTCCAGCGCTTCCACATCCTTCTTATAGTGAGGTGACCAGAACTGCACACAATATTCCAAATGTGGTCTCACCAAGGTCCTGTACAGTTGCAGCATAACCCCACGGCTCTTAAACTCCAACCCCCTGTTAATAAAAGCTAACACACTATAGGCCTTCTTCACAGCTCTATCCACTTGACTGGCAACCTTTAGAGATCTGTGGATATGGACCCCAAGATCTCTCTGTTCCTCCACAGTCTTCAGAACCCTACCTTTGACCCTGTAATCCACATTTAAATTTGTCCTACCAAAATGAATCACCTCACATTTATCAGGGTTAAACTCCATTTGCCATTTTTCAGCCCAGCTTTGCATCCTATCTATGTCTCTTTGCAGCCTACAACACCCCTCCACCTCATCCACTACTCCACCAATCTTGGTGTCATCAGCAAATTTACTGATCCACCCTTCAGCCCCCTCCTCTAAGTCATTAATAAAAATCACAAAGAGCAGAGGACCAAGCACTGATCCCTGCGGCACACCGCTAGCAACCTGCCTCCAATCCGAAAATTTTCCATCGACCACCACCCTCTGTCTTCGGTCAGACAGCCAGTTACCTATCCAATCGGCCAACTTTCCCTCTATCCCACACCTCCTCACTTTCATCATAAGCCGACCATGGGGGACCTTATCAAACGCCTTACTAAAATCCATGTATATGACATCAACTGCCCTACCTTCATCAACACACTTAGTTACCTCCTCAAAAAATTCTATCAAATTTGTGAGGCACGACTTGCCCTTCACGAATCCGTGCTGACTATCTCGGATTAATCCGCATCTTTCTAAATGGTCGTAAATCCCATCCCTAAGGACCCTTTCCATCAATTTACCAACCACCGAAGTAAGACTAACCGGTCTATAATTACCAGGGTCATTTCTATTCCCTTTCTTAAACAGAGGAACAACATTTGCCACTCTCCAGTCCTCTGGCACCATCCCCGTGGACAGCGAGGACCCAAAGATCAACGCCAAAGGCTCTGCAATCTCATCCCTTGCCTCCCACAGAATCCTAGGATACATTTCATCAGGCCCAGGGGACTTATCGACCTTCAGTTTATTCAAAACTGCCAAGACATCCTCCCTCCGAACATCTATTTCCTCCAGCCTATTAGCCTGTAACACCTTCTCTTCCTCAAAAACATGGCCCCTCTCCTTGGTGAACACTGAAGAAAAGTATTCATTCATCACCTCGCCTATCTCTACTGACTCCATACACAAGTTCCCACTACTGTCCTTGACCGGCCCTAACCTCACCCTGGTCATTCTTTTATTCCTCACATAAGAGTAAAAAGCCTTGGGGTTTTCCTTGATCCGACCCGCCAAGGACTTCTCATGTCCCCTCCTAGTTCTCCTAAGCCCCTTTTTCAGCTCATTCCTTGCTAACTTGTAACCCTCAATCGAGCCATCTGAACCTTGTTTCCTCATCCCTACATAAGCTTCCCTCTTCCTTTTCACAAGGCATTCCACCTCTTTCGTGAACCATGGTTCCCTCACTCGGCCATTTCCTCCCTGCCTGACAGGAACTTCTTCACTTTCATTTGGCCCTTGGTTCCCTGCTATTTCCTGTCAGCCACAATTATTGCATTACCCTTGATATATGCTCCCATAATGCTTCGTGAAACAGGTAAAATATTTTACATTTCTATTACGGCTTTATTTGCCATTTTCATTTCTCCCATCTCTGCCTCAACGGCACCCACTTTTACTAATCTCTTGCCTTTTACAAAGCTGTCATAATTTCAATGAGATCACATCTCAATCTACTAAACGGGAGAGAATATAGGTTCATGCTACTAAGGGAAGGCCCTCGCATCCCAGGAATCAATCGAGTGTTAATTGTATTCCAAATGGTGTTTATTGTATCCAGGTGAAGGATATTTGTGAACCTTCATTACGTACGGCAAGTAAAACTGAGCTTACGTAAAAAGACAAAATCTTCAGAGTTTTGTGCAGAACAGGCTCAAGGGGCAAAGTGTCCCCTCTTGTTCTATATTTCTTGCTGTCATATTCCATTTTTTCTCTGTTAATTGCTGTCAATCCTTTGCCAATTTCTAAAATCTCGCAATCCTCAAGTTTACCAATATTTTTGGCGACATTATCAGTTTCTTTTTTAAAAATCTAATACCACCATCTTGATTGCACCACTCTTCCAGTAATTTTTGCTCAAGGGAATGCATGTTCATCAAGAATTGTACTTTTTTTCATGTTCACCATTGCTAATGTACAGTCATATCTTTTAATCTACCTCAACTAACTCACCCCTCATAAATTTAAACAAACCAATTGCACAGTTAAGACCATAGTTTCCATCTTAATCACATTTCTCTCCAATTCAAATAAAACTCTGTCCTATTAGGAGTACTCTTCCTCAGAGGATCCTTCCTTATAAGATCACTAATTATTAACCCATTCTCTTTGATTACACAATCACTGAATGTAAAATAGTCTGTTGCCTAGTTGTTCCTAAAATCTGTCTCAAATGATTATATGAAACGTATCACTCAGGAAACCGTAGGAACCAGGTGCATGCCATCTATGATGCAGCATCAACTCTGGCCTATT
Organism: Mustelus asterias; assembly: GCF_964213995.1. Classification (NCBI taxonomy): domain Eukaryota; kingdom Metazoa; phylum Chordata; class Chondrichthyes; order Carcharhiniformes; family Triakidae; genus Mustelus; species Mustelus asterias. Next base: position 28,581,150 of record NC_135818.1, read on the forward strand.
GCTATTCTGGCATTCAAGTTGTCTGCTTGTATAATGAGAATTTTGCATGTTTATAATCAAGGAAGCTGATGCTGGGATTTAAAACTCAACTTTTGAATACTATGTTGACTTCCCAAAATCACTGATATACTGTAGACTAAACAAATACCTCTCCAGGAAGTTAATCCCCTACTATACAATTCCACAGCAAGAAGTCTTCAACATATCTGGCGGCAAATAGATTTAAATAAGAATTTTAAAAATCAAGGAATTTGGCCACATTAAAAAGCATCAATCAATTAATTCCACAGTATCAAATAATGAAACAAACTGCAATTATAATTTATTCCTCTTGGCTAATATAATACGAAACTAAGTTGAATGGGCCTCCAAAATAAACAATTTTGTGATAATGATTAATGTCTTTTGTAACTATGACATATTCCTGTGTAATTACCCCACATCAACATGTGTAAATCAAATTAAGTGCATTATTAGGTCATTCTTCAATTAAGCAGCAATTTGCTTTTGGATATATTTAGATTTCAAAGTATGATGTCTCTACGCCTCTTCCAAACAGAAACAAAATTGGATATTTTTTTAAACAAAGTTAGTTTTCCTACTCTCTGATCCTCCCAAACTATACAAAGCAGTCAGATGAACTATCTGCCAAGGATACCAACATCACCACATTCTCCATTTCACAAGCTATCAGCTAAGCTCTGCTTCGATAACACCCCACAACACGCATCCTGTAGTGATTGGGAACTTAATAGTGTGGGGCAGCAGGATGAAATCATGTTCCACAACTCCACCAATGAATTAAGATGAATGAATAACAGGAGGAAGCCATTCAGCTCCTCACAGCTGCTTGCCAGTTAGTTCGATATTGGTAGATATCTTAACAATGCCCACCTTCACCAGACGTACACATTAAGTACCAATGAGCAAGTAGAATGAAGCCTCCGTTCATCAGAGAATGAATAGGAGTGGCAGATGGCCAGATATTAGCACCCTGGCAATATCAAAAGCTAATCAGACCTCTGATAAAGGAAGTCCTGCATTTATAGTGCATCTCAGGACGTCTCAAAACACTTTACAGTCAATGACATGCTCCCAAAGTTTAGTCGGGGTTATAATGCAGGAAGAATCGCAGGCAGTTTCCTGAGCCTGGTACCCATTTGTTTTTACTACACCTCCGTTCAGTGCTTTGGGACCTCTTGCTTTGTTGAAGGCACAATGTAAATAGATTCACTTGGAATATTACTAGGAATGATGAGTCTCAGTTTCCTCAGACATGAGGAAATACTTTTTCCACACAGAGGGTGGTTAAGGTCTGGCATGTGCTGCCTGAATGTATCATGGAGTTAAGTTCAAAAGGGAATAAGGTTTTATTTGAAAAAGGAGAATGTGCAGGGTAAGGGGGAGATGGCACTAGGTGAATTTAGAGGGCTGGTGTAGACATGATGGGCTGAATAGCCTCCTTCTGTGCTGTAACAATTCTGTGATAATAATTCTAATTTTAAAAAGTGCATTTAGAGCATCACTCCAAATTAATTCATGACATCAGATAAAAGGGCATTGGTTCAAAGGATTAATATCAGGAAAAATTCCTTTACACACAGATATGAGGATCAGGAATAGACTTTGCGCAACGGCAATGCAGGCAATAACCTTCTTGCAAGAGCTTGTTGGATGCCAAAACAAGACTTCACTTTCTTGAAAAGAGCAGTTAAGATTTGCTAAAGATTTGTCTGGCTATCTTTGTATCTTGTGCGTGTAGACAGGCAATTCAATTTACCATTTCAGATTGCATAATTAAGATATGGATAGGATAGGGCTCTGAAACCCTTTCCTTGTTCACACATTCATAACTCATCACCTTCCAACTCATCAGTTACCTTCACATAAAAGTTTGAAGTTCGATTTTATAGTTGCCTTGTCTTGCAAGCAATGTAATTGCATTACAGTGAGAGGGCAAAATCTGTTCTATCAATTGTTGTTCGGCCTCAACCAGGATCTTGGGTTCATGTCACACTATCTGTAACCCCCATGACTTGCCTGGGCTTGCAAAATCTCATGAACTGTCCTGTCTGGAGACAATACACATCTCTTTAACCTGTGCTTAACACTCTCTCCACTCACACTGTCTGTACCTTTAAGACTCGATTATCTGTAAAGACTCGCATTCCAATCATTATTTTGTAAATTGAGTTTGTGTCTTTATATGCCCTGTTTGTGAACAGAACTCCCACTTACCTGACGAAGGGGCAGCGCTCCGAAAGCGCGTGGCTTTTGCTACCAAATCAACCTGTTGGACTTTACCCTGGTGTTGTGAGGCTTCTTACTGTGTTTACCCCAGTCCAACGCCGGCATCTCCACATCATGACTATCAATTGTTCACATTTGTCTTAATTTAAATTTGGGGACTGATGCGCGTCTGGTAAGTAGACAAAGCTGATGTTGCCAGAAACAGAAGGCTTTGTCTACTTACCAGACGCGCATCAATTTTATTCACTAAAAAAGGAACGATGTGGAACAGACAATAAACAGACAATACTGAGCATGTGGACCTCCCGACTGAAGGCCGGAGGGGGAGGGCTGCAGCCTTTATACCCTGAGGGCGGAGCCTCCAGTTAAGGGTGCAGCCGAATTAAAGGTGTCAGGGAGTGTCTCATATACGAACAGTAGTGGCAACAATATATACAGCTCAACCGTGCCGAAGGCACAGGGACCAAGGTCGGCACGGTAGCACAGTGGTTAGCACTGCTGCTTCACAACTCCAGGGACCTGGGTTCGATTCCCGGCTTGGGTCACTGTCTGTGTGGAGTTTGCACATTCTCCTCGTGTCTGCATGGGTTTCCTCCGCGTGCTCCGGTTTCCTCCCACAGTCCAAAGATGTGCGGGTTAGGTTGATTGGCCATGCTAAAAAAAATTGCCCTTCGGGTTCTGAGATGCGTAGGTTAGAGGGATTAGTGGGTAAATATGTAGGGATATGGGGGTAGGGCCTGGGTGGGTTTGTGGTCGGTGCAGACTCGATGGGCCGAATGGCCTCTTTCTGTACTGTAGGGTTTCTATGATTCTATGAGGTCCAAAAACAAAGTAAAAACACCAAACTGATGTGCCTATGAAAAAGTTTATGATTCCTGATAGTAAAAGTTCTTTTCTGCAATCCCATAACTATTAACAAGAATTCCTTCACTAATTCTTTTAGAAAAAATCTAATACAGTTAAAAAAAAGACTGTTGTAGAAAAGTAATCTGCTTCAGGATGTTCATGACTCGTATTCAAAATACTTTCTTCTGCCAAAAGTAATCTCAAAGCGTTACTAAACAAAGCTCAAAAAGAGTTTCATGTGTCTCTCATCATCCTCCATGTGATATCAGACTAAAACAAAGTTTAATTGTACAAAAATCCCTCATTAACCATGCTGTGCTAGCAGTGAACGACAGGCTCCCGGACAGTAATTGTATGGTTTGGGGTAATTATGTGTGGCACCCCAGCCCACAGCCAGGGAACAAAATGGGAACATTCTTCAGTTTAATAGGGTGGCAAGGGTGTTGACTTATGAGGTTTTTTGCTGTCAAAAACTCAATGTCAGATTTTAGAAGGCTGAACCGGCACAGCTGATCTGGTGTTGGATCTCCTTATCAATTTTGAGAGAGCTGGCTGTCGGCTGGCTGTCGAAATATGGGAAGTGCTCAAGATAGTCAGGATTCTGTTTTTTAATTCGGCCCACTCTCTTGTTAATCCTGCTGAATTTGATTGTCTATTTTTGTTACTACATGATTGTCCCATTTTTAACTTGATTACTTCGTCTATACATGAATTCTTGATGAATGCAGCCGGTGCAATCCAGCCTTTGAACTGCAAACATGTTTCTTGAATAAAATATCATTATTAAAAATACCATTCCACTGTTCCCTTCCAGTGTGCATGGGAGATGGAATATTTGGCTGGCCAGGTATGAACTGATATAGGAGTTTTGCTTTGACAACTTTCAAGGACAGGCCAAATTTCTTGTACGCAGAATTGGAGAGATCAAGAGTAACTTGCAAATCCAGTTCAAAACAAAGAACAAAGAACAATACAGCACAGGAACAGGCCCTTCGGCCCTCCAAGCCCGCGCCGCTCCCTGGTCCAAACGAGACCATTCTTTTGTATCCCTCCAATCCCACTCCGTTCATGTGGCTATCTAGATAAGTCTTAAACATTCCCAGTGTGTCCACCTCCACCACCTTGCCCGGCAGCGCATTCCAGGCCCCCACCACCCTCTGCGTAAAATACGTCCTTCTGATATCCGTGTTAAACCTCCCCCCCCTCACCTTGAACCTATGACCCCTCGTGAACGTCACCACCGACCTGGGAAAAAGCTTCCCACCGTTCACCCTATCTATGCCTTTCATAATTTTATACACCTCTATTAGGTCACCCCTCATCCTCCGTCTTTCCAGTGAGAACAACCCCAGTTTACCCAATCTCTCCTCATAACTAAGCCCTTCCATACCAGGCAACATCCTGGTAAACCTCCTCTGTACTCTCTCTAAAGCCTCCACGTCCTTCCGATAGTGTGGCGACCAGAACTGGGCGCAGTATTCCAAATGTGGCCGAACCAACATTCTATACAACCGCAACATCAGACCCCAACTTTTATACTCTATGCCCCGTCCTATAAAGGCAAGCATGCCATATGCCTTATTCACTATCTTCTCCACCTGTGACGTCACCTTCAAGGATCTGTGGACTTGCACACCCAGGTCCCTCTGCGTATCTACACCCTTTATGGTTCTGCCATTTATCGTATAGCTCCCCCGTACGTTAGTTCTACCAAAATGCATCACTTCGCATTTATCTGGATTGAACTCCATCTGCCATTTCTTTGCCCAAATTTCCAGCCTATCTATATCCTTCTGTAGCCTCTGACAATGTTCCTCACTATCTGCAAGTCCAGCCATTTTTGTGTCGTCCGCAAACTTACTGATCACCCCAGTTACACCTTCTTCCGGATCGTTTATATAAATCACAAACAGCAGAGGTCCCAATACAGAGCCCTCCGGAACACCACTAGTTACAGGCATCCAGCCGGAAAAAGACCCTTCCACTACCACCCTCTGTCTTCTGTGACCAAGCCAGTTCTCCACCCATCTAGCCACCTCCCCCTTTATCCCATGCGATCCAACCTTTTGCACCAACCTACCATGAGGGACTTTATCAAATGCCTTACTAAAGTCCATATAGACGACATCCACGGCCCTTCCCTCGTCAACCATTCTAGACACTTCTTCAAAAAACTCCACCAGGTTAGTGAGGCATGACCTCCCTCTCACAAAACCATGCTGACTATCGTTAATGAGTTTATTCCTTTCTAAATGCGCATACATCCTATCTCTAAGAATCCTCTCCAACAACTTCCCTACCACGGACGTCAAGCTCACCGACCTATAATTTCCCGGGTTATCCTTCCTACCCTTCTTAAATAACGGGACCACATTAGCTATCCTCCAATCCTCTGGGACCTCACCTGTGTCCAGTGACGAGACAAAGATTTGCGTCAGAGGCCCAGCGATTTCATCTCTCGTCTCCCTGAGCAGCCTTGGATAGATTCCATCAGGCCCTGGGGATTTGTCAGTCTTTATATTCCCTAAAAAACCTAACACTTCTTGCCTTGTAATGGAGATTTTCTCCAACGGTTCAACACTCCCCTCCGAGACACTCCCAGTCAACACATCCTGTCTCCTTTCTGAATACCTACGCAAAGTATTCATTTAGGATCTCCCCTACTTCTTTGGGCTCTCAGCATAATTCCCCACTTTTGTCCCTGAGAGAACAAAGAGAACAAGAGAACAAAGAACAATACAGCACAGGAACAGGCTCTTCGGCCCTCCAAGCCCGCGCCGCTCCCCGGTCCAGGATTGAATCCTGAACCCAGGTCCGAGTTTTTCCCCAGAGTGGACAGTCGGTCTGCAAACCGTAGATCTATGGAGGTCAGTTTAGTTTTGGCACAGAGGCAAAGAGGTTAAAGAGTTTTCCATCTCGATGGAATTTAATACTGACATCAGAGGGCAGTTGATCTTTGAAAAGGTGAACAGCCACTGTCCAGGTAGATTGTAATTAATGTAGGGGCTATCACACAGCCTTCCTTGACCCCAGTACAGATTCTGAAGAAGTCCGTTTCAGACCTCCCACTCACACAGCTGAAGTGATATCAACTGTAGGATTGTGAAGAAGTTTCCTGGACATCAAAATTTTGAAGCACAATCCACAGAGTTTTGCAGTTTGCTGAATCAAATGCTTTAATTCGTTGATGAATGCAATGAAGAGTTCCTAGTATCAGTCTCAACATTTTTCTTGGATTGGTCTGACAAGAACAACCATGATGTGGGGGAGCAACCATGTCAGGGGTACCTCTGAAAGGTCTAAAGCCACACTGTTTCTGAAAGGATTTCCTTAGCCACAGGTTGCAGGCAATTTAGGAGAATGAAGGTCAGGATTTTCCAATTTTCCATGTCTGATACTTTCTACAGCATGTTTTGTCTCCCTTCTTTACAACTGTCACATTCCTGAATTCGTTTGGAGTGTGGTGGGAAGAGTTTGTTTTCCTCCCAAATCCATTGGATAGGTCCAATGATTCTTGACATGAGGAAAATCTGCCAGCTTTAAGACCTCAGCTGAAGGTCACAGGTTTTGTTGTTTTTTTATCATTTGATTGCTTGTTGTAGCTCTCCCACTGATGGTGCTTCTACCACAGGATGTTGGGGGATACCAAGAGGAGACACTCACAAGGGGATAGCCTGCAGAATAGCAGCTGCCACTGTCGATTCACAGTTGAGGCATCATTCAAAATATTTTTTTCAGTGTTGACAGATGGCACAGTCATCCTTAGGAAGAGAAACATCAACCTGAAAGTGAAGAGGTTTTTATTCAATTGGCCTTGATCTAGAGGTAGCCTCGGTGGCTACAAGAAGTTTTTCAAATCATGATGGTCAGCACATAGTTGGATCATCTTGGACTTTCCTCTTCCCACCACATGTCCTTTATTTTCCAGATTTTTCTTTGGGTGTTAGCCTTGAGCTGTTGGAAGTGCTATCTTCTTGAATTGCTCTGCCAGGCAATGGAAAATGCTTGTTTTGTTCCAGGTGGTCACATTTCTGAGCATCACTCTCACCAAGCCAGTCCTGGTAACAACAGTGTTCGAAGCCAATGGGGAAACAAGGACACAGAACTAATAACTTAGGGCTCAGATGAGAAGAAATTCCTTCTCAAAGAGTTGTGGATCTTTGGACTTCTGTACCCCAGAGGATAATGAATGCTCTATTGTAGGATATATTTAAGGCCAAGATAGAGAGATCTTTGCTCTCTCAGGGAATTAAGTGATATGAAGAGAGTCGAAAAGTTGAGTTGAGGCTGAAGATTAGCCATGATTATGTTAAATGGCGGTGCAGGCTTGAGTGACCATATGGTATACTATTGCTCATATTTCATATACTCTTAAATGCAAGGAATCCTAAATTTATAGTAGATAACATGAAGAGTTTGTGTTGATGAGACAATTTCTGACTGAGCTCACAGGTGTTAAGATTTTCTTTGGTCTACTTAATCTTTCAATCCTTCAATCTCAGTTAAATTTCAGATGTAATCAGTGCTTTCACATGACCAGAGCAGCGTAAAATCCAACCAGAAATCAGTATATAATTAAATCAAAACTTAGCATGAGCAGATTGTTTAACAAAATCAATAATAAATTATCTTTACTTCCTTCTTTTACTTCAGGCAATGCATCTGATAGAAATCATCCTGCAAAATGTAGCACTTAAGCACAACGAAACCTCTGCGGCCATACAGTTTATCTCTCCAGGATCACTGATCTAGGTGCATGCAGAGGGAAAATTTAGCTCTCTGAGAAAAGCTCGACCATGTCATGTGACATTAGACTAATGACCACATGAAAGACAATTGGTGGAAATGCTAGCATCTTAGTCAGAATCTGAAAGAGAAAATAGGCTCATGTTCTGGGTGACGCCCTTCACCAGTGCAATGATGAGGTAGTTCCAAAACATTTAACTATTCTTTCTCAGATGCTAACTTAACAGTGTATTTGTCCTTTTCTGCTTTCATTTTAAATGATCAGCATTCTCTATTTATAAAATGACTGATGCCCATTCCTGACCGCAATATCCAATGATCTAGATACATGAAAAATTAAATGCAAGCGATTTAAGACACAGAGCAGGAGAAATTTTATTAACAAGTTGCGAGGCTGTGGAATGCATTAATTAATTGAAGTAGGATGACAAGAATTTCTAAATTTGCGCTTGAAATCAATTTGCTGTGAATAGTCAATACTGAGGACTGCAGCTAATTCACAAAATTGTTATAGTGCAAGAGGTGACCATTTGGCCCATTGTGACTGCACTGGGTGAGTAAAATGTGTCAGGGTATGGAATCATATGGGGTACTTATCTTTATAAACAGAGGCATATGATATAAAAACAGAGATCATGCTCAAACTTTATAAATCACAGGTAGTTTACTGTTGCCAATCCTGGGCATCAAAGTGGGGATGAGGAGCTAAACACAACCATTCTTTCAAAGAGCCACCATAGACATGGCAGGGCGAATGATGTGATGTACTGAATGTTTCTATGATTCCATGCTATAGAAATATAAGTTGTTATCATTGAATTATTAGATAATATGAATTAAACAACATTGAATTAATTCCTCGCATATTTTAATTTTTTCCTTTATTAAATATAAAAGGATATAAAATCTCTCTTGACATTGCTTACAGAGGTGTAGTGATAAATGTGCTTTTTTGAGTGAAAGAATGGTAGGTGAAGGAAGGAGGAAGAAGCAAGGTGGGGGATAAGGAAGTTAAATGAGGAGGAGTGAGGAGAAATTACAACACAGTTGGAGCAGTGGACAGAAGAGAGAATGGAGCAAGAAGGGACTACAAGGCTAAGAGGAGAAAGCAAAATGGAGGGGGATTGCGAAAGTATTAATGCGCATATTTACTTCACATCAACATAAGAAAAAAAATACAAGAAATAATCAAATAAGAAAGTGTTCTTCCTTTACTGAATAGAAAGGAAAATGATAAAAACCAATATAAAATTTATGAAAGCTTAAGGAAACTCCTCACGGTCATTAATAGTTTCTTTCAGTCTGCATTTTTAGATTGGTTGGTGGGTGGAGCCTGACACATATCTGGTTTTGGCTCCCAGACTCTGGTGCTCCCCGTCAGATGTTACTGGGCTGTAGATCTCGCCATTCCATGGCCTTGGCTACCGGCCCACAGATTTAGTCACTTCCTGATCTCGGTTACTGGTCGCCTACTCCCTGACCTGTTACTGAGCTCATGAGGACAATAGTGCAGGTCCAGATTGACATAGCACGGGAAGAGGGGTGGATGGGTACACATAAGGTGGGGGGGGGGGGTACTGGCCTGGGAGGTGTGGAGTTGGGGCTAGGGCGGAATGGGAGGAGCGGAATTAGGTATGGGTGGCACAGGAATAAGAGGTGAGATGGAAAGATATGAAAGTGATAAAAGGAATGGCTAAGGAAGGATGGAATGATGTGAAATAGGGAGTTAAATAAGTACTGTTGCAATAAAGATACTAAGTTCACCACAAACGTTTTGCAGGTTTCTGCTAGTTAAAAATAAGCTACTCATCATTCTAGCTATACACAGAGGTTGAGGCTGTTGTCAGGAGAAATCTGAAAATTTCTACTCGCTGGAATCCAAGGTTGCTGTGAGACCAATAACACTAAACAGGAGTCAGTCCCAGGGTGAGAGTAGCAGAGAGCAATTCACATTATACTCATTCGCATTATACTTATCTCAATGCAATAATCCATCCCTGATTTCGCAACATCAAAATTAGGAGTAGAATTGGCTTTTTAAAAATTGTGACCATTCCAAATTTAAAATCTTTTGAAGATGGTTATACTGTCAAATGCCTAGCAGAAATCTTAATTTGTGGTGCTATGTTTTTATTTTATTAAAATTAAATTTAACAAATTACAAATATACTATTTTCATTGCCAAACGTAGTAAATTATCTCAAAGCATTTTTTTTTATCAGAACCAGATGTGGAGCAACTTTTCCACCAACAGATTACTATGCAAAATGGATCAAATGTCACTATTGTGCCTTTTTTTTGTTCAATATGGAAGGAACACAACCAGAAAAGAAACAAATTTGGTCATGTTCTAATAACACGTTCTAATAACATGACCAAATGTGTTTCTTTTCTGGTTGTGTTCCTTCCATATTAAACAAAAAAAAGGCACAATAGTGACATTTGATCCAGGGGTATGAATAAAGATTACACAACAATGACAATTTCCTTCCAACACCTACCAATCCAACCACAATACACACACACAATATCAAACACAACATAAATTTCTCTCTTGCTCTTATACAAACTTTAATTTTAAAAAAACACATTCGGCGGGGCTGGCATTTTACATCTATCTTCAATGTCTGTATAAAATGCTCTGCTTTTTCCATTATGAGCAAAAGGCAGAGCAAATTTTAAAAGATGTTGAACATATTGGAAAAATTTAAATCTTCTCCAATCTCAAGAGGCAAATCTCCAACTTTTATGAAGTTGCTCGCTTCAGTTAAGGAATGAAAATTACACAATTGAATTGCATAGTCTGAGATTTTTCATTGCAAAGGGCCATAAAAGTGAAGAGGCCTATGGTTGGCTCCGAAACAGTGGTCAAATCTCTATGATCTACTCCCCTCTCGCTACAGATCAACATTCTCGAGCCTCCACATGCTCTGTCATTGATCTAAGCAGGCTTCGTGTTGAATTAATGCACAAAACAGACATTCTTCTGCAATCTATGGGACATTTAAAACTGAACCAGAATGTTAAGGAATTAATGCAGCCTTGCAAATATTTTAGACAGCTAAACTAGCACTCACATTCCAAACCCACAGCTACTGGACACTCCTTCCTAGCAGTCAAATCACATTTCTTCTTGAAAATTAGCCTTTTTTCCTTAATATTTTATGCAATTGCAGTGAAATATTCAACAAAACAAAACATAATGTAACAGTGGTTTTATTGAAAAAAATGAAAAAAGAAAATCATGAGGGAGAAAGGAATACAAGGATATGCTGATCGCATTAAACGGAAAAGCATAAATACCAGTACAGACCAGTTAGATTAAATGGTCTGTTTTTATGCTATAATTTCTTTGTAGTATTAGATATAATTCCATTTCCTACAGTTATTATTCCTATACTCTATAAAACATACCTCAGTTGTGGGTAAACAGAGCAGTAATTTGATTTGAATATTACCAATCAAATATCCAGAAACAGCTGTCTGAATGGGTATTTTGAATTTATGGAAGACTCTCTATGACCCAGTTTAACCATAGTTGCACAAAAGTTAGCAAGTTGATTACGAATCCAATCCAATCATTTTGCAGGTACCCTTACTTTGCATTTATATTGATGTAGTCATTACATAATCCAGAATTTGGGTTCTCCAACCCTAATTAACCCACACACAAACATGAATTCAATACAAGCCTATAGAGTACAGGAGTTAGGTTCAAAGCCATACCCTTATAGCCAGCACCCATGTCAAACTCGCCACATTTAAAATATATCGCACCTCGACTACTACTTAGAGGTTCGTCCTCCTTACGTGAGGAAGAATATACTTGCGTTGTTGGCAGTTCAGAAAAATCTCATTAGACTGATTTCAGGGTAAAGAAGTTGCCTTCTAAGGAAAGGGTGAGCAGGTTGGGCCTATATTCATTGGAGTTTAGAAAAGAAGTGATCTTATTGAAACACACAAGACTCTGAGGGGATTTAACAAGGTAGATGCTGAAAGAATGATCCCTCTTGTGGCGGAATCTAAAATCAGAGGGTGCAGTTTCAGAATAAGGGGTCTTCCAATTAAGATGGTGATGAGGGGAATTTCTTCTTTTAGAGGGCCATAAATCTATGCATTTCACTATTCTTGAGAGTAATGAAGGCTGGGTCATTGAATATGTTCAAGGCTGAGTTATACAGATTTTTGATGTACAAGGGAATCAAGAGTTTTGGGAAGTAGATAGGAGTTGAGATGACAAGTAGATAGCCATGATTTTACCGAATGTCAAAGCAGGTATGAAAGACCAAATGGCCTACTCCTGCTCCTATCTCCTATGTTCTTAAATTAGAATCTGTCTCTTGTTGGTACCAGTGGAACTATCCCTAGGACTGTCAGGAAACAGAAAAAAATGTTTTCATTTTACAGACTCTGTTAGCAGCCTGAGGGAGGAAGAGAAAAATATGGGAGGGAGGGGTGAAGAGGAGAATAATGCAGGAAGGCATTATTAATAGGGGCATAGAATACAAGAGCATGGAGATTATGCTGAACTTGTATAACAAACTAGTTCAGCATTAGCTCAAGTGTTGTGTCCAGTTCTGGGCACCACACTTTAGGAACGATGTGAAGGCATTGGGGAGAGTGCTGAAAAGTTTCACAAGAATGATTCTATAGATAAGGAACATCAGTTATGAAGATAGATTGGATGAGTTGGGACCATTTTCCTTGGAGAAAAGGTGGCCATAAGAAGATTTAATATAAGTATCCAACATCAGGAGCGGTCTGGACAGTGTAGGTAAGGAGAAACTGTACCCATGGACGAAAGGATTAAGAATGAGAGGGCACAGATTTAAGGTAATTTGCAAAAGAAGCAAAGAAGTGATATGAGGAAAAACATTTTCATGCAGTGAGTAGTTGAGGTCTTTTTCAGATAAAGCTCGGCACAACATCGTGGGCCGAAGGGCCTGTTCTGTGCTGTACTGTTCTATGTTCTATGTTCTTTAATATCCTCCCTGAGAGTGTAGTTCAATCGAGACAAAGGGGGATTAGGCTCTGACCTGAATAGGAAGAATATACAGGGTTATCATGAGGAGGTGGAGAAAATGGCACAAAGTGAATTGCTCATTCGGAAAGCTAATGCAAATACAATGGGCCAAATGGCCTCCTTCTGTGCTGTAACAATTCTGTGATTAGCAATTCTGCCATCTTAAATTGAAAACATAGTTCATTTTAATTAAAGAATGTAAATTTATATAGCACCTTTCATTAATATAGCTCTTCTCCTGAAGACTTTTACCTCAAATTATGTATGATTGAAATGTAATCGCCAGGCAAACCCAGCAGTGAATGTGTGTGCAACAAGGTATCAAAACATGAATGTGATAAGTGAGAAGTTAATTTTCTTTTAGTGATATTGAAGGACAGATGTTGGCCAGGGTACTTAGAAAAGTCTCCTACTCCTCCTCAAAAGTGATACTTTATAGCTACTTGAGCAGAGATCTTGGTTTAACATCTCACCGGTAAGGTAACATATCTAGCAAAACATGTTTGACAAAGCAGCACTCTATCTCTACTGTATTGAAGGGCAAAATATTAATGCCTTTATTTGAGGTTGGGATCAAAAGCAGGTCCTGACCCCACGAGCTGCCCACTTGCGCAATCTTACCATAAGCCGCTTCCAGAAGCACAGTCCCCAACGACATAGGAAACAGATTCTCAGTAGGTCCCATGACAGAGCCCACAACAATGTCCTACTGGTAGCCTCAGCGGGAGAGTGAAAGTGTTCTCGGAAGATGTGTGAAATTATTAAAATTATTTGTGGCTGCAGCTGCGAGACCATCATTGCAGAGAGGACAGAGGGAGGATCCTGCCCTCAGAGACACACCACACTTTCACCCACAGCATGGTGCTCATCCGTCACTGGTAAAATCCCAGCACTTCCCAATTTGGCCCCAATTAGCCACCCACTCCTGCTGGCAGGTAGCCACTTCCTTTGCCTCTCCACCTCTGGCAAGATCGCCTAGACATGAAGTGGAGATGCCGGCGTTGGACTGGGGTAAACACAGTAAGAGTTTTAACAACACCAGGTTAAAGTCCAACAAGTTTATTTGGTAGCAAGTGCCATTAGCTTTCGGAGCGCTGCTCCTTCGTCAGATGGAGTGGATATATCCACTCCATCTGACGAAGGAGCAGCGCTCCGAAAGCTAATGGCATTTGCTATCAAATAAACCTGTTGGACTTTAACCTGGTGTTGTTACAAGATCGCCTAGAAGCAGTAATGTGTCAACCTGCCACCCAACAACCACCTTTTGGATTTCACTCCAGGTCCTGCCTCAGCAGGTCTCATAAGATTATGATCCAAGTCATAGAGTTGCACAGTGCAGAAAAGACCCTTCAGCCCATCGAGTCTGCACTGACAGTAACTACCACTGAAAGGACGCTAATCCCATTTTCCTGCACTTGTCCCATATCTTTGAATGTTATGATGTTTCAAATGCACATCCAAATATCCTTAAGGATATTTCCGGCTTCCAATAACTTGCCAAGCAGTGTATTCCAGGTTCCCACCACGCTCTGAGTGAAAATATTTTTCTCAAATCCCCTCCGATTCTCCTGTCCCTTACCCTAAAACTATGCCCCCCTCAGGATTGACTCCTCAACCAAGGGGAACGGCTGCTCCCTACTCACCCTGTCCATACCCCTCACAATCTTATACACCTCAATCATGTCCCCCATCAGTGGTCTCTGCTCTAAAGAAAACAATCCAAGTCTATCTGGTCTTTCCTTATAGCTCAAATGCTCCATCCCAGGCATTCACCAGTTCAGATCCTGGTGAACCTCCTCTGTATCCCCTCTCATGCTATCACATCCTTCCTATAGTGAGGTGACCAGAACTGCATACAGTATTCCAGCTGAGGCCTAACCAATGCTCTGTATAACTCCATCATTACCTCCTTGCTCTTATACTCTATACCATGACTGATGAAAGCAAGTGAGCCATATGCCTTCTTAACTATCCGACTCATGCGCTCTGCTGACTTCACTGCAGGGTGGCACGGTGACACAGTAGTTAGCACTGCTGCCTCACAGCGTCAGGGACCCAGGTTGAACTCTGGCCTCAGGTCACTGTCTATGTTGAGTTTGCATGTTCTCCTCATGTCTGCGTGGGTTTCCTCAGGGTGCTCCGGTTTCCTCCCACACTCCAAAGATGTACGGGTTAGGTTGATTGGTCATGCTAAATTGCAGGGTAGGTATGTGGAGTTACAGGGATAAGACCTGGGTGGGATTGTTGTCGGTGCAGGCTCAATGGGCCGAATGGCCTCCTTCTGCACTATTGGGATTCTATGATTCGAAGATTCAGGGATCTGTGAATAAGTACCCCCAAATCAATCTCTTCCTCTGAGCTTCCCGTTGTCCTGCCATTCATTAAATACTCCCTTGTCTTGTTTCTTCTTCCAAACTGTATCACCTCGCATTATCAGGGTTAAATACCAATCTCCCATTACTCTGTCCATCTGACCAACCCATCTATATCTTCCCGTAACCTATGACCATCTTTTTCACTATTAACCACCCTACCAACATTGGTGCCATTTGCAAACTTGCTCAACATTCCCCTCATATTTTCATCTATATAACAAACAGTATTTATCCTTGTGGTACACCACTGGACACCAGCCTCCAGTTACTCAACAGCCTGCTACCACTACCCTTTGTGTCCTATTACTAAGCCAGTTTCCGATCCATCTCGCCAAGTTTCCCTGAATTACATGTGCCTTAACCTTCTCAACCAGTCTCCCATGTGGGACCTTGTCAAAAGCTTTGCTAAAATCCATATAAATGATATAAACTGAACTTCCTTTATCCACACACAATCACATTTTCGAAAAATTGTCTCAAATTTGTTAGGTATGACCTCCCTCTGACAAATCCATGCTGATTGCCCTAATTAACCTATGCTTTTCCAAGTGGATATTAATTCTCTCCTTCAGAATTTTCTCCAATAGTTTCACTGACATGAGACTCACCGGTCTGTAATTTCCCACTTCATCTCTACCACCCTTCTTGAAAGGTGGAATCACATTAGCTATCCTCCAGTCCTCTGGCTTTTCCCCTCATGGTCAGAGAGGAATTAAAAATGTGTGCAATTTCCAGCCTCGCCTCACACTGCAGTCTGGGATGCAATTCTTCCGGGCCGGAGGATTTGTCCATTTTTAAGTTCGTCAGAACCTCCAGTACCTCCCCATTTCCCATGTCATACTGTGCAAGTTTCTGAATTCTGTACCTACGTTCTCCTTTTTCTGAGTGAAGACTGAAGAGAAGTATTTATTTAACAGCCTTCCAATATCCTGCGGCTTCATACACAGATTTCCCCCCTTGGCCTCTAATGAGCTCTACTCTTTCCTTGGTTAACCTCTTCCCCTTAATATATTCATAAAATATCTTAGGATTCTCCCTAATCCTGCTCGCAAGTCCTTTTTCATGACCTCTTTTTGCTCTTCTGTTTGCCTTCTTAAGTTCCCTCTTGCACTTCCTATGTTCCTCTAGGGCCGCAGCTGAATTGCTCCCTTTGGACGTGCTAAAAGCCTTTCTCTTCTCCCTCATCCAGCCCTGAATTGTCCTAGACAGCCAGGGTTTCTTGAACTTATTGCTCCTACATTTGCCCCGAAAGGGCACATGTTGGACCTGTACTCTCCCCAACTCCTTTTTGAATGCCCCCCACTACTCCGCTGTAGACTTACCCACCAGGAGCTATTCCCAGTCAACTATGGCCAGATCCTACCTTATTTTAATAAAATCTGCCGTCCCCAATCCAAAGTATCACCCTAGTTTATCTGCTCAAATACTGGAATGGCTCTTGAACCCACCTTGGTTCTGACTGCCACCACTGAATCAAGTAGGCAATTACATATTCACCCAACTATATTTTCCAGTAATATTGTGCTGCCTTTACATTGATAGTGGTTAGGTAATGTTTAATTTGACAACAAATAAATTGCATAATTCATAAAATAATCCAGGACAGAGGACATCCATTTGGCCCATCATGCCTGCACAGACTTTTGAATGGAGCTACTCAATTAGACCCACACATTAAGGGTGGAATTTTCCATTTTTGAAACCAAGTGCTGCGGTGAGTAAGTTCTGCAGCTTGTTTCCTGCTGGACAGCATGGTGGGAAATTGCGGCCAACTTTGCACTCGGAAGCTAATTAGCTTTGCATAGTTGAATATCTCTCCAAATCACAGGATGGGTTAGGAACTGATTCATCCATCCCGCCATCACCGAATAGGATGGAAGGACTGGGTGCCATATTTTAACACTATCTGATCACATATTCACTCTCTCTAGCCCAGCTTTATGAAGGAGACATCTCCAGGTAGCTGCATTCAAAAAGAAAGCTGCACCGAGGTTCAATAATGACTCCTTTGAGGCTATTATCAATGGAGTCTACCATCAAAAGGATGTCCTCTATCCCAGGGAGGGCCACCAGTCTCACCTCGCTAGCCTGGGAGGCAATTGCAAGGATGGCCAGCTCATCAGGTATTTGCCCAAGAAACATCATATAGTGCAGGAAAAGGATGAACAATCTCATCTGCTCTGTGAGAGTAACTCAATATTCAGCTCCCTCCAATCTCAATCTCATAATGGCATCATGCACTCAAAGGGATCTCACACAATATTAACAGAGGACATGTCACCACTAGTTGTCTCACATGCACTTTGGCATCACCGGCATCTCATCTATCACAGTGCACCAACTCCACCCTCAGCCCTTTCTGGCCTGGGTTCAGCAGAAACAGGCACACATGCATGCTTCTCAACCTCTCCTCCATCTCATCATATTTCATCCATTTGTCTTCAAGGAGGCCAAGATTGTCCGCAACAAGAGTGACAGATCCCTGACTCGGGGAAGAAGGACAGAGATCACTCCTAGCAGAAAGATGAGATCAGCCTCTCTCAGTAAGCTAGTATAGATGATCCCTTCATGAGTTGATCACATCCAATGAGTTACATGCAATGCTTGCTTATAAAGTAAATTTAGCTTCTCTCTTTTACAGGCACCAGCAGGTTCAGACAGACCTCCAGAATCAACCTAAGCCTTAGCCTCAAGGCCACCTCAGAGAAGAGAGCAGAGGAGCCATTGGAAAAAGATCACGGCATACACCTGCACCCTCCACTAGCTCAGACACACATACCCCAAGGGGTCATAGTTATATAGTAGACTCAGGATCATAGGGAACATCTCGCATTCTCGGGATTTGTACTCCATTCCTGTAGCCATTGGTGGGATCCATCACTGACTAGGCGAGGTGGGGCACCTTTACTTCCTTCCAGGTGTCCCTTTTCCTCAGGGAGTCAGGCAGGGGCCCTCGCCCACCCAAAGGAAGGAGGACCAGCAGCTGGAGATCCTGGGTCCATCCACCAGCCACAGCTCTACGGGCCAAGGAGGATTCACCTGCCCACAGCAGAACACCCAATGCAGGTTGGGGCCCTCCCTCTATGGAGAGCACTGCAGAGGCTGCATGACTGGTCCAAACATCGGAAGCGCATCTTCAGAATGCCAATGTTCGACTGGAGCAGGACTGAGGGAGAGATTCTTAGCAGGAGTGCTGAGGGTAAGCAAAGTACTGATTTATTTATTGCTTGATGATGGTGCCTTTGGCGTCATTTGTATCTCTCCTCCAAGTGACGCAGAGGACATTGTATGGGTATCATGAGCCATTGTTTGAATGGGTACCCTTATCCCCAAGTAGCCATCCCAGGATTCCCTGATGTCCTTCAAATATGAGAGGCACCTGGGAGTGACTCTGGATTTATGAGTCATGGCAACTCCTAGGGTACCTGGCACAAAAGTACATGATGCACTTCTGATGATTGCACACCAGTTGAATGTTGATGGAGTGGAACCCTTTCTGTTCAAGAACATCAGGGGCTAGTGCTATGGAGCTCTCAATGCTATATGTGTGCAATCAATTGCACCTTCTACACCAGGAAACCTGAGATAGCTGCAGACCCCATCAATTTATCAACCTGGCTAGATTCAGCGTGCAAAGTTCACATAATGATGAGCCTTAAAGTAGAGGTCACCTCCTTTAGTACTTTATGTGCTAATGACTAAGATGCCATATAGATCCCCTGTGGATTCATAAGAAATAGGAGAAAAGTAGACCATTCGGCCCATCAAGTCTACTCTGCCATTCATTGAGATCATAACTGATCGGATATGATCTTCCTCAACTCCATTTTCCCGCCTTAGCCCCATAACCCTTGATTCCCTTACTGATTAAAAATCTATCTCAGCCTTTAACATACTTAACAAGACAGCTTCTACAGCTCTCAGCGGTAGATAATTCCACAGACTTACTACCCTCGGAGAAGAAATCTCTGTCTGAAATAGGTGACCCCTAAGTCTGAGAATATCTCTTCTGGTTCGAGACTCTCCCACAAGGGGAAACAACCTCTCAGCATCTAACCCATCGAGCCCCCAGAGAATCCTATATGTTTCAATTAGGTTGCCTCTCAATATTCTAAACTCAGAGGAGTACAGGCTCAACCTACTCAACCTCTCCTCATAAGAAAATTGCTCCATACCAGAGATCAACTGAGTAAACCTTCTCTTGCCTGCCTATGGAGCACTCCACAGATAAGGGGACCAGAACTGCTCACAATATTCCATGGTCTAACCAGTGCCTTGTATAGTTTTAGCAAGACTTCCCTATTTTTATACTCTATTCCCTTTGAAATAAAGACTAACATTCCATTTACCTTCCCTATGTCCTGCTGAACTTGCATGCTAATTTTTTGTGATTAATGCACGAGGACCCCGTATCACTCTGTGCTGCAGTTTTCTGCAGTCTTTCTCATAGAATCATAGAAACCCTACAGTGCAGAAAGAGGCCATTTGGCCCATCGAGTCTGCACCGCCCACAATCCCACCCAGGCCCTACCCGCATATCCCTACATATTTACCCGCTAATCCCTCTAACCTATGCATCTCAGGACACTAAGGGGCAATTCTAGCATGGCCAATCAACCTAACCCGCACATCTTTGGACTGTGGGAGGAAACCGGAGCAACCGGAGGAAACCCACACAGACACGAGGAGAATGTCTGTGGAGTTTGCGCAGTGACCCAAGCTGGGAATCAAACCCAGGTCCCTGGAGCTGTGAAGCAGCATTGCTAACCACTGTGCTACCGTGCCCCCCCTATTTAAAAAATAATTCTCTATTTAAATAATATTCAGCTCCTTTATTTTTCCTATCAAAATGCATAACTTCATATTTTCCTGCAGTATATTCCCTGGAATGATCCACAGGCAAAATAAATTGAGCGCAGCAGTGACTTTAAGGGTCACTGGCAGGTTTGTCGTCCCAGTCCAGGGGGCATTAGATCCTCCCACAGAATGTGGCAAATGTGATCCACCACCTCTCTTGACACAGATGTGCGCAGAATTGTCTGTCAGTCATCTCCAGATAGGAAAGTCTTCCTTGGTAGACCCTTGATTAGACCCATGGGATGGGTTTAACCTCCTCATCCTCTGGGTGTTGTGGGGCTTCGCTGGACCATGGACTTCAGGCCGAGCCTTCTCTCTAAGCTGCGCTAGATGGCGCCGGCTCCTTCTCCTCTTCCTCAATTGGATCACTGTCGTCAAGTAGGTTGCATTGAGCACAGGCTCCAAAATTCAATACTCCTTCTCCCTAGAGACTAATAGATGCAACCGATTAATAAGCACTAGGAAAATATGGTAGACTTTCCACTCACATACAGAAAGCCAATGTCATGCCCTAGAACTGCATCTGTGTTATTAGATTTTCGCTGATACAGCCTTGCAACTGAGGCAACTCACACCCAGATGCCAACCCTGATACTTGACATTTCAATCCCAGAGAGCTTGGCACACATTCATGAAATCTTATCAGACACTTCTGCACTCCGTAATCTTGTATGCTGATTAAACTCAACTTGTACTTCAGCAATGAATCAATGCCCTTTGACCATCATCCATGCCAATTGGAGAAAGCACATCAGAGATTTTCATTGATGATCTAGCAGATATGCAGCAGTTCTGATTCCTTAATGGTTGTCTGCATCTTGCACTCTCATATACTTCTCTGTTAAAGCTCAAATGGAGCAACTGCAGTGTGAAGCAAAGAACTCCTGCAGTATCTTGTTAAAGCGCAACAAAAGGCAATAGTTTCAATTGCACCTTCTCAAAAAGGTCTTCTTTTCTTTCAGCTCTGACTCCATTCCAATGTTCAAGCTTTAAGCAGTTGGTGTGTCCACTGGAGTGCAGCCGTGAGCTCCTCGCTCACCAAAAGGGCCACTTTTCCAGTTTTGATTCCAAATTACGTAGCAACTTTAGGTTTGCAAGATGATGTTGATGCATTATATTTCAAGATCAGCTTCAACCCTCTCTCCCTGTTAGTGTATGGGCCCCTTCAACCTTCCTGGAATCCCACAGTTTGCAGGTAGAGCTCACTCCACCCCCAGTAATCCTGGATCGCATTGCAATTGTGGTCAATATTCCAACCCTCCCACCTGAACCCAGCACTGTAGGTGCCCCATGCCCAATGTGAACTGTACCCTGCCCCATCTCAAGGCTGTGTTGATGGTCATGTACAGAGGAATAACCACCCCTCCTAACCCAGGGAGTTTTGGATGCCTCCCTCTGAATTAGCTATTTTCCCTTTACAGGCTGTAGCTGCCTCCCCAAAAAGCGCGAAGCTGATTTAAATAACGGATCCCGCACGGTATCATCCAGCCTCCCTTAAAATGACCCCCTCACCAGTCGGAACTCATGCTGGCGAGAATCATAGCTGGTCTCCACCAGCAGAGACAAGACATGCTATCCTTGCCCAGGGTGGGGGGGGAAATCGGAGGCTATTGAAGCCCCTGGATGATCCACCAGTTACCATTACGGTGCACATGGACAGATGCCACACATCCAAGGACGGTCACTCGTATACACAAGTAAAGATACACACACAGACACACACATACACATGGACAGACATAGATGGGACCCTCCTCTGCCGATCACCCCCCTCCTGCAGAGCTTTCTCACCCCAGCAGAGCTCCCCTCCCGTTCCCCAGGATCTGTGTGGCCATGTAGGGGGTGGTTTACACTGCCGATGATGATGAGGGGAGGGGCAATATCTGTGGGTGGAAGGAGGTCTCACAGTTCACTAGGAGATCAGGTTGCTGCGCAATGGTGCCTCCAAGCACTCTTCACTGGCAAGCTTAGGCTCCGCCCCCTCTACAGCCCTCCCCCACCTACCCACCCCCCTCCCCCAACTTCAAAATTGGTGAGAATCACACTTCTATCCAAAAGAGTGACTGAGTGTCATAAGATTGCACTTTCAAGCTCGCCCAAAAGTAACAGGCCTAAAATTCTCTCATTTTCCCGTTCGTTCGGGAGTTAGAATTCTTTTCGTAAGATTGCACCCAATCGTTCTTCAAAGGAAGCTGAATTAATTATGTGTTTTTTTTTAATTGCAAGAACTTCACAGAGTTAGGAGAAAAATGCCTGGGGATATTGGTTACTATTTTTACTGTGCTTGCTGGGTTTCCCGATATATTTTCATTCTATCATAAAATTGCAGTTTGATCTTTAAGAATTCCACTTATTTTTAAAGTAAATGGAAAAAACAGATCCATCATTTTGTGCAGTAGAGTCGGAGAGAGGCCCCAAGCAAAGAAAGTCAGTTTCAAGCGTGATCTAACTAATAAGCCAATGGTTAACTACTTCTTCAGCAAGATGCTTTAATTTAAAAAAATAATTCATATCAGATGGTGTTGGTATGCATGCATCGCAATACAACTGCCAAAAAACCTAACCCACTCTCAAGATTACAAACTACAGAGCATAAATATAAATACTCAGCCATCACAGTTTTAGCGGCTTGTTAGTTTGCAAAGTTTTATTGAAGTAAAGTCCAACTTCACCCACAACAAACTTTAATCTATTACTCAAGTCCAAACATTTCATTTGGAAAAATTGTAAACAGCTTTTTTTAAAAACTGAAATAAGACCAACTGCCTGCTTCCCTGGTGATTTAGTCGGTAATTGTAACACTGATGTGTTTCATACAGAGCAGCAAGTGCTGGAACACTTCCTGGTTTATGCTGAGCTTCTTGCTCAAGTGAATCAAATTTCCAAAAACTGTCCAAAATGCTTGTTGTAAAATCAATAATCAGATTGGGTCCCCACTGCATATTACTGCCTGGTGATTCCTGCTAGATGTTGTCAGCCAATCTGTACACAGCAAGGTGCGGTAACCAGCGAGGTCACATTGGACAGAACTTTGGAAGAACTCCCTTGCTCTTCTTCAAATAATGGAATCTTCTACACCCACATAAAGGATAACGGGCTTCAGTTAATCATATCAGTTTATCTCATTCACAAAACAGCATCCCAGATAATGCAGCACTCATTTAGCACTGTACTGCAGCATCAGTCTGGATTATCTGTTCAAACATAAACATTATTGGCAAAATTCTTACTTTTGTTTGTAATTCTGGGTTCTGCTGCTTTATAATGTAATTTTAAACATAGCAACCCTATTAGTGTAACAAGTTAATCTGATTACAACTTCAGTACAAAATGTTCTTTGAAAATTACCTCGCTGCATTTGCTATATTATAGTCACCTAAGCTTATTGTGGCTTCTGTATCATCATCACCATGCTAACATAGTCTTATCTCATATTCCCTGGTGCAGACATTCCAAAACAGGTCATTCTTCTTTGCTGTACTAATGATATCATAAGATTTGCTTAAGCAAATTTGCCTGAACATTTACACTTCCAAACATCACAAGGTATTGATATCATTTTACGTTTATGCTAAAATGTCAAAATTATGATTTTTTCAATTCCCAGATATTATTAGATTGATTACTGCAGTTTTCAGTGTCCGTTAGTGTATTCCTTCAGCTGTAAATCAGCATGTCACTAGAAAGCATTGTGTCCAATATATTAGCCACATGTGACTAAATTGGTAATCCAAATGAGGTTAATTGGATTTTGTGTTAGCATTGCCCCTTTAAGAGGGTGTTCCCTCAGGGCCACATGGTCAGGCCGGACCCTATGGAGTGTCGAGGTGGGAAGCAGAGTCAATCAAGTGCGGGGGTGGGGGAGAATCTTGGGCCAGGGAGATTACATAGTTGGAGCCAGGAAGGAATAGTGTAGAGTTCCATCATTATTCTGTCTCACCGTGTTATAAATGTAGTTATTTGTTCAGTTGGCAATAAAGCCTTTTGTTCTTTAGCCTCGTATGAGTCACCCTCGATTTATTACAGATTTGGATTACACCATTGGCACTTTGGGATAGCCTGAGGTCGCCAAAGGCACTATAGAAATGCAAATTTGTCTCAAAATTCAATACTCATTCACATAGAGTATACATGTAAACTTTAACCAAAGACGTGCTGGTTCAGTGCATTGGCTATGC
The DNA here is from genome assembly GCF_964213995.1 of Mustelus asterias. Lineage (NCBI taxonomy): Eukaryota > Metazoa > Chordata > Chondrichthyes > Carcharhiniformes > Triakidae > Mustelus > Mustelus asterias. Next base: position 28,605,425 of record NC_135818.1, read on the forward strand.
TAAATCCTCCCTCAGTGTACCTGAACAGGCACCAGAGTGTGGTGACTAGAGGATATTCAAAGTAACGGTACGGTAGCACGGTAGCACAGTGGTTAGCACTGCTGCTTCACAGCTCGAGGGACCTGGGTTCGATTCCCGGCTTGGGTCACTGTCTGTGTGGAGGTTGCACATTCTCCTCGTGTCTGCGTGGGTTTCCTCCGGGTGCTCCGGTTTCCTCCCACAGTCCAAAGATGTGCGGGTTAGGTTGATTGGCTATGCTAAAATTGTCCGTTAGTGTCCTGGGATGTGTAGATTAGAGGGATTAGCGGGTAAAATATGTAGGGATATGGGGGTAGGGCCTGGGTGGGATTGTGGTCAGTGCAGACTCGATGGGCCGAATGGCCTCTTTCTGTACTGTAGGATTTCTATGAACTTCATTGCAGTGTTAATGTAAGCCTACTTCTGACACTAATAAATAAACTTTACAAAAAAAACTTGTATATTAAATAGCAAAACGCTGAGACAAAAAGCAAATCGTACAAGTGTTTTGGATGGTTATGTTTGACTTTCTTGATTACTGATGATGGGAGACGTTCGTTGAACAAAATACACATGAAGCACATATACCTGGACTGGGCATTAGACAGTTTGTACTAAAATTAGTTCACATGGATAAAATTATTCTGTTGCATCCATACTTGTAGGCAGCACTGCTGTAGAATGGAGTCTTTTCAGTTTGCGCCAGCTCTTAAACTTAATAGAGAAATTATGTTTTTCCTTTGTATCTTTTGCTGTACTACAGTCTCACAAGATGTTGCCTGTGGCCTAATCATCTGATATTCTAATCAATTATTGCTGTCCGCCAAGACAACCCCCAGTAAAATATACAGCAAACATAAAAACAAATCCACAACAAAATTCAAATCACCACACTCCTGTACAGAACAGACCAAACATAAGCTGTAACACAGCTTGAGGAGATGACACCAATGAGTACACTCAAGCTTTGCTCTCACATTTCATGACAATCACAACCCAATGTTTTCATAAACCATTACATCCAACGCATTAATCTGTGACCAATTCTGATAGTGCAGTTCGGGGGGGTTTAAACTAGTATGGCGGGGGGTGGGGATCAAAATATTAGGTCTACAAGTGTGGAGGCTGGGGACGAGCTTGGGGCTGGGACAAGGCTGGCAAAGAAGAAGAGCACTCTGGGGGAGGACGACCTCACTGGGCCTGGAGGTCTGGAGTGCTTATACTTCAATGCAAGGAGCGTAGCAGGCTTCATTCTATGATCATCTTGCTGGTGCCAGTACAGAGCGAGACTGCGGATAGTTGGGAACCTGTCTCGGGGGCAGGGAATTCAGATGGTGTTCGTAAAGCAGAAGTGGAAATGAATAGGGTTGGGAAGCATTTTCTGATCAGGGGCAGTGTGATCTCCTGGACTCGTTTCGATCGCCACAGGGGGTCGGAGAGGAATTTCCCAGATTTTTTTTTCCCCATATTGGCCCTGGGGTTTTCACTCTGGGTTTTCGCCTCTCCCTGGAGATCACATGGTCTGGAATGGGGGGGTGGGGGTGAGTTAATAGGTTGTGATGAACAAAGCATCGTAGCTGTGAGGGACAGCTCGGTGGATAGGATATTAGGATGTAGATAGGCTGGAAAATTGGGCGGGGATCCTGGATTCAGGATTCAATCCTGGACCGGGGAGCGGCGCGGGCTTGGAGGGCCGAAGGGCCTGTTCCTGTGCTGTATTGTTCTTTGTTTGTTCTTGAAGACATTTTGTAGTATGGAAAAGGGTGCTTGAAAAAAATGAAGGCTTTGAAAACACGTGTTGATTTAATATAATCATTTGAATGGTTATAATACAGGAGGAAGCCCTTCAGTACCCCCATGTCTCTACCAGCTCTCAGTAAGAGCAATTCACCTAGTGCCTTGCCCCTGCCTTTTTGTCCCAGCCCTACAATTTTATCCTCTTGAGGTAACGATCCAATTCTCTTTGTAAAAGACACAATTGCGCTTGATTCATTCTCAGGCAGTGTATTCCAGACCTAACCACTTAATGCAAAAGACTGGCAGCTCAATGTTCCAGGGTTCCAATGTTTCAGGCGGGATAGAGGCAGAGGGATAAAAGGTGGGGGTTGGCATTGTTGGTCAGGGAAAATGTTACAGCGGTACTCAGGCAGGATAGATTAGGGAGCTTGTCTACAGAGGCCCTATAGGTGGAGCTGAGAAACAGGAAAGGTATGACCACATTAATGGGCTTGTATTATAGACCACCCAATAGTCAGCGAGAACTGGAGGAGCAAATCAGCGGAGAGATAGCTGACAACTGCAAGAAACACAAAGTTGTGATAGTAGGGGATTTTAATTTTCCACATATAGATTGGGACTCGCATACTGTTAAAGGTTTAGACGGGGTAGAGTTTGTAAAATGTGTTCAGGAGAATTTTCTACATCAGTATATAGAGGTGCCAACTAGAGAGGATGCGATATTGGATCTCCTATTGGGAAATGAGTTAGGGCAGGTGATGGATGTGAGTGTGAGGGAACACTTTGGATCCAGTGATCATAATGCCATTAGTTTCAACCTGATCGTGGATAAGGATAGATCTGGTCCTCGGGTTGAAGTTCTGAACTGGGAAAAGGCCAAATTTGATGAAATGAGAAGGGATCTGGGAAGTGTGGATTGGCACAGGCTGTTCTCTGGTAAGGATGTAAATGGAAAGTGGGAGGCCTTCAAAGGAGAAATTTTGAGAGTGCAGAGTTTGTATGTTCCTGTCAGGATTAAAGGCAAAGTAAATAGGAATAAGGAACCTTGGTTCTCAAGGGAGATTGTAACACTGATTAAGAGGAAGAGAGAGTTGTATGAAATGTACAGGCAGCAAGGAACACATCAGATGCTCGAGGAGTATAAAAAGTGCAAGAAGCTACTTAAGAGAGAAATCAGGAGGGCTAAAAGAAGACATGAGGTTGCTTTGGCAGACAGAGTGAAGGAAAATCCAAAGAGCTTCTATAGGTATGTTAGGAGCAAAAGGATAGTGAGGGATAAAATTGGTCCTCTTGAAGACCAGAGTAGTACACTGTGTATGGAACCAAAAGAGATGGGAGAGATACTAAATGGTTTTTTTGCATCTGTATTTACTGAGGAAACGGGCATGGAGTCTACGGAAATAGGGCAAACTGGTAGGGAGGCCATGGAACCTTTACAGATTAAAGGGGAGGAGGTGCTCGCTGTCTTGAGGCAAATCAGAGTGGATAAATCCCCAGGACCGGACAGGGTATTCCCACGGACCTTGAGGGAAGCTAGTGTTGAACTTGCAGGGGCCCTGGCAGACATATTTAAAATGTCAGTATTCACGGGGGAGGTGCCGGATGATTGGAGGGTGGCTCATGTTGTTCCGTTGTTTAAAAAAGGTTCCAAAAGAAATCCGGGAAATTATCGGCCAGTAAGTTTGACGTCGGTGGTGGGCAAGTTATTGGAAGGTGTGATAAGGGATAGGATCTACAAATATTTGGATAGACAGGGACTTATTAGGGAGAGTCAACATGGCTTTGTGCGTGGTAGGTCATGTTTGACCAATCTATTAGAGTTTTTCGAGGAGGTTACCAGGAAAGTGGATGAAGGGAAGGCGGTGGATGTTGTCTACCTGGATTTCAGCAAGGCCTTTGACAAGGTCCCTCATGGGAGGTTAGTTAGGAAGGTTCAGTCGCTGGGTATACATGGGGAGGTAGTAAATTGGATAAGACACTGGCTCAATGGAAGAAGCCAGAGAGTGGTTGTGGAGGATTGCTTCTCTGAGTGGAGGCCTGTGACTAGTGGTGTGCCGCAGGGATCGGTGTTGGGTCCATTGTTGTTTGTCATCTATATCAATGATCTGGATGATAATGTGGTAAATTGGATCAGCAAGTTTGCTGATGATACAAAGATTGGAGGTGTAGTGGACAGTGAGGAAGGTTTTCAAAGCTTGCAGAGGGATTTGGACCAACTAGAAAAATGGGCTAAAAAATGGCAAATGGAATTTAACGCAGACAAGTGTGAGATATTGCACTTTGGAAGGACAAACCAAAGAAGAACGTACAGGGTAAATGGTAGGACTCTGAAGAGTGCAGTTGAACAGAGGGATCTGGGAATACAGGTACAGAGTTCCCTAAAAGTGACGTCACAGGTGGATAGGGTCGTAAAGAGTGCCTTTGGTATATTGGCCTTTATAAATCGGAGTATCGAGTATAAAAGTTGGAGTGTTATGGTAAGGTTATATAAGGCATTGGTGAGGCCGAATTTGGAGTATTGTGTACAGCTTTGGTCACCTAGTTACAGGAAGGATGTAAATAAGATTGAAAGAGTGCAGAGAAGGTTCACAAGGATGTTGCCGGGACTTGAGAAGCTGAGTTACAGAGAGAGATTGAATAGGTTGGGACTTTATTCCCTGGAGCGTAGAAGATTGAGGGGAGATTTGATAGAGGTGTATAAGATTTTGATGGGTATAGATAGAGTGAATGCAAGCAGGCTTTTTCCGCTGAGGCTAGGGGAGAAAAAAACCAGAGGGCATGGGTTAAGGGTGAAAGGAGAAAAGTTTAAAGGGAATATTAGGGGGGGCTTCTTCACGCAGAGAGTGGTGGGAGTGTGGAATGAGCTGCCGGATAAAGTGGTAAATGCGGGGTCACTTTTAACATTTAAGAAAAACTTGGACGGGTTCATGGATGAGAGGGGTGTGGAGGGATATGGTCCAAGTGCAGGTCAGTGGGACTAGGCATAAAATGGTTCGGCACAGACAAGAAGGGCCAAAAGGCCTGTTTCTGAGCTGTAATTTTCTATGGTTCTATGCGTTTCTTCATGTCACTGTTGCTTCTTCTGCCAATCACCTTAAATCTGTGCCCTCTGGTTCTTAATCCTTCCACCAATGGGGACAATTTCTCCCCATCTACTCTGTCCAGACCACTCATGATTTTGTATACTTTTTATTCAAAATACATTTCTGGGCTTTAAACTTTGCATGAAACAATTGATAAAAACACACATTCCACATACAATTTGTATAATTCCATTACATTTGCAGATTCCAACAATCCATTATTACCACCACATTACTAATGCATAGGCCTGTAATAAGGTTTATGGTGGGGTACCCACCTTTTTCCTATTCTGCCTAACATCTCCAACAGGATCTAATATGTATAATCTTTTGAGAGATTTATTCGTCAAAGAACAAATGAGTTCTCCTGATACTTAAGGAAGTGGCTCTTGAAATAGTAGATCCATTGATGGTTATTTTCCAAATTTCTTTGCTCTTTGGATTAGTTCCTCCAGATTGGAGGGTAGCTAATGTAAGCCCGCTATTCAAAAAGGGAGGTAGAAAGAAAACAGGGAACTATAGACCAGTGAGCCTGATGTCGATACTGGGGAAGTTACTAGTCTATTTTCAAGGATTTCATATCTTAGCATTTGGAAGACAGTGGTATAATCAGACAAAGTCAGCATGAATTTACAAAAGGGAAATCATGCTTGATGAATCTATTAGAATGTTTTGAGGGTGTAACTAGTCGAGTTGACCGAGGACAACCAGTGGATGTGGTTTATTTAGACTTTCAGAAGGCTTTCGACAAGGTCTCATGTAACAAACTACTATGAAACGTTAAAGCACATGGGATTGCAGGTAATGGCTTGAGATGGAGAGAAAGCTGGTTAGCAGATAGGAAGCAAAGAGTTGGCATAAATGAGTCTTTTTCTGATTGGCAGTCACTGACTAGCAGGGTTCCGGAGGGTTCTGTGCTAGGACCTCAACTGTTCACATTATATATTAATGATTTGGAAGAGGGAACTGAATGTATTATCTCCAAATTTGCAGATGATACAAAGTTGGGTGGGAGGGTGAGCTGTGAAGAGTATGCAGAGATACTTCAGCGTGATTTGTTCAGGCTGAGTGCATGGGCATCGATGATCAACCATGATCAAGATGAATGGCGGAGCATGCTTGAAGGGTCGAATGGCCTACTCCTGCTTCTAGTTTCCATGCTTCTAGTTTCCATGCTTCTATGTTTCTATATCCTAATCAAAATTTCTCTCTTAACCAAATTTAGTAAAAACAGATTATCTAGTCATAATGACATTGCCGTTGGTGGGAGTTTGGTGTGTGTGTATATTGGCTGCCATGTTTCCTAAATTACCACAACAACCACTCTTCAGAAATACTTCATTGGCTGTAAAGCACTTTGGGTAGTCCTGAGACTGTGAAAAATACTAAGGCCGGAATGTTACAGCCATTCACGCTGGTGGGATTTTCCCATCCTGCTGCTGTGAATGGGCGCCAAATGCTACAATTTCGTTGCAGTGGGAGCGTGGCATGAATGGCTGGTAAGATCAAACCCATAATATGTATTTTATTTCTTAACTGCGCATACATTCACTTTATACAGTATCGGAGACAAAGGTTTTCATGAGTTACTGCCTAAAGTTTAGCTTCTTTTACTGGATTTCATGTCCCTTGAGGGTGAAACAGCAAAGGACCTCAGATTTTCATATGCTTCATCAGTCAAGGGTGTAACTCAAATGCAACTGTGTGCCTAGAATAGAATCCTTCATTTTAAAAAGGACATCAATTCGCATACAATTAAAATAGGTTATGCTTTTAATTTTGCACACTAAACTCTGTCAGAAACTTTCCAAAGGAGAAATACATGCACAAGAAGGAAGGAATTATAAGTTAACAATTTCAGAAAATAAATTAGTGTGATTCCTAATGTTGTATTTACAATTGATGAATTTTACAAATATAAATACCTCCTTATACTTATAATTAGCTGAAGCCAGTTGACCAGTAGGATGTTCTGAGCTCCACTTCAAGGATGCTTGCAAGTGTGACATAAGGGTCTTAAACACTGAACCCAGAAGCCACTAGCTGACAATGGAAGAAAATGGTGATGTCTCCCATGGGCTGGCATGTACCACCTAAAATGGCTTGGCAACAGATGCCCATACCAAAAAAAAATCAACCCACAAGACATCTGGTACTTCATATGCGATACTTCTGTGTGTGTGGAGTTTGTATGTTCTCCCCGTGTCTGCGTGGGTTTCCTCCGGGTGCTCCGGTTTCCACCCACACTCCAAAGATGTGCAGTTTAGGTGGACCAGTCATGTGAAATTGCCCCTTAGTGTCCCAAGAGGTGTGGATTAGGGGGGGTTAGCAGGGTAAACAATTGCAGTTACAGGGAACAGGTCTGTGTGGGATTGCCCCATAGTGTCAGGGGGATTACGTGGGGTTACAGGGATAGGGCCTGAATGGGAATATTGTCAGTGCAGACTCGATGGGTTGAATGGCCTCCTTCTGCACTGTAGGGATTCTATAACTTACTTGTGACAGAACCTGCCGCTCAAGGATTTGTCTCTTCAGCCATCAATAAAGGTGCTTCATATGAAGTTACTATATTTGAAATGGATTGTTTGCTGTGTGTCCATCTAACCCTAACCCTTTATAATTAAGCTAAACAGTAATGAGACTAATGACTGCAGTTTATACACTGAGGCTTTGAAGCAAAAGCAAGGAAACTTAGCCTATTGTCAGCTGTCACGCAGACAGGAAGCTGGATTTTTTTGCACAATTAAGATTAGAATTTTTTTTTAAGAAAAGAGTTTATACTTTTGGTGGTCCCTTGAGATTCTGCACAACCTTCAGGGCAGATATTCTTAGGTTTATTACAGATATGTAGACTAGAGGCAAGGAGAAATGTCCAGCAGATTGACAAATTTCACTGAATACCCTGAAGCCTAGTTAGAGGAAGCACTCAATTTGAAGTCAAATAACACAAGTGATTAAACTACATTTTGTGGGATTCACAAATCCACAAAATAACTAACAGTGGGAGAAACAATGATATTGACTTATATTATTTTAGTAGCTACTGGCAATTATTTATCTGGCAACCATACTTCAGCATGATCATCTCCCTATCTACATATTATGTACAATTGGATAATGAAGAGTTTTTTAAAAAATGTATAAAAGGTACAATAAAAACTCATGATGCTGGCAGATTCTTTGCAGGCAGGAAATGGAAAAATTTGACTATGTAGTCGTTGGCATGGCCGTTTGTGACTGAAGATGCCGATTCTCCATCTGTAAGCTCTTGAGTAGTTGGGATATAGGAACCCCTGGTTTGGAGGGCACCTTTATAGGCAGGATTCTTCCACTGTCTGTGTTTCCTCAGCAGCCTTGCATCGGTTTGCTTTCAACATGAAGGTTGTTTTCCTGATTGTTGTCAGCTCTTTCTGTCCACAGCCTCCCACTCAGCTGCTTTGTGATGCTTTTGTAATGTTTCGCTTTCTGAGCACAGTTCACCATAAATCACTGCTTTCAGCATTCTAGAATCCTCCACACGTGACACATGCCGAGTGCAATTGACATTGTAACAGAAGACATTCAGTGCTGGGCAGATTGGCTTTGTTGAGAACGTCGGTGTTTGTGATATAGTCATGACATCAGATGGATGGAAGATAGCATTGATGGATGCACATTTCTTCCTCCTTGTGTTCCAGAGGGACACAATTAACAAAAAACAGCAGCACCATAATGGGGGTGATTCTCCCAAAAAAATTCTAAGTGCCAAATTCACGTAAAAACTGGAATGAATCACACTGGTTTTTTCAACGGGAGTTTCAAAATGAATCTCCCACACTCTGCACTGCAGAGTGCATCAGTGTGATTCACTCCAGAAACCGGCGGGGCAGGGCCTGTTCCCACTGGAGAGGCTGGCAGCATAGCGCTGAGCGGGCCACTGCAAATGTGCTGATCTGTCAATGCCGAGAGCGACGTACGCGCAGTTGCCCCTGTCTGCCGGCCTCCTGATCGCTTGCCAGCTCGATTGCTGGCCAGCCCCGCGACCCTTGCATCGCTGTCCTACTGACACCACTATGGCCTGATCGCTGGCCCCCCGAATATGTCCATGCCCAGTCCCAACACCCAACCCTTCCCCCTCTCTGTCGCCCCAACCCCCCCCCCCCTCTGTCGCCCCAACCCCCCCCCCCTGTCGCCCCAACCCCCCCCCCCCCTCTGTCGCCCCAACCCCCCCCCCCCCTCTGTCGCCCCAACCCCCCCAAGCAGGTTGCACCTCCCCCCCCTCCCCCCCCCAAGCAGGTTGCCCCCCTCCCCGTCCCACCCCGATCGCTGGCCTCCCTACCTTCTCCCCCCCCTCCCCTCCCCCCCCCCCCCACCGATCCCAACTGCAGAGTGGCAGTGGGACTCCCCACGCCCTTGGCACTGCCCCATGACCAGTGGGCAGTGCCAAGATGCCCCCTGGGCATTGGCACTTTGCCCCTTGGGCACTGTCAGGAGGCCCAGGCTGGCAGGGCCAAGGTGGCAATGCCCAGGGGCACCCCCCCAGCGCCCGACCCTCAGGAGGGGGTCCTTGATTGCCCCCCCCTCATTCCAGTGGGCTTGGGCCACTAGCTCCCTACAAGCGGCAGCTAAACCCTGCTGGAGTGAAATACTCTTGGCGGTGGGGGGAGGGAGGGGTGGTTTAGTGGGCCTGGAGATTTCAGTCCCGGGCCTGCTAATAGGATTTAAATAGCATGTAAATTAGCTGCTGCATGCATTATGCAACTCAACACTGACTTCTGGCACGGAGCTGACGGCGCCGGAAGTCTGGCGCTGGTAGACACACGGAGGCCCGAACACCCAGCGCAAATCGGCTGCCGCTAGAGTCTCCCGTCCCACTGCGCTAAAAAGGCAGCGCAACTGGATGGGAGAATCACCCCAGTGGTTTAGTTATGTGCCAGCAATTGTCAGAGATTGAAGAGACTGCCATCTGCTCGGAAGTTGATGTATATTCCTCTATTAAGCCTGCCTATGCCTCTCAAAACGTCATAAATGTACAAAATAGAGTAAAAGGTCAGTGCCAGAACACGCACTTGGAGATGGGGAAGTTCCATTTTGCATGACCTGGCCTTCGTGCAATTGACTCAAAAACTCAGGACTACAATTAATGACCACGTTGCTGAATATAAATGTAATAAGAATTTCCATAGGATAAGCACAGGTATAAATCTTACAAGAACTTAAAGTAAGATTGAAAGATTTATATCTCATTTTTCACCAAGTTAGGATATCCCAAAGAGCTCTGCAGCTAATGGAGTATTGTTTTATTTTTAATAAAGTATAGCCGATATTTTATTGTAGGAAGTACAGCAGCTAATTTGCACACATGGTCCTGATAGTCAGTTTTAACTGTTGGTTGAGGGACTAAGGTAGGGCAAGATAATGGGAGAACAGTTGGAACAGTGACCTGGGTCTGTCTCATCTGTCCGTCTCTGTTTAACATTTCATACAAAACATTTCATTCAGAACATGACACAACTTTCAATATAGCCAGGGTTTGTGTCCAAGTTCTGGATTTGCACGTTCTCCCCAAGAGCTCTGGTTTCCTCCCACAGTACAAAGATGATGTGCAAGTTAGGTGGATTGGCCACACTAAATTGTCCCTCAGTGTCCAAAGGTGTGTAGGTTAGGTGGGTTAGCCATGGTAAATGCAGAGGGGAGGGCCTGGGTGGGATGCACTTTCAGAAAGTCGGTGCAGACCCGATGGGTCGGATGACCTCTTTCTGCACTGTAGGGATTCTATGGGAACTTTGCAAGAGAATTTCTGAATTATGATGAAATTGCCCATTTTAGAGAAATACAGCATAGTTTATCCTCACGGACAACAATTTGGCTTTTCAGTAGCTCGAGGTGACCTTCCAATTAGAATTTTGATTCAAACTCACTCACAGTGTTTTTCTTACACCATCGCCGGTGTTTGTTCTTAGTTTAACCAGGCTGACCAAAATGTAGCCATGGCCCTGGATTTTTTCTGTCATTAAATTGTATTTACAGCAAAACAAAGTTTTAAAAAATGTATTCAAGGGATGCGAGTGCCGCTAGCAAAACTAGCACTTATTGCTGACTCCTAATTACCCAGGAAGTGATGGTGGAGAGCCACCTTCCTGAACTGCTAAAGTCATGGTGCTGGTCACAAAGGCACTGTCAGGGAAGGAATTCCAAGATTTTTAAAAAACCTGTCAAGAGGATGTTGGATATGGAACACTGTCTCTTAAAGAAGTCTTTATAGTTAACAGCAAGTATTCACTAACTACTTGTAACTATATATACAGCAAAGGGTACGGGCAAAGAACTGTCTAGGTCTTCCCACATCTCTGTTCAACATCACACTGACCCCCAGGTCTGAGTCATGTGCTTCCTTACACCACTGAGTGGATGCTACTGTACTCAGTCCCACATTAACCATGTGTCAGACCCTTATACTACACCACCCCAAGTCTTTATCCAACGTGTATGAAGTTACACTAGTTTACTTCATGCCTTGCATTATTCTCAGTCAGATTTACATTGTTATTACCATATTATGACAATATTCTCACTATTCCATTTCCCCCTTTCAATCCTTGAATTCATAAGAACATAAGAACAAGGAGCAGGAGTAGGCCATCTGGCCCCTCGAGCCTGCTCCGCCATTCAATAAGATCATGGCTGATCTTTTCGTGGACTCAGCTCCACTTACCCATCCGCTCAGCATAGCCCTCAATTCCTTTACTGTTCAAAAATTTATCTATCCTTGTCTTAAAAACATTCAATGAGGTAGCCTCAACTGCTTCACTGGGCAGGGAATTTCACAGATTCACAACTCTTTGTGTGAAGAAGTTCCTCCTCAACTCAGTCCTAAATCTGCTTCCCCTTATTTTGAGGCCATGCCCCCTAGTTCTAGTTTCACCTGCCAGTGGAAACAACTTTCCTGCTTCTATCTTATCTATTCCCTTCATAATCTTATGTTTCTATAAGATTTCCCCTCATTTCTTCTGAATTCCAATGAGTACAGCCCCAGTCTACTCAGTCTCTCCTCATACTCCGGAATCAACCTAGTGAATCTCCTCTGCACCCCCTCCAGTGCCAGTATATCCTTTCTCAAGTAAGGAGACCAAAACTGTACGCAGTACTCCAGGTGTGGCCTCACCAGCACCTTATTCAGCTGCAACATAACCTCACTGTTTTTAAACTCCATCCCTCTAGCAATGAAGGACAAGATTCCATTTGCCTTCTTAATTACCTGCTGCAACTGCAAACCAACTCCTTGAGATTCCTGCACAAGGACACCCAGGTCCTTCTGCACAGCAGCATGCTGCAATTTTTTATCATTTAAATAATAGTTCATTTGGCTGTTATTCCTACCAAAATGGATGACCTCACATTTACTAACATTGTACTCCATCTGCCAGACCCTCGCCCACTCACTTAGATTATCTATATCCCTTTGCAGACTTTCAGCATCCTCTGCACACTTTGCTCTTCCACTCATCTTAGTGTCATCTGCGAATTTTGACACACTACACTTGGTCCCCAACTTCAAATCATCTATGTAAATTGTAAACAATTGCAGTCCCAATACTAATCCCTGAGGCAACCACTAGCCACTGATCGCCAACCAGAAAAACATCCATTTACCCCCAACTTTTTGTTTTCTGTTAGTTAACCAATCCTCTATCCATGCTAATACATTACCCGTAACACCGTGCACCTTTATCTTATGCAGCAGTCTTTGGTGCGGCACCTTGTCAAATGCCTCCTGGAAATCCAGATGCACCACATCTACAGGTTCCCCATTGTCCACTGCGCATATAATGTTCTCAAAGAATTCCACCAAATTAGTCAAACATGACCTGCCCTTCATAAACCCATGCTGTGTCTTACCAATGGGACATTTTATATCCAGATGTCTTACTATTTCTTCCTTGGTGATGGATTCCAGCATTTTCCCTACTACAGAAGTTAAGCTAACCGGCCTATAGTTACCCGCCTTTTGTTTACCTCCTTTTTTAAACAGTGGCGTCACATTTGCTGTTTTCCAATCTGTGGGAACCACCCCAGAGTCCAGCAAATTTTGGTAAATTACCACTAGTGCATTTGCTATTTCCCCCGCCATCTCTTTTAGTACCATTGTGGGGGTAAATGGATGTTTTTCTGGTTGGCGATCAGTGGCTACTATGACTTGGCAATTTATGTGTTTGTCCAGATGTTTTTTAAATGTTGAGAGTATCTGCCTCCACCACCCCCTCAGCCAACGTGTTCCATATTTCTACCGCCCTCTGGGTGAAAAGCAAATTCCTCAGATTCCCTCTAAATCACTTACTCCTTCTCTTAAACCTATGCCCTCTGGTCTTAGACACCTCTGCCATGAGGAAAAGATTCTTACGATCTATGGCATCTATCTATCCATGCCTCTCAATTTTGTATACTTCTATCAGATTCCCCCACCAGCCTCCTCTGCTCCAGGGAAAACAAACTCAGCCTATCCAGTCTCTCCTCATAACTGAAACTTTCCATCCCAGGCAACATCCTGGTGAATCTCGTCTGTACCCTCTCCATAGAACCATAGAAAATTACAGCTCAGAAACAGGCCTTTTGGCCCTTCTTGTCTGTGCCGAACCATTTTATGCCTAGTCCCACTGACCTGCACTTGGACCATATCCCTCCACACCCCTCTCATCCATGAACCCATCCAAGTTTTTCTTAAATGTTAAAAGTGACCCCGCATTTACCACTTTATCTGACAGCTCATTCCACACTCCCACCACTCTCTGCGTGAAGAAGCCCCCCCAAATATTCCCTTTAAACTTTTCTCCTTTCACCCTTAACCCATGCCCTCTGGTTTTTTTTCTCCCCTAGCCTCAGCGGAAAAAGCCTGCTTGCATTCACTCTATCTATACCCATCAAAATCTTATACACCTCTATCAAATCTCCCCTCAATCTTCTACACTCCAGGGAATAAAGTCCCAACCTATTCAATCTCTCTCTGTAACTCAGCTTCTCAAGTCCCGGCAACATCCTTGTGAACCTTCTCTGCACTCTTTCAATCTTATTTACATCCTTCCGGTAACTAGGTGACCAAAACTGTACACAATACTCCAAATTTGGCCTCACCAATGCCTTATATAACCTCACCATAACACTCCAACTTTTATACTCGATACTCCGATTTATAAAGGCCAATGTACCAAAGGCACTCTTTACGACCCTATCCACCTGTGACGTCACTTTTAGGGAATTCTGTACCTGTATTCCCAGATCCCTCTGTTCAACTGCGCTCTTCAGAGTCCTACCATTTACCCTGTACGTTCTTCTTTGGTTTGTCCTTCCAAAGTGCAATATCTCACACTTGTCTGCGTTAAATTCCATTTGCCATTTTTCAGCCCATTTTTCTAGTTGGTCCAAATCTCTCTGCAAGCTTTGAAAACCTTCCTCACTGTCCACTACACCTCCAATCTTTGTATCATCAGCAAACTTGCTGATCCAATTTACCACATTATCATCCAGATCATTGATATAGATGACAAACAAAATCTTATACACCTCAACACCGATCCCTGCGGCACACCAATAGTCACAGGCCTCCACTCAAAGAAGCAATCCTCCACAACCACTCTCTGGCTTCTTCCATTGAGCCAGTGTCTTATCCAATTTACTACCTCCCCATGTATACCTAGCGACTGAACCTTCCTAACTAACCTCCCATGAGGGACCTTGTCAAAGGCCTTGCTGAAATCCAGGTAGACAACATCCACCGCCTTCCCTTCATCCACTTTCCTGGTAACCTCCTCGAAAAACTCTAATAGATTGGTCAAACATGACCTACCACGCACAAAGCCATGTTGACTCTCCCTGATAAGTCCCTGTCTATCCAAATATTTGTAGATCCTATCCCGTATCACACCTTCCAATAACTTGCCCACCACCAACGTCAAACTTACTGGCCGATAATTTCCCGGATTTCTTTTGGAACCTTTTTTAAACAACGGAACAACATGAGCCACCCTCCAATCATCCGGCACCTCCCCCGTGAATACTGACATTTTAAATATGTCTGCCAGGGCCCCTGCAAGTTCAACACTAGCTTCCCTCAAGGTCCGTGGGAATACCCTGTCCGGTCCTGGGGATTTATCCACTCTGATTTGCCTCAAGACAGCAAGCACCTCCTCCCCTTTAATCTGTAAAGGTTCCATGGCCTCCCTACCAGTTTGCCCTATTTCCGTAGACTCCATGCCCGTTTCCTCAGTAAATACGGATGCAAAAAAACCATTTAGTATCTCCCCCATCTCTTTTGGTTCCATACACAGTCTACCACTCTGGTCTTCAAGAGGACCAATTTTATCCCTCACTATCCTTTTGCTCCTAACATACCTATAGAAGCTCTTTGGGTTTTCCTTCACTCTGTCTGCCAAAGCAACCTCATGTCTTCTTTTAGCCCTCCTGATTTTCCTCTTAAGTAGCTTCTTGCACTTTTTATACTCCTCGAGCATCTGATGTGTTCCTTGCTGCCTGTACATTTCATACAACTCTCTCTTCCTCTTAATCAGTGTTACTATCTCCCTCGAGAACCAAGGTTCCTTATTCCTATTTACTTTGCCTTTAATCCTGACAGGAACATACAAACTCTGCACTCTCAAAATTTCTCCTTTGAAGGCCTCCCACTTTCCATTTACATCCTTACCAGAGAACAGCCTGTGCCAATCCACACTTCCCAGATCCCTTCTCATTTCATCAAATTTGGCCTTTTTCCAGTTCAGAACTTCAACCCGAGGACCAGATCTATCCTTATCCACGATCAGGTTGAAACTAATGGCATTATGATCACTGGATCCAAAGTGTTCCCTCACACTCACATCCATCACCTGCCCTAACTCATTTCCCAATAGGAGATCCAATATCGCATCCTCTCTAGTTGGCACCTCTATATATTGATGTAGAAAATTCTCCTGAACACATTTTACAAACTCTACCCCGTCTAAACCTTTAACAGTATGCGAGTCCCAATCTATATGTGGAAAATTAAAATCCCCTACTATCACAACTTTGTGTTTCTTGCAGTTGTCAGCTATCTCTCCGCTGATTTGCTCCTCCAATTCTCGCTGACTATTGGATGGTCTATAATACAAGCCCATTAATGTGGTCATACCTTTCCTGTTTCTCAGCTCCACCCATAGGGCCTCTGTAGACAAGCTCCCTAATCTATCCTGCCTGAGTACCGCTGTAACATTTTCCCTGACCAACAATGCCACCCCCCCACCTTTTATCCCTCTGCCTCTATCCCGCCTGAAACATTGGAACCCTGGAACATTGAGCTGCCAGTCCTGCCCCTCCTGTAGCCAAGTTTCACTAATGGCTATAATGTCATATTTCCACGTGTCTATCCACGCCTTCAGCTCATCTGCCTTCCCCACAATACTCCTGGCATTGAAATAGACACACCTCAAAAAATTATTTCCACCACACTCTACCCTTCCATTTGTGATTTTGCTTGAACTAACCTGTCTTTTTACCCCTGCTCCACTATCTGCTCTGGCACTCTGGTTCCCACCCCCCTGCAAATCTAGTTTAAACGCTCCCCAATAACACTAGCAAATCTCCCTGCAAGTATATTGGTCCCCTTGTAGTTTAGGTGTAACCCGTCTCTCTTGTACAGGTCCCACCTGCCCCAAAAGAGGTCCCAATGATCCAAGAATTGGAAACCCTGCCCCCTGCACCAGTTCCTCAGCCACGTGTTTATCCGCCCAAGCATCCTACTCCTGCCCTCACTGGCATGTGGCTCAGGTAGCAATCCTGAGATTACTACCCTCGGGGTCCTGCTTTTTAACTTCCTTCCAAGCTCTTTGTACTCACTCTTTAGGACCTCCTCACTCTTCCTTCCCACGTCATTGGTACCGACGTGTACCACGACATCTGGCTGATCACCTTCCCACTTTAGAACGCTGTGCACGCGATCAGAGACATCGCTGACCTTGGCACCTGGGAGGCAACAAACCATGTGGGAGTCTCTGTCCCGACCACAGAACCTCCGGTCTGTACCTCTGACCATCGAGTCCCCTATCACTACTGCTCTCCTCTTCTTCATCCCACCCTTTTGCGCTCCAGTGTAATCACATCCAGAACTGCACACAATACTCCATCTGTGGCCTAACCAATGTTTTATAAAGTTATACCAGGATCTCCCTGCTCCTATATTCTATGCCCCAGCTAATGAAGGCAAGTATTCCATGTGCAGCCTTCACCACCCTAAGTATGGATTTGTACCATGGACTTGTACACCAAGGTCCCTTTGTTCCTCAATAACTACCATTCATTGGTGTATAACCTACCCTTATCAGACCTCCCAAAATGCATCACCTCACACTTTTCAGGATTAAATTCCATTTTCTTGAATAGGCTTGGTGAAGAGACAATGAGTAATGCTGCAATTATTGAGACATTTCCACTGTAAGGAACATCAGGGCAGCAAAAATTGTTTTTCTGACTCAGGAAGACCAGGAACATTCTTCCTGTGGGCCTCAATGATTGGCCCACAGTTAGATAATTTCAACCTGTACAAGGATGAGGATGAGATACAATGGCCTCCCTATCCCTCCTCCAGAGATTCTTGCTATACATCTGATTTCCAGCAGAATTGGGTTTGAAGAGCCCATCAACACTCGTTACTAATTTAACATGAATAATAACCAACTGGACAAGATGCTGAGTGTGCCAAGCAAAAGAAACGTGCTACAGTTAGGAGTAACTGCCTTCAGGAAAGACAGAAAGAGAAGAAAATTCCCCTTTCCTTTTAAACTGAAGGAATATATTTAATTTATAGCCTGGATTGTACAGCAATCACAATGAAACATAGCAATTTAATTGCATAAAGTACTACTGTTTTTTTTGGAAAACTAGCACAGCTTTTTTAGAGCAACCATTTGAACGAGTGCTTGCTTTGGAGTGGTAAGGAAGAGAAGTCGTACTGTCAGCTCTGTACCAATCTCTGGTCAGTCAAAGAAAAAGGTTAGTGACCGGAGAGTAAACCATTCACCAACACTAACAATATTTTCATGCTTGGGTCCATTGTACAGCTTTGTGTTGGCTCACATTATCCCGAGATAAACAGGTATTATTGCAGCTCGGATGTTTTGATCTTTATGGCACATGAAAAATCCTAGAATTGTATGGAAGTCAGGTGCATGAAACATTGTTGTCAATGCTTTCCCTTATAAATGTCTATGCCCACAAATAATTTAGAAATTGCCTATGCAACATTGTAATACTATAATTACATCTGTTTGCCATTGCTAGTGCTACAGTGCTGCCTGTGATACAGAGAAGCCCCTTTAGTTGGTGTCTCAGTGTGGGAGTGCTGCTCGGGCTGCAGTGGAGAGTGACAGTTGGTGTCTCAGTGTGGGAGTGCTGCTCGGGCTGCAGTGGAGAGTGACAGTTGGTGTCTCACTGTGGGAGTGCTGCTCGGGCTGCAGTAGAGTGTGACAGTTGGTGTCTCAGTGAGGGAGTGCTGCTCGGGCTGCAGTGGAGAGTGACAGTTGGGGAAGTGTGGGGAAGTTTTTTTTTTATTTATTTATTTTTTTTTAAAATTTTTTTTTTTTGTTTTCTTTTTTTCTTGCTGGTAATGGCTTCAGGGATGGCAGTTCAGGCAGTATGCTGCATCTCCTGTGGGATGTATGTGGTGAGGAAATCCAGTAGTGTTTCAGGAGATTTTAGTTGTAAGAAGTGCATTAGATTGCAGCTTCTGGAGGAGCGTGTAAAGGAGCTGGAGGGGGAGGTAGAGGAACTCCGCATAATTCGGGAGGCGGAGGTGGAAGTTGATAGGAGTTATAGAGAAATAGTAACTCCTAGAAATGAGGCTTGGGTCAATGCCAGGAGGAGGGGTAAGAAGCAATCGGGAAGACAATCCCCTGGGGCGGTTCCCCTCCATAATAGGTTTTCGGTGCTGGAGGCTACAGTTGAGGAGGAATCAACTGAGCATAGAGAGCAGATCTCTGGGGGTGAGCCGAGTGAGAAAGCTCAGGTGGTTAGGGGCTGTAAAAGACTGGGCCTTGTGATTGGGGACTCCACAATTAAGGGGACAGATAGGAGGGTCGGAACTAAAGGTAGGGACTCAGGGTTGGTGTGTTGCCTACCAGGGGCTGGGGTCCGGGATGTGTCTGACAGGGTATTCAGGACTCTTAGGGGGGAGGGAGATAAACCACAAGTTATTGTACATGTGGGGACACACGACATAGGGAGGATAGGGGAAGGGGATATTAGGCAGGGATTTATGGAGTTGGGGTGGAAACTAAAGGCCAAGACTGACAGAGTGGTTATCTCTGGACTCTTGCCTGTACCACGGGATAGTTTAGAGAGGAATAGGGAGAGGGAAGGTTTGAATTCATGGCTGAAGGGATGGTGCAGGAGGGAGGGGTTCAGGTACTTAAGCAATTGGGGCTCGTACTGGGGAAGGTGTGACCTCTATGAGAAGGATGGTCTACACCTTAATCAGAAGGGGACCAATATCCTGGGGGGTAAATTTGCTAAGGCCATGCAGGGAGGTTTAAACTGATTCGGGGGGGGGGAGGGATCCTGAGTAGTGGGGCTGAAAGTGAGGGATGCATGGATGGGGACTGCAATGCACGGCATTGCAGAGGTGGGGTGGAGCAGGGTTTGAAATGTGTATACTTCAATGCCAGGAGTATTCGCAATAAAGTGGGTGAACTTGCAGCGTGGATCAGTACCTGGGACTTCGATGTTGTGGCTATTTCAGAGACATGGATAGAGCAGGGGCAGGAATGGATGCTGCAGGTCCCGGGGTTCAAATGTTTTAGTCGAAGTAGGGAAGGAGGTAGAAGAGGGGGAGGGGTAGCATTATTGGTCAGAGATTGTATCACAGTGTCAGAGAGGAGGTTTGATGAGGACTTATCTGTTGAGGTAGTATGGGCGGAGATTAGAAATAGGAGAGGAGAGGTCACCCTGTTGGGAGTCTTTTATAGACCTCCTAAAAGTTCTAGAGAGGTTGAGGAAAGGATTGCGGAGTCAATCCTGCTTAGGAGTGAAAGTAATAGGGCAATTGTTATGGGGGATTTTAACTTGACTAATATTGACTGGAATTGTTATAGCTCTAGCTCGTTAGAGGGGTCAGTTTTTGTTCAAAGCGTGCAGGAAGGTTTTTTGACTCAGTATGTAGACAGGCCAACTAGAGGTGAGGCTATATTGGATCTGGTGCTGGGAAATGAGCCAGACCAGGTGCTAGACTTGGAAGTTGGTGTGCATTTTGGTGATAGTGACCACAATTCGGTTACGTTCACCTTAGTGATGGAAAGGGATAGGCATGAACCTCGGGCCAGTGGTTTTAGCTGGGGGAAGGGTAATTATGAGGCTATTAGGAGAGAATTAGGAAACATAGGTTGGACTAGGAGATTACAGGGACTGGGAACGTCCGACATGTGGAGTTTTTTCAAGGAGCAGCTACTGCGAGTCTGTGATAGGTATGTCCCTGTCAGGCAAGGAGGAATTGGTAGGGCTAGGGAACCGTGGTGCACCAAAAAAGTTTCTTTGTTGGTTAAAAAGAAAAAGGAGGCTTATGTTCGGATGAGACGTGAGCACTCGGGTAGTGCACTAGAAAGCTTTAGATTGGCTAAGAGGGAGTTGAAGAGCGAGCTTAGAAGGGCTAAAAGGGGACATGAGAAGACTTTGGCGGATAGGGTTAAAGAGAATCCTAAGGCGTTCTATAGGTATGTCAAGAACAGAAGGTTGGTTAGGGCAAGTTTAGGGCCAGTTATAGATGGCAGAGGGAAGTTATGTGTGGAACCGGAGGAGATTGGTGAAGCATTGAACCAATATTTCTCTTCGGTGTTCACGCAAGGGGACATGAATATAGCTGAGGAGGACACTGGGTTGCAAGGGAGTAGAATAGACAGTATTACAGTTGATAAGGAGGATGTGCAGGATATTCTGGAGGGTCTGAAAATAGATAAATCCCCTGGTCCGGATGGGATTTATCCAAGGATTCTCTGGGAGGCAAGAGAAGTGATTGCAGAGCCTCTGGCTCTGATCTTCAGGTCGTCGTTGGCCTCTGGTATAGTACCAGAAGATTGGAGGTTAGCGAATGTTGTCCCATTGTTTAAGAAGGGGAACAGAGACTTCCCCGGGAATTATAGACCGGTGAGTCTCACTTCTGTTGTCGGCAAGATGTTGGAAAAAATTATAAGGGATAGGATTTATAGTTATTTGGAGAGTAATGAATTGATAGGTGATAGTCAGCATGGTTTTGTGGCAGGTAGGTCGTGCCTTACTAACCTTATTGAGTTTTTTGAGAAAGTGACCAAGGAGGTGGATGGGGGCAAGGCAGTGGACGTGGTATATATGGATTTTAGTAAGGCGTTTGATAAGGTTCACCATGGTAGGCTTCTGCAGAAAATGCAGATGTATGGGATTGGGGGTGATCTAGGAAATTGGATCAGGAATTGGCTAGCGGATAGGAAACAGAGGGTGGTGGTTGATAGTAAATATTCATCATGGAGTGCGGTTACAAGTGGTGTACCTCAGGGATCTGTTTTGGGGCCACTGCTGTTTGTAATATTTATTAATGATCTGGATGAGGGTATAGTTGGGTGGATTAGCAAATTTGCTGATGACACCAAAGTCGGTGGTGTGGTAGACAGTGAGGAAGGGTGTCGTAGTTTGCAGGAAGACTTAGACAGGTTGCAAAGTTGGGCCGAGAGGTGGCGGATGGAGTTTAATGCGGAGAAGTGTGAGGTAATTCACTTTGGTAGGAATAACAGATGTGTTGAGTATAGGGCTAACGGGAGGACTTTGAATAGTGTGGAGGAGCAGAGGGATCTAGGTGTATGTGTGCATAGATCCCTGAAAGTTGGGAATCAAGTAGATAAGGTTGTTAAGAAGGCATATGGTGTCTTGGCGTTTATTGGTAGGGGGATTGAATTTAGGAGTCGTAGCGTTATGTTGCAACTGTACACAACTCTGGTGCGGCCGCACTTGGAGTACTGTGTGCAGTTCTGGTCCCCACATTACAGGAAGGATGTGGAGGCTTTGGAGAGGGTGCAGAGGAGGTTTACCAGGATGTTGCCTGGTATGGAGGGGAGATCCTATGAGGAGAGGCTGAGGGATTTGGGATTGTTTTCGCTGGAAAGGCGGCGGCTAAGAGGGGATCTTATTGAAACATATAAGATGATTAGACGTTTAGATAGGGTGGATAGTGATAGCCTTTTTCCTCTGATGGAGAAATCCAGCACGAGGGGGCATGGCTTTAAATTGAGGGGGGGTAGTTATAGAACCGATGTCAGGGGTAGGTTCTTTACCCAGAGGGTGGTGAGGGATTGGAATGCCCTGCCAGCATCAGTAGTAAATGCGCCTAGTTTGGGGGCGTTTAAGAGATCCGTAGATAGGTTCATGGACGAAAAGAAATTGGTTTAGGTTGGAGGGTCACATTTTGTTTTTTTAACTGGTCGGTGCAACATCGTGGGCCGAAGGGCCTGTTCTGCGCTGTAATGTTCTATGTTCTATGTTCTATGTTTACACCAACCAACTTTACTTCCTTTATCCACTCTTTCAAAAAGCCAGCACAAGCATGATGGGCAGAATGGCTCTGCACTCAAGGCATTGTCATATTGCAGAATGGTAAGAACATGAAACTTGTTGCCACAAGGACTGCTCGAGGTGAATCATTTAAATGCATTCATGGAAAAGCTGGATAAGTACATGAGGGGGAAAGGAATAGAAGTACATGGGCGGCACGGTGGCACAGTGATTAGCACTGCTGCCTCACAGTGCCAGGGACCCGGGTTCAATTCCCGGCTTGGGTGACTGTGTGGAGTTTGCACGTTCTCCCAGTGTCTGCATGGGCTTCTTCCCACACTCCAAAGATGTGCGGGTTAGGTGGATTGGCCATGCTAAACTGCCTCTCAGTGTCAGGGGGACGAGCGAGGGTAAATGCATGAGGTTATGGGGGTAGGGCCTGGGTGGGATCGTGGGCGGTGCAGACTCAATGGGCCGAATGACCTCCTTCTGCACTGTAGGGTTCTATGATATATGCTGATAGGGTGAGGTAACGTGGTAGCAAGGTGGGAATAGAGCTTTGTTTGGACAATAAATGTCAGTATAGACTAGTTGAGCCAAATGGTTGGTTTTAGTGCTGTAATTTTTATGTCACTCTATGTTAGTAAAACAATTAAAGGCAATTAAACAATTAAAGTAAAACAATTTGCTGCAAACCTGCTATGTTACATTGCAGCCTATATACATGCAGTTGGTGTGATCAAAATAGTGTCATCACCTATCAGAATGCAATGTGCCATCAGTTCAGAGGATTCACTTGCTATCTATATCTAGCTTTCCAATGTCAGTTATTATGGAACTACAGGTCTTCAAAACATATTCTCAACTTTAACTACATTTGTTCAGTTTCACTGTTTTAATGTTATGTTTAAATTTGCAAATACCAAGTGGAAAGCAAATACATTGGAGCAAGCAGTGACAAATAGAATTTGTCAGCAAATGTAGGTGGTAATTTGAAAACATAATAAATATGGTAACAAAATATGATAATATTTGAAATGGGTGAATATTGGGAGATGTGTAATGGAAGACGGAATGGACTTTTCAGGTACACAAGATATGAAAAACAGCTTAAGTGAATAAGCTACAAGAATAGCTATTCTGGATTTTATGGCTGGAGGAATGGAATATGATATCTGAGGTGTACCTGTCAATCTATATCAAACTGCAAAAAGACAAGATTGGAAACTGTGCACAGTTTTGGACAGTACACTATCGAAAGGTTGAGGCTTTAGAATGTGTACAACCCAGTCTACAATGAGGAAATTTAAAATTCAAAACTGCTGTGGCTATTTGATTTAAAATAGAGAAAATTTGCAGAGTGATGGTACGGGTATTTAAAATTATGAAGTGATCACATATCGTACATGGAAATAACTAAATGCAAGTATTTCAGGTCTGAAAACAAGGGATATTTCTATTTACCAGGTTGTGAGACTGTGGAATTAACTCCTGGAGTTAGTGGTTGGAGAAAGAGAAACAATGTCAACATGTGGAGCAAGTTATATTTGTTTTTTGAGGAAAGGCAGAAAAAGGTGTTTGGGAAGGAGGGTTGACATGGGATTAGGATTCCTGCTTGTGAACAGGGCAAACATGGACTGGCTCGAATAATTACTTGAAATGGTGCTGTAATTTGTAAGCATTCCGTGGAAAACGTTTGCTTAAGCTCCAAAGCAGGGTAATAAAAACACAAAAACCATCATCCCAATCAGTACAACTATATTTCTATTTTTCTGTATCAAAATCTGTCACAAACAGCAGAGGAGCCAAAAGCAGCAAACTGTGTGCTGCTAAATAACAAACTTTTTACAAAATGTTTACAGTCCTTGTGTAGAACATGATCTGATTGTGCTGCACTAATAGAAGGAATATTATCTAATTACACTGACTGTATCCAGACTCTGGTTTCTAATTAGCTGTGGGGTAGAAACGTTATGGTCACCTGTAATGGAGTCTCTCAGCTTCCTTTGTTTCAAAATGAATGTACCTGGTGGGTCAAACCCCCATGTCAGATTTACCTTTACAACACACACAAAATTACAAATGAAAAAATCATTGGGCCTTCCTGGAGAATAAAACTCAATATTACTCCTGTCAATTTTACAGAGAAATATATATAAATTTCCATGATAAACCTTAGGTTACTTTTCAATATTAAAGGCTTGTGGTGCTGTTAAAACATCTGATGCATAATATTTAAACTGATCAAGTCAAAGCCCTTCTTTATTTCCGACACTCAAGAGAAATATCAATGCCATTAATCTGTAATGGACCTCCAAGGGTTTCGAACATGCCTCACAAATGGCAAATGCTAGCAGTTAACAAGCTCAGACTTGTCATCTCTTTGCTGGAAACCACAAGAAGATTAATACAACTTGATACACAATACCTTCTGTAAAAAGATATATCAAACATTTTGTGCTCCCATAAGAATGACGAGTAAATGTATGAAGATATGTATTTATCCATACTTATCAGATAGAGGTCACTGATATTGTTCATATTTCCACACTTGTAAGACACTTAACCCATTGCAACATTGTTGCCAGCACAGTGGCAGATGTCTCTTACGGCCATGGTGGTTTGTGCCATGGTGGTGAACTCTGTATTAAGCATCACCTGCTAAGGTGCAGGAACCCCACTCTGGCATGGCCTGCCACATTTGCTGAGGAGGAAGACAGTGGGTATAATTTGCTGGCCTCTGTTTTCTCTGGGTCCTCTTCTTGGCTTTTAGTTCCTGTTCACCTGTTCCAATGCCCTTCCAGTCAGCCTCCAGAGTTCATTACGGTCTACCAATTGTGAATGTCAATATCTGCCATTTTCATACTCCCTAACAGGTGTCCTTGTAGTGGGAGGCATGAATGCCAAGGAGCTCATGCAACAGAGGCCAGTTCACCATACGGAAGGTCTTTTGAGTATATGGCTGTCATCCATCCGATAACGTTGGTTTAATAATGTACAATAAATACAATTTATATAACTTTTTCCAAAGCAGAAGTCTGGATGAAGGGACGAATCCCACGATGCAAGGCACCACCAAGGGATAAAGAGTAGATAAGATGATTTGGGTTAAATTGAGCAGTACTTCGTGAACGTCAATCTTGGGTTTTTAAACCGCATAAATTTCAGGAAGAGGGGAAGCATGATGAAGCAACAGCATACAGTCTGAAGACGTGTCGGACAGGTGGTTTGGCCATGGTAAATGCATGGGTTTCAGGGATAGGGTGGAGGGGAGGAGAGGGTGTGACGGGCTGAATGGCCTCCTTCTGTACTGTAAGAATTCTATGGTTCTATGGAAAAGCACTGGGGAAAATGTAAGTTCAGAATGAACCGGGCCAAGTGTTAGATTTGGTTGTGGGAGAGCACTTTGGAGATAGTGACCACAATTCAGTGTCTCTTGTTATTGCAATGGAGAGGGATAGAGCTGTACGGCAGGGCAAGGTTTACAATTGGGGGAGAGGTAATTATGATGCGATTAGGCAAGAATTAGGGGGCATAGGTTGGGAACAGAAACTGTCAGGGAAAGGCACTAATGAAAAGTGGAACTTTTTCAAGGAACAAATACTGGGTGTCCTTGATAGGTATGTCCCTGTCAGGCAGGGAGGAAATGACCGAGTGAGGGAACTATGGTTCACGAAAGAGGTGGAATGTCTTGTGAAAAGGAAGAGGGAAGCTTATGTAGGGATGAGGAAACAAGGTTCAGATGGCTCGATTGAGGGTTACAAGTTAGCAAGGAACGAGCTGAAAAAGGGGCTTAGGAGAGCTAGGGGGGGGACATGAGAAGTCCTTGGCGGGTCGGATCAAGGAAAACCCCAAGGCTTTTTACTCTTATGTGAGGAATAAAAGAATGACCAGGGTGAGGTTAGGGCCGGTCAAGGACAGTAGTGGGAACTTGTGTATGGAGTCAGTAGAGATAGGCAAGGTGATGAATGAATACTTTTCTTCAGTGTTCACCAAGGAGAGGGGCCATGTTTTTGAGGAAGAGAAGGTGTTACAGGCTAATAGGCTGGAGGAAATAGATGTTCGGAGGGAGGATGTCCTGGCAGTTTTGAATAAACTGAAGGTCGATAAGTCCCCTGGGCCTGATGAAATATATCCTCAGATTCTTTGGGAGGCAAGGGATGAGATTGCAGAGCCTTTGACTTTGATCTTTGGGTCCTCACTGTCCACGGGGATGGTGCCAGAGGACTGGAGAATGGCGAATGTTGTTCCTCTGTTTAAGAAAGGGAATAGAAATGACCCTGGTAATTATAGACCGGTTAGTCTTACTTCAGTGGTTGGTAAATTGATGGAAAAGGTCCTTAGGGATGGGATTTACGACCATTTAGAAAGATGCGGATTAATCCGGGATAGTCAGCACAGATTTGTGAAGGGCAAGTCATGCCTCACAAATTTGATAGAATATTTTGAGGAGGTAACTAAGTGTGTTGATGAAGGTAGGGCAGTTGATGTCATATACATGGATTTTAGTAAGGCATTTGATAAGGTCCCCCATGATCGGCTTATGATGAAAGTGAGGAGGTGTGGGATAGAGGGAAAGTTGGCCAATTGGATAGGTAACTGGCTGTCTGATCGAAGACAGAGGGTGGTGGTGGATGGAAAATTTTCGGATTGGAGGCAGGTTGCTAGCAGAGTGCCACAGGGATCAGTGCTTGGTCCTCTGCTCTTTGTGATTTTTATTAATGACTTCGAGGAGGGGGCTGAAGGATGGATCAGTAAATTTGCTGATGACACCAAGATTGGTGGAGTAGTGGATGAGGTGGAGGGCTGTTGTAGGCTGCAAAGAGACATAGATAGGATGCAAAGCTGGGCTGAAAAATGGCAAATGGAGTTTAACCCTGATAAATGTGAGGTGATTCATTTTGGTAGGACTAATTTAAATGTGGATTACAGGGTCAAAGGTAGGGTTCTGAAGACTGTGGAGGAACAGAGAGATCTTGGGGTCCATATCCACAGATCTCTAAAGGTTGCCACTCAAGTGGATAGAGCTGTGAAGAAGGCCTATAGTGTGTTAGCTTTTATTAACAGGGGGTTGGAGTTTAAGAGCCGTGGGGTTATGCTGCAACTGTACAGGACCTTGGTGAGACCACATTTGGAATATTGTGTGCAGTTCAGGTCACCTCACTATAAGAAGGATGTGGAAGCGATGGAAAGAGTGCAGAGGAGATTTACCAGGATGCTGCCTGGTTTGGAGGGTAGTTATTATGAGGAAAGGTTGAGGGAGCTAGGGCTGTTCTCTCTGGAGCGGAGGAGACTGAGGGGAGACTTAATAGAGGTTTATAAAATGATGAAGGGGATAGATAGAGTGAACGTTCTAAGACTATTTCCTCGGGTGGATGGAGCTATTACAAGGGGGCATAACTATAGGGTTCGTGGTGGGAGATATAGGAAGGATATCAGAGGTAGGTTCTTTACGCAGAGAGTGATTGGGGTGTGGAATGGACTGCCTGCAGTGATAGTGGAGTCAGATACTTCAGGAACATTTAAGCGGTTATTGGATAGGCACATGGAGCACACCAGGATGATAGGGAGTGGGATAGTTTGATCTTAGTTTCAGATAAAGCTCGGCACAACATCGTGGGCCGAAGGGCCTGTTCTGTGCTGTACTGTTTTATGTTCTATGTACATGCAACCATCAACCTTTTATGCTGACAGTATCTCAATTAACATAATTCGTAATCTGTAAGAAAATTTGGCTTTTGTTTTACTGAGATTGTATATTGGAACATGGTCCATGGGGTTGTCAATATAGATATATTTTTTTTTCCATGATTGATTGTGCTCAAATTGAGGCAGGAAAGGTTTAAGATGAGCTCATGGTTTCTGACAGTTGCAGTTACAGGTTATGCTCATCGCATTTTTGTCTTTCCCATGCACTGTGTGAAGGTTTGTTTCCCAAGACGAGTTGTTGCTGCTTTCTGTGTGGAGGATGTTCCTTAGTATTAATTAATTAACTGGCATTACTTGAGTTCTGTATTAGTGGAATTGCAAATAAAATAGAGAACAAGCTCGAGTTTATTTAACTGACAATAAATTACACAGATTTCCATATTTAAGATCTCAATAATGTTTGATAGAGATGATATAGGCCACTGACCACCTTGTACTTGTATTATCATGGTAGCGTACTTTACAGCAAGTGGCTATTTGGCCCATTGCCAACTCTTGTGAAATGCAATCCAATTAGTACCATTTCCCTGCTCTTTCGCCTGAGCCCTGGGTTTTTCCCCTCTTCAAGTATTCACCCAATTCTCTTGTGAAAGTTACTATTGACTACTTTTCAGATAATGCATTCCAGATCATAATTTGGTGTATTAAAAATGTCTCATCTGCCCCATTGGCATTTTTGCAAATTACCTTAAAGCTGTGGGGTCTGATTACCAACCCTCCTGTCACTAGAAACAGTTTCCCTGAGTTCACATTTAACACAAAATGTTAGTTGGTGGTGAAAAAATTACTGTTAAGTATAATAAATTGCACATCCAAGATATATTAATCTTCGCACAAATCACTAGAAGAAAATTACCAAATAGGATCATAGAATCCATAAAGTGCAGAAGGAGGTATTTCAGCCCATCGAGTCTGCTCCAACAACAATACCCGTAACCCCATGTATTTACCCTACTAATCCCCCTGACACTAAGGGCAATTTAACATGACCAATCAACTGAACCTGCACATCTTTGGACTGGTGGAGGAAACTGGTGCATCCAGAGGAAACCCACGCAGACATGGATGAACATGCACTCTACACAGACAGTCACCCAAGGTCGGAATTGGCCAGGTCCCGGGCTCTGTGAAGCAACAATGTTAACCACTGTGCCACTCTTCAGGTGCAACATCATATAAAGGAGTGACATCCTTTCCTCCATTTCATGTAGTAATAATGGAACTGTACCTCCACAAAAAGGAGAAAAAAAAGTCAATAGGAAAATTTGAAACTTCACACATGTAATAAGGAGCAACATTGCTTGCTAAGGCAGCAATCTAATACCTGTGTTCAGGTGGCAAACATAAACCAATCCAAATTTGCTATTGTGGTTTACAATATCATCTGCCTACCCCACAAAGCTGATTGGATTACAACCTTAATTCACTGAGGGCTATTAATTATATGCATTACACACTCACACATATCAGCAATTAATAGGAATGAAACTGATCTGTGGCAGCCAAACAAATCAGCAAATCTCTCAGCAAATCTGTTTTGCACCCTACTCAATTTATTTTTCAACTGACCTGTCAATTCACTACAATCAATTTCACCCTCAACTGACACAACGCATCATCAACTTTGCAATAAAAAAAATACCAAAGGGAATTAGCTACCGTAAGATAATGTAAAAAGGCTACAAAGTATATTTACAATTCAAAACTTTATTGTTGTTTTAGATGTATTGATTATATGTCTGAAAGAAGCCACTTTCAGTGACAGCTTTAGGAGTGAACTGATTATTCAAATAAGACGACTATTAAAGAACAATGCACCACACTTATGTGTCAACTTGGCTGTACTGGTAGGATTTCTGCTTCTGAATCTGAAGATGGTCATTCAAAGGCTCCATTACTTAGCATTTTTAGTTGCTCTGACAAAGTAAAGCTGTACCTTCTATACAGTTTGGGTCAAAGTCTGAATTTACACAGCAAGGTTCCATACTAGTAAGTGTGAATTTCAAACACGATAGATCTGCATTCAGTGAAATTGTGCATCGGTTTACCAAAAAATGTTCATTCCTGCAGCTACATTTGGTGGAGTTCTTCCTACAGTCTGTTTTCTAGCCAATCACAATTGTATTTTAAAACAGTGGGCAACAGCCATTTTTAAAAAGAGGTTGCAATAGATAATAAAGAAATTGGGAACAGTGCTCAATACTCACCAGTTCCTGAGATGCAAAGTTGGAAGAGTCAGAATCCACCGACCAGTAACAGTAATCAAAGGTGAACTCTATATTCCGCTCTCTTGTATTCCCAGGGCTGTCAAGCCGGGAATCCAGCTGGTACAGGATTCAGAAAACAAGAAAAGATTTAAAACCAAATTTAATTCACTAAAGGCACATTTTAAATTCTATTCAAATGACTTTTTGAGAGGTCTGGCAAATTTTACAAATTTTGTGATTGTGGGATATATTTATCATGGTCTTGAAAAGCAGTAACTCTTGACATTCAATGCCATTACCATCACCAAATCGCTCATCATCAACATTCTGGGGGTTACTATAGACCAGAAACAGAACTGAACTAGGCATATAAATACTGTGGCTACAAGATCAAAGGTTAGGAATCCTGTGGCGAGTAACTCACCACCTGATTCCCCAAAGCCCGTCCATCATCTGCAAGGCAGAAGTGAAAGTGAAGCCAGTATTAAACCTGCTGTCAATGAAACTCCAACAAACATCAGTGTAGAAAAGTACTTTTCATTCCATTGGAATGCTCATGCAAGATCATTGACATCCAAGGCATTCATTATTTATGGCTCACACTTATGAATCATTCTCATCGCATTGGAACAACATCCAAATTTTCTTTTATTCATTTATGGGATGTGGGTCTTTGCTGGCTAGGCCAGCATTTATTGCCCATCCCTCGTTGCACTTCAGAGGGTGGTGGCGAGCTGCCTTCTTGAACTGCTGCAATCTCTGAAGTGTAGGTACACCCACAGTGCTGTTAGGAGGGAATTCCAGGATTTTGACCCAGCCAAATCAGGAAGGTGGCGGATTTAGAGGGAAACCTAAGTGGCGGCACGGCAACACGGTGGCACAGTGCTTAGCACTGCTGCCTCACAGTGCTCGGGACCCAGGTTCGATTCCCAGCCTCGGGTCACCGTCTGTGTGGAGTCTGCATGTTCTCCCCGTGTCTGCGTGGGTTTCCTCTGGGTGCTCCGGTTTCCTCCCACAATCTGAAAGACATGCTGGTTAGGTGCATTGACCTGAACAGGCACCGGACTGTGGCGACTCGGGGAATTTCACAGTAACTTCATTGCAGTGTTAATGTAAGCCTTACTTGTGACTAATAAATAAACTTGGGCGGCACAGTGGTTAGCACTGCTGCCTCACAACACCAGGGACCCGGGTTCGATTCCCGGCTTGGGTCACTGTCTGTGTGGAGTTTGCACATTCTCCCCGTATCTGTGTGGGTTTCCTCTGGGTGCTCCGGTTTCCTTCCACAGTCCAAAGATGTGCAGGTTAGGTGGATTGGCTATGCTAAATTGCCCCTTAGTGTTGGGGGGACTAGCTAGAGTAAATGCATGGGGTTATGGGGATAGGACCTGGGTGGATTGTGGTCGGTGCAGACTCAATGGGTCAAATGGCCTCCTTCTGCACTGTAGGATTCGATGATTCTATGGTAGAGTTCCTTGGTATCTACTAACCTTGTCCTTCTCGATGGTACAGGTTGTGGGTTTGGAAGGTGCTGTCTAAGGAACCTTGGTGAGTTGCTTCAATGCATCTTGCAGATGATACACATTGCTGCCACTGTTCGATGGTGGAGCGATTGAACATTTGTGGAAGAGATAGCAATGAAATGGGCTGCTTTGCCCTGGATGGTGTTGAACTTCTACAGTGCTGTTGGAGCTGCACTCATCCACGCAAGTGGAGAGTATTCTATCACACTCCTGACTTGTGCTTTGCAGATGATGGACAGGCTTTGGGGAGTCAGGTAGTGAGTTACTCCCATAGGATTCCTAGCCTTTGATCTTGCAGCCACAGTATTTATATAGAAACATAGAAAAACTACAACACAAAACAGGCCCTTCGGCCCCACAAGTTGTGCCGAACATATCCCTCCCTATAACCCTCCATCCTATTAAGTCCCATGTACTCATCCAGGAGTCTCTTTTAAGTTTGCCTCCACCACCACTGATGGCAGCCGATTCCACTCGCCCACCACCCTGTGAGAGAAAAACTTACCCCTAACATCTCCCCTGTACCTACACCCCAGCACCTTAAACCTGTGTCCTCTCGTAGCAGCCACTTCCACCCTGGGAAAAAGCCTCTGAGAGTCCACCCAATCTATGCCTCTCAACATCTTATATACCTCTATCAGGTCTCCTCTCATCCTACATCTCTCCAAGGAGAAAAGACCGAGCTCCCTCAGCCTATCCTCATAAGGCATGCCACTCAATCCAGGGAACATCCTTGTAAATCTCCTCTGCACCCTTCCAATCTTTTCCACATCCTTCCTGTAATGAGGCGACCAGAGCTGAGCACAGTACTCCAAGTGGGGTCTGACGAGGGTCTTATATAGCTGCATCATTATCCCCGGACTCCTAAACTCAATCCCTCGATTGAATTTAATGTCTAGTTCAGTTCTGTTTCTGACCTATAGTAACCCCCAGGACGTTGATAATGAGGGATTTGGTGATGGTAATGCCATTGAATGTCAAGGGGTGATAGTTAGATCTTCTCTTTGTTAATTAATTTTATTGAGGAAAAGATTTTCTTACAAAAGTGCACCTTTTAAAAAAATATCAACAGGCTGGAAGCTGGATCTGAAAAAAATGGTCAAGAACACACAGTATGCAGTAACGATGCTTCACACCACAATGCCACATGTTATAAAATCAAACATATTTGAGATCTTGATATACCATTTCCTGTTACGAAGATGATATAACTTAAAACATTACAATTGAAAAGATAAAGAAAAATTATAGTGTCGGGCATCTCAGGCTGCTTGTTCAGCAAATCCTGAATACTGGTTGTGGCACTGTTATAGACCAGGCACAAATGTCCTTCCAACTAGGGAAAGGGAACAGCACAAGGACATATCAAAAAGATAGGGAAATAAATAGTTTTTGAATTCTTTATTTTGAATTTCTGACTTTTGTGCAAATTTTGTTTCAGTTTGCAACATTTTATTATCAACACGGCAATTATAGACCCCAATATAAGGTATCAAATGACAATGCAAAATTCCATGGCTGGTTACTCATGTTTTTTCAAGCTCACAAACCCTTGTTCTTGTCAATTAACAAGGAACAGCAGATAAAGGATGGTGACATGTACTGACTGAAATACAACTGACAACTTTCCCTTTTGGTTAATTAAACATGAGTGATCATTACCTACCTAAACAAGTAGCTACTTAAAAATGTAGCACTCTAGCACAGCTGAGAACGCTATCCTCAATTAGTTTTAATCCTGCAGTGCCCACTTTAACACTAACATCTTAATAACATTTAAAACTGCATCAAATAATTGAATTCTGGAATTCTATGAAGTAAATTCAGCTGTTCAACACTTCCAACAAGGAACAGCACGGGAAAATGTTATACATGCTTTGGAAAATGTGACATTGTCATCGCTCATCTTTGATCCACACTCTTCAAGTACAGCTTCTCAGTTGAAGTGCAACAGGACTGAGTTTATCTACATATTTTACTGAAAACCACAAATTAGTCAAGAAATGAATACATATTATTCCCCAATAGTTTTGCAACACAGAATAGATTACATTATGCTGCATTTATATTAGATTGATGCACTAAGTCTATTGCAGGCAGCAGGTTTTATGCTACAGACAGAGCTGCAGATTATAAAACAAAAGAACAATGGGAAATGGAGGCAATATGGGAAATGGAGCTCTGACAAGCTTTACATGACTTGACCATGTCTGAGATACTTTAATCAATACGTTTTTGGCCTGAACAAGCAATGGCTGCATTATTTTCATTCAACTATCTCTGCAGGGATTAATTCTCAATCTTCATGCATTCTATTTCAGGTCAGAAAAATGAAAAAGAGGGAAATATTTGATTTGATATTAAATGCGACAGCCATAATTACTTCATTTGCCCTCACATGTCATTGCATTTCTCAAAGAAAAGCAGGGGGGGGGTTTCTCTGGTGGGAAGTGTGGGTGGGAACTGTCCAGAACTGGGAGCTGATGGACTTTTAAGTTTGATGTGTAGCACACACTTCAGTGCCTTCAACTACAGTACCCATTCACCTGAGAAAACAGGTAGTACTTAGGTTCTGATGTTCTACTTTGACTACACACAATTGCACCTCATTGAAATAATTATGGTAAAAGAATTGATCAGGTTTTTCCTCCCCTAGTTTACTAACTCTCTTTTTTGGAGGAACATTGAGGAGTAAAGTTTGTCCTGTTAAAAGCATAACCTATTGTACCTCTGCAAACTATGTTCTGCTGTATTGTAAATTGTGCATTTGGATTTCAGTAATATAGTGTTCGTCGGAAATAATTCCCCCTTTCTGGAGGGTTTGGTTGGTGATTGTATATCAGGAAATACAAGATTCCTCAGTGGATCCAAGCAATAGTCCATGCTTAATAAACAAAAATAGACCTACAATTCTAACTACTGAACAGCATTATTTAATAAATTAGAAAGGAAATAAATGTCACAATGAAGAAAATCTACCAAACGTTCACTGCTAGAATTTCTACAACTGCACGTGGATTAATTCTATTAAATAGAGGACAATATAGTGATTGAAAAAATATAATCCGATAAAAGACTCACCAGTTTGGTTTCTGTTTAACTGCAAGATAACATAGTCATAGAATCATTTGAGGCTCTTTAATTTATTTATATAGTGTATTTCCCAGAATGGATTAAATGCTGCATTTCTGTCCAAACAAACGCGATGCATGAAGATTGAGAATTAATCCCTGCAGAGATAGTTGAATGAAAATAATGCAGCCATTGCTTGTTCAGGCCAAAAACGTATTGACAACACTGATGGATTACAACACTGGCTGTCAAGTGTTCCAGGGCTTCCTAAATTCATGAAATTCAAGTCTTTCTTTTCACCCTGTATATTCCTCAAAACAGCTCCCAATATTTGTATTGCAACTTATGTATATACGCAGTTCCTGTTTGAAAGTTAATATTGAATTTGCTTCCACCATCCTTTCAGACAGTAAGCGAATTTGCTGGATAAAAAAATCATCTCCACACTGGTACTTTTGCCAATTATCTTAAATCTCATTACCAACCCTTCTATCACTGCAAATAGTTTTTCCCTATCTACTCCATTAAAATCCTTCATAGCTCATTCCAATTTTGAGCTCAAAATTTAGAGAAGCCTTCAACATCAATATTTATTAGACACTGTTAAATCCTAACTCAAAATCAGAGACAGGGGCGACCTGATAGAATTCTACAAGATTATGAGAGGCATGGACAGAGTGGATAGTCAGAAGCTTTTTCCCCAGGGTGCAAGAGTCAATTACTAGGGGGCACAGATTTAAGGTGCAAGGGGCAAGGTTTAAAGGAGATATACGAGGCAGATGTTTTACACAGAGAGTAGTGGGTGCCTGGAACTCGTTGCCGGGGGAGGTAGTGGAAGCGGATACGGTAGTGACTTTTAAGGGGCGTCTTGACAAATACATGAATAGGATGGGAGTAGAGGGATATGGTCCCCGGAAGGGTAGGGGTTTTAGTTAAGTCGGGCAGCATGGCCGGTGCAGGCTTGGAGGGCCGAAGGGCCTGTTCCTGTGCTGTAATTTTCTTTGTTCTTTGACACTTTTGAAATGTCACCAGCAGTGACAGATGACTGAAAATTCTTCTGTTCACAGGCATAAGATTCATGCCTCAACCAAATTAGCAACAAGAACTATCAACATTGCGAGGGTGAGTGACATGTCAAGACATCTTGCAACCAACCCTGGGGAATTCCACACTTATCCATGAGGCAGCAAGAGTGCCCATTACTGGACAATGACAGCAAATTACTTACCCGTTTCATGGCACACTGCAGTTAAGCATTTGGATACTTTTTTAAAAAACTGCTGTAGCCAAATACAGTACCAACAGAAAAACTTTATTCAAGATAATATCAGTAACTCCTAAAAATGTAAATGAATGAGTATTGTATGAATGGACAGCTACCCAAGTAAATAATGGTAACAACTGAAGGCAAACAGAAACTTTTGACTTTGTATCGCAATGTGGTTGATGTAATGTGCAATTCTGGGCACCCTATTACAGGAAGGGTAATGAAAGCAATAGAAAAGATGCAGCAGAGATTTATGGATGTTAGCAGTGGTAAATGGTTCAGTTCTAAACAAAGATGTTGGAAGTGGGAGATCTTTTCACCAGAGCCAATGAGGCTAAGGAATTACTCGTTAGTGTCCTCAAGATTATGAAGAGTTATGAAAAAGTAAGATGATCACAGCGTCATGGAATGTTCACAAAACAGGAGGAGGCCATTGGGCTCATCATGCCTCCACCAGCTCTCTGCAAGAAGAATGCACCAAGTATCACTCCCTGCCTTTTCCCATTTACTCTGTACATTTTTGTTTTCAGATAATGAGCCAATTCCCTTTCTAATGCCATTTTGTAACTGCCTCCACCACAATCTCAAGCAGTGCACTGCAGAGACTAACCACCTGCTCTGTAAAAAATATCTTCCTTATTACTTAACTTAACTCAGTGTCTGCTCATTCTTGATCCTTCCCACCAATGGGAACAGTTTCTCTCTATCTACTCTATCCAGACCCGTCTGGATTTTGAATACCTCTATCAATTCTCATCTCAACATCCTTTTCTCGAAGTGGAACAATCCCAGCTCCTCTAACCTATGTAACAGAAGATCTTCATCCCTGGAAAAATTCTCTTGAATCATTTTTGCACCTTCTCTAATGCCGTCACATCCTTCCTAAAGTGCGCTGCCCAGAACTGGATGCACTGCTCCAGTTGGGACCTAATCAGTAGGTTTTTCATTTTAGAGATTTATCATACCTTGCTGTTTTTTGGTGATCCTACATAAAGCTCAGGAACCCATGCATAAATTAGATTGCTCAAGAATATATCAGCAAATTAAAAATGTAAATGAAAGAGCATTGTATGCTGCACAAGTAAACTGCTCTCTCAACCTGTCCTACCGCCTTCAATGATGTGTGTAACCTTAACCCTAATGCTGTGCTTCTAAGAAATGTATGTGTGCCTTGTTTCTTGTGCAGGAATTTTTTTAGCAGTCAGTTCTATGTATTGGTGCTGCTTTGTTTATAACCGGCAGCCTACATATTGATGCTGCAGAAGCATAATTGATCCTAATTTGCTGGAATGTTTGTTTTAATCTGGGCTAATGCATTGTTGTTTTAGTGTTTTCCCCAGGGGAGATTTCAGAGTGGGGCTTGATTAGGTTGATTGACAGGAAAAGTCATGTGACTGGGCAGGGCTAGGTTCAGAGAGAGAAAACAAACTTAGCTGTTGTTTGGGAGCTGTAGAGAGAAGTGGCTCATTCTTTCTTTGAAGATTGGAGACTGGGACCTGTCTCTGAAGATTTACTGTTTGAAGATGGCTCTTTTCCCTGGAGACAGGTGTCATTCTGTACCTGTCCAGAGGGGTTAAAAGGCTGGGAATCTAACCTCCATGTGAGCATAAGTATTTTTGTGCTAATTAGTTCTGAAGGAGGACACATGCCTGTGGGGATATTGCTTAAATTGAACTATAGAGATAGACAGCTGTTAAGAATTAAACCCTGTCATGTTTAAGTATTTCAATTGATAAAAGTTATGCAAATTGTTTTGTTATATTTTAACTTTGTTAAATAAAGTTCATTTTAATAAAAGCTTTCTAGTGAGTCAATCGAACCACACCTAGAGTGAAATACCTTATGCTCACACTAATGCCAACATTTTAAAAAATTGGGGTTTTGGTTAACTTCATAATATACTCCTGGAGTTTTTGATCTGGTCCCGAACATGTGTACATATACCCCATATACATATTCCTCTGCTTCTGCATTTCCTTGTGTTTTAGTTTATATTTTATCTCCATATTCTTTAAAAAATGGATTAACTTCACATTTGTTGACCCAATTGGAGTATGACATTTTGAAATTTAATACTGCCCTCCTTGCAGTTCACAATATTTCCAAGTTTTGTGTTGCCTGCAAATTTTGAAAGATTTCTATTGATTTTACTGATTGGCAAGATAGTGAAAAGAGGGAGAAAATTAAAGGAGATGGTCAGAGGGAAAAAAAATCTAATGTAATGTGGAATTCTCTTCATACAGCATTGCTGATAGAAAATATGAGAAGAGGAAGGCATTCGGCCTCTCAAGCCTGTTCTTCTACCATTCAATTAGAGCATGGTTGATCTGTATTAGGTGTGGCTTAACTGGTAGCACTCTTGTCTCTGAATCATAAGATTCTGGGTTCAAGTCCCACTCCCAGACTGGAGAACAAAAATCAAGGTTGACATTCCCATGCAATACTGAATGAGTGCAACATTGTCAGAGGTGCTATCTTTTGGATGAAATGTTAAATGTCTGCCCATTATGGTGGACATAAAACATAGTAAGAGTTTTAACAACACCAGATTAAAGTCCAACAGGTTTATTTGGTAGCAAATACCATTAGCTTCCGGAGCGCTGCTCCTTCGTCAGATGGAGTGGAAATGTCCACATTTCCACTCCATCTGACGAAGGAGCAGCGCTCCGAAAGCTAATGGTATTTGCTACCAAATAAACCTGTTGGACTTTAACCTGGTGTTGTTAAAACTCTTACTATGTTCACCCCAGTCCAACGCCGGCATCTCCACATCAGGACATAAAATATCCCATGGCACTATTTCAAAGAAGAAAGGGAGTTATTGGTGGTGTCCGGGCCAATATTCCTTCTCTGACCAACCTCACAAAAACAGATTACTTACCATTAACGCACTTGCTATTTGTGGGAGTTTCCTGTCAGCAAATTGCCTAGTGCACTTCCTACACTTCCAAAGAACTTCATCTGCTGTAAATGTTTTGAGATACCTGGTGGTTAAGAAAGGCACTACAGATATGCAAGTCTTTTATTTGCATCTTAAATCCCACCTTGATTCTGTAACTCCTCCGGCACGGTGGCACAGTGGTTAACACTGCTGCCTCACAATGCCAGGGACTCATGTTTGATTCCAGCCTTGGGTGACTGTACATCTCCACGCAGACATTCTCCCCATGTCTATGTGGGTTTCCTCCCACACTCCAAAGATGTGCAGGTTGGCCATGGCAAAAACAAATTGTCCCTTAGTGTCTCAAGATGTGTAGATTAGATGGATTAGCCATGGTAAATGTGTGGGGTTATGGGGGGTGCACTCATGGCTAAGATGCTCTGTCAGAGAGTCGGTGCAGATTTGATGGGCCAAATGGTTTCCTTCTGCACTGTACGGATTCTATATTACTGCCGTGCCTGAGAAAAATCTATCAATCTCAGCTTTGTAAATTTTATTTGACCCTCAGCTGCAACAGTTTTTTTGAAGAGAAAGTTCCAGATTTTCCCTAACCTTTGTGAAATGAAGTGTTTTCCAATATACCCCAAATAGCTTAGTTCTAATTTTAAAGTTGTGTGTCTGGTTTTGGACTCCCCACCACCACCTTGCCTTGTTAGTCCTCCCAAAATGCATCAACCCACATGTTCCATTTGCCACTGTTCTGCCAGCCTATCTATATCTTCCTCTAAGCAATTTTCATGTCATCTGTGAACTTATTGATCATACCCTCTTACTTTGCCAACTAGATCATTAATGTACACTACAAACAGAAAGGGCACAGCACTGATCCCTGCGGTATACCACTGGGCACAAGCTTCCAGTTACAAAAATAAGGTTTGACCAACACCCTCTCCTTCCTGCCGCTAAGCCAATTTTGGATCCAATTTGCCAGCTTGTCCTGGATCCCATGCGTTCTTACCTTCTTGATCAGTCTTCCACATGAGCCTTACTGAAGTCCATGTAGATAACATCAACTGCATGCAACCTATCCTCATATTAAACACTTTGAACTCTGGTATCATTCTCATGAATCTACACTTCACCCTCTCAAAGGGTATAATATCTTCGGTAGGGTACAGTGTCTAGATTGAATGCAGTATTCCAGCTGTGTGTGGTTGTAACAGAACTTTCACACCTTTGTATTCTGGGATGCTTTGTTAATGTTGAATGTGTGTTGCAATATAATGTGAAGTTGATAATTAAGCACAGCTGTCCCAAAGTGGGGAAGGATACGGGAACCATTGTACAAATATATAAACCAGTTCACTCTGGGTGTCTGGGAGAGTCTGTGACTTGGCTGTCTTGGAAATAAACCTGTTTTAAGATACAGACTAGCTTCAGATTTATTCTTCCTCAACATACAATTATTGGAGTTATACACTTGAGATAAATACTAATATTCCATTCATCTTTTAAGTTTTTTTGTACCTGTTCATTAGATTTTACTGATTTTTTTTTCCTTTGGACTTCTCAATTTCTCGGATCTTCTTGCCTTCACACGATTTGGAAAGTTCTATGATCTATCATTCTTGGACCTGAAGCAGATGACTTCCCATTTTCCTATGCTGAACTCATCTGCCAAAACTTTAATCACTCACTTAATCAGCCAATGTCCCTTTGTAACTTTCTGCTCCAAACTACACTATTTACTGTGAGACCTTAGTGTTGTCAACCAATGTGGATATACAGTTATCTATTCCTGCATAAGTAATTAATAAATCTAGCGAAAGGTTGTAAGACACCAATAGTCACATCCCAATTTGAGCACACATGTATTATTCCTTCTCTGTGACTAACCTTCAAACCAATAGGTTGCTTCCAATGCCATGTGCTCTTATTTTTGTTAAAGTATCTTATATAGAGTGATGTGGTTACTTTAAAAAGGAATTTGTTACTTGTTGGAATAAGAATTTTTTTTAGACAGGGCAAGGCAAGGGAGGAAGACAGTGGGATTAAACCAAGTGCCACATATGTAGAGAAAAAGCTTGGCACATCCCTTGGGTTAAACAGTCTGTTTCTGTTCTGTAATGTCCTTTGCTTGACTTTTAAGCTGTTGATTAAGAAGTTAAGAACT
This sequence comes from Mustelus asterias, assembly GCF_964213995.1. NCBI lineage: Eukaryota > Metazoa > Chordata > Chondrichthyes > Carcharhiniformes > Triakidae > Mustelus > Mustelus asterias. Next base: position 28,646,606 of record NC_135818.1, read on the forward strand.
GTTCCCCAAGTTTTACTCAATCCTTCTCTAATTCTAATGCACAACACTATAAATGGGCTTTTAGTATTTTTGCAGAGCCATGGAGCCTCCACGTATCTTCCAAAATGGGAGTAGGATCTGGATTCAACAGTCACCTCAAGTTCCAACAGATCTTATTTTTGCCAGTAGGTGAAAAGGCAGAGTGTGACTTGCATGAAGAAAACCTGAACTCAACAGGGTCATTTGAACTCAGTGCAGAGTTCAAACATGCCCCAATTTCAAAGGCCTTAACCGGTGGCATGGGAGTTATAAATTGTTAGAATAGAACAGGTGTTCTTGAAAGCTGTATAAGATCTCTAGAACTATCAAGCTCTGAAGTTATTTAAATCCCCATCTCTTTAAAAAAAAGCATCTTTGCCATGTCAATGAGTGGGAGTAAAATGAAATTGTTCCATCAGTTACAATAGCTGTTTGATGACATTACCCCAACTGCTATCATTAATGCATTGTTACTTTCCACAACCCATCATCATCACAGCAGGGAGTTCCAAGTTTACATTTTGATTCATAGCTCAAAGAGGTTATAAAGAAGTAGTTGTCTTTACTGTGGGACTTTGGCTTTAAGTCTGTTTATAAGGGATTAAATACTTGAGGGGGTTTTAAAGTTTTGATTGGACTTTCATGAATGGGAATTTAAAAAAAATATATAGTGAAGGTTGTAATAAATACTTAGAACTTTATTTTATTTAATCTCAACATGATTCCTGAGGTCTGCCCATAGTGGATAATGGGTGAATTGGCATGGAGGGTATAAGGGTATAGGATGGTGTGTGGATTGGTATGAGTGGTCATTAATTTGGAATAGAATAATTTGGAATAATTAAGAGGCTATGGTAATTGATGGGAAGCATGAGCTTACATGAATGGGCCATGGGGTGGGTGGGAGGGACAAGAATTAGAGGGCCTAAAATGAGCAGAAATTGGGATGAAGTCCCCCAAGTCTAAGGCAAGCCTATTAAATAGCCAGCCTTGGCACCTGGCTGCCCAAATGGGTATCTCCAATCTGTGCCCAAAGCTATGAGCCCAACTCCATCCCACACCTTGCTTACAGAACAAAGGTCCCACCAATGGTGGGTGATAGAACAGAAAGATACCTCTTCCTTGCATGGTTCGGGTCCTCAAAGAAGTCTTAAATTATGAAAATTATACATTCTTCATATGAAATATCTGTTTTTGTTACTAAATGGTTGTCAAATGTTTCCATGTTTCTAAATTGATCACTTTGTCTAGATGTTAATTTTTTGATGTGAGTTATGCTTCATTTTGGCCTTCAGGCTGCAAATATGTTTCTTGAATAAAATATTACTATTATATAAAAGGTCTGATTTCCACACCAAACCCTAAAGCTGCTAATTCAAGGCTAAGAGTTTTCAGCATTCAATGGGTTAAAGTTCCTATATCAAGAATTATTTCCCTACAAGTTCAGGCTTCCTGTTTACCCTAACTACTCTCAGTCACTAACAATACGTTTGAAAAAAAGCATTACAATTAGTCATATCAGAATTAGACATGGAGAACATTTCTCCAGATATGTTTAACAATGGACATCCTCAAGGGCAGAAAGTACAAATTTCACTCTAAACTGTCTATGTTATTTACTGCTCAAAAAGGTTTACTATCTTTGATAATAGTATAATAGAAAGTAGTTCAAAATGAAAGAACAGGGAAATGAGACTAATCAGATGACTCTTTCAAATAGGACAAACAAGATAACTCTTTCAAAGAGCTAGCACAGGGACAATGGGCTGAATGGCCTCCTTCTGTGCTGAGATTCTATGTCCAGTATATAAAAAAAGAGGTCCACAAATATTTTTTTTATTCTCACATACATTAAACTCAGAATCAGAAAGGCTCTTTTGTCAAAACAATAACATTCAGCAAAACAATGTTTACAAACAAAATCCTCAATTTATCTGGATTAGAATACACTGGTACAAACAGTTCCAAACAGAGGGGAGGGACCCTTACCTTTATATTCTTGATGCTGGCTATCTTGTCATCCACACGTACAATTATACTTGATCCTTCTGCATTTTCTCTGGAGGAGAAAAGTAAATATACTTTACAACGGGATTTTCCTGGCATCAAAACTGCCTTTATATGAAGAATAAAACTGACACAACATTTCAAAATTCAGTCTAACATGCTTTGTTTTACTTTTCGTCATTTGTACTCGAGTAATTTTGACAAAACATTTTTAGTTTTATGCATCGCATAATTGCACAAACATTTCTTGAAAAACTATCCAAAAACATGAAGTTCACAAAAAGTTACACAAATATAATCCACCCATCCTCCATCCATCTGATTGAGTCAATGTTCTGGTACAATAAGCAGATTACTAAAACCATTTAGAAAGGCGGCAAACAACTTTTGTCTCACAACCATTAATGCGACCATTTCCTGTGAACATACAAGAATAAACCCCATTTTAAAACTGTTCTTACATGCATGGCTCATAACATAACTACGGTTTTCAGCTCCAAACTACTGGCAATAACACAATCTTTAATTATCTTCACTTGGCACCTAGAGAGTTCAATCAGTTTACAACTCAACACCTAACCAGAAAGTCCCTCAAGTGTCGGGACTATCTTGGTTTGGGGGTTACTTGTGTTTACATAGTCACTACATGGAAGGGAAATCAAATGGAGAGAAGAAACAGAACCCATAGCTGTTGGCGAATTTGTATCTTATTGACAAGATATTTCATATCTGCATTTGAAATAATTTTACTCCTGCCAAAGTTAGATTACAAGAGAAATAAGATTTTATGAAATATAAAATATGTACTTTTTTAATGGGGATGCTTTAAAACAGCTAAAGGAATGAACATGCATTTATATTGTGCCTTTCACATTCTCAGGATATCCCAAAACACGTTCCCATAAAATTAATTACTTTTGAAATGCAGTCATTGTTGGCTTATAGTCAAATGAAGCAGTCAATGTCTGCCCAGCAAAATCGCTCAAACAGCAATGAGCAGCTTACCTGTTTTAGTGATGATGGTTAACAGGTAATTGTTGATCAGGACACTAAAAGAGCTCCCCTACTCTTCTTCAAATGTACCATGAGCCCTTTGTTAATTATTTATCAATTGGATGTAAACTGTGGTCAATAGCTGGTGATTTACTCATGCTCCATTATATTGTGGCAAGCTAAAACTTTGTTGGTTGGTTTCTCTCTCTAACTGATTTGCATATTAAAAATCAGTCTTATTTTATTCTTCACTGCCTAGCTATTTTAGGTGTAACAACGTTGTTGTCCACAAAAGACCAAACAGGGCTGCCATTTAACGTTTCATCGGAAAGATGACATCTCTGACAATGAACAGATTATGTGCTCCTGTCCTGAATGATAACTACTAACATTGAACTAAGATAATGGCAGTAGTAGAGGCGGGTGCAATTTTGTCTTTTAAAAAGCATTTAGACAGTTACATGGGTATGGAGGGATATGGGCCAAACATAATTGGGATGAGCTTAGTAGTAAAAAATGGACAAGTTGGGCCAAAGGGCCTGTTTTCATGCTGTAAACCTCTATGACTCTATATAGCATAGGGCAGAAGATGTAGAGAGGATATGAGAAAGAACTTTATTACGCAGAGGGTGGTGAGTGTCTGGAATTCGCTGCCTGAGTTGTTGTGGGGACAGAGACCCTAAACTCTTTTAAGAAGTACCTGGGTCTGCACCATGAGTGCTGCAAGGGCCAGATGCATGAAGGTGAGATTAGAAAGGGCACATAGGTGTCCTCGGACTGGAATGTACAAGATGGGCTGAACGGCCTTCTTCAATGCTGTAACTTTTCTATGGTATTAAAGGTGCGAATATTTATTATAATTCAGATGGTTTATGTTAATTGATCATAGAATTCCTACAGTGCAGAAAGAGGCCATTCGGCCCATCGAATCTGCACCAACTCTCTGACAGACTATCTTACTCAGGCCCACCACCCCACCCTATCCCTGTAACCCCACACATTTCTCATGATTAATCCCCCTAACCTACACATCTTGGGACATAAAGGGGCAATTTATCATGGCCAATCAACCTAACCTGCACATCTTTGGACTGTGGGAGGAAACCAGAGCACCCAGAGGAAACCCACGCAGAATGTGCAAACTCCATAGACAGTGTGAGGCAGCACTGTGCCACGCCAATGTGTTATCCTAATAAATTGAAAAGTGACAAATGCTAGTTTTAAAGGACTTTAAACAGTTATATCAACTGAGCATAACCCAACCACACAAATTCCACCTATTTCCATCACCTGTCCCTGCTAAGCCTATCTTCGCTGTAGTTTTTTTCCATGTCTTCACCACCTGAGTTTGATTATTCCAGTGCTCTTGTAGCCTGGCCTCCTCACTGCAATTCCTGTAAAGTTAAAAATATAATTTACAGGATGTGGGTGTCACTGGCATTTATTGCCAATCCCTAGTTACCCTTGAGAAGGTGGTGGTGGCGAGTTGCCTCCTTAAACCTCTGCAGCCTCCGAGGTGTAGATACACCCACAGCGCTTTTAGGAAGGGAGTTCCAGGATTTTGAGCCAGCGACACTGAAGGAATGGCAATATATTTCCAAATCAAGATGGTGAGTGGAGGAGAACCTTCAGTTGGTGGTGTTCTCAGGTATCTGCTGCTCTTGTCCTTCTAGATGGTAGTAATCGTCGGTTTGGAAGGTGCTGCCAAAGGAGCCTTGGTGAGTTCCTACTGTGCATTTTGTAGATGGTACACACTGCTGCCAGTGTTCGTCGGTGGTGAAGGGATTGAATATTTGTGGAAGGGGTAGCAATCATGTGGACTGCTTTGTGCCGGATGGTTCAAGTGCTGGAGCTGCACGCATCCAGGCAAGTGCAGAGTATCCCATTACACTCCTGGCTTATGCTTTGCAGATGGTGGACAGGCTTTGGGGAGTCAGGAAGTGAGTTACTTGCTGCAAGATTTGTAGCATTTGACCTACTTTGGTAGCCACTCTTTGTATGGTTAGTCCAGTTCAATTTCTTAACAATAGTAACCCCCAGGAAGTTGACAGTGGGGGATTCAGCAGTGGTAATGCCATTGAATGTCAATGGGCAATGGTTAGATCCTCTCTTTTTGAGATGGTCATCACCTGGCACTTGTGCGGCCCAAATCTTACTTGCCACATGTCAGCCCAAGCCTGGATATTGTCTGGGTCTTGCTGCATTTGGACATGAACTGTTTAAGTATCTGAGCAGTCATGAATGGTGCTGAACATTGTTCACAGATGACATTCACACATAGTTTGAGGGCGGCACGGTAGCACAGTGGTTAGCACTGCTGCTTCACAGCTCCAGGGTCCTGGGTTCGATTCCTGGCTCGGGTCACTGTCTGTGTGGAGTTTGCACATTCTCCTCGTGTCTGCGTGGGTTTCCTCCGGGTGCTCCGGTTTCCTCCCACAGTCCAAAGATGTGCGGGTTAGGTTGATTGGCCAGGTTAAAAATTGCCCCTTAGAGTCCTGGGATGCATAGGTTAGAGGGATTAGCGGGTAAATATGTGGGGGTAGGGCCTGGGTGGGATTGTGGTCAGTGCAGACTCGATGGGCCGAATGGCCTCCTTCTGCACTGTAGGATTTCTATGGTTCTATGGTAGTTTGACAAGTACCAGCATCAGTATTTTGACATGAGAATAGCAGAGGTTTTCCTGTGCACGACTGTGCATTAGTGTGGCAGTCCACACCTCAACAAGAAGCATTCTTGATTTGTGCCACATCATCTATTCAAAACAGCAAAAGCAGATAGGCTATGAGAAGGATGGCAGCAGACAGGTCAGTTTTCTATAGCAGATCGGTCAGCTCCAACAGCCCTATGCCATAGAACCATGGAATCTCTACACTGTAGAAGGAGGCCATCCAGCCCATCAGGTCTGCACCGACTCTCCAAAAGAGCATCTTACCCAGGCCTTCCCCTCCATCCCCATTACCCCATGCATTTACCATGGCTAACCTACACACCTTTGGACACTGAGGGGCAATTTACTATGGCCACTCCACCTAACCGGCACATCTTTGGACTGTGGGAGGAAACCGGAGCACCTGGAGGAATCCAATGCAAACACAGGGAAAACGTGCAAACTCCATATAGACAGTCACCCAAGGCCAGAATCGAACCTAGCTTCCTGGCACAGTAAGAAGCAATGCTAACTACTGTGTCACTATGTGTAAGGCATCATTATTTCATTCTCTGAAAGGCAAGCCATCTTTAAAGAGGGTTTTTGTACTGTACTGTACCTGTTTTTTTTTAAACCAGAAAATTTGGAGCTCGTCTGTGTTGCAACCAGTTTGAAAGCCACCATATAAAAAGACACTAATGATAGCAAACAATAACAAAGGTAATTAGGTGTTATCTGTGGCTCGAATGTAGCAATCTCTCCTCTGGGTCAGTAGGTTACTTGGAAGTGTAATGGTGCAAAACTTGTTGACAAACTTCCAGTGGTCTTCAAGAGCATCTGGTTTCAGAAAAAAGTTCCTTAGGCCCTCACAGATGCCAACATAGTCAGCTTCTGGAAGCATAAAGGGCCATAAATATATGTGGCAACTACCAAAGAATATGTCATCTCTCAATTGCATGAAAGGTCCTTAAAAGAATCTCATTAAACTGTCTGCTAGACAGCCTCAGAGATGATGACCTCCCAGAATTAGTGTGGTTTTACGGCTGACTGTGGGACAGCTGGTAATGGTGTCCACAGCAAGGCAACAAGAAACATGCAGGGAGCAACATTTTGCAGTTCATGGACATAACTGAAGCTTTTGACATTGAGAGTCCACCTGGTCTTTGGCACTTGCTTTCCAAGCTTGGACGTCCAAGCAGTTTGCCAAACTCCCACACCTACTGCAGATGGCCTGGTTGGAGGTGTTTGTGCCTATGGCTAGATGCAACCAGCAGCATAAAGCAAGGATAAATCATGGTCCCCTAACTCTTCAATCTCTTCTTTGCTGCAACATTTAAGGAAGCTGCCAGAGACATGCCTGCAGGCATCGACATTAGCTTCTGTAGAGGGAAGCTCTTCAGTCTCTCCAGAGTGTGCACCTCCATCAAAATCAGTGGCAGTAATCTCAGAGCAGTGTATGCAGTTGACAGTGCCCGAGCTGCCCACAGAAGGAAGACATCCCAGATTATGGTAAACAAATTTTCAAGTGCTATCAAAAATTTGGGTCTCCAAATCAGTGTCTCCCTAGGTTATGTTTCGACCAGCACTATGTACACGCTATGAAGCACTCGACATAATCACTGATGGCACCAGTCTCAAAGTTGTAGAAGAATTCTTATTCTGGATGCAAGCACAAAAATCTAAACAGACACTCCCATGCAGTACTGAGGGAGTACTGCACTGTTACCCTCTCAGGTGGATATAAAACTATCCCTTAGGAAGAAGAGCAGGGGAATTCTCTCCAGTGTTCAATCTTTATCCCTCAATCAACACCACAAAAACAAATTGTCTGGTAATGATCATAATGCTCTTTTGTGGGAGTTTCCATCGAGCAAATTTGCTGCCACATTTCCCACACTACAACAGTGACTACACTTCAAAAGTCCGTCATTGGCTTAAACACTTTAGGCTCTGGCTCTATTAGAAAACCAGCACAGTGTATTGTCTCCAGCCAGGACAGTTAGTGAGATTTTGCAAGCCCAGACAAGTCTCTTTAATCTGTGCTTAACCCTCTCTCCACTCACATTGTCTGTACCTTTAAGACTTGATTACCTGTAAAGACTTGCATTCCAACCATTATTTTGTAAATTGAGTTTGTCTTTATATGCCCTGTTTGTGAACAGAACTCCCACTCACCTGATGAATGAGCAGCGCTCTGAAAGCTTATGGCTTGTGCTACCAAATAAACCTGTTGAACTTTAACCTGGTGTTGAGAGACTTCTTACTGTGCTTACCCCAGTCCAACGCCAGCATCTCCACATCATGAATGGAGTGGGTGCTTCCTGTGTGCTCATTGGCTGAATGGATGGGGCGCTTACTGTGTGTTCATTGGCCCGAGGAGATGCTTACTGTGTGCTCACTGGCTGAATGGAAAGGGTGCTGGCTGTGTGTTAATTGGCTGAATGGAGGGAGCGCTTGCTGTGTGCTCATTGGCTGAATGGAGGGAGCGCGTGCTGTGTGCTCATTGGCTAAATGGAGGGTGTGCTTGCTGCGTGCACATTGGCTATGATGCTTCCAACAGGAGCTGCTCATTAAAAGGTACTTGATTGGCTGTGAAATGCTTCGAGATGTCTGGTAGTTATACAAATGCAAGACTCCTTCAAAAATTCCCCATTGTTTCTAAATTGCATTGGAATATCCCAAGATTGTGAAAGATATTATACAAATTCAAGCCTGCCTTCTGTCAATTGGGAGCCAGAATAGGAGGTTTTGATATAATGAACTGGTGTGTTAATATCTAAACCCATTAGAACCTGAGAATGGTAGTAGAGAAAGTTAACAATGTGCAAGGTACCAGCAAGGTCAGAATCACCTCACAAGCCAAAAATCACATGGCCAGTGCATTATTTTGATTACAATGTCAATAGCATAGAGCTGCATCCAAAGGCACTTGCCTTTTAAAATTCACCTTTACTGTAAGTGATCTCTTTTAACAACAACTTGCATTTCTGCAGTGCCTTTAACATCCCAAATTGCTTCGCAGAAGTCTAACTAGACATTGCGATGCCAAGCCACATAAGGAGATATGACAGTAATCAAAAGATTAGTCAAAGCACCAGAACTAGGACAAAGTTCAAAAGTTAAGTCTGGAACTAATGATGTGGGATTCTGCCACTGATTGAGTAAAGGACAACTTAAAACTCCAGATAGAATTACTGTAAAGGAAATTTAAGTATGTTTTAATATTTCAACTTGAATTTTATTTTATGCTGGTTCTATATATAAAGTTGATAGCTTAATTTAGTACAGAAAACAAAAAAAAAATTCCAGCCTCGGGTGGAGTTTGCATATGCTCCCCGTGTCAGCATGGGTTTCCTCCGGGTGCTCCGGTTTCCTCCCACAGTCCAGAGATGTGCAGGTTAAGTTGATTGGCCATGCTAAATTGACCCTAGCGCCAAGGGATTAGCAGGGTAAATATGTGGGGTTATGGGAATAGGGCCTGGGTGGGATTGTGGTCGGTGCAGACTTGATGGGCTGAATGGCCTCCTTCTGCACTGTAGAGACTCTATGTTTCTATGATTACAAAACTAGGAGTAAGCATTTACCATAATTTATTAATGCATTAAAAGTATTATAAAAATGTTGCATAACAATGTAGAAAATGTAATTTTCAATGTAATTTGAAACGAGACTCGAATGCCACTGGTAAATTTTTCATCATTCCAATTTTTTCATACTTTTTTTGCAGATCACATTACTTTCTCTATGACTATGACTTTCCAAACAAGCCAAACTTGTCTGAAATGAAAACATAAAAATGCTGAAATGCACAAATACAGAGTTAAATGTTTCAGGTTGATGATCTTTCATCAGAACTGAAAGATCTTTAACCAGAAATGTTAACTCTTGTTTTTTCTCTCTCCACAGATGCTGCCAGATCGGAGTGTTTCCAGTATCTTCTGTTTTTATTTCAGATTTTCAACACCTGTAGTATTCTATTTTTCTGGTTGACAGAAAACATTTCCTTGGATTACTGTAAATAAGTATTTGAAGTACTAGAAGCACACCGAGAAGTGACATGCTGATTATTTTAAAGTCACCCGTGGTAGCAATATAAATATTATTTGCCTTCTATGACTTTTTAAGCAGTGTTAACACAGGATGTACAAATGGCCAGTTTGAAGTAAATCCGCAATAAATCCACAATAACACAAAGTGTAATGTCAGAAGAACTTGGGCAGAGTTCCCAAAGGTTTTGCTAATTTGAGTGAAAACACAAATTAGAAAGCAAACAACTTATGTTTATATAGTGGCTTTTAACACCATAAAACAACTCAAGGCTCTTTTCCTGTGTGAAATTAGAACAAGTGGCACCAAGCCAAAGAAGCAGATACAAGGACAGATGACTTGGACAAAGACGACCATCTTAAAGGAGACACTGGTAGAAGAATGTCACTCTTACTCAGTTTAGTTTTTGCCAAAACTAACAAACAGGATTTTTGACCCTTCTACAACTCGAAAGTATGTGCTAAACTGCTTCCTTTAAAATCACAGATTGCTATTTCAGGTAAAGACAATCTGGGCACTGAACCACCTCTCTGGAGTATCTCTGAGCAGCAATCTCTCCTGACCTCCAATTCAATGGCAGGATCACGAATCTTTTGGTTCTAATACCAGAAGAGTTTATACTGTGCCAAACTCTAGGGGAAGTCGGAGCACAAATATTTGTTGAATCTTGCTAAAGAATACTTATTTGGAATCTAGCTTATACAGTCCTTTAAAATATTGCATAAACTTTGCTCCGCTTTAAAAAATCAACTTTATACAAATAAAACTAAAATGACTAAAATTCTAGAAGTTTACATTTTTGTTGGCTGTTGATCGAAGGAAATTACACATCGACGTTAGTGGTGTTTCTTCCCGGGATCTTGGCACAATAAAACTCCATGCAATGTTTAGCTCACCAACGCTAAATTATGTATTTACCCAAGCTCTCCGCAGAATTTAACTGTCCCTCTCTAAATTATCAGGACAGATGCCAACCAGATGTATGTTGTAACCAAATTTGGAAGCACATTTTAAAAGATGACTATTGCCGATGGTCTGTTCTGTCCTCCCTCGCACCAAACCCCCTCCCCCCACCCCAAACTTCCGTTCCCAGCAACAATACAAACTGAAGTTGTGGTCTCACTAAATAGTCTGAATATACAATCTCTCTTACAATAGAAAGTCAGTTCATTAGAATCTACCACCAGTCAGAGACCAATTCGAATCGGAATGAGCTGGATTAACTATGAAGACTAACTTTAAAGAGAGACAATAAATCGCAGAGATCCATATTTATAATTCAGTGACAGTGCAGCACTTTGACAGGTCTCAGTCCGAGAAATGCACAATCCCAACTTTATCATCAACATTTTAAACCGTTCTCTCCCGTCCCCCCCCGTCCCCCCGCACAGTGAGGGACCACCGACTCACACCCCACACCTAACCGAGTTTTATTCAGGCCAATGTCCCTTTTCACCAACCCTCTCTCTTGTCCACCATCCCCTCCCCTCAACACGCTCTGCTTTTCCTGTCACCCTTCTCGGCCCTCGCCTCCACTCTCCCTCACTTCCACTCTCCCTCACTTCCACTCTCCCTCTCTCTCCCTCCCTCACCCTGTCCACTCACCACCCTATCTCTCACTCACCACCTCCACTCCCACTCCCTGCCTCACCTCTTGCTGAGAGGTCGGACCCTCACGGCCACTTTCACATTCGCCATCAGTGATGGGCTTGTCTGAGCGGTCTCGGGGTTTAAATCACTCAGCAGCCTCAGCTCTTGGTGTCATTTTTCCGCCCGGATAGCCGCTCCTCCTCGCCCTGGAGTGATGTCTGCCCAGTTAGCTCCTCAAGCAGCCGCCGCCTTCATTTCGCCGGATAGTGACCCCCCGATCTTCCCCCTACCCGGTCCGCATTGAGCAGGGGGCAGGGCGTTAGACTCTCACCAATCACAGCCAGAGAACAGAGAACTGATTGGCAGAGGGGCGGGGCCGAGGACAGCTGGTCTCGAGCCTGCGGGCCAGACTCAGTAAGAAGTCTCACCACACCAGGTTAAAGCCCAACAGGTTTATTGGGTAGCACGAGCTTTCGGAGTGTTGCTCCCTCATCAGGTGAGTGATCGGGACTTGCAGATAGTGAGGAGCATTGTCAGAGGCTACAGGAGGATATAGATAGGCTGGAAATTTGGGCAAAGAAATGGCAGATGGAGTTCAATCCTGATAAATGCGAAGTGATGCATTTTGGTAGAAATAATGCAGGAAGGAGCTATACGATAAATGGCAGAACCATAAAGGGTGTAGATACGCAGAGGGACCTGGGTGTGCAAGTCCACAGATCTTTGAAGGTGACGTCACAGGTGGAGAAGGTGGTGAAGAAGGCATATGGCATGCTTGCCTTTATAGGACGGGGCATAGAGTATAAAAGTTGGGGTCTGATGTTGCAGATGTATAGAATGTTGGTTCGGCCGCATTTGGAATACTGCGTCCAGTTCTGGTCGCCACACGACCAGAAGGACGTGGAGGCTTTGGAGAGAGTACAGAGGAGGTTTACCAGGATGTTGCCTGGTATAGAGGGGCTTAGTTATGAGGAGAGATTGGGTAAACTGGGGTTGTTCTCCCTGGAAAGACGGAGGATGACGGGAGACTTAATAGAGGTGTATAAAATTATGAAAGGTATAGATAGGGTGAACGGTGGGAAGCTTTTCCCCAGGTCGGTGGTGACGTTCACGAGGGGTCATAGGTTCAAGGTGAAGGGGAGGAGGTTTAACACAGATATCAGAAGGACATATTTTACACAGAGAATGGTGGGGGCCTGGAATGCGCTGCCAGGCAAGGTGGTGGAGGCGGACACACTGGGAACGTTTAAGACTCATCTAGACAGCCATATGAACGGAGTGGGAATGGAGGGATACAAAAGAATGGTCTAGTTTGGACCAGGGAGTGGTGCAGGCTTGGAGGGCCGAAGGGCCTGTTCCTGTGCTGTATTGTTCTTTGTTCTTTGATACCTGATGAAGGGACAGCGTTCTGAAAGCTCGTGTTACCAAATAAACCTGTTGGACTTTAACCTGGCATTGTGAGACTACTTACTGTGCCTACCCCAGTTTTAATGCCAGCAACTCCACATCATTTGTGGGACAGGGGGCGGTGCCACATCAGCTGTCAATCAGGCTGTGGCTTTGTAGGTGTGAGTTGCTAGCCGATGTGAACTGCGGTCTGGTTGGTAGCACGCTCGTCTGTGGACCATAAGGTTTGTGGGTTCAAAACCCATTCTGGGGCCTGAAGACAATGCTGCAATGAGGAGGGAATCTTTCACTGACGGAGTTGTGGACCTTTGGATGAGAAATGAAAACAAGATCCCATTTGCTTGTTTTGGGTGGGTTTAAAAGATCCCATGGCACTCTTTGAAAGAAGGGCAGGGGAGTTATCCCCAACATCATGGCTTGTTCCTCAATCATCATCATTAAAAAAAAGGTTATCTGGTCATTATCCCATTGCTGTTTCATTCATTTAAAATATTGCAGAATCGAGATGTGATGCCAACACCACCAAAACAGAAGCAGAAACAGCTAATTAAGAAACATTGACTGATGGGAGCCAGAAAAGAAGATCATTTGGTCCATTGTATGTGTTCATTCTTTGAAATAACTATCCAGTTTAGCCCCACGCTCCAATATTTTCCTCATTATCCTGTAAATTCATTCTCTTCAAGTCCATGACCAATTGCCATTTGAAACTTCCTGTGGAATCTGAATCCAACACATTTCCAGGCAGCATGTTCCAGATCTTAACATTGGAATAATGTGAATAACTTTCCTCATTTCCTCTTTACTTTAAATCTATGTGGAAACAGCTACTTCATGATTTTGAATGCCTTTATGAGCTCTCCCCATAACCTTCCCTACTCTAAGATTCTCCACATAACCATCAGTCATGGTATCATCCTGCTGAATCCCTTCCGTACCCTCTTCAGGACCTTCACATACTTCTTGAAGAATTGTACACAATTGTCCAGTTGAGGACTAAGCAGAGATTTGTAAAGGCTTAACATGATTTCCTATATTTTATAATCAGTGTCCACATTTACAAAAACAAGTGTCCAATTTGCTTTCTTAATTACCTCATCAACTTGCCCTTCAAAGATGTGAGAATAAGCTCTCACCCTCCCTCCCCCAATAGTGCCATTTAGATTATACTGTCTCTCCATGTTAATTTCTCTTAAAGGCCACTTTCGCAGCCATTTCAGAGGGCAGTTAAGATTTGAGTTGATTTATTGTCACGTGTATTAGTATACAGTGAAAAGTATTTTTTCTTGCACACTATACAGACAAAGCATACCATTCATAGAGAAGGAAAGGAGAGAGTGCAGAATGTAGTGTTACAGTCGTAGCTAGGGTGTAGAGAAAGATCAACTTAATGCAAGTTAGGTTCATTCAGAAGTCTGATGGCAGCAGGGAAGAAGCTGTTCTCGAGTCGGTTGGGACATGTCCTCAGACTTTTGTATCTTTTACCCAATGGAGGAAGATGGCAGAGAGTATGTCCAGGGTGCGTGGGTCCTTAATTATGCTGGCTGCTTTTCCAAGGCAGTGGGGAAGCGTCAGTGGGTGGGAAGCTGGTTTGAGTGATGAACTGGGCTTCATTCACGACCCTTTGTAGTTTGTTGCAGTCTTGGACAGAGCAGGAGCCATACCAAGCTGTGATACAACCAGAAAGAATGCTTTTTATGGTGCACCTGTAAAAATTGGTGAAAGTCATGGTGGACAAGCAAAATTTCCTTAGTCTACTGAGAAAGTAGAGGCATTGGTTGGCTTTCTTAACTATAGTGTCGGCAATAAGGGACAGGTTGTTGGTGATCTGGACTAAAAACTTGAAGCTCTCGACCATTTCTACTTCGTCCCCATTGATGTAGACAGGGACATGTCCTCCACTACACTTCCTGAAGTTGATGACTATCTCCTTCATTTTGTTGACGTTGAGGGGGAGATTATTGTCGTCACACCAGTTCACCAGATTCTCTATCTCCTGTACTGTGTCTCGTCATTGTTTAAGGTCCAACCCACTATGGTGGTGTCATCAGCAAACTTGAAAAGTGAGTTGGAGGAGAATTTGGCCACACAGTCACAGGTGTATTTGGAGTATAGCAAGAGGCTGAGGACACAGCCTTGTGCGGCACCGGTGTTGAGGATGTGGAGATGTTGTTGCCTATCCTTACTGATTGCTGTCTGTGGGTTAGGAAGTTCAGGATCCAGTCGCAGAGGGAGGAGCCGAACCCCAGGCCATGTAGCTTGGAGATGAGGTTCATAGGAATAATGGTGTTGAAGACTGAGCTGTCATCGATAAATAGGAGTCTGACATAAGTGTCTTTGTTATCTAGGTGTGTTCCAAAGTTGAGTGCAGGGCCAGGGAGATGGCATCTGCTGTGGACCCGTTGTGGCGGTCAGCAAACTGTAGTGGATCCAGGCAATCTGGGAGGCCAGATTTGATACTTGCCATGACTAACTTTTCGAAGCACTTCATAAATGATGGATGTCAGAGCCACCGGACGATAGTCATTAAGGCACGTTGCTTGGCTTTTTTTTTGGTACCGGGATGATGGTAATCTTCTTGAAGCAGATAGTATGGACTTCAGATTGTTGTAAAGAGAGGTTAAAGATGTCAGCAAATTCCCCCCACCTGCTGGTTTGTGCAGGATCTGAGTGCTTGTCCGGGTACCCAATCCAGGCCAGTTGCTTTCTGTGGGTTGACCTTCGAGAAGGCAGCTCTGACATCTACAATGGTGACCTCAGATTCAGGTTCATCCAAGGCTTCTGGGGTGGAGGACATGCTGTCACTGACCTCTTGCTCAAAACGGGCATTGAGCTCATCGGGGAGGGGTGTGTTGGTGCCAGTGATTTTACATCCTTCATCTTGTAGCCTGTATTGTCTTGCAGACCTTGCCATTGTCAGCGAAGGTCCGTGTGGCTAGAGTCGAATACATTGCTGTTGATCTGGAGTCACATGTAGGCCAGACTAGGTAAGAATGATAAATTTCCTTCCCTGAGGTTTTTATGACAATTGCTGATAGTTTCATGGTTACCATTATTGAGATTAGTTTTATATTTCAGATTTGATTAATTGAATTTAATTTCCACCATAACACTTTATGAGGCCTGGCATCTGTGTTGTAAAATCCCAGGGCAACTTTCTCCTGTCTCTATACCACTATTCCTTATTGACCCAGTGAGACAGGATCTATAGGCATTTGGAGAGGCAAGGACTGATTAGGGACAGTCAGCATGGCTTTGTGAGTGGAAAATCATGTCTCACAAATTTAATTGAGTTTTTTGAAGGGGTAACCAAGAAGGTAGATGAGGGCAGTGCAGTTGATGTTGTCTACATGAACTTTAGCAAGGCCTTTGAGAAGGTACCGCATGGTAGGTTGTTGCATAAAGTTAAATCTCACGGGATCCAGGGTAAGGTATCTAAATAGATACAAAATTGGCTTCTTGACAGAAGCCAGAGGGTGGTTGTAGAGAGTTGTTTTTCAAACTGGAGGCCTGTGACCAGCGGTGTGCCTCAGAGATCAGTGCTGGGCCCACTGTTATTTGTCATTTGTATTAATGATTTGGATGAGAATATAGGTTAGTAAGTTTGCAGATGGCATCAAGATTGTTGGCATAGTGGACAGTGAAGAAAGTTATCTTCAATTGCAACGGGATCTTGATCAATTGGGCCAGTGGGCTGACGAATGGCAGATGGAGTTTAATTTAGACAAATGCGAGGTGATGCATTTTGGTTGATTGAACCAGGGCAGGACTTACTCAGTTAATGGTAGGGCATTGGGGAGAGTTACAGAACAAAGAGATCTAGAGGTACATGTTCATAGCTCCTTGAAAGTGGAGTTACAGGTGGACAGAGTGGTGAAGAAGACATTCGGCATGCTTGGTTTCATCGGTCAGAACATTGAATACAGGAGTTAGGATGTCTTGTTGAAGTTGTACAAGACATTGGTAAGGCCACACTTGGAATACTGTGTGCAGTTCTGGTCACCCTATTATAGAAAGGATATTATTAAACCAGAAAGAGTGCAGAAAAGATTTACTAGGATGCTACTGGGACTTGATGGTTTGGGTTCTAAGGAGAGGCTGGATAGCCTGGGACGTTTTTCTCTGGAGCGTAGGAGGCTGAGGGGTGACCTTATGGAGGTCTATAAAATAATGAGGGGCATAGATCAGCTAGATAGTCAATATCTTTTCCCAAAGGTAGGGGAGTCTAAAACTAGAGGGCATAGGTTTGAGATGAGAGGGGAGAGATTCAAAAGTGTCCAGAGGGGCAATTGTTTCACACAGAGGGTGGTGAGTGTCTGGAACAAGCTGCCAGGGGTAGTAGTAGAGCCGGGTACAATTTTGTCTTTTAAAAAGCATTTAGATAGTTACATGGATAAGATGTGTATAGATGGATATGGGCCAAATGCGGGCAATTGGGATTAGCTTAGGTGTTTAAAAAAAAGGGCGGCATGGAGAAATGGGGCCGAAGAGCCTGTTCCCATGCTGTAAACCTCTATGACTCTATCTGCTGCCCTTGTCCTTCTTTGCTATTTCCATATCACTATTTAGATGTCTACAGTAAACTCCCAGCAATTTAACAGCTCCTTTTCTATTTGTCAACTCTGACCAAATCAGTCTTTGAACTGTAATAACACCCTTAATCAACACTGCTTAAATCCAGTCATTTCCCCTTCTATCCCCCTTGATGAAGAATGATGTACATTTCACCATTCTATTGCTTGGAAAATGCAAAACATTTTTATAACTATTTTAAATTAAATTGGTTAAGTAGACATTATCATACAATCCTACTGTGTAGAAGGAGGCCTTTCAGCCCATTGAGTCTGCACCGACCACAATCCCACCCAGGCCCTTATCTCCATAGCCCCCATGCATTTACCCTAGCTAGTCCCCCCTGACACTAAGGGGCAATTTAGCATGGCCAATCCACCTAACCCGCACATCTTTGTACTGTGGGTGGAAACCGGAGCACCAGGAGGAAACCCACGCAGACATGGGGAGAACATGCAAACTCCACACAGACAGTGACCCGAGGCCAGAATTGTACCCAGGTCCATGGCACTGTGAGGCAGCAGTGCTAACCTCTGTGCCACCATGCCACCCAGTCTTCTGCAAACATAAGTGAAAATAATAGATGTGGAATAGTTTTCATTTTGCAGTATTTTCCCCGAGCTGCATTCTGTTGGAGAGCTAACTACTCGTCAGGAATGCCCATGAATATTCTGGAATTAAATATTAATCTCCTGGGCACTGCTGCCAGCAACCCAGCAGGAAAATCATGGGGCACCAAACAAGTGCTTTTCTTTTGGACTTTTTTCATTTGATGGAAAAGTATTGGAGATGGATGGGACTGGTGGAGTGTGGTGGGAGGTTGTTCCATTGGATGGGGCACTTAGAAATGGAAAGTGAAGTGATGATACCTCCAGTTTTGGTGATCTCTCATTAGTAGTAATTCCACCTGAGTCAGAAGATCATGAATTCACTCCCCACTCCAGGGACTATGCCACATCACCCAGGCCAACACTCCACTGTAGAGGTACCATCTTTCAGATGAGGGGTTAACCAAGGTAAATTCTCAGATGACTACTCAAAGTCTCACTGCCCTCGTTCAAAGGACTCTTCTTGCCTGATCATTATCCCACAACCAATATCTCTGAAACAAATACATCATCACTTCTGTGAGAGATTGCTGTACACACATTGGTTGCCATGTTTGCTACAACAGTGTCAACACTACAAGATCACTTCATTAGCTCTGGGATTTCTTGAGGTAATGAATGATGTAATATAAATGCAAATTTAATTTTCTTTCTCATTCTACGTTTTTCAGCACAAGATATACTTGACAGTTAAACTGTCTGAAACTGTTGCACTTCTGGTGTATCTATTGCTATTCACAATAATGTTAGCTTGTAAAAGATTATTTTTTTCTCTATAATGAAATATTTCTTTAGAGTTTGCATTAAAATATTTAATGTTTCCTTAGTGCACAAATCAACCTGGTTATCCACTACCAGCCAACAACTGATGGAAACAGGGTACTAGTACAATATGGTGCTCAAATGACAGGAATCCCTTCATGCAGCAGGATCTTTGATTTACAAATATATGTTTTGGGATTTCCTGGCTATGTGACCCAATGAAGCTGATCATCACTGGATGAATTCGAACATGGCTACTGGAGAGTGATCAGTCACGACACCAGCTCATCTCAAGATGTCAAACTGCATGTTACATGTACCTCCACCAACTTGCCAAATACAAAGCAATCTTCCACAAGTTTACTTGACATGCAAGCTGCATTAAAGGTAATATTTGTACATGGGGAGGTGATGGCCTAGTGGTATTATTGGTAGACTATTAATTCAGAAACTCACCTAATGTTCTGAGGACCCTGGTTCAAATCCTGGCATGGCAGAGAATGGAATTTAAATTCAATTTTTAAAAAACCTGGAATTAAGAGTCTACTGATGACCATGAAACCATTGTTAGAAAAAAAAATCTAGTTCACTGATGTCCTGTAGGGAAGGAAATCTGCCGTCCTTACCTGGTCTGGCCTACATGTGACTCCAGACCCACAGCAATGTGGTTGACTCTCAACTGCCCTCTGAACAAGGGCAACTAGGGATGGACAATAAATGCTGGCCAGCCAGCGACGCCCATGTCCCATGAATGAATTTAAAAAATGTAACTTGGAAAGAAAATAGCCAAAATAATTCATTCAAATACTCTTTACGAAAGCAGTGTTTCTTTTTTAAAGGGACCATCACAAATATTGGAAACAGAAAAGGAGCCATTTTGATCTGCACCTGACCAGAGAACGATCGGACTGTGTCTCACTGAATGGGCCAATGAGACCACTTATATCTTCAAACTGCCATTAAACTTTTGTTTTAAAACTAGCATTTAAGATCCAAATGTCATTGTAGTTTGAAGCTATATACGGATCACAAGTTACTGAATTATAGTTTATTGCACTAAGATACAATTTTTTCAATCAAATCTATAAACTATAGGAATTTATTCGGAAGACTTTTTCAATGACACAGATAAATAACTGTATTCTGCCACCTGGTGGACATTTGAAAAAGGAATTTCTGTTCTGAAGATTGCATTGAGAAAATGAAAGTGGCTATTTCAATAAATGTCTAGCCTCTTGTGCATTTAAAAATATTTGTATGCAAGTACTTTGGTCAAGTAAAAGCTATTCGGTCCAAAAGTTGTTTCATCCCCATTTAATCAACCCTGCTTATCCTTCCCCACCCCCATCTACTGGGACCTTTAAGTATAGATGTGGAGATGCCGGCGTTGGACTGGGGTGAACACAGTAAGAAGTCTCACAACACCAGGTTAAAGTCCAACAGGTTTATTTGGTAGCAAATACCATAAGCTTTCGGAGCACTGCTCCTTCGTCAGATGGAGTGGAAATGTGTTCTATCTGTGAGGGCAACACGACTGTTCCCCATTCATTGGGAGCAGGTGTTTTCCTTGCTGGGGGAACCTCTCCCAGCGAGGCCATAAAGGCAAGTGAGCCTGAATGATTGAGCGCTGGGCTCGCTAAACAGATGTAAATAAGCAGTTAAATAAAATTACATAAAATATTCAGCGTTTCCCTGAAATGGGCGATAGGCTGACTGTGCCGGAAATCCGGTTCCGGTAAGATTGTGAGAGCTGAGAAATCTGGCGTGATCCTGACTTTTCGGCTCTCGCACGATTTTACCGGTAAAAGTGCGGCCCAAAAGTTTGGTTGAAGTAGTTAGTTTTATGGAGGCTCTTGAAAGGAGAAAAGGGAGGGATCAAGTGATTTAGGGAAGTGATTCCAGAACTTGGGACTTAGATAGCTGAAGGCACAACACCCAAATGGTGGAGGAAGTCAGATGGACGAGTGGTCAGAGTTGGGAGTACATCATCTCAAGGGCTCAAGTGTTCCAGAAAGACAGCCTGCTGGAAAAGGTACCATAGAACCATAGAAAATTACAGCTCAGAAACAGGCCTTTTGGCCCTTCTTGTCTGTGCCGAACCATTTTATGCCTAGTCCCACTGACCTGCACTTGGACCATATCCCTCCACACCCCTCTCATCCATGAACCCGTCCAAGTTTTTCTTAAATGTTAAAAGTGACCCCGCATTTACCACTTTATCCGGCAGCTCATTCCACACTCCCACCACACTCTGCGTGAAGAAGCCCCCCCTAATATTCCCTTTAAACTTTTCTCCTTTCACCCTTAACCCATGCCCTCTGGTTTTTTTCTCCCCTAGCCTCAGCGGAAAAAGCCTGCTTGCATTCACTTGCAGAATGCAGCACTCTTGCAGTTGATTTGAACAGCGTTGCATTGCCTGCTTGACACTGTAATATAAAGGTGCTCGGCAGAGTACGGCCTAACATGGGACTTGAGAATAGCGCTTAAATATAATTATAGAATCCAGTGCAGGAGGAGGCCAGTTGGCCCATCAAGTCTGCGCCAACCACAATCCCATTCAGGCCCTATCCCCATAACCCCATGCGTTTACCCTAGCTAGTTCCCCCTGACACTAAGGGACCATTTAGCATGGCCAATCAACCTAACCCTTTGGACTGTGGGAGAAAACTGGAGCACCTGGAGGAAACCCAGGGGGAGAATGTGCAAACTCCACACAGACAGTGACCCAAGCCGGGAATTGAACCTGGGTCCCTGGCGCTGTGAGGTCGCAGATGTATAATGTACAGAATCACAATAATGTACAGAATCACATGATAATAGACTTGGAGAACAGTCCAGAAGGAACCAACCTACATGTCAGCAATACCATGCATGACACTAACTGGGATATGTACCTAGTTAAAGGCTACCATTAAAATATTCATATTTAAACATACAAATTTCAAGATCTCACCGAAACACCAAACAAATCCATAATAATGGGTGATATTAAACATTCAACCCAGAGCAGAATCCCAAGATATGAAAATCTAAAAACAGCTCTCACCTGACCAGATGAGGAACAATAGGAGAAACAGTTGAAAAACTTCATTACAGACTTGGAAGTTAAGGAATCCATCAGAGTGAGTGGAGGATTTTTGCAAGACCCTGAGAAATACAAATTGGAAGAACCTGGTCAGATCACAAGACAGGTGAGCAAAATTACTTGCATTGCACAGTAGGTGGCAGTTTCAGGGGCTCAGCAGTGGGCAGAAAGAAAATTTAAAACAGCAGAGTGGACAAAAGTTCCTGCAGACATTTTTTTAAAAAAGGAAACAAGGATCAAATTGATACTGTGCTTTTTTAAAAATGCTTTAAAAAGGTCAGGTTCACAGGGATTTGTTGAATTCAAAAAAGCACAGGAACACACAGAGAAAGAATTTCAGGCTACTGAGATCGCCTGAAGTAAAAGAAATGGTTGCAACACAAATAGCTTTAAAGGTGCAACAACATTTAAATCTGCAACTACTATTACCGCAAAAAAAGCCATAGATAGAAAATTAAAAGAGCCAAACCCATTTTGGACAAAGAAATGGCTAAACCAGACCCAAAAGTGGGAATCTTGAAGAAGGCAAATTTTAGTTTATAGAAGAACAGGAAAGTCTTGTTTACAGGAATAAAGAGATAGGGGGTAGAATTTTATGACCTTGTGTGCCCATTTTGCGGCAGGAAAATTTTGTAAAATCGGGCGTAATGCAGCTAGTGGGAATGGCGCCCATTTTCGCACCAATTCCCATTTTACCATGGAAAACAAATCGATGCAATTGGGAGCTCACCCAAAACGGGCGAGTCATCAATTTACAAGGTGTTGCTCGGGTGCTGTGGGGGGATAGGCAGGCAGTGTGGCTAGAGGCTGTGGGGAGGGGGGGGGGGGGAATGGGGGGGGCTGTGTTGCTGTTGGGGGGGGAATGGGGACTGTGTGTTGTTGGCCTGAGGGTGAGCAGAGATCTTTAACCTCTCCATCTGTCTCTCCTCTTCCCCAAATTCCACCCCCCCTTCAGACTGACGAGATGACCTTTGCAATGTAACCAATTGATCTTGCTGTTCCTTTGGTTGCTGCTGGAGCTGAGGAGGAGGAGCAGGAGGATGAATTGCAGGCAGAGAAGGCCGAGGCCTTACCACTCGCAGGAGGAGGAGAAGGAGTCAGGCATCGGAGGCAGGACGTAGCTGCCATTCGCCCTGGGGTGGGGTGGGGAGGGCAGAAGAAAGAGGGAGCGGAGACTCTGGCAGTCCTACACGTGAATGTTCTTAGAGCAACTGTAGGACATCACGTGCCACCGACGGCTCCATCTCTGAAAGGAGACAGTGCAATGCCTGTGCCTTTAGTTGCAGGACCTGGCACCTTGAGGTATGAAGGGGAGGGGGGGCACCTACGCTAGCTGTGAAAGTGATGGCTGCCTTGAGCTTTTACACCACCAGGTCCTTCCAGATCGCCAGTGGTGACCTTTGTGGCATTTCCCAATCATTCGTCCACAAATGTGTGAAGGTGATCACGGATGCCCTGCATGCCTGGGCTGGCCAGTGTATCAGATTTGATCTGGACCAAGTCCAGGAGGCCCGGGCTGCAGGATTCGCGGCCAATGCGGGGATGCCAAATGTGCAGGGGGCTATAGACTGCAGCACGTCACCCTCAAGGCTCCGGACAGGAATCCAGGAAGATTCATGAATAGAAAGGGTTTCCAGTTAATAAATGTGCAATTGGTGTGTGACCATCTGCTCAACGTCTGCGTCAGAGACCCCAGCAGCGTGCATGACAGCTTCATATTGAGTAGTTCTGATATCCCACGTACTCCCCGCGTTGGAGATCTCTACTGCCTCCCGAAGATACACAAGGCAAATACACCCGGCCGTCCCATTGTATGGGGCAATGGGACCCTGTGTGAGAACCTCTCCGGCTATGTCGAGGGCATCCTGAAACCTATTGTACAAAGAACCCCCAGCTTTTGTCGCGACACTACAGACTTCCTACAGAAACTCGGCACCCATGGAGCAACGGCATCTCCACATCGTAGTTCTGATATCGCAGAGGTCTTTGAGGAGGAGCCCAGGGTGCAGAGATGTCTCATGGGGGACATGGGGTATCCGCTTCAGACTTGGCTGATGATGCCTGTGCTGAGGCCTGAGTCTGAGGTGGAGACCCGATATAATGAGACCCATGTAGCCACCCGTTCAATAATGGAGCAGTGCATAGGGCTCCTCAAGATGAGGTTCAGGTGCCCGGACCACTCTGGCGGGGCCCTCCAATATAGCCCCCTGATAGCATCCCACATTGTGGTGGGGTGCTGTTCCCTACAAAACCTGGTGCAGCAGTGAGGAGACCTTCTTGAGGAGGAGGACGTGGAGGTCAACCAGCCCGACGTCACTGGGGAGGAGGCCGCCAATCAGGGGGTGGAGGAAATGTAGGAGGACAATGACGAAGAGAACCCAGGCACTGGAGAGCTGGCGGCAGCAAAGGTCAGGCATTCGAGGGCAGCGAGGAAGGCCCTGATCAACACACGCTTTGGGCAATAGGAGGCTGTTTTGCTGCATGTCGGTTCTATAATCTCCTGCAACATTGTAACACCAAAGTGGTGCGCTTGGGTATGCTGTGTTAGTAAGTTTCTTTGGCAGGCAGGAGGGTGATGATGACTTGCTAAGCACCATGGTGACGATACCCTGGTGCAAATTAATCTAACTCCTACCTGTGCTCTGCATGCATGCTGGCACTTGCCCACCTCTGGGTAGCGGGTAAGGGATCACTAAACCCCCATACAGGGCCCCAGGGTGGGTGGGAGAAGGGAGGGAATCTCTCATGGGTTCTGGTGACAGAATAGTAGATGCTGTAAGTCACTGCCAATGCATGCCACCCAATGTAGCCACTGATTTCTTTGAGCGCCTTCATTTTCTCAGTGACAGAGCATTGAGGGGCCTCAACTTGCAGAGTCCCTCTGGCGACCGTCAGGATAAGAACGTTCCTGTTAGAGGCAAATCTGAGACAAATTAGTCACAGGTCAGTGGTGAAATAACATTTATTGGTGCCAATAAAAGTGTCTTAATGATAAGTGATAACATAAAAACATGCGACACACTATTAAAAACATAAAATTCAGCCCCAAATTGTGGACAGCGCAGACCCTAGAAGAAAGTCTAGCACACCCTCAATAAAGTGCCAAGGGCAACGTGAGTGGAGAGCGAGAGCAACAAGAGACCCAGGAGCAAGAGAGAGAATATTCAAGTAAACCACAAGATGGTTACCAACAAGCTGAAGTATCAAGTGCAGAAGAAATAGTTGAGAAGCAGCTGAAAGGCTTAAAAATAGAGCTTTTAGAAAATGCTGCCACAGTACCTAAACTGCAGTAGAAGATGGCAGTGCAAGTGAGCAGATGGCTGTAAATGAAGGAAAGCTATCTGAGATAAGTCAGAAGAAGCAAAATGTGCAAAATCTAAATGAAGCAGTGCTACAGGAAAATCTTTGCATCAGAGCTGAAGTGGAAGATTTGAAGACAAGATTCAAGCTGAGTATATACCTTTGGAAATGCACAATAAACTGAACTCTTCAATGAACCAAGTTATTTGAGATCTGAACAAACAAGTTTCAGAGAGAACACAAAGGTTCTCTCAGAGAGAACACAAAGACAGAGAAAGAAAAAATGAGGTAAGATCAGAAAATGTTAAATTTGACACTGAAGAGCAAAGAACTTCAAAAAGAAAAAGCACCAATGGCTCAGGCATACTGAGGACTATTGAGCTGAATTGAGATACATAAGCTTGCAAAATGGTTTGGAAATAAAACAGTGAACAAATGTTTGGCTGTGATTATGAAACAAATGAAAATGAAGGTTCCATTTGCAAAATGTAAACATCAAGCAAAAACATGGCAGACACCATAGAAAAAGAAAATTCAAATCTGCTTTTGAATGAATGGAGTGCACATTCCTTTTGGAAGGAATGGGACAAACCCTCAATGTCCAAATTAAAACAGACAGGTTGTTAATAAAGAAATACAACTCAAAGATGCACAAAACGTGAATCAAATGACCAAGTAGCAGAAACAGAGTTATTATTACCCTTCCTCCAAATGTGCCAGAATGAGATGTGGAAGAACTGTCAAGCTTCAGGACCATCTGAATTTATAAAGTCAGAGACTTGAGGTGGGGAAGAAGGGATAGCAAGTAAAGATTGCATTTGAAATAGTTATACTGCATTGGGAGGAAAGTTTTCTTTTGAGAAGGGCGGGTGATGTAGTCTGTGCCGGCAAGCTATTGGAATGTAAAGGTGTTCAGCAGCGTGAGGATTAACATGAGGCTGGAGAATAGCACTGCCCATGGTATGATTTATAGAATCACATGGTATTAAATTGGGAGAACAGTTTAGAAGGAACTAACCTGAGTGGCAGCAGCACTAGGCATGGCAGTAACTGGGATCGGTACATGGTTAAAGTATGCCAAATCAAGTGTTCATGTTCAAACATACAAGTCTCAAGATCTCCTCAATGATGCACCAAACAAACCCATAACACAACAGTTTTAAGTCAATTAGTTTTAATTGCCATAACTGAGTTGTGTTGTCTTGCAGGAATTTACACATTTTAAATCCAACAGTACCACCAGATTGAAGATCCAATAGACCAGACTGATTGTTATCATGAGCCGCATCATTCATGTTGTTTCATTCAAGTATATTTACTAAAGATATTATCCAAATACAAAAATTGTTGTTTATCATTTCATTAAGGCTTGCATATTTGGATTGTTGAGTGCCGTCACTGTCTCAGTAAGAGACCGTGAATTTTTGCTCAGATTATCTCATGTTGATAGATTTTGCTTTGCGATCATGGTGCCAGCAAGCTCTTACACCCCATTTTGAATCCCCTCAATGATTTCCTGGAGAGCACACATAACCTGCAACTGAGCTGGCGAGACAAACCAATTTCTCCCAGGAGAGCGCTGGGGAGTGGTGGGGGAGAGAGTGTCATACCAACCTGAAAACTAATCTAGTTTATGAAGTAGTTGAGGAGAATTTTTTTCTCTCAATGGGTAGTTAATATGTGGAATTCTCTTCTGCAGAAAGCAGTGGAGACCAGGTCATTGAATTTATTCAAGGCTGAGTTAGAGGGGGCAGATGCCAAAGTGAAATTGATTCAGAACCAGATCAACAATGTTCTTAATGACTAGCGGAGCATGCTCGAAGGGCTGAATGATCTATCCTGCTCTGAAGTCTGATGTTCCTATGAGAAGTTTAAAGTTAAACACTAAAATAAATTTCAACAATAAAAGTCATCAACTCGTATGATTCTTTCACATTATCTTCATTTATTAGAAAATGGTACTTTAATAAATAGCTTAATAAAAATGTGTACAAAATGTTCATTTGTTTAGGGTAAGAGATTTAATACTATACAGCCAACCAAACAATGAATTATTCTGTTCACCAACTATTGACAATAATGACAATCCCATGTGTTTTGAGTAAGGCCTCTGAACTGGCTGAGAAGACTTGCCTTGCTGTACAAAGTAACAAAATGTATTCATTAATTATATATACACAACTGACGTGGCTTTATGGCTCAATATGCACTGGAGGTATTAGCCGCCCAACACACAAACTCATTACCTGAAGATTAACCGATTTGCATGTTTGTGACAGAAGACTTGAGCAATGACAGAATATTGAGACACTGGAATGCAATGAAATAGTCAAAAATATCGGCACAAAGTGCACTCAAGACGCAAGCACATACTTAACCATAAAGAGGTGCATCACAGTGAAACACTGCGGAGCCCAGCTTTTGAGAGACATTAAACAGAAGATACAACTTATGTGACATAGTTTCACTTGTGTGTAAAACTAAGTTAGATTCTCATTTACCTGCTAAAGCCAGTAACTGCTACCAAAACACACACATACTTAATCATTCACGTTACACAAAATGTTTAGAGCCAGTGTTATGAACATGCTCAAAGTGTGCATTTAAAAACACAAGGTACAAACCATGATATCCCTTGGCATTTTCAGTTAAACAAATGCAAACTAACCAGGTGAAGATGAGGGAAATAAATATACAGTGCGATGGGATAGGGCATTGGATTGAGGCTGGCTGGATTGCTCGACAGAGCAATCTGTTACAGCAATCCAGCAATAAACCAAAAGGCCTCTGATCTGTAATGAGCTCATGACTGTTATGAGGAACCTTTTTCTGTTTGTGCTGTGAGCTCTGATCTGGAATGCACTGCCTAAAAGGGTGGTGCAAGCAGATTCAATAGGAATTGGATCTGAAATGAAAAACATGTTGGGTTATGAGAAAGAATAGGAAAGTAGGACTAATTCTGAAGGCCTTGCAAAGACCCAGCACAATGCACAGTGGGCTGAGCAGCCTCCTTCTGCGCTGTACAATTCTGTAACCAATGTTTTGTCAAATTGCAAAATTTAATGATGGGATCTCCAGCAGAGAATGAAAAAGTTAAACAGGTCAGTGCAAACATCAAGTTTGTAATGTAAAGAATAATACACTATGAAATGTAGGGCCCTGTTTTGAGGCTAAGTGCCCACCCAGGCATGAGGGTGACCCTCCCCTCACCACTCAGCCCCCCTCCTCTCTAAGACTTGCCACCGAGTCCCCTCTCCCAGACCCTCCACTCTGTCCCTCTTCCCCACCAAACCCTCCACTCATCCTGCCTCAGACTCCCCCCTCCCCCCCCCCTGAATTCAGCCCTCCTTCAGGCCACGTGCCTTGGCACAGTGCACTGTCCCCTGGCACTGACACACCTTGGGCTGTTCAAGGAGGTAGGTCCAGTGGCCATTTGCCCTTCTGCTGCTGCTAGACTGCAGAGGAAGGGTCCCTCAGGGCTCAGGCTGGGACAAGGTGTTGTCCTTGCCACTCTCCACCAGGATGGGGGTGTTGTGGCTGGACTGCCTCTTCTAGTCCTAGCAGAACTGAAGAGCACCCCTGGCACGGTGATTTCAGGCAGCCCTGTGATCTGTTTCTGCATTCTTGCCTGTTAGCTGTGCAATTTTGATGAAGTCAGGTAACTTTAACCTCCATGCCCACCTAGCAGGATTTTAAATCATTGTAGCACTCCATTCTGCAGCAGAGATTTTCCTTTCTTCCTGTCAGAAACTGAAGGTGAGAGCTGATCCCTTTGAAGTCCTTTGACAGAGAGATGTCAATTTCAACTGGGGTTGGGGAGGGGGGGTCGGTGGGAGGGGGCCATTGGAAAGAGGTATCTCATTCTGCACAGCTGTGCCCTCAGCCCCAATGTATTCACACGGCTTCATTTTGAAGTCTGAGGCTTAATAGCAAGTTGAATTCTTTGAAACCCTCTCCATTTCAATGGAACCCTTTGATCTCCAACAAATTCAACGTGTAGTGCCTTGAAGATGACTTACATTGACAACTCAATGGATTTCTATCATCCTCCAGCCACCTGTATTTATTTTCATTTCCCTTCACGCTTGAATGCATCTCAAGCACCCCATTGATCCTGACCACAATGTTGCCAGAGTCTAAGCCTGATCGACAGCCTGTCATTTCTTCAAAACAATTGTGGTTTGCAAAAAAGTGAAGAGGGCTGAGTGGGGGGAGTTGTGAACCATGATTTGAGTGGTGGGGGTGAAGGATGTCCCTCTTTTCTCCAAGGGTTGATGGTGCTCCCCTGGACCCTCAAGATCCAGCACACCATGTCCCCACTTGGGGGTAGCATATGTAAAGCCCACCTGGTGCCTTTCCCACTGGGGGGGGGGAGGGGGGGCTGTGATTGGAGGGAGGCTGGTGAATGGCCTGTCAAACCTGCTAATTACATTCAAATTAGGGGTTTGCATAATTATCAGTTGCTGTCTGCTTTGGGTGGGAACCCGATCGGAGTGTGGGGATCCTGACATCTCTCACGCCCATCAGGAATCCCAATTTTTGGCCGACGCCTCATTCATCGGGGCATCGGGATTCCCGCCAGCCATATGAAGAGAATTGGGCCCATGATCTTAGATAGCTGAGTTTATGGCAGCATTACATTTCTTGATGCATTGCTGCCTCGTTGCAGACTGTGACTTATTCTTGAATTTAGACATTTCCAAATAGCTGCCACTAGAGGTACAATTTCCAGCACTGTAACACTAACCATGCAGTGCTCTTACTGAGCATGTGCACTCACACTGGGTTAAGACGGTCATAATTCCACTCGGCTCTGCGAGAAACACAAGTATTGTCACATGAACACAACTGAAGTTACAATCAGAACTTTTCTTTCAACTATTTTCTGCCAGTATTTTCTGTTCTGAACAGACTTGAGTATTTTTGTAAACCAACACTGATTTTTTAGAAATATAAAATGGAAGGATTTTTAAAAAATATTAACTTTGTGCTTACTATCCTCCCCTCCATTGGGAACACACTATAAGCTCATGCCAGCGCAGATAGCTAACTTGGGAGTTCCTTTATCATTTGATTAATTTATTAAGTTTGTGAAGAATGTCTGCCATGGCTCAGTGGTTGCACTCTTGCCTTTGAATCACAAGTTCATGGTTCAAGCCCTGTTCCTGAGACTGGAGCTGCTAACTCGGATGAGGTGGTGCTGCATTGTCAGAGATGCTGGGCAGAATTGTCCCGTCCCACCCGCCAGGGGAATTGTAGTGGGCAGGAGTGGACCTTGGGCGGGAATTTCCAACCTTGGGGTGAGCGTGGCTGGAAAATCCCACCCGCTGTCTTTCAGATGAGATATTAAACCTAATGTCCTCTCTCAGGTGGATGCAAAGTATCCCATAGCAATACTCTGAGAAACCAAGAGTGGTTTCCTGGCCAGTATTTTTCTCTCAACTAACATCACTGAAACAGATTATCACATTGTTGTTTGTGGGAGCTTGCTGTGTGCAAAATGGCTGCACATTTCCTACATTACAAATGGCGACTACACTTCAAAAAGTATTTCATTGGCAGTAATGTGCTTTAGGACACCCTGAGGTTCTGAAGGGCACAAGTTTTATATTTTTTGATGTTTAACTATGGGGAAGATTTTCTGTGTATGAAAATGACAAACTGATTCTTTTTACCAACAGGTTTATGATATTGTTACAGTGAGACTGTCACTTCACAATGTACAAACGTGACACAACCTGGGAAGTAGAAATCTCAAACACAGGATACCTGACCTTTTCAACTTTAAAAAAAAATCAAATCATTCGTCAGACTTTTAAAAAAATACAACCTAAAATGAGGTTACCTACATGTCAGCCTGTTAGTTGAATTCAATGAGACATTTTGCATTAAATTTGTTTTGCATAACGAACCATAAAACTGCTTTAAGAACATGTGGAGATTAGTGTCACAGAAATAAACAAAGTTTCTTCTCTAACAACCGAGGAAATGAGAGAAACAGACTCTGATGCTCCAGCTCATTAATGTTCTCCAAGTAAGCCGAAGGGGCTTGTGGTGAACCATCGTTGGTTCCCACTAGGTAGTACTGAGCCAGGGTCTGGCCAGTACTACGAGTATGTATATATATTGCTGTTGGGGTTAGGGATGGGTTGTTCTACTTGTTGCTGTTGGGGTTAGGGTTGGGCTGTTCTACCTGTATTATAGTTATTATGGTACATCCCAGTCGGGCTCCGCCTCCTGGGAGAGGTATAAAGGTCACTGCTCTGTCTGGGACCCCTCAGTCTGGGATCGTGTACTATACATGGTAGCTTCGTTGTAACAGTAAATAAAATTAATGCGCGTTATCACACACGAGGCTTGAGATGCTCAAGGAAATAAAGGCTTTTATTTACTGTTACAACGAAGCTACCATGTATAGTACACGATCCCAGACTGAGGGGTCCCAGACAGAGCAGTGACCTTTATACCTCTCCCAGGAGGCGGAGCCCGACTGGGATGTACCATAATAACTATAATAAAGGTGTAACAGCCCAACCCTAACCCCAACAGCAACAAGTAGAACAACCCATCCCTAACCCCAACAGCAACATATATACATACTCGTAGTACTGGCCAGACCCTGGCTCAGTACTATCTAGTGGGAACCAACGATGGTTCACCACAGGGCTTCAACCAGCTTGCCAGACTGAGCAAAGGAAACTGGGCTGCAGGAATGAAAGCAGGTGAGGTCAGGATGGACAGTTGCACCACAGTGAGTGAGGTCCCAGAGAGGCAGAGGCCCAGATTATTTCAGTGGATCGCTCCTGCTTCCCCCAAGGCATTCACCTCTGCCAGACCTGCTCTACTCCATTGTCCACGGCACTACTCAGAATGGCTTCATCCAACCAATCCTGATTGAAAACAACGGTCAGCTCCTACTTACATTCTAAGACCTTGAGTCCCATATTAAGAATGGCCCATTGCTTAAACATACAGGCACTTCAGACACATGACAGACAGAACAGGCGCATTGCTGATATTAACTAGGAAGGTCAATAACCATCCATTGTGAGGCTGTTGGCAATCCGTTAACTCCAGGCAAGGGTCAATCAACATTGACTGGTGTGAGCGAATTAGAAACAATAAAGATCAGGCAATACTTCTTAATTCACAGTTGTTTCCTCTCTTTGATCTGTGGTAGAAATGCACATGGGGTCCGGAAAATCTTAACAGAACCCTTTTTAATAAAAGTTTACACACATTTTGAAACTGTTCGCATTTTATGATTAGTTACATTAAGCTGTCAAAAGAAAACCCTGATAATGAGAATAAGATTAGGCACCAAGTGATTTGGGTCTACACTGTCAGTGATTATTTGATTAAAATGATAATACTTAGAGTCTATTATTATTTTTAAATATACTTTCACCAAGAAACCAATTTGTTCACTTTTGCAGTTTGGAGCTTCCTCACCTTAAATTATTTAGTGGCAATTGTAAAAATAGATGAACATTTGGATTTTAACTCCAATTCAAGGAAAGTAAAAATGTAAATTTATTAGAGTTCATGAAATTGTAAGATTCTATTGAATCAGATATGAGAAATTCAGCAATGGAAAGGTTATTTCATGTTAAAAGCAAAAATGTCTTATTTTAGAGAGATGCTTCTGGAGTAACCTGGATTATGGATTGAGAAACTTCAAATCTGAAGTGAAGTTTATAAAACTGTACAGAAACAAACACTGTTTTATTCCAAGGTGACATTATCAGGTAGATAAAATAAATCACCTATCCCTGAATAAGTGCAAGACAATTTTTTAAAAATAAAAATAACTCTGAAATTAAATATAATCAATGGAACAAACTCAAATATATATCCTAAAGTTAAAATTAAATTGTGTTTTGCAACAATCCACTTTAAGAAGCCTTTATCAGTGACCAACTCCTATTAAATGCACACTCAGTCTTCACAGCACAGACTTCCTCTGTTCACATAAGATCTGTGAACACATTTCAAAAATGATTCAAGCACACCAACTTCATAATAACTGGGTATGTATCCAACCCAATCCTCAGCACAGAGACAAGTCCCACCAATCTGAGAAAAATCTGCATTTGTTTGAAAGGAAAAAATCCGGCAAAAAAAAATCAAGGCCGACAAGAAACTAATCAACGCGGTTGTAAAAATGGTGAGCAATAGTACCAACCAATACATGGTTGGAGACCTAGGGATATGTTGAAGGCAGTGAAAAACACTAGGGCTACAATGGTCAGGGCTCAATTTTGAGTCAGCCAGTAATTTGAAGAAAAAGTTCCCCACATATCCCAGTCATCTCTTTGCATAACACTTGATGGAGGGTTATTGAGGAGTAAAGCCATCTGATATGTCTGCAAGTCTTCAGTGTTAATAAATAACGCTACTGTACAACACCAGTTGTGTAGATATCAGCCACTTTATATAAATTACTAGATCTTAGGACCTCTTTCTATATAACTGGTATTGTACAATAATTTGTGTAGGCACTGTCCAAGTAGCTGTATAGCACTTGCATCTGTAACTCTCTGCACTCAAGGCACACACAATGTGTGCCAAGCTTATTTTTAAATTAAGCCCCATTTCCAGCTTATACTTCCCATCTTTCAATGTTTCCCTAGTCACCTAAAATACTGTTTACTGCTTCTTCCAAAGTGGAGGTTGCTACTTCAACAAGGCCACTGTCATGATCAGGTTCCATGAAATCCCCTGAGGAAGCTATAGGGGAGAACTGAGGGATGTCGAGTTCTGCTGAATTGGGAGGTTCAGTTACGCACTGCTCCTCTTCTGAGGTCTGAAGTCTCTGGAGGTCCAGAATGCTGTTGATAGCACTCTGTAGGTGTTCATTTAGCGTGTTGTCCTGAGGACTATCACTGGAGAAACTGGCATTGTCCACAGAGTCAGACTTGCGACGTTTGGGCTGCGGAAGCGGCAGCTCCCAGTGCAGATCCTCTGCTGAGCCGACCCTCACCAAACCCTGCCTGAGTGCGTCTTCCACTTCTGCAAGCTCCTTCATCAGGTTGCTTGTGCTGTCATCTGCCTTCCCTCCTGCCAATCCTTCAGTTTTGACCTGCATCACACTCTGGAAGCCATTATCTGCAGCCACATCATGAGAATTCAAAGGCCGAGTTACATCATTAATTCTGCCTGAGCCAAGAGCAGCTTTTTGGTCGACTTCATATTCAATTGATCGATTAAGCTCAGGACCGATCTGTAGGAGGGATGATTTACTTTGGTCAGGCACCAAACCTGGAGTGCAACTAACAGGACAATTCCTCTCACATTTTCCAAGATTGATTAGATAGTCCCTTTGTTCCAATGCATCCTTGGTGTCTAAATGTTCCAGCTGCCATTTCTCAGCTGCAGGAGGGACTTTGCGATTCAGATCTCCATTACTTTGTCGAAGCGGGGTCACTGTGACGGTGCTGGAGCCTCCAGTTCCTGAGCACTGCAGGACGGGTGGAGGAGAGAGCTGATCTAACGCTGTGTTGTGGATAACCTTGCTGTAACCTGCCTCCTGCTTTATCTTCAGCTTGAGGCCACCTCTGCTACTGGCAATGTAAGTTTTCAGAGACTTGGGGCGACTTGGGAGAGCCTCCATCTCTGTATCTCTCATTGGTGAAGCTGTTGTCCAGGTGACAGAGGGTGAACTCCTGGCCTGCTTGATAACCAGCTTGGAGTCAGTGACCTGTGCTGAACTTTGAACTTGTTCTTTGAGAGCCACAAGGGGACAAGAAACGATTGGCAGATTGCTGGTAAGTCTAGGTTTGAAAACGGATGAGATATATGCATCTAAAAACAAACAAAACAAAATTCAGAATTCAATGGTTATTGGAGATTCAAGATAAATATGTTTAAAACAATACAATATCTTGGATAAAAGCAAATTACTGTGGATGCTGGAATCTGAAACCAAAAAAAGAGAAAATGCTGGAAAATCTCAGCAGGTCTGGCAGCATCTGTAAGGAGAGAAAAGAGCTGACTTTGAGTCCAAATGACCCTTTGTCAAAGCTAAAAGGCATAGAAAGTGGGAGATATTTATACTGCAGGGTGAGGGAATGAAAGATGAGCCATAGCCACAGAAACCGGGGGAAAAGACTGCTAATGGCAGAGAGAATAAAGGGTGTGAATGGCCAAATGGCAGAGAAGCTGAAATCAGAGGTTAAGCTGTGACAGATGAAGATGTGGGGGGATTGGGGGGGGAATAGATGGGAGAGGGGTAAAATTTAGAAAAAGGGGGAGAGGGGAAGCAAAGGGGAAGAAAAGGTAAGGAAAGGGGGCATAAAGTCCAAAGATGTGCGGGTTAGGTTGATTGGCCAGGTTAAAATTGCCCCTGACATGCGTAGGTTAGAGTGATTAGCGGGTATATATGTGAGGGTAGGGCCTGGGTGGGATTGTGGTCGGTGCAGACTCGATGGGCCGAATGGCCTCCTTCTGCACTGTAGGGTTTCTATGTTTCTATGTTTCTAAAGTAGGGAGAAAGAGTGGGGGGAAGAAAAATGAAAAAGACAATAAAGAAATAAAAGGTAGAGAAAAGTAAAAAGATTAAATAAAATGAAATAAAGGGGTTGAGGTGGGGTAGAGTTAATTATCTGAAGTCGTTGAATTTGAGGTTGAGACTGTAGAGAAGGTGCGCTGACACAATAGGCCTACCAGGACAGTCCTTTTTTGGGGATTTTGGAAAGTAGGTAGAAGCGGGCTGTCCGGGGTTGGGAGACTATAAGGTTGGAAGCTGCTGGGGGCGGGGGGGAAGGCATCCAGAAGAAATGAGGTCGATGTTGAGAAGGCTGTAAAGTGCCGAGCCGGAAGATGAGATGCTGTTCCTCCAGTTTGCGTTGAGCTTCACTGGCAGCAGGCCAAGGACAGACATGTGGGCACGGGAGCAGGATCGTGTGTTAAAATGGCAAGCAACTGGAAGGTCAGGGTCCTGATTGCACACAGATCAAAGGTGCTCAGCAAAGCGATCACCCAGTCTATGCTTAGTCTCTCTGATATACAGGAGACCACATTGGGTGCAGCGAATGCAATAGACCAAATTAAAAGAGGTGCAAATGAAATGCTGCTTAACCTGGAATGAGTGTTTTAGACCTTGGACGGTAAGAATGGAAGAGGTAAAGGGGCAGGTGTTACACCTTCTGTGATTGCATGGGAAGGTGCCATGAGTGATGGGAGGAGTGTTGGGTATAGTGGAGGAGTGGACTAGGTTATCCCAGAGGAACGGTCTCTGCGGAATGCTGACAGAGGGAGTGAAGGGAAGATGTGTTTGGTGGTGGCACCACACTGGAATTGGCAAAATTGGTGGAGGATTATGCTTTGCATGCGGAGGCTGGTGGGATGAAATGTGAGAACAAGGGGGACTCTATCCTTGTTCTGGGAGGGAGGGAGGGGGTGAGGGTCGTGGCACGGGAGATGGGCCGCATACTGGTGAGGGCCCTGTTGACAATTGTAGGTGGCAATCCACGGTTGAGTAAGACAAAGCACATATTAGAAGCACCACTTTGGAAAGTAGCATCATCGGAACAAATGCGACGGAAGCGAAGGAGCTGAGAGAAAGGGATGGAGTCCTTACAGGACGTAGGGTACGAAGAACTGTAGTCCAGATAGCTATGGGAGTCAGTGGGCTTGTAATGCATATTGGCAGATAGTCTAGAAACATAGAAAAACTACAGCACAAACAGGCCCTTCGGCCCACAAGTTGTGCCGAACACATCCCTACCTTCTAGACCTACCTATAACCCTCCATCCTATTACGCTCCATGTACTCATCCAGGAGTCTCTTAAAAGATCCTATTGAGTTCGCCTCCACCAACACTGATGGTAGCCGGAAATGGGTCAAGGAAGGGAAGGGAAGTGTCTGAGATGGACCAGGTGAAGGTGATGGAGGGGTGGAAGCTGGAAGTGAAGTTGATGCATTTTGAAGTCTGGACGAGAACACGAAGTGGCACCAAAACAGTCATCGATGTACTGGTAAAGGCGTTGAGGGAGGGGACCCGTTTAAGCCTAGAACAAGGAATGTTCCACATACCCCATAAAAAGACAAGCATAGTTAGAACCCATGCGGGTACCCATTGCTACTCCTTTGATTTGGAGAAAGTAGAATGAGTTAAAGGAGAAGTTGTTGACAGATAGAATGAGTTCAGCCAGGCGGAGGAGAGTGGTGGTGGATGGGAATTGTTCAAGCCTCTTTTCAACAAAGAAGCGAAGAACTCTCAGGCTGTCCTGGTGCGAGATGAAGATGTAGAGAGATTGCACATCCATGGTGAATAGGAGACAGTTAGGGCCTGCGAACTGGAAGCTGTCAATATGATGCAGGCATTAGAGGAATCCCGATGTAGATGGGCAGGGAATGGACCAGAGGAGTAAGGATGGAGTCAAGATAAAAGGAAATAAGATCAGTGGGGCAGAAGCGTGCTGACACAATGAGCCTACCAGGACAGTCCTTTTTTGTGGATTTTGGGAAGTAGGAAGAGGCGGCTGTCTGGGAGACTATAGGTTGGAAACTGTGGGGGGGGGGGGCGTTCCTCTCCCTTCCAGAACAAGTATAGAGTCCCCATTGTTCTCCCATTTCACCCTACCAGCCTCCACATGCAAAGCATAATCCTCTGCCATTTTCACCAACTCCAGCGTGATGCCACCACCAAACACATCTTCCCTTCACTCCCTCTGGCAGCATTCCCCAGAGACCGTTCCCTCCAGGATAACCAAGCCCACTTCTCCACTACACCCAACATGTCTCCCGTCACTCATGGCACCTTCCTATGCAATCGCAGAAGGTGTAACACCTGCCCCTTTACCTCTTCTATGTTCACCATCCAAGGCCCAAAACACTCATTCCAGGTTAAGCAGCGTTTCACTTGCACCTCTTTCAATTTGGTCTATTGCATTCGCTGCTCCCAATGTGGTCTCCTGTATATCAGAAAGACCAAGCATAGACTGGGTGATCGCTTTGCTGAGCACCTTTGGTCTGTGCACAATCAGGACACTGACCTTCTGGTTGCTTGCCATTTTAACACACGATTCTGCTCCCATGCCCATGTCTGTCCTTGGCTTGCTGCAATGTTCCAGTGAAGCTCAACGCAAACTGGAGGAACAGCATCTCATCTTCCGGCTAGGCACTTTACAGCCTTCCGGTCTCAACATCGAATTCAACAACTT
Organism: Mustelus asterias; assembly: GCF_964213995.1. Taxonomy (NCBI): domain Eukaryota; kingdom Metazoa; phylum Chordata; class Chondrichthyes; order Carcharhiniformes; family Triakidae; genus Mustelus; species Mustelus asterias. The sequence continues at coordinate 28,684,809 of NC_135818.1, forward strand.
CAGATGATAGCTTTACCCCACCTCGACCCCTTTGCTTTCACTTTCGAACATAGAAAAGCTACAGCACAAACAGGCCCTTCGGCCCACAAGTTGCGCCGAACATGTCCCTACCTACTAGGCTTACCTATAACCCTCTATCTTACTAACTTCCATGAACGTATCCAAATGTCTCTTAAAAGACCCTATTGAATCCGCCTCCACCACCACCACCGGCAGCCGATTCCACGCACCCACCACCCTCTGAGTGAAAAGCTTACTCTGTACTCATCTCCTCTGTACCTACTCCCCAGCACCCTAAACCTGTGACCTCTTGTGGCAACCATTTCAGCCCTGGGTAAAAGCCTCTGAGAATCCACTCTATCAATACCCCTCAACATCTTACACACCTCTATCAAGTCACTTCTCATCCTTCGCCTCTCCAAGGAGAAAAGACCTAGCTCTCTCAACCTATCCTCATAAGGCATGCCACCTAATCCACGCAACATCCTTGTCAATCTCCTCTGCACCCTTTCTATGGCTTCCACATCCTTTCTGTAATGAGGCGACCAGAACTGTGCACAGTACTCCAGGTGGGGTCTGACCAGGGTCCTATACAGCTGCAGCATTATCTCCCGATTTCTAAACTCAATTCCTCTATTGATGAAGGCCAGTATTCCATATGTCTTCTTAACCACAGCCTCTACCTGTGACGCTGCTTTGAGTGTCCTATGAACCCGGACCCCAAGATCCTTCTGATCTTCCACACTGCCAAGCATCTTGCCCTTAATATTATATTCTTTCATCCTATTCGACCTGCCAAAATGAACAACCACACACATATCTGGGTTGAAGTCCATCTGCCACTTCTCCGCCCAGTCTTGCATCTTATCTATGTCTCGTTGCAACTGCTGACATCCCTCTACACATCCACAACACCTCCAACCTTTGTGTCATCAGCAAACTTGCCAACCCATCCTTCCACTTCCTCATCCAGGTCATTTATAAAAATCACAAAGAGCAAGAGTCCCAGAACAGATCCCTGGGGCATTCCACTGGTGACCGACCTCCATGCTGAAAAAGACCCATCTACAATGGGCCTTCTGTGGGCAAGCCAGTTCTGAATCCACAAAGCAATGTCCCCTTGTATCCCATGCCCCTTCACTTTCTCAATGAGCCTTGCATGGGGCACCTTATCAAACGCCTTGCTGAAATCCATATAAACTACATCTACCGCTCTTCCCTCATCTATGTGTCTAGTTACATCTTCAAAATATTCAATTACACTCGTAAGGCATGATCTGCCTTGGACAAAGCCTTTATTTAATTTTTTTTTTACTGTTCTCTACCTTTTATTTCTTTATTGCCTTTCTTTATTTTTCTTCCCCTCCACACTTTCCCCTTACTTTATCCCCCCTTTTTCCAAATTTTACCTCTCTCCCATCCATTCCCCCCTACATCTTACCTTCTGATTTCAGCTTCTCTGCTGTTTGGCCATTCACACCCTTTATTCTCTCTATGGACAGCCATTAGCAGCCCCTGGTTTCTAGTGGCTATGACTCATCTTTCATTCCCTCACCCTGCAGTATAAATATCTCCCACTTTCTATGCCTTTTAGCTTTGACAAAGGGTCATCTGGACTCGAAAAGTCAGCTCTTTTCTCTCCTTACAGATGCTGCCAGACCTGCTGAGATTTTCCAGCATTTTCTCTTTTGAATACAGTACCTTGCATTTATACAGCACCTTTAACAGAATAAAATATCCCAAGGTGCTTCACAGGAGTGCAATGAGACAAAATTTGACATTAATATAATATAATATGATGTGAAGAGCTATTTTTTAAGGGGAGACTTAATGGAAGATAGTGAAGCAGAGATGTTTATGGAGGAAATTCAAGAGCTCAAAATCTTGGCAACTGGAGGTATGGCCACCAATGGTGAAGCGATAAAAATTGGGGATGCTCAAGAAGTCAGGAGATCTCGAAAGGTTGTGGAGCTGGAGGTGGGCACAGAGATAAGGAGCCAAAAAGCTAAAGGGGATTTCAAATAGAAGCACAGAATTGTTACAACAAAGGAGGAAGAAATTTCATGTCTGTGCCAGTTCTCCGAAATAGCAATTCACCGAGTTCCATTGGCCCACTTTCTCACTGCTGATCTGTATAGTCTCCTTTTTCAGATAGTGCAATTCCCTCTTGAATACCCCAATTAAACTGGCCTTCACCACACTCTCAGGCAGCGCATTCTAGATCTTAACCATTCACTACGTGAAAAAGATTTCCTCATCTCTCCACTGCTTCTTTGTACAATTATTTTAAACCTGTGCCCTCTTGTTCTCAATCCTTCCAACAGTGGGAATAACATTTCCCTGTGTACTCTGTTCACACCCCTCATGATTTTCAATACCTCGATCAAATCTCTCCTCAGCCTTCTCTTCTCCAAGGAGAACAGTTCCAACATCTTCAATGTATTGTTACAACGCAGAGGTTGACCCCTTTTTGAGAAGTAACGCCAAATCCCCCAAAGAAAAATACCTTGCCTTATATCTGTTAAAAGTGTGGGGAAGGTACGAACTGTTCTTCAGTAGCGTCCAGTGGTTAACAGAAATACCTGACACTCAGTTTAAAATGAACAATTAAAAATTTATTCATTCATCTAACAATAAACTTTAACTAAACAAGTAACATATCGAATAAAATAAGATTCTAATGGAATGTTGTTCAAATAAATACAATACTCATTCATTAACCAAAAAATATAGTAATAGAATTCAGTCACTCTCAAAAAATACAACCAGGTTTTGCGGCTTTCGGAAACTTTAGGAGTTCTTCTGTTGATTCCTCTGTCTGCAAGTTTTTTCTGATTTGGTACCTTTCACTAGATGGTGAGTTCTCTTTAGAGATATCTGAAGCTGGCAGAGTTGAGAGCTGCTCACTCCCTCTCAAGGCTTGAGAGATTGCAGCTTTCTGTTGCTCTCCTTTTTTTCCCTCCCTGCAATCTCTTTCATACCTGTGATGACCTATCAATTTTCCTATGATAGGGTTGGTCTGATGCTGTCAACATCATCAAATTCAAATCTTATAGGTTCTTGGTAGCTGAGTATGTGCTTTAAATTGATTGGGCTAGCAGGAGGAACATCTACTTCCTCCAGCCTATTAGCCTGTAACACCTTCTCTTCCTCAAAAACACGGCCCCTCTCCTTGGTGAACACTGAAGAAAAGTATTCATTCATCACCTCACCTATCTCTACTGCCTCCATACACAAGTTCCCACTACTGTCCTTGACCGGCCCTAACCTCACCCTGGTCATTCTTTTATTCCTCACATAAGAGTAAAAAGCCTTGGGGTTTTCCTTGATCCGACCCACCAAAGACTTCTCATGCCCCCTCCTAGCTCTCCTAAGCCCCTTTTTCAGCTCATTCCTTGCTAACTTGTAACCCTCAATCGAGCCATCTGAACCTTGTTTCCTCATCCCTACATAAGCTTCCCTCTTCCTTTTTGCAAGACATTCCACCTCTTTTGTGAACCATGGTTCCCTCACTCGGCCATTTCCTCCCTGCCTGACAGGGACATACCTATCAAGGACACCCAGTATTTGTTCCTTGAACAAGCTCCACTTTTCATTAGTGTCTTTCCCTGACAGTTTCTGTTCCCAATTTATGCCCCCCAACTCTTGCCTAATTGCATCATAATTTCCTCTCCCCCAATTATAAACCTTGCCCTGCCGTATGGCCCTATCCCTCTCCATTGCAATAACAAAAGACACCGAATTGTGGTCACTGTCTCAAAAGTGCTCTCCCATAACCAAATCTAACACTTGGCCTGGTTCATTTCCCAGTACCAAATCCAATGTGGCCTCACCTCTTGTCGGCCTATCCACATATTGTGTCAGGAAACCCTCCTGCACATACTGCACAAAAACTGCCCCATCTGAACTATTCGACCTACAAAGGTTCCAATCAATATTTGGAAAGTTAAAGTCCCCCATGACAACTACCCTGTGACCCCCCCCACCTATCCATAATCTGCTCAGCAATTTCTTCCTCCACATCTGTATTACTATTTGGGGGCCTATAGTAAACTCCCAACAACGTGACTGCTCCTTTCCTATTTCTAACTTCAGCCCATATTACCTCAGTATGCAGATCCCCTCGAAGTGCCTTTCTGCAGCCGTTAAACTATCCTTGATTAACAATGTTACTCCTCCACCTCTTTTACCAGCTTCCCTACACTTACTGAAACATCTATACCCCGGAACGTCCAATAACCATCCCTGTCCTTGTTCTACCCATGTCTCCAAAATGGCCACAACATCGTAGTCCCAGGTACCAATCCACACCCCAAGTTCATCTACCTTGTTCCGGATGCTCCTTGCATTGAAGTAGACACATTTCAACCCACCTTCCTGTCTACCGGTACCCACCCTTGACCTTGATACCTTCCCCAATACCTCACTACCCTCAACACTGACTTCCGGACTACAACTCCTTTTCCCACCCCCCTGACAAATTAGTTTAAACCCCCCCTGAAGAGCCATAGCAAATTTCCCTCCCAGGATTTTGGTGCCCCTCTGGTTCAGGTGCACCCCGTCCTGTTTGTACAGGTCCCACCTTCCCCAGAATGTGTTCCAATTATCCACGTAGCTGAAACCCTCCCTCCTACACCATCCCTGTTTAACTGCACTCTCTCCCTGTTCCTCAACTCGCTATCACGTGGCACCGGCAACGTACCAGAGATGACCACATGGTTTGTCCTGGCTCTCAGCTTCCAGCCCAGCTCCCTAAATTCCTGTTTTAAATCCCCGTCCCTTCTCTTACCTATGTCGTTGGTACCAATGTACCACGACTTGTGACTGTTCCCCCTCCCCCTTAAGAATCCGGAAAACACAGTCCAAGACGTCACAGACCCTGGCATCCGGTAGGCAACATACCATCCGTGAGTCTCTTTTGCTGCCACAGAACCTGTGTGCATATATACATACAGGACCCGCTACTCCCGCACCCCATTTTGATTTGTTGCCTTTATTTTATATCATCTCTCCTTGTTCTTCCTGCCAAAATGAGTCATGTCACACTCCTTTGCATTGATTTTATCTGCTACATGTCTGTTAATTCCACCAACCTATGTTCTTTTGAAATTTTACCCTATTCACCTCATTGTTCACAATACTTCCAAGTTTTACATCTTTCACAAATTTTGAAGTTGTGACCTGTAGGGCGGCATGGTGGCAGTGGTTAGCACTGCTGCTTCACAGCACCAGGAACCCGGACTCAGTTCCAGCCTTGGGTGACTGTCTATGTGGAGTTTGCACGTTCTCCCCGTGTTTGCATGGGTTTCCTCCGGGTGCTCCACTTTCCACCACACTGCAAAGATGTGCGGATTAGGTTGATTGGCTATGGTAAATTGCCCCTTAGTGTCAGGGTAAATACTGAGATTGCGTGGAATTGTTGTTGGTGCAGGTGAGATGGGCTGAATGGCTTCCTTTTGCACTGTAGGGATTCTATGTATACCAAATTCATTAATATACATCAGGAAGAGCAAGGGTCCTAACATCAACTCCACTATAAATCTTCCTCCAGTCTGAAAAACATCCATTAACTACTATTCTGTCTTTCTTGTCACCCAGTCAATTCATATTCATATTGCTACTGTCCCTTTTATTCCATGAGCTATAACTTTGTTCACAAGTCTGTTGTATGGTCTTTACTCAAATGCCTTCCGACATACACTACATCAACAGCATTTCTCTCAACACTCTCAGTTACCTCATCAATAAACTTCGGGCTTGAACAAATCTGTGCCAACTTTTCTTAGTTCACCCACATTTTCCCAAGTGACTTTTAAAAACCTGCTCACCATTGAATTTAAACTGATGGCCTGTGTTTATTGCATTTATCTTTACACCCTTTTTTGAACAAGAGCATAATGTCTGCTATTTCCCAGCCCTCTGGCACCATTCCTGAGGCTAGGGAAGATTGAAAGTTTTGGGCAGTGCCTCCACAATTTATAATCTCACTTCCCTCAGTATTCTTGATGCACTCCATCTGGTCCTGTGGCCGTATCTTATCCAATACTTTATCCTTATCAATTTTAAAAACTTAAAAGTGTCTGCACTATCTCCTCTTTCACCATGACTTGTATAGCTTCTTCTGAGGACAGCAGCGGAATATTATTTTAATATCACGGCACGGTAGCACAGTGGTTAGCACTGCTGCTTCACAGCTCCAGGGTCCCGGGTTCGATTCCCGGCTCGGGTCACTGTCTGTGTGGAGTTTGCACATTCTCCTTGTGTCTGCGTGGGTTTCCTCCGGGTGCTCCGGTTTCCTCCCACAGTCCAAAGATGTGCGGGTTAGGATGATTGGCCATGCTAAAAAAATTGCCCCTTAGTGTCCTGGGATGCGTAGGTTAGAGGGATTAGTGGGTAAATATGTGGGGGTAGGGCCTGGGTGGGATTGTGGTTGGTGCAGACTCGATGGGCCGAATGGCCTCCTTCTGCACTGTAGGGTTTCTATGTTTCTATGTATGTTTATCACAACCATGCTCCCGATTCATAGAATCTCTACAGTGCAGAAGAGGCCATTCAGGCCATCGAGTCTGCACCAACCCTGCAAAAGAACACCCTACCTAAGCCCAACCTCCCCCCCAACACTGAACCTTGATCATGGTCAATTCACCTAACCTGCATGTCTTTGGCCTGAGGGGGGAAACTGGAGCACCCGGAGGAAACACACGCAGGAAACCACAGGGAGAATGTGCAAACTCCACACAGACAGTCACCTGAGGCTGGAATCGAACCCAGGTCCCTGCGCTGTGAGATTGCAGTGCTAACCACTGTGCCACCTCATATTCCATGCCTAAATCTTCTTATTGGTCCCTATTTGACTCCTCGCCTCCCTTTACCACCCTTTTACTATTTATATGTTCATAGAAGACTTTGGAATTATTTTTTAGTTAGTTACATAGAACATAGAACATAGAACAGTACAGCACAGAACAGGCCCTTCGGCCCACGATGTTGTGCCGACCTTCATCTGAAACCAAGATCAAGCTATCCCACTCCCTACCATCCTGGTGTGCTCCATGTGCCTATCCAATAACCGCTTAAATGTTCCTAAAGTGTCTGACTCCACTATCACTGCAGGCAGTCCATTCCACACCCCAACCACTCTCTGCGTGAAGAACCTACCTCTGATATCCTTCCTATATCTCCCACCACAAACCCTATAGTTATGACCCCTTGTAATAGCTCCATCCACCCGAGGAAATAGTCTTTGAACGTTCACTCGATCTACCCCCTTCATCATTTTATAAACCTCTATTAAGTCTCCCCTCAATCTCCTCCGCTCCAGAGAGAACAGCCCCAGCGCCCTCAACCTTTCCTCATAAGACCGACACTCCAAACCAGGCAGCATCCTGGTAAATCTCCTCTGCACTCTTTCCAGCGCTTCCACATCCTTCTTATAGTGAGGTGACCAGAACTGCACGCAATATTCCAAATGCGGTCTCACCAAGGTCCTGTACAGTTGCAGCATAACCCCACGGCTCTTAAACTCCAACCCCCTGTTAATAAAAGCTAACACACTATATGCCTTCTTCACAGCTCTATCCACTTGAGTGGCAGCCTTTAGAGATCTGTGGATATGGACCCCAAGATCTCTCTGTTCCTCCACAGTCTTCAGAACCCTACCTTTGACCCTGTAATCCACATTTAAATTAGTCCTACCAAAATGAATCACCTCACATTTATCAGGGTTAAACTCCATTTGCCATTTTTCAGCCCAGCTTTGCATCCTATCTATGTCTCTTTGCAGCCTACAACAGCCCTCCACCTCATCCACTACTCCACCAATCTTGGTGTCATCAGCAAATTTACTGATCCACCCTTCAGCCCCCTCCTCTAAGTCATTAATAAAAATCACAAAGAGCAGAGGACCAAGCACCGATCCCTGCGGCACTCCGCTAGCAACCTGCCTCCAGTCCGAAAATTTTCCATCCACCACCACCCTCTGTCTTCGATCAGATAGCCAGTTACCTATCCAGTCGGCCAACTTTCCCTCTATCCCACACCTCCTTACTTTCATCATAAGCCGACCATGGGGGACCTTATCAAACGCCTTACTAAAATCCATGTATATGACATCAACCGCCCTACCTTCATCAACACACCTAGTTACCTCCTCAAAAAATTCTATCAAATTTGTGAGGCACGATTTGCCCTTCACAAATCCGTGCTGACTATCCCGGATTAATCCGCATCTTTCTAAATGGTCGTAAATCCCATCCCTAAGGACCTTTTCCATCAATTTACCAACCACCGAAGTCAGACTAACCGGTCTATAATTACCAGGGTCATTTCTATTCCCTTTCTTAAACAGAGGAACAACATTTGCCACTCTCCAGTCCTCTGGCACCATCCCCGTGGACAGCGAGGACCCAAAGATCAAAGCCAAAGGCTCTGCAATCTCATCCCTCGCCTCCCAAAGAATCCTAGGATACATTTCATCAGGCCCAGGGGACTTATCGACCTTCAGTTTATTCAAAACTGCCAATACATCCTCCCTCCGAACATCTATTTCCTCCAGCCTATTAGCCTGTAACACCTTCTCTTCCTCAAAAACATGGCCCCTCTCCTTGGTGAACACTGAAGAAAAGTATTCATTCATCACCTCGCCTATCTCTACTGATTCCATACACAAGTTCCCACCACTGTCCTTGACCGGCCCTAACCTCACCCTGGTCATTCTTTTATTCCTCACATAAGAGTAAAAAGCCTTGGGGTTTTCCTTGATCCGACCCGCCAAGGACTTCTCATGTCCCCTCCTAGCTCTCCTCAGCCCCTTTTTCAGCTCATTCCTTGCTAACTTGTAACCCTCAATCGAGCCATCTGAACCTTGTTTCCTCATCCCTACATAAGCTTCCCTCTTCCTTTTCACAAGACATTCCACCTCTTTTGTGAACCACGGTTCCCTCACTCGGCCGTTTCCTCCCTGCCTGACAGGGACATACCTATCAAGGACACCCAGTATTTGTTCCTTGAAAAAGTTCCACTTTTCATCAGTGCCTTTCCCTGACAGTTTCTGTTCCCATCTTATGCCCCCTAATTCTTGCCTAATCGCATCATAATTACCTCTCCCCCAATTGTAAGCCTTGCCCTGCCGTCCGGCCCTATCCCTCTCCATTGCAATAACAAAAGACACCGAATTGTGGTCACTATCTCCAAAGTTCTCTCCCACAACCAAATCTAACACTTGGCCCGGTTCATTTCCCAGTACCAAATCCAATGTGGCCTCACCCCTTGTCGGCCTATCCACATATTGTGTCAGGAAACCCTCCTGCACACACTGCACAAAAAGTGCCCCATCCAAACTATTTGACCTACAAAGGTTCCAATCAATATTTGGAAAGTTAAAGTCCCCCATGACAACTACCCTGTGACCCCCACACGTATCCATAATCTGCTTAGCAATTTCTTCTTCCACATCTCTATTACTATTTGGGGGCCTATAGTAAACTCCTAACAACGTGACCGCTCCTTTCCTGTTTCTAACCTCAGCCCATATTACCTCAGTGTGCATATCCCCCTCAAAGTGCTTTTCCGCAGCCGTTAAACTATCCTTGATTAACAATGCTACTCCTCCACCTCTTTTACCAGCTTCCCTACACTTACTGAAACATCTATACCCCAGAACGTCCAACAACCATTCGTGTCCTTGTTCTACCCACGTCTCCGTAATGGCCACAACATCGTAGTCCCAAGTAGCAATCCACGCCCCAAGTTCATCCACCTTGTTCCGGATGCTCCTTGCATTGAAGTAGACACACTTCAACCCACCTTCCTGTCTACCGGTACCCACCCTTGACCTTGATACCTTCCCCAATACCTCACCACCCTCAACACTGACTTCCGGACTACAACTCCTTTTCCCACTCCCCTGACAAATTAGTTTAAATCCCCCTGAAGAGCCGTAGCATATTTCCCTCCCAGGATATTGGTGCCCCTCTGGTTCAGGTGCACCCCGTCCTGTTTGTAGAGGTCCCACCTTCCCCAGAACGTGTTCCAATTATCCACGTATCTGAAACCCTCCCTCCTGCACCATCCGTGCAACCACATGTTTAAGTGCACTCTCTCCCTGTTCCTCAACTCGCTATCACGTGGCACTGGTAGCGTACCAGAGATGACCACATGTTTTGTCTTTGCTCTCAGCTTCCAGCCCAGCTCCCGAAATTCCTGTTTTAAATCCCCGTCCCTTCTCCTACCTATGTCGTTGGTACCAATGTGTACCACGACTTGTGACTGTTTCCCCTCCCCCTTAAGAATCCGGAAAACACGGTCCGAGACGTCACGGACCCTGGCATCCGGTAGGCAACAAACCATCCTCGAGTCTCTTTTGCTGCCACAGAACCTCCTATCTATCCCTCTAACTAACGAGTCCCCAATAACTATTGCCATCATTTCTCATACTGTCAGGAAAACAGGTAGTTTAAATGAGCTTTATTTATATTGTTAAATATTAGTAATAATTTGAGTTTAATTTAATGATTTTGTATAAGAAAGGGTCACACTCTAATTAGATTGACATTAAACAAAGGTGCTTGCATGTATGGGAGTTTTGGCTTCTGTTCAAACTGTGTTTCTATTGTGCTGAGAGAGTTTACGATGGGAAAAGTAAACATGAGCTTAGAGGAGGATTGAGATGTTAAGAACACAAGAACTAGGAGCCGGAGTAGGCCATTTAGGCCCTTGAGCCTGCTCTGCCATTCAACAAGATCATGGCTGATCTTTGTGGACTCAGCTCCACTTACCTGCCCGCTCACCATAACCCTTAATTCCTTTACTGTTCAAAAATCTATCTTTGCCTTCAAAACATTCAACGAGATAGCCTCAACTGCTTCACTGGGTGGAATTCCAGATTCACAACCCTTTGGGTGAAGAAGTTCCTCCTCAACTCGGTCCTAAATCTGCTCCCTCTTATTTTGAGCCTATGCTCCCTAGTTCTTGTTTCACCCGCCAGTGGAAACAACCTCCCTGCTTCTATTCCCTTCATACTTTTATATGTTTCTATAAGATCCCCAATCATTCTTCTAAATTCCAATGAGTATACTAACAGTCTACTCAGTCTTTCTTCACAAGACAACCCTCTCAACTCTGGAATCAACCTAGTGAATCTCCTCTGCACCCCCTCCAGGGCCAGTATATCCTTTCTCAAGTAAGGAGACCAAAACTGTGCACAGTACAAGAGATCAAAACTGTACTGAGTACTCACCAGCACCTTATACAGCTGCAACATAAGCTCCCTGTTTTTAAACTCCATCCTTCTAGCAATGAAGGACAAAATTCCATTTGCCTTCTTAATTACCTGCTGCACCTGCAAACCAACTCCTTGAGATTCCTGCACAAGGACACCCAAGTCCCTCTGCACAGCAGCATGTTGCAATTTTTTACCATTTAAATAATAGTCCATTTTGCTGCTTTTCCTACCAAAAGGGATGACCTTACATTTACCATTACACTCCATCTGCCAGATCCTTGCCACTCACTTAAACTATCTATATCCCTTTGCAGATGTCCAGTGTCCTCTGCCAGTGTAGAATGAGCTTTGGAGGGAGAAAAGGAATATCTTTGTTCACAGTTTGCTGGAAGAAAAGCCATACAATGGAGTAAGGGGCAAACAGCCATAAACTTAAAGAACAGCTAGTTAAGGAAACTGGACAAATGAAAAAAAGTTTCCAGAACACATGAAGCTAAAGGAACAGAGGAAACTAGAACGAGAACAGGGCTTCGTTGAAGACACAGGGTTGAGAATGAATTGGCTAATGAGAAGCCAGAAAGATATCTGAAGTGGTTCTAAGGTTTGTAACATCTTACCACAGACTGTGAAGTGATAATTAAATAATTGTGGAGCAATCGGTGGCTGGATATATTTTAGTATTCCACTCAGGTGGTCCTTGTGCTATCCAAGCATTAATCTTGACAATGAGTGCTGAAGGGCTATTCGACTGCATGGTGTATTTTGGTTTATCTCGACACTGTCTTCATTTGAAGTACTCACATGTGGCCTCAGAGAAGTAGCCACTCCATTTTTATCAGCTGATAAAAGTGGAGATTTACTGAAATTATACCAGGGATGAGGGACTTTATGCAATAGCAACTTCTTCTGGTTATTTGTGAATCAAATTAGAATAAACGAGTTCAGTTGGGTCTTTGATCTCCATGTGCATGCACCAGTCTCTTTTTGTCCTGCAAAGATGTCACATTTCAGTTATGTTGAGATGAGAGAAACTGGAATTATTCTCCTTAGAGCAGAGAGGTTAGGGAGAGATTTAATAGAGGGGTTTTGATGGAGTTGACAGAGAGAAACTGTTGCCATTGGCATAAAGGTCAGTAACCAAAGGATTTAAGACAATTGGCAAAAGAACTAGAGGGAGATGAAACATTTTAAGTAGTAAGCTGTTCTGATCTGGAATGTGTTGCCTGAATGAATGATGGAAGCAGATTCAATAGTAGCTTTCAAAAGGAAATTGGATAACTACTTGAAAAGGGAAAAAAAGGCAGGATGGTAGGGAAAGGAGCAGTGGAAATGGGGCAAATCATTAGCTTGTTTAGAGAGCTGGCACAGATATGATGGGGCCAAATGGCCATGTTCAGTGTTGTGTCATTCTGTAATTCTTACTATTGCTAAGCAAGGACATTTGACTCATCTTAGTTCGTTTATCCAGAAAGGCTATACAATTCCTCATTACAGTATCTGGCTATTCAAATCATTCAAGATGTGCAGGAAGTCCATTCAATGAAATGATTCACTTCTTCTGTGAAGACCTTCTTGATATCAGTCTAAATTTGCCTAATACCAAGTTAAAACCTTGTCCTACTCTCCTACTTCAGTTTGAAGTACTTTTACCTGGTCTTAGTATTGTTTGTGTATCTTAAATGCTCGTTGAAAATCACACTTTGACAATTGAAAAGCCCACATTTCTTCAGTGTTTCCTCATCACTCAGACCTCTAACTCGAAGCAGCATCTCCCACTCTTTGAATGTATCTATCGAAGGGTCAAGATTGATTTTGATTGGTAGTAATAAAATGGGTGATAGCACATCGGTGCTCATTTTACAACCCACATGATATTCTTTCCCATTTGACCTCAACTGAAATGAAAATTGTATGGGGTGATTATGTCAGCTGTGGTAGTGGGCAGCATTCTCACCTCAGAGTCAAGAGGTTGTGGATTCAAATCGCACTTCAGAGACCTGAGCAGAAGATCTAGGCTGACACCCCAAAACATTAGTGAGGGAATGCTGTATTGTCAGAGATGCTGTCTTCTGGATAGGATAAGACTTCAGTAGCACTTTAAATACCAGAAACAACTCCTGCCAGATCTGCATTCTCTCAGCACAACTGGCCCTAAGATGTTTCAGAAAGTTAAGAGGCCCTGACTGCAAACTACTACCCATTTCGATTCCAAATGTTTGCCAGTTTTGAATTGTACATGAATGTCAACTCCCCATTCTTCCAAGCTTTCTACTAAGAACAAAGAACAAAGAAAATTACAGCACAGGAACAGGCCCTTTGGCCCTCCAAGCCTGCACCGACCATGCTGAACTAAAACCCCATACCCTTCCGGGGACCATATCCCTCCATTCCCATCCTATTCATGTATCTGTCCAGACGCCCCTTAAAAGTCACTATAGTATCTGTTTCCACTACCTCCCCCAGCAGCGAGTTCCAGGCACCCACCACCCTCTGTGTAAAAAAACTTGCCTCGTACATCTCCTTTAAACCTCGCCCCTCTCACACCTTAAACCCCTAGTAATTGACTCTTCCACTCTGGGAAAAAGCTTCTGACTATCCACTCTGTCCATAGAACATAGAACATAGAACATTACAGCGCAGAACAGGCCCTTCGGCCCACGATGTTGCACCGACCAGTTAAAAAAAACAAAAAAAAACTGTGACCCTCCAACCTAAACCAATTTCTTTTCGTCCATGAACCTATCTACGGATCTCTTAAACGCCCCCAAACTAGGCGCATTTACTACTGATGCTGGCAGGGCATTCCAATCCCTCACCACCCTCTGGGTAAAGAACCTACCCCTGACATCGGTTCTATAACTACCCCCCCTCAATTTAAAGCCATGCCCCCTCGTGCTGGATTTCTCCATCAGAGGAAAAAGGCTATCACTATCCACCCTATCTAAACCTCTAATCATCTTATATGTTTCAATAAGATCCCCTCTTAGCCGCCGCCTTTCCAGCGAAAACAATCCCAAATCCCTCAGCCTCTCCTCATAGGATCTCCCCTCCATACCAGGCAACATCCTGGTAAACCTCCTCTGCACCCTCTCCAAAGCCTCCACATCCTTCCTGTAATGTGGGGACCAGAACTGCACACAGTACTCCAAGTGCGGCCGCACCAGAGTTGTGTACAGTTGCAACCTAACGCTACGACTCCTAAATTCAATCCCCCTACCAATAAACGCCAAGACACCATATGCCTTCTTAACAACCTTATCTACTTGATTCCCAACTTTCAGGGATCTATGCACACATACACCTAGATCCCTCTGCTCCTCCACACTATTCAAAGTCCTCCCGTTAGCCCTATACTCAACACATCTGTTATTCCTACCAAAGTGAATTACCTCACACTTCTCCGCATTAAACTCCATCCGCCACCTCTCGGCCCAACTTTGCAACCTGTCTAAGTCTTCCTGCAAACTACGACACCCTTCCTCACTGTCTACCACACCACCGACTTTGGTGTCATCAGCAAATTTGCTAATCCACCCAACTATACCCTCATCCAGATCATTAATAAATATTACAAACAGCAGTGGCCCCAAAACAGATCCCTGAGGTACACCACTTGTAACCGCACTCCATGATGAATATTTACTATCAACCACCACCCTCTGTTTCCTATCCGCTAGCCAATTCCTGATCCAATTTCCTAGATCACCCCCAATCCCATACATCTGCATTTTCTGCAGAAGCCTACCATGGTGAACCTTATCAAACGCCTTACTAAAATCCATATATACCACGTCCACTGCCTTGCCCCCATCCACCTCCTTGGTCACTTTCTCAAAAAACTCAATAAGGTTAGTAAGGCACGACCTACCTGCCACAAAACCATGCTGACTATCACCTATCAATTCATTACTCTCCAAATAACTATAAATCCTATCCCTTATAATTTTTTCCAACATCTTGCCGACAACAGAAGTGAGACTCACCGGTCTATAATTCCCGGGGAAGTCTCTGTTCCCCTTCTTAAACAATGGGACAACATTCGCTAACCTCCAATCTTCTGGTACTATACCAGAGGCCAACGACGACCTGAAGATCAGAGCCAGAGGCTCTGCAATCACTTCTCTTGCCTCCCAGAGAATCCTTGGATAAATCCCATCCGGACCAGGGGATTTATCTATTTTCAGACCCTCCAGAATATCCTGCACATCCTCCTTATCAACTGTAATACTGTCTATTCTACTCCCTTGCAACCCAGTGTCCTCCTCAGCTATATTCATGTCCCCTTGCGTGAACACCGAAGAGAAATATTGGTTCAATGCTTCACCAATCTCCTCCGGTTCCACACATAACTTCCCTCTGCCATCTATAACTGGCCCTAAACTTGCCCTAACCAACCTTCTGTTCTTGACATACCTATAGAACGCCTTAGGATTCTCTTTAACCCTATCCGCCAAAGTCTTCTCATGTCCCCTTTTAGCCCTTCTAAGCTCGCTCTTCAACTCCCTCTTAGCCAATCTAAAGCTTTCTAGTGCACTACCCGAGTGCTCACGTCTCATCCGAACATAAGCCTCCTTTTTCTTTTTAACCAACAACGAAACTTTTTTGGTGCACCACGGTTCCCTAGCCCTACCAATTCCTCCTTGCCTGACAGGGACATACCTATCACAGACTCGCAGTAGCTGCTCCTTGAAAAAACTCCACATGTCGGACGTTCCCAGTCCCTGTAATCTCCTAGTCCAACCTATGTTTCCTAATTCTCTCCTAATAGCCTCATAATTACCCTTCCCCCAGCTAAAACCACTGGCCCGAGGTTCATGCCTATCCCTTTCCATCACTAAGGTGAACGTAACCGAATTGTGGTCACTATCACCAAAATGCACACCAACTTCCAAGTCTAGCACCTGGTCTGGCTCATTTCCCAGCACCAGATCCAATATAGCCTCACCTCTAGTTGGCCTGTCTACATACTGAGTCAAAAAACCTTCCTGCACGCTTTGAACAAAAACTGACCCCTCTAACGAGCTAGAGCTATAACAATTCCAGTCAATATTAGTCAAGTTAAAATCCCCCATAACAATTGCCCGATTACTTTCACTCCTAAGCAGGATTGACTCCGCAATCCTTTCCTCAACCTCTCTAGAACTTTTAGGAGGTCTATAAAAGACTCCCAACAGGGTGACCTCTCCTCTCCTATTTCTAATCTCCGCCCATACTACCTCAACAGATAAGTCCTCATCAAACCTCCTCTCTGACACTGTGATACAATCTCTGACCAATAATGCTACCCCTCCCCCTCTTCTACCTCCTTCCCTACTTCGACTAAAACATTTGAACCCCGGGACCTGCAGCATCCATTCCTGCCCCTGCTCTATCCATGTCTCTGAAATAGCCACAACATCGAAGTCCCAGGTACTGATCCACGCTGCAAGTTCACCCACTTTATTGCGAATACTCCTGGCATTGAAGTATACACATTTCAAACCCTGCTCCACCTCACCTCTGCAATGCCGTGCATTGCAGTCCCCATCCATGCATCCCTCACTTTCAGCCCCACTACTCAGGATCCCTCCCCCCCCCCGAATCAGTTTAAACCTCCCTGCATGGCCTTAGCAAATTTACCCCCCAGGATATTGGTCCCCTTCTGATTAAGGTGTAGACCATCCTTCTCATAGAGGTCACACCTTCCCCAGTACGAGCCCCAATTGCTTAAGTACCTGAACCCCTCCCTCCTGCACCATCCCCTCAGCCATGAATTCAAACCTTCCCTCTCCCTATTCCTCTCTAAACTATCCCGTGGTACAGGCAAGAGTCCAGAGATAACCACTCTGTCAGTCTTGGCCTTTAGTTTCCACCCCAACTCCATAAATCCCTGCCTAATATCCCCTTCCCCTATCCTCCCTATGTCGTGTGTCCCCACATGTACAATAACTTGTGGTTTATCTCCCTCCCCCCTAAGAGTCCTGAATACCCTGTCAGACACATCCCGGACCCCAGCCCCTGGTAGGCAACACACCAACCCTGAGTCCCTACCTTTAGTTCCGACCCTCCTATCTGTCCCCTTAATTGTGGAGTCCCCAATCACAAGGCCCAGTCTTTTACAGCCCCTAACCACCTGAGCTTTCTCACTCGGCTCACCCCCAGAGATCTGCTCTCTATGCTCAGTTGATTCCTCCTCAACTGTAGCCTCCAGCACCGAAAACCTATTATGGAGGGGAACCGCCCCAGGGGATTGTCTTCCCGATTGCTTCTTACCCCTCCTCCTGGCATTGACCCAAGCCTCATTTCTAGGAGTTACTATTTCTTTATCAGAGTTACTATTTCTTTATGTCCATGCCCCTCATAATCTTGTAGACTTCTATCAGGTCTCCCCTCAACCTCCGTCGCTCCAGTGAGAACAAACCAAGCTTCTCCAACCTCTCCTCATAGCTAATGCCCTTCCTACCAGGCAACATCCTGGTAAATCTTTTCTGTACCCTCTCCAAAGCCTCCACATCCTTCTGGTAGTGTGGCAACCAGAATTGAACACTATATTCCAAGTGCGGTCTAACTAAGGTTCTATAAAGCTGCAACATGACTTGCCAATTTTTAAACTCAATGCCCCAGCCGATGAAGGCAAGCATGCCGTATGCCTTCTTGACTACCTTCTCTACCTGTGTTGCCACTTTCAGTGACGTGTGTACCCTTCACCCAGATCCCTCCGCCTATTAATACTCATAAGGGTTCTGCCATATACTGTATATTTCCTATCTGTATTAGACCTTCCAAAATGCATTACCTCACATTTGTCCGGATTAAACTCCAGCTGCCATCTCTCCGCCCAAGTCTCCAACCGATCTATGTCCTGCTGTATCCTTTGATGGTCCTCATCGCTATCCGCAAATCCACCAACCTTTGTGTCGTCCGCAAACTTACTAATCAAACCAGTTACATTTTCCTCCAAATCATTTATCGATATTACAAACAGCACTGATCCCCGAGGAACGCCACTTGTCACAGCCCTCCATTCAGAAGCACACCCTTCCACTGCTACCCTCTGTCTTCTATGACCGAGCCAGCTCTGTATCCACCTTGCAGCTCACCCTTGATCCCATGCGACTTCACCTTCTGCATCAGTCTGCCATGAGGGACCTTGTCAAAGGCCTTACTGACATGGCAAGGCCATGTAGACAACATTCACTGCCCTACTCTCATCAATCATCTTTGTCACTTCCTCGAAAAACTCGAACAAGTTCGTGAGACATGACTTCCCCTTCACAAAACCTCTCGCTAATACATTCATTTATTTCAAAGTGGGAGTAAATCCTGTCTCGAAGAATCCTCTCCAATAATTTCCCTACCACTGACATCAGGCTCACTGGCCTATAATTACCTGGATTATTCTTGCTACCCTTCTTAAACAAAAGGAACAACATTGGCTATTCTTCAATCCTCTGGGACCTCCCCTGTAGCAAGTGAGGATACAAAGATTTCTCTCAAGGCCCCGGCAATTTCCTCCCTTGCCTCTCTCATGGGGTATGGAATGGAATGCGCTGCCAAGTAGGGTGGTGGAGGCAGGCACGCTGACATCGTTTAAGACTTACCTGGATAGTCACATGAGCAGCCTGGGAATGGAGGGATACAAACGATTGGTCTAGTTGGACCAAGGAGCGGCACAGGCTTGGAGGGCCGAAGGGCCTGTTTCCTGTGCTGTACTGTTCTTTGTTCTTTGTATATCCCATCAGACACTGTGGACTTGTCTATCTTAATGTTTCTCAAAGACCCCAAAGAGTCGTCTGGACTCGAAACGTCAGCTCTTTTCGCTCCTTACAGATGCTGCCAGACCTGCTGAAATTTTCCAGTATTTCCTCTTTTAGTTTCAGATTCCAGCATCCACAGTAATTTGCTTTTAACCCCAACATCTCCTCCTTTTTGATCTCAATATGATTCAAACTATCTACACACCCTTTCCCAGACTCATCATCCACCAAGTCCTTCACTTTGGTGAATACTGATGCAAAGTACTCATTTAATACCTCACCCATTTCCTCTGGCTCCACGCATAGCTTCCCTCCCTTGTCCTTGAGTGGGCCAACCCTCTCCCTGGCTACCCTCTTGCTCTTTATATATGTATAAAAAGCCTTGGGATTTTGCTTAATCCTGCTGACCAATGACGTTTCGTGACCCCTTTTAGCCCTCCTTACTCCTTGCTTAAGTTTCTTTCTACTTTCCTCGTATTCCACATTTGCTTCGTGTGCTGCCACCTTCCTAGCCTTGACAAATGCTTCCTTTTTCTCTTTGACTTTTTTTACACAGAGGGTGGTGGGGGCCTGGAATGCGCTGCCAAGTAGGGTGGTGGAGGCAGGCACGCTGACATCGTTTAAGACTTACCTGGATAGTCACATGAGCAGCCTGGGAATGGAGGGATACAAACGATTGGTCTAGTTGGACCAAGGAGCGGCACAGGCTTGGAGGGCCGAAGGGCCTGTTTCCTGTGCTGTACTGTTCTTTGACTAGGCTCACAATATCTCTCGTTATCCAAGGTTCCTGCAACTTGCCATACTTATCCTTCATCCTTACAGGAATGTGCCGGTCCTGAATCCCTATCAACTTACACTTGAAAGCCTCTCACATGCCAGATGTTGATTTGCCCTCAAACATCTTCCCCCAATCTACATTCTTCAGTTCCTGCCTAATATTGTTGTAATTAGCCTTCCCCCAATTTCACATCTTAACTCGAGGGCTACACTTATCTTTATCCACTAGTATCTTAAAGCTTACTGAAATGTGGTCACTGTTTCCTACTGAAAGCTGGCTGGGCTCATTCCCCAATACTAGGTCCAGAACGGTCCCCGTTGGCATATTTTTAAAAACCGTCTTACCAGGACTTTCTCTGGCCAGTTGCTTCGCTTCCTGAAAAGCCACCTTTTCTTCTTGAATGAACATTCGATCGATCATCACCATCTCAGCTGAGGGTTTTGTCCTCTGACAACATATAGAGAAAGCAAAGTAGTAAATGCCACACTTAGAAACATGGGAGCAGGTGGTAGCCATTCAGCCTCGAGCCTGTTTTTTCATTCAATTAGATCAAGGCTGCACACAAACAAGAAATAGGAACAGTCATGGACTAAATGGGCCGTAAATCCTGCTCCACCATTTAATATCATGGCTGATCATGGGCTTCAACTCTATTTTCCCGCCCACTCCCCAAATTCCCTAATTCAAAAATCAAAATGACTTATCTGTCTTTTCCAGCTTTAAACATATTTAATGATGGATCATCCACAACCCTCTGGGGTCGAGAATTTCAAAGATTCACAACTCTGAGTGAAGGAATTTCTGAGCTGTACTTTCACTCCATCACCTGGTCTTTGTTCCTTATCACTTGGTACCTTCCCTCAACAAAAATACATCAATCTCAGTTTTGAAATTTTCAGCTGACTACCTTCCCAGCTTCTGAGGGAGAGTTCAAAATTTCCATCACCCATTGTATGAGAGATGCTTCTTTACATCACCACTGTATGGCCTGGTTTAAATTTTAAGGTTATGCTTCAATCTCTGGGATTTCCTTACCATGGAACAGTTTTGCGCGATTTAATCTATCAAAGCTTTTTTACATTTCAAAAGCCTCAGTCAGACGACCCCTCAATTTTCTAAACTCAAGGATAGGTTAAAGGAAACTCTCTCCTTATAATTTAACCCTTTGAGCCCTAATATCATTCTGGTGAATTTCAGAAGATGAAGTGCTACAACTAGACACTGTTTCTCAGCTAGAGGAGGGAGGAAAATAGTTAAGGTTGAAGCCTGCAGCCACTAATTTTTGCAATTTACTTCTGCTTTGCTCTTGCTTTTTGGCCAATGCTGAATATTAAAGTTACTTTGCATTGAATCTTACTTTGTAGAGATTGACCTAAACCAAGGTGTGATTGTGATTTGATTATTGATCAATTGTATAATCAGTAATAAAAGCAAATTACTGTGGATGCTGGAATCTGAAACCAAAAGAGAAAATGCTGGAAAATCTCAGCAGGTCTGGCAGCATCTGTAAGGAGAGAAAAGAGCTGACGTTTCGAGTTCAGATGGCCCTTTGTCAAAGCCGTAATCAGTAATATTGTTAACGGTAGATTTGGACTTTTCTCCCAAGGGGTTTTTCTTGAACATATATTCACAGCTGTCTCTTTGCCATTTTGACTGAACATTGTAGATGTGCCGCTGCTAAAAAAAGTTATGCATTTCTCCCCATTGTTTTTTTAAAAACTGAACTATTCTAAATATATTGGATACTGATTTCTGTTGTAGAGTATTAATATTCAATGAGAACAGAATTTAGCTAATCTGCTACCATTTCTCGTCCGCCTTCACTCTCTCTCCCTACTCTCTCCCTTTGTGCTCAAGTCACTTAGCAACACTCACTGTCTTCATGTGAAGAAGCATCGTTAGGCCAAGATCCTGTGAGGTTATTACTCTGACAGGATTCTATCTCCTGGTGGTGGTCTGGATTCCTTTTGTATAGAGCATGCATTTAAAGTAACATGAACACCGTACCCTGGACTCTTCGAGGAGCAACAGCCGATATTTGTTCAGCATGACTTGCGTTCGTTTGAGGAGTTGTGCTGATACGACCTCAAACTCTTCATCCACTAGGGGAGAAACAATCAGATGGAGTGAAAAAACTACAAAAATAATACCAACACTGGAGCCTACATCTTGTGAAATGGCTATTACCTTTACGTTTCAGACCAGTGGAAGACAGTTCATTCTTGCACTTGTTTGCGTAACAACATAGACTGCATTTCATCCATAGTAAGCCATACAGATTTCTGGCATCTGTAGGTTTTACTTCCCTTTTGATCTGCAGTACTTGTGGGGAGTGCAAAATTAGGGACCATAAATCCAATAGGGAATTCAGAAGAAACTCTTTCATCCAGAGAATGGTGAGAATGTGGCCTCATTACCCCAAGCAACAGTTGAGGCACAGACAGGTTTATGGGCAAGCGAGATAAAGCGCTGAAAGTGATCCCTGCAAGGTCTGCCACAGCCCACCCCCAAGTCACTCCCCCAATTGCATGTTTGTAATTAGTATTTAAAGTCAGATTCATTTAACACAAAATTCTAGAATTAAGCTGCTGATGAGGTGAAAGGGTTAATAATCACACACATCTGAAAATCACATAAGCTGTATGTCAGTCACGCAGGGAAAAATATGTGAAAACCACAGGTCTTGATTAAAGTAGACCCAGATAAGAGTCAAGGACAATTTGATCTAACAATGTGCAGCTGCAGCTCATGTTTGCCCATTCAAACAAGAAACAATGGAAAGAGAGGTTGTTTACTATTGGTCAGAGAAATAGCTATCATTGCTTGATGATATAACATGCACAAGTTATAATTGGATACTATACCCTTGTGTATGCATGATGTAACCTTAATCAATAACTGAGTGGATAGAGATAATTCCTATACTTTTATTGGTATATGCTAATTACTTGTAATTGAAGTTGAAACTATAATTGCTTGTGTATTTCTGAATTCTGCACTCTGGCTGGTCTTGAAGATTTGGTCAGAGTCCTGTAGCTGCAGTAATAAAGCATCTTAAATCACTCCATGATTTTGTCTGGCTACTTGAGGGGAACGATTGTGTTTCTGGTTGTATTGAAAACATTGTGACAGCACTGTAACATGGGGTAAGATTGATTTTGGGCAGAAGGAAAGACAAGACCAGGCACAAAATAAAATGCTGATTCACTATCACCTGTTTTGAGCTGTTGGCCAAGACAATCTTCACTGCCAGAGCTCTCCAAATGGAAGACAAAGTGGACAATGACCAGCCACAGTAAGTGGGCAATGACCGGCTGCAGAAAGTGGACAGGTGACCCGTCTCAGAAAGTGGACAGATCACCGGCCATATAAAATCCAGGGGATGTTCCAGGAACCCAGCTTCAGTGCATGAGTGGACTGAGGTCAGATAGTTTCGCAGTTACTCAAGCGTCATAGACAAGATAGATTATGTGAGAGATTGCAGTCATTTAGCTTGTATATTTTGGTCCTCATCCTTATCAACTTTGCATCAATAATACAAATATTACCAAATGACAAATACACTGCAGCACTTTACTTTCAGGTTTTTGTAAATGAATTTTTAAAAAGTAAAACAAACACTGCTTGTTAAAAAACATATAACTTTAGTTTAATAATTCTAACACTTAAGTGGCTCTGTGACTGTGTATAACATTAGCAGAAGCAAAGTTGATATTCTACATCTGATAATTAAAGGCCGACAATACACCTAATTACATTGTCCAACAGTTTACAGGGGCAAAGGTGATAATTTATTCCTTCGCATCATGTAGAAACAGACAAGTTTTCAAAGTACCTTTGTTAAAATTCACATCAGATGGTAGTGAGCCCTTACATACATGATAGGGCAACAGTCTGAAAACTGTGTCCTCAAAGGAATTAAAAGGAGTGTTGTATTCAGGTTGCATAACAGAGCACTGGTCCTTGCAGAACTTTTCAAGTAACCTGTTAGTACCACAATTAAAAGAAAGAGAAACAGTTAGTAATACAGATGATCTGATTAATATCACATTGCCTTGTGTTAATTGGCTGCTGTGTTTTCCACACTGCAACAGTGATTACAACAGCTTCACTGGCTGTGAAATGCTTTGGAACATCCTGGGGTTGTCAATAGTGCTGTGGGATGCACATTCTTTCTTTTTGCTTTTCAAAAACTTAATTCAGCAATTTCTTCCCTATTTCTGGGTGAAGGGTCAATAGCTTACACTGTAGAAGTTGCATAGAAAGTGTAGTTCACAATAACTGTACATAACAGCACAATGACAAATCCTACTTCCCAGATTCTATAGAATTTAGTTTACCACACTATGAGCAGAATGTGTAGCTCAAACATGATCCATGTGCCCAGTCCAAAAATGCACTGTCTCAAGCAAGTTGTTTTTTGCTGGGGAGACAGACTCAAGGCAGCCGGTATAGAATCGTACAGAATAGTAAAGATATCATTTTAAAATAAATTATTCTCTCAAGGGATGTGGGTATCGCTGGCTAGGCCAGCATTTATTCCTGTTCCTATTTGCTCTTGACAAGGTGGTGATGAGCTGCCTTTTTGAACTCCTGCAGTCCATCTGGTGTAGGTAGACCCACAATGTCATTAGGAAGGGAGTTCCAGGATTTTGCCTCAGTGAAGGAATGGCGATACATTTTCAAGTCAGGATAGTGAGTGGCGAACCCATGAATCTGCTGCCTTTGTCCTTCAAGGTGACAGAGGTCACAGGTTTGGAAAGTGCTGTTTAAGGAGTCTTGGTAAGATCCTGCAGTGCATCTCGTAGATGGTACGCTTCCATGGTATGGTACCACTGTGCGCAGTGGTGGAGGGAGTGAACATTTAAGATGGTGGATGGGGAACCAATAAAGCAGGCTGCTTTCTCCTGGATGCTGTGGAACATCTTCTGTGTTGTTGAAGTTGCGCTTTCCAGACAAGTGGACAGGATTCCATCACGCTCCCTACTTGCGTCTTGTAGATGGTGGATAGACTTTTGTGAGTCAGGAGCTGAGCAATTGCTTTGGTAGCACAATATTTATATGGTTGGTCCAAGTCAGTTTCTGGTCAATGGTCACTCCCAGGATGTTGATAATGGGGGATTTAGTAATAGCAATGCCACCGAATGTCATGAGAATTTGGTTAAATTCTCTCTTGTTGGAGATGGTCATTGCCTGGCACCTGTGAAGTGTGAGTATTGCTTGCCACATATCAGCACAACCCTGAATATTGTCCAGGTGTTGCTGTATATGGACATGGACTGCTTCAGTCATTGAGGAGTCGCGAATGGTGACAATTATCAGTGAACATCCCCATTTCTGACCTTATCTTGGAAGGAAGGTCATTGATGAAGCAGCTGAAGATGGTTGGGCCTAGGACACTATCCTGAGGAACTCCTGCAGCGATGTCCTGGGACTGAGATGATTGACCTCCAACCACTACACACATTTTCCTAGGTTGTTAGGTGTGACTTCAACCAGTGGAAAGATTTTCCCCAATTCCCATTTGAGCACAATTTTGCTTGGGCTTCATGAAACTACACTCGGTCAATGCTGCCTTGATCATAGAATCCCTACAGTGCAGAAGGAGGCCTTTCGGCCCATTGTACCTGCACCGACCACCATCCCACCCAGGCACTATTCCTGGAACATATCCCTGCTAATCTCCCTGACACTAGGGTCAATTTAGAATGGCCAATCCACCTAACCCGCACATCTTTGGACTGTGAGAGGAAACTGGAGCACCCGGAGGAAACCCACGCAGACACGGGGAGAATGTGCAAACTCCACACAGACTCGAGGCCGGAATTGAGCCCGTGTCTCTGGTGCTGTGAGGCAGCAGTGCTAACCACTGTGCCACCCTATGTCAAGAGCTGTCAGTCGTGCCTGATCTCTTGAGTTCAGCTCTTCTGTCCATTTTTTGAATCAGGAATGTAACGAGGTCAGGAGCTGAATGGCCCTGGCGAATCTCAAACAGAGCATGAGTGAGCAGGTTATTGCTGAGCAGGTGCTGCTTGATAGTACTATTGATGACCCCTTCCATCAGTTTGCTGATGATTGATCATAGACTGATTGGGCAGTAATTGGCTGTTTTGAATTTGTACTACTTTTTGTGGACAGACATACCTGGGCCATTTTCCACATTGCTGGGTAGATGCCAGTGTTGCAGCTGTACTGGAACAGCTTGACTAAGAATGCACAATACTTCAGTACTATTGCCAGAATGTTGTCAGGACTCAGTCTTTGCAGTATTCAGTGCCTTAGGCAGTTTCTTGATATCACGTGGAACGAACCAAATTGACTGAAGACTAGCATCTGTGATGCTGCAGACATTAGCAGGAGGCCGAGATGGATCAGCTACTCAGCAATGCTGGCTGAAGATTGTTGCAAGTGCTCCAGCCATGTATTTTGCACAAAATGTGCTGGGCTTCCACGTCATGGGGATATTTGTGAAGTCTGCTCCTCCTGTTCATTTTTTAATTGTCCACCATCATTCACAACTGATACGGCAGGACTGCAGAGCTTGGATTTGATCTTTTGGTTTTGGAATCACTTATCTCTGCTGATCATATGCTTCTTCCGCTGTTTGGCACGCAAGTAGCTTCATCAGGTTGACACTTCATTTTTAGGTATGCCTGGTGTTGCTCCTGGCAAGCCCTCCTGCACTCTCCATTGAACCAGGGTTGATTCCCCTCGCTTGATTGTAATGGCAGAGCAGGAGATATGTTGGGCCATGGGGTTACAGATTGTGGTTGAATATGATTCCGCTGCTGCTGATGGTCCACATGGCTAGATTTGTTTGAAATCTATCCCTTGTAGCACATTGGTAGTGCAACACAACATGATTGAGGGTTTCTGTGATATGTTGGTGGGACTTTGTCCTGCCTCGGAACATTATGGAATAGCCATTTGGCCTCTTGAGCCTGCTTCGCCATTCAGCTAGATCATGGCTGACTTTCTACTTCAATGCTACCTTCCCACACTATCCCCATATCTCTTGGTGTCATTGGTATTTAGAAATCTATTGACCTCTGATTTGAACAGACTCAATGGGGGTGATCTTACTAAAAAAATTCTAAGTCCAGGATGGGCATAAAAACAGGAGAGTTTCAGATCCATTCTTTGGGCAAGTCTGATATCTTATCAACTCAGTGCATGAAAAAATGGCAGAAATGATTCTTGCCTGTCGGGGGAGGGGGCTGGCTAAGAGTAGTAGAGGGCACCATTGCGCATGTGCAGTGCCAAGGAGGTGGGGCGAGCATGGGTGGGGCCTAATGGGGGGGCATGGCCAGACCAGGAGACAGGTCTCTAGCAGCAGTGACCTGTCACTCAGCCTCTGCTGCTCTCAGCCAGCCTCCATGGCTTAAAAACAGCAACCCACTCCCCATCTACCATTGGGGCCCAAGCTTATCGCTACTACCCCGGACCCGGACCGGTCCCCTCCCCTCCCTGCAATCGCCAGCCCAAGCCCCCACGATTGCCAGCCCAACTCCCCCCGCCCCTGCCAGCCCTGATCATGCCCTTATTTCTCCCCCACCGATCCCAATGCAGAATGTGCAGTGACTTGTCCCCCCGGCCACCAATCAGTTGCTCCTGGTCTGGCCATGCCCCCCCATTAGGCCCCACCCATGCTCGCCCCACCTCCTTGGCACTGCCCAGTGCCCAGTGGATGGTGCCAGTGCTATGTTGGCACTGCCCAAGGGGCACCCTTTTGCCCCAACTTCCCCAGGGGGGTCTCCATGCAAGGCCAACATGACTGGTCCACATTGCTGAGGACCAGCTGTGATTCTCGTTGGAGAGAATCTTTTCTGGTGAGGTCACAGTCAAGTAAGCCTGGATGATAACGTCCCAGTCTCATTAAACCAATGTAAAAAACATTTCCATGTACTTTAAATAAATTATCCAGCCTCGCATCAGAAATGGGCGCAAGGCTGCTCACGCTGGGTATCCGATGCTGCTAAGATTGCGACAGGCGAGAAATTGGTCACGAACCTGATTTCTCGGTTCTTGCGCAATCTTACTGGCTTGTCCCGCCCGTCGGCCAATGGGGCGCAATGGTAAGATCGCCCCCCAATGACTGAGTCTCTTCTGTGCTGACTCAGAGCTACTGAATTCATCACAGCACCCCTTCTCTTTTCTCCATAATGCTTCAATTATTTTCCCTTCAAGTGGGGAGCACTGATGAATTTTCTATTCTTCCTGTTGTTTAAGCACTGGAACTCCAGTTGGTACTCAGCCTGACCACTTAGCCAAGAGCCAGCATGATTTGACACTGGGGCTCCAAGCCTGCAACATATTCTGCTGCATGAGCATTCTAAACAACTGTCTCGTCTCGCAGCCACTATTCTCATATCTAAATACAGACAGTTTCAAGAAGCCAGGGAGCAGGAGATGCAGCACATTACTTTAAGGTTCTTTATGCAAAATAATGCAAGTAAAACTGGAAGAATAGGAGAAGAAAAAAGTTCACATTGTCTTAAAATGTATGCGCAAAGGACAAACAGTTTTGGACAGAGTTGATGCACTTACAAGTCTCCTCTGTTTAGAGTGGCTGTTGCTGATCGCTTCAAATTCCCAACTGGTTCTTCAAACTGCAAGATTCAAAAGCAAAATTAATTTATTTCAAAAAATTGAACAGAATAAAAATGTCTCCTTTCGAATCCTTTGGATGAGCATATAGGAGGCATGGTTAATAAGTTTGCAGATGACACTAAGGTTGGTGGCATAGTGGACAGTGAAGAAAGTTATCTCCAATTGCAACGGATCTTGATCAATTGGGCCAATGGGTTGACAAATGGCAGATGGAGTTTAATTTAGACAAATGCGAGGTGATGCATTTTGGTAGATTGAACCAGGGCAGGACTTACTCAGTTAATGGTAGGGCGTTGGGGAGAGTTACAGAACAAAGAGATCTAGGGGTACATGTTCATAGCTCCTTGAAAGTGGAGTCACAGGTGGACAGAGTGGTGAAGAAGGCATTTGGTATGCTTGGTTTC
Source organism: Mustelus asterias (assembly GCF_964213995.1). Taxonomy (NCBI): domain Eukaryota; kingdom Metazoa; phylum Chordata; class Chondrichthyes; order Carcharhiniformes; family Triakidae; genus Mustelus; species Mustelus asterias. The sequence goes on from NC_135818.1 coordinate 28,713,558, forward strand.
ATCGGTCAGAACATTGAATACAGGAGTTGGAATGTCTTGTTGAAGTTGTACAAGACATTGGTAAGACCACACTTGGAAATACTGTGTGCAATTCTGGTCACCCTATTATAGAAAGGATATTATTAAACTAGAAAGAGTGCAGAAAAGATTTACTAGGATGCTACCGAGACTTGATGGATTGAGGCTGGATAGCCTGGGACTGTTTTCTCTGGAGCGTAGGAGGCTGAGGGTTGATCTTATAGACGTCTATAAAATAATGAGGGGTACAGATCAGCTAGATAGTCAATATCTTTTCCTAAAGGTAGGGGAGTCTAAAACTAGAGGGCATAGGTTTAAGGTGAGAGGGGAGAGATACAAAAGTGTCCAGAGGGGCAATTTTTTCACACAGAGGGTGGTGAGTGTCTGGAACAAGCTGCCAGAGGTAGTAGTAGAGGCGGGTACAATTTTGTCTTTTAAAAAGCATTTAGATAGTTACATGGGTATGATGGGTATAGAGGGATATGGGCCAAATTGGGATTAGCTTAGGGGTTTTAAAAAAAAAGGCGGCATGGACAAGTTGGGCCAAAGGGCCTGTTTCCCTGCTGTAAACCTCTATGACTCTATGAGTGATGTGCTGGAATTTACACACAAGATTTTCAATAAATTTACAATTGGTATTACTGAAAAAGAGACATACTATTGAAGCTTTACCTCTTGGACTCATCAGGATAGCTCTGAAGATACATGAGAAGAGAGAGTGCTGACTGGTCGGCAAGTGAACTCTAATTGGTAGAGGCGTTGCCTTGGAGAATGAAGCAGAGAATTGTTCACTACTAAACTTTTGTTCAAATTCAAACAGGGCAGATGAATTCTGATTGGTCAAAGCATTTACAAACAGAAGGAGCATGTCCATGCATTGCATCTTTTCCAACTAAACAGTTTGGGGGCAGCCATTCTTGGTCCATTCCCCATGCAAATGTCTTGACCAGAGTCAAGTTGCCTGATTTGAATTTGAACAAAAGCTTGGCAGTTAGATGTTTTCTGTTGCATTCTTCAAGGCAATACCAATTAGGGTCCTCTTGCCAACCAGTCAGCAGTCTCTTCTCATGCAGTATAAACCGTTGTCCCCTTTACTGTTGGTTTATATTGTGAGCTGCCCTAATGAGCGCAGAATGAAAAGCTTCAATATGATGTCTGTTTTTCAGCAATACTCAATTCTATACTACCAAATGACTACATTTCCAATGGTAAAAGTACAAGAGTAAGAAGAAAGTTCCCATTGCTGCTAATGCACTAACCAATGATGATTGCAAGTTTCCTGCAGATGTAATGCGGGCAATCCCTTTCCCAACCATTTGGATTTGTATTGACCCCTTACTTAGGGCGACATTCAGGCCTGTGAGGTTGCTGATCATACTGGGGGTTGCCTAAAAAACAAAAGGGAAATCATATTTCCAAAAGGTTGCGCAAGTATATGTAACTCAACAATAAATCATTACAAAATAAGTTGATATTTTAAGGTCTGAATCTAACCTTATTGTGCTTTTCTTTCTGGGATTTACAGGAACACAGAAATAGGAGAAAATTCAGCACCTCAAAACTCTTCTGCCATTAGATCAGATCATGGCTGATCTGTATCTTAGCTTCATTTACCTGCCTTGGTTGCATGACCCTTAGTTAACACAATCTATCAAGCTAAGTTTTCAGCTGATAATCCTTCCAGTCTCATCAGGTTGCTGGGGGAGTTAGTTCCAGAGTTCTACTACCTGAAGAAGGGCTTCTTGACATCACCCCTTGAATGAAATTTTTAAGGTTATGTGCCCTTGTTCTGGATTCCCCCACCTGAGCACATCATTTCTCTCTAACTGTCCTATTAGACCACGCACACCTTTGGAATAAAACTGGAGAGGGGAATGGTGAGGAAGGAAAGTGAGAAGACGTTTCCTTGACTTCAATCAACCCCTGGCATGGAGAAAGAATAAGAGCAATAAATCAATTTTTCATTGCTGAGCAGAGGGTGTTATACATTGGCTGAGTTTTATTGGAGTTTGAATTGAATGTGCAGTGCAGGCTGGACACTTTCAATTTTCCATCTCAAGTTTTAGAAAGACCAGAAGCTCAGAGGCTGTGATTTTAACTTGGAACATATCAAAATGTTTGTATGCCTCGGGTGAACAATAAGCTACAGAAATGTTCTCAGCAGTCAGTTAAATCCTGATCATGGGAGGATGATGCCTGGGGCCTGAGGAAGGCCTGAGGTTTCCTTGTGCACACAAGCTCCCGTTGCCCCACAGGCAAACAAGTGAAAAGTGAACTAAAACTCTCCTCTGGCCCTTGACTACTGTTCCCACCGCCACTTAGGAAAAGGTTAAAATAGCAGATGACCCTAACCACCTTCCTGATTTCCACACAGGAAGAAGCCAATCTAAACAAGCATAATCTAAACTAAGCGCTAAATGTTTACACAACAATGGATTTTATCTGGTCCACAATATGCATGATGAAACTGAACTGAATAAAACTTTAAATATATTCAACACTTAAGGGAAGTGTATCCAAAAGGTCTAAGGCATTTCAAGTATTTTTATTTTCCCTTGGATTATTGGAAGGATTCACAGACTGATTGATAACCTGATATCTGGGCCATGAATGCTCCTTCCATGGTCATCTTCAATGACTGGAGTGAGACTTGAACCCTGAGCCTTCCTGGCTCCGAGCTGAGCCACAGGACCTCCTGAGATTTCAAGTTGCTCACTCACATTCACTATCAGTGACTGTTCCAAACTTATCCCCGGAAATCCTTCCTTTTAAAACAAAGAAAACACTATGCCATTCAGCCATCATGTCTGCATTGCTGGAGCAATCCAAAACTAACCACACTGGCTTGCTCTCCTGACAGCCTCGCATCATCCGCTGCTTTGAGCAATTCTTTAGTTTTCCTTCAAAAACGATGATCTTTGCCTCATTCCACGCCCTGTTGTAAAGGAGTTGGTTCAATAACTCTTTGTGAAAAGAAGCATTTCCTGACCTTTCTCATTATTCTCAGCGACATTTTAAATTCATTAACCCACAGCACTGATACTGCAAGCAAAGGAAACCGAGTAAACATACTAAGACTACCAGAACTTCAGGTCATTTAAAAAAACTTCCTTTAACTCTCCACTTTGTTTTCTCTGTTCCGGTGGGAATCAGTCTCCCAAGTCTCTCCTCAATACTATAATTTTCTATTACTGGCATCTTCCTGGTAAATCTACACTGCGCACTCTCTATGGTTTTAATGTCTTTTCTATGATGGGTCATCCAGAACTACATGCTGCACTTCAGTGGGGACCTTTGTAGATTTTTATATAAATGTATTATTACTTCTTTACTTTGTGCCCTTTTATAATATTCAAAGTGTTCCTGGCTATTTTTATACTTCATTCACATATTTGGGGAATGATATATTTAAATTTCCCAGGCATCTTTGCTCATCAATCCTTCAGTGCCAATCCACTGAATGCACTTCTCAATTCATTGGTTTTCCTCCCAAAATATACCTGTTATGGTCTTCAATGTACACCAAAATTAACAACACAATTTACAGTATATTTATTTTGCACTTTTGATGTAATGAAATATTCTAAGATACTTCAAACAAAATATGACATCCCACCACATAAGGAGATATTAGGTCAGATTACAAAAAGCTTGGTCAAATAGGTAGGCTTTAAGGAGCTTCATAAAGAAGGAAAGCGAGGTAGAGAGGAAGAGAGGGAATTGCAGAGTTAGGGCCCAGGCAGCTGAAGGCATGAACATCAATGGTGCAGTGACTAAAATTGGAGATGATCAAGACAGCCAGAATTAGATTTGCACAGATGTCTCAGGGTTACAAAGAACAGTACGGCACAGGAACAGGCCCTTCGGCCCACCAAGCCTGTGCAGACACACAAAGCCTTTCTAAACTAAAGACCTTTAGACTCCATGTGGTCCGTGTCCCTCAATTCCTTGCCTATACATGCATCTGTCAAGATGATGCACATTGCTATTGTATCTGCTTCTACCACCTCCTCTGGCAACGCATTCCTGGAACTTACCACTCTGTGTAAAAAACTTGCCTCTCACATCTCCTTTAAACTTTCCCCCTTTTACATAAACCTTATCAAAGTAATTGATTTTCTACCCTGGAGAAAGACTCCGACTATCCATTCTATCCATGCTTCTCATAATTTTGTAAACTTTTGTGGCCCAACTAAGGTTCTATACAGCTGCAACATGACTTGCTAATTTTTCTACTCGTATGCCCCAATTGAAGAAGGCAAGCATGCCATACGCCTTCTTGACCACCTTATCCACTTCTATTGCCACTTTCAGGGAACTGAGGATCAGTACACCTAGATCCCGCTGCATGTGAATGCTTCTAAGGGTTCTGCCATTTACTATACTTCCCTCCTGCATTAGATGTTCTAAAATACATCACCTCACATTTGTCCGGATAAAATTCCATCTGCACAAGTCTTCAGCCTATCTATATTCTGCTGTATCTTCTGGCAATCATCCTTGCTTTCCAGTCTTTGTATCGTCTGCAAACTTACTAATAAAGCTATTTACATTCTCCTCCAAATCATTTATATATATTATAAACAACAGGGGTCCCAGCACTGATCCCAGCGGAACACCACTGGTCATAGATCTCCAGTCAGAAAAACACCCTTCCACCATGACTCTCTGTCTTCTATGACCAAGATGTGGAGATGCCGGCGTTGGACTGGGGTAAACACAGTATCTTAGAATCTTAGAAAGAATCTTAGAAATCTTAGAATCTTAGAAACCCTACAGCACAGAAAGAGGCCATTCGGCCCATCGAGTCTGCACCGACCACAATCCCACCCAGGCCCTATCCCCATATCCTTACATATTTACCCACTAATCCCTCTAACCTACGCATCCCAGGACACTAAGGGCAATTTTAGCATGGCCAATCAACCTAACCCGCACATCTTTGGACTGTGGGAGGAAACCGGAGCACCCGGAGGAAACCCACGCAGACACGAGGAGAATGTGCAAAGTCCACACAGACAGTGACCCAAGCCGGGAATCGAACCCAGGTCCCTGGAGCTGTGAAGCAGCAGTGCTAACCACTGCGCTACTGTGCCGCTCAGGTGAGGAAGGGGCTTAAGGCTCTGAAAGCTTGTGTGGCTTTTGCTCCCAAATAAACCTGTTGGACTTTAACCTGGTGTTGTTAAACTTCTTACTGTGTTCTATGACCAAGCCAGTTCTGTATCCATCTTACCAGCTCACCAATGATCCTATGTGACTTCGCCTTCTGTATCAGCATGCCATGAGGGACCTTGTCAAAGGCCTTGCTAAAATCCATGTAGACAACATCCACTGCCCTACCCTCATCAATTATCTTTGTCACTTCCTCAAAAAACTTAATCATGTTTGTGAGACACGATCTCCCCCACACAAAGCCATGCTGCCTGTCGCTAACAAGTTCATTCACTTCCAAATGTGAGTAAATCCTGTCCCTAGGAATCTTCTCCAATAATTTCCCCACCATAGGCTCATCGGCCTGTAATTTCATGGATTATCCATGTTGTCCTTCTTAAACAAAGGAACAACATTGGCTATTCTCCAGTCCTCTGGGACCTCTCCTATGACTAAAGAGGATACAAAGATTTCATACAAGACCCCAGCAATTTCCTCCCTCGCCTCCCTCAGTATTCTGGGATAGATCTCATCAGGTCCCAGAGACTTGTTTTTTTAAATGCTTTTCGAAACACCCAACACCTCCTCCTTTTTTATATCAACATGTCCTACAATATCAACAGACCCCTCTCTAGAGTCAACATCCACCATGTCCTTCTCCTTTGTAAATACCAATGCAAAATAGTCATTCAAGACATCACCCACTTTCTCCGGCTCCAAGGATAAATTCCCTCCTTTGTCCTTGAGTGGAGCTACCATTTCCCTAGCTACCCTCTTGTTCCTTATAGATGTATAAAATGCCTTGGGATTTTCCTTAATCCTGTTTGCCAAGATGTGGAGATGCCGGCATTGGACTGGGGTGGGCACAGTAAGAAGTCTCACAACACCAGATTAAAATCCAACAGGTTTATTTGGAATCACGAGCTTTTGGAGCGCTGCTCCTTCACCTGATGCGGAAGCTCGTGATTCCAAATAAACCTATTGGACTTTAACCTGGTGTTGTGAGATTTCTTACTGTTTGCCAAGGACATTTCATGGCTCTCTTTAGGCCTCCTAAATCCTTGTTTAAGTTATTTCCTGCTTTCTTTATATTCTTTGAGGGCTCTGTCTGTCTTCAGTTTCTTAAACCTTATGCCTCCTTTTTCTTTTTGACTGAGCTAACAATTTCTCTTATCATCCAAGGTTCTAGAATTTTGCCATTCTTTTCCTTCATTTTCACGGGTACATGCTGGTCCTGAACTCTAATCAAGTGGCCTTTAAAAGATTCCCACATGACAGATGTGGATTTACCCTCAAACAGCCGCCCCAATCTACATTCCCCAGTTCCTGCCTAATACTGATGTAATTAGCCTTCCCCCAATTTAGCACTTTCACCAAGGACTACACATATCCTTACCCATAAGTAACTTAAAACTTTCGGAATTATGAATTATTCCTGAAATGCTTCCCCGCTGAAACTTCAATCACTTGGCCAGGCTCATTCCCCAAAGCCAGGTCTAGTATGGCGCCATCCCTAGTTGGAATATTTACATATTGCTTCAAGAAACCCTCCTGGACATACCTAATAAATTCCTCCCCCCATCCAAGCCCTTGACACGAAGGGTGTCCCAGTCAATTTAGGGGAAGTTAAAATTACCCACCTCAACAACCCTGTTGTTTTTACATTTCTTCATGATCTGTCCACAGATTCTGTTCCCCCATCTCCTAATCATAGAATCATAGAAACCCGACAGTACAGAAAGAGGCCCTTCGGCCCATCGAGTCTGCACCGACCACAATCCCACCCAGGCCCTACCCCATATCCCTACATATTTACCCACTAATCCCTCTAACCTACACATCTCAGGACATTAAGGGCAATTTTAGCATGGCCAATCAACCTAACCCGCACATCTTTGGACTAGCTGGCCTCCTCTAGATATCCTCTAGCTGGCTGTTGAATGGCCTGTAGTACAACCTCATCAAAGCGATTGCACCCTTCCTATTCCTGAGTTCTACCCAAATGGCCTTACTGGATGAGCCCTCCAAGGTGTCCTCTCTCAGTACAGCTGTGATATTCTCCCTAATCAGTAACACAACTCCCCCACTTTTTTACATCCCTCTCTATCACGCCTGAAACATCTAAATCCATCTGCCCATCTAATCCTAATATTTTTTGTCTTAACAAAAATCTGTCAATCTCAGTTTTGAAATTGTCAATTGACTGTCCCATAGAATCCATAGATTCCCTACAGTGCAGAAGGAGGCCATTTGGCCCATCAAGTTGGCACCAACACTCTGAAAGAACATCTTAAACAGGCCCAGGCCCACCCCTGTAACCCCATGCATTATCCCTGTAACCCCATGCATTTAGCATGGCCAATCCCCCCTCGCCTGCACATCTTTGGACACTTAGGGGCAATTTAGCATGGCCAACCCACCTAACCTACATGTCTTTGGACCCTCACCCCCCCAGTCTTAACAGCTTTTTAAGTGAAAAGAGTTCCAGATTCCCACTGTCCTTTGTGTGAAGAAGTGCTTCCTGATATTACCCTGAAGTGGTCTGGCTTTAATTTTACTTAGATCAAGACTGATCTATGTCTTAACTCTATTTACCTGCCTGTCTTCTATAACAGTCAAGATCCTCACCACATAAACAAGTAACGAAGGTGTGACAGAAATAAAGGTGGTCCTCTGATTTTCACATTTGGCTTTGACAAGGATGTGTTTAGGAAGGCTGAGCTTAGGGTGACTGCCATGAGGTGAAGGTGCTTCCCAGTCGATTCCTTACCTGCACTGTCGATTGCAGTTGTGGCTGGACAAGTGGTTTTAAGTGAACTGTCTGAACCTTCCCTTGTCACTGTGGAGACGCTGTCCTTGCAGAGTTTACGTGTGACAATACACTGAGTCACCCACAGCAGTCGAGTCTGATGGAAGACAGAATTAAAACCAATTGTCCATTTGCACTGTACTTAAAGAGGAACTAAACACTGGTGGGTGGAAATCCATCCCTTTCCCAGTGATGACTAATGTTTCTCTCCACCTGATCAGTGTGAATGCTTCTTGGTTGGTTCTTATTCTTTTGGTCAGAGTATTTCATTACTTGGTGCTACACTTGTCTCTAAGAGTTATGAGAAATTTATGAAATCTATGGTTCATAGTTCCTGTGCGCATCATACCTTCTCATCCTCCCTGCCCCATTAACAACATACAAGTTTGATTGCTTCAAATAACATCATTCATACAGGAACTGTAAGTCAGAAATTACATCATACACCAATAATTCTCAGCTGGGAAACGAAAGACAAAGAGCACTCCGACCAGGAAAAAATAAGAAAACATTTACAAAAATGTAGATGGCGAGGAGAGAGAACAATAAATGGAGTTACTCCACCACTGGGGTTCAGTTCCGCTTTAAGAAAGGTGCAAAGACTGTTCAACCAATTAGAATCAACAAATATTATGGAACAGAAGGATGCTATTCAGCCCATCATGTCAGTAAAGACTCTTTGGAAGAATCAGAGTCATTACAGCACAGAGGCCATTGTCCATTGATTCCATGTCTGTAGAGAAATCCAATGAGTCCCATTCTCCTGTTGTACCCCATTTGTCCTGCAGACATATTTTCCGAAAGTGCCTATCCAAATCCCTTTTAAAAATCATTCATTATTTCTGCTTCCACCATCCTCATAGGCAGCAAGTTCTAGGTCATCACCAAAACAAGTTTGTTCAAAAATATCAATGTATTGCAGTTCCTCCCTGTTCTTTTCCCATAGTGCTGTAATTTTTCCTTCTTCAATTACTCATATAATTCCTTTTTGTAAGTTGCTGATGAATTTGCTTCCACCACACTTTATGGCTGCATTATTCCACAGCACATCAACTCACTGTAGAAAAAGATTATCCAATTATTTTAAATCTGCGTCCTATGCTTACTGACCCTCCTGCCCCTGGAACAGTTTCTCCCTATTTATTTCCCTACTCTAAGGAAAACATCCCCAGCTTTTTTATTCTCTCCACATGACTCAAGTTCCAGGCATCATTCTAGTAAATCCCTCTGGATCTTCTCTAAGGTCTTGGGCTCCTTCCTAAAGTCTTGAGCCCAGAATTTAACATAATAATCCAGCTGGGATCAAAGTAGTGATATATTGTTCTGGTGCAAAGTGGGTGACTTAACGCCATTAAATTCCATTCTTCAAATAACATCAAAATCATGTAGACTCTTTGAAAGGGAACACAACATTTATTACCTCAGACCAGAAAGTAAATACTTCCTCCCATGTTGAGCCAGCGATTCTCCACTAAGTGAAGCTCCTTGTGATAAAAATTAACAGTGAAATGCACTCATTCATTTTAGAAAGTAAAATACAATCTGGGAATCTTCTTTAGTAGCTGTCACTAATTCCTGGTTGGTATATATATCAAAGTCTCCTTCAATAACACTTCCCAACTCCACAACCTCTACCACAACTAGGAGGATAAGGATAGCAAATGTATGGGAATATCATTATCCGTAAGTTCCTCTTCAAGTCACACTCCATCCTGACTTGGAACCATACCTTTATTCCTTCACTGGGCCAAATCCTGGCCTTCCTTTCCAACAGCACTGTGGGTGTCTCTACACCCACAAGCAGCGGCTCAAGAAGGCAGCACACCACCACCTTATCTAGGTGGTTCTCAGTGTTAATGGAGGAGAGAGGCCACAGGCCCTGTTAGCATCAGGTAAAATGCACCCCTCTGGACTTTCTTAATGAAACAAGCTGTGTAGATACCCATATTTCAAACAAGGATATCGGTCAAATATCCTTGATACAAGAAGCTAAGAATAGGGGATACAGGAAAGATCCTTCATGTTCAGGAGATTAATGGAGTCAAGAAAAGGACAAAATCCAAGTGTGATCAACCATGATTTCTATTGGGCTAAGTGCTGGTAAATGGGATTAGATGGGAGATCAGGTGTTTCATACATGTCAATGTAGATTCGATGGGCTGAAGGGACTCTTCTGCATTGTATGATTCTATGATGGAAAAGTAACAGAATTCAGTTGCTATTTTTAAGTAATGCATCATGATACTCAGAGAAGACAATCTTACAGCTCAGCACACCAACTTTCAACTCAGAATAACTCTTTCAAAGAATCAGCTCTATGAGCTCTTTCCCCAAAGCAATGTAGAGATACTTAAGAACATACAAGGCAAAGTCTTAATACTAGTGAAAATCTGCTGCTGAATGGTATGTTTCTCCATCCGACTCTATGGCATCTCTATTCTCAGGCTCCTGCACTGCTCCACTAGAACTCAACAGAAGCCCCTCATTTTTCAATTAGTCATTTTAGACTCACCAGCGAGTTCAACAATTTCAGACAATAATCACCATTTCCAATTACTATTCTGACAGTGTGTGCTAGTAATGATTCTGCTGTTGTATTTATACCTCCTCTCAACCCATCTTCAGCTTCTTTCCATGTCCCATTATCACAGTCTTTCATCTTGCAAAATCAATCCTCCTTTCATTTAATCTCTGCTGCCTTCTGCCCTATCAATGACAACCCCCCCCCTCCCCCCTCACCTTGTTCTTTAATTGACATGGTACATCTCTAACTCCACCAGTTCCAGTGAAGTCAGTGACCTGAAACAAAGTGCAGCCTGAGCTGCTGAGGATTTCCAACCTTGTCTGTTTTAATTTCAGCATCATGTTTTCAGTACTTTGATTTAGTGCCAGTGTCTGCATTTATGAAAGTGTTTTGTATCGCAGGCAGGAATTTGCTTTTGGTTAGTGTTTGGCATTTTCTATGAGCTGGTGTTGAGGTTCAGCCTGGGCCTATGGCAGTGACTGAGGTAGCAATCAGTGCCAAGCCTGGGGCTAGGATAGAGCTGCTGATTGGCTTGATAACTGAAGCCAAATGTAAGATTGATTCAAAACAGATAGAAACATAGAAACATAGAAAAACTACAGCACAAAACAGGCCCTTCGGCCCCACAAGTTGTGCCGAACATATCCCTACCTTTTAGGCCTACCTATAACCCTCCATCCTAAGTCCCATGTACTCATCCAGGAGTCTCTTAAAAGACCCTATTGAGTTTGCCTCCACCACCACTGACGGCAGCCGATTCCACTCACCCACCACCCTCTGTGAGAAAAACTTCCCCCTAACATCTCCCCTGTACCTACCCCCCAGCACCTTAAACCTGTGTCCTCTCGTAGCAGCCATTTCCACCCTGGGAAAAAGCCTCTGAGAGTCCACCCGATCTATGCCTCTCAACATCTTATATACCTCTATTAGGTCTCCTCTCATCCTACGTCTCTCCAAGGAGAAAAGACCGAGCTCCCTCAGCCTATCCTCATAAGGCATGCCATTCAATCCAGGCAACATCCTTGTAAATCGCCTCTGCACCCTTTCAATCTTTTCCACATCCTTCCTGTAATGAGGCGACCAGAACTGAGCACAGTACTCCAAGTGGGGTCTGACAAGGGTCTTATATAGCTGCATCATTATCCCCGGACTCCTAAACTCAATCCATTGATTGATAAAGGCCAGCACACCATACACCTTCTTAACCACCTCCTCCACCTGCGGAGCCGATTTTAGAGTCCTATGGACCGGGCCCCAAGGTCCTTCTGATCCTCTACAGTACTAAGAGTCTTTCCCTTTATGTTGTACTCCTTCATCCCATTTGACCTACCAAAATGGACTACTACGCATTTATCTGGGTTGAAGTCCATCTGCCACTTCTCCGCCCAGTCTTGCATCCTATCTATGTCCCTCTGTAACTTCTGACATCCCTCCAGACTATCCACAACCCCACCAACCTTCGTGTTGTCGGCAAACTTACCGACCCATCCCTCCACTTCCTCATCAAGGTCATTTATGAAAATGACAAACAGCAAGGGTCCCAGAACAGATCCTTGGGGCACACCACTGGTGACCGACCTCCATTCAGAAAAAGACCCATCTATACCCACTCTCTGCCTCCTTTGGGCAAGCCAGTTCTGGATCCACAGGGCAGCAGCCCCTTGGATCCCATGCCCTCTCACTTTTTCTAGAAGCCTTGCATGGGGGACCTTATCGAACGCCTTGCTAAAATCCATATAAACCACATCTACCGCTTTCCCTTCGTCAATGTGTTTAGTCACATTTTCGAAGAATTCCACCAGGCTCGTAAGGCACAATCTGCCTTTGACAAAGCTATGCTGAGTATTCTTGAGCATACTAAATCTCTCTAAATGCTCATAAATCTTGTCCCTCAGGATCTTCTCCATCAGCTTACCAACCACTGAGGTTAGACTCATCGGTCGGTAATTTCCTGTAATCTTTCCGGTAATCTTCAGATGGATTTCCACTCCATCTGACGAAGGAGCAGTGCTTCAAAAGCTTATGGTATTTGCTACCAAATAAACCTGTTGGACTTTAACCTGGTGTTGTGAGACTTCTTACTGTGAACTCTCGACAGACATTCCTTGAAAAACTGCTACCTCTCTTCAGTACATTTCCCCGAAAATACCTCCTTCCAATTTACTCCTCTAATTTGCTGCCTTATGTCTTCATATTTCCCCTTACTCCATATAAACGCTTTCCTAGCTTGCCTGATCCTCTCTTTTTCCAATGCAAGCATAAAGGAGATAGAGTTATGATCGCTATCCCCAAGATGCTCTCCCATTGAGAGATCTGACACCTGTCCAGGTTCATTGGTCGGTATCAGATCAAGTACAGCCTCTCCTCTTGTAGGCTTGTCCACATGCTGTGTCAGAAAACCCTCCTGAACACACCTAACGAACTCCTCCCCATCCAATCCCCTTACCCTAGGGATATTCCAATCTATGTTTGGGAAATAAAAGTCTCCCATCACAACAACTCTGCTATTACTGCATCTCTCCAGGATCTGTTTCCCTATCTGCTCCTCCACCTCCCTGTTACGATTGGGCGGCCTATAGAAAACTCCCAGCAAAGTGGTCGTCCCCTTCCCACTCCGAACTTCCACCCACAGAGACTCTGTAGACAATCCCTCCACAGCATAAACCTTCTCTACAGCTGTGACACTATCCCTGATCAGCAGTGCCACTCCACCCCCTCTCTTGCCTCCCTCCCTGTCCTTCCTGAAACATCTGAATCCCGGCACCTGGAGTATCCAGTCCTGTCCCTGAGACATCCAAGTCTCTGTAATGGCCACCACATCACACTTCCAGGCATCAATCCACGCTCTGAGCTCATCCCCTTTATTCACTATACTCCTGGCATTAAAGTAAACACATCTCAATCCTTTGGTCTGAGCTCTCCCCTTCTCTATCCCCCGTCCATCCTCTCTCTTGCACTGTCTATAACCCTTCTCTGTTTGCGAGCTAACTTCCTCGCTCCCAGTCACCTCGTCTCGATCCCCTCCCCCCAACCTATCTAGTTTAAACTCTCCCCAGTAGCCTTAGCCAACCTTCCTGCCAGGATATTGGTCCCCCTGGGATTCAAGTGCCACCCGTTTTTTGTGTACAGGTCACACCTGCCCCTAAAGAGGTCCCAATGGTCCAGGAACCTGAATCCCTGCCCCCTGCACCAGTCCCTCAGCCACACATTCATCCTCCACCTCACTCCATTCCTGCCCTCACCTTCCCGTGGCACAGGCAGCAATCCTGAGATTACTACATAGAACATAGAACATTACAGCGCAGAACAGGCCCTTCGGCCCACGATGTTGCACCGACCAGTTAAAAAAAAAACTGTGACCCTCCAACCTAAACCAATTTCTTTTCGTCCATGAACCTATCTACGGATCTCTTAAACGCCCCCAAACTAGGCGCATTTACAACTGATGCTGGCAGGGCATTCCAATCCCTCACCACCCTCTGGGTAAAGAACCTACCCCTGACATCGGTTCTATAACTACCCCCCCTCAATTTAAAGCCATGCCCCCTTGTGCTGGATTTCTCCATCAGAGGAAAAAGGCTATCACTATCCACCCTATCTAAACCTCTAATCATCTTATATGTTTCAATAAGATCCCCTCTTAGCCGCCGCCTTTCCAGCGAAAACAATCCCAAATCCCTCAGCCTCTCCTCATAGGATCTCCCCTCCATACCAGGCAACATCCTGGTAAACCTCCTCTGCACCCTCTCCAAAGCCTCCACATCCTTCCTGTAATGTGGGGACCAGAACTGCACACAGTACTCCAAGTGCGGCCGCACCAGAGTTGTGTACAGTTGCAACATAACGCTACGACTCCTAAATTCAATCCCCCTACCAATAAACGCCAAGACACCATATGCCTTCTTAACAACCTTATCTACTTGATTCCCAACTTTCAGGGATCTATGCACACATACACCTAGATCCCTCTGCTCCTCCACACTATTCAAAGTCCTCCCGTTAGCCCTATACTCAACACATCTGTTATTCCTACCAAAGTGAATTACCTCACACTTCTCCGCATTAAACTCCATCCGCCACCTCTCGGCCCAACTTTGCAACCTGTCTAAGTCTTCCTGCAAACTACGACACCCTTCCTCACTGTCTACCACACCACCGACTTTGGTGTCATCAGCAAATTTGCTAATCCACCCAACTATACCCTCATCCAGATCATTAATAAATATTACAAACAGCAGTGGCCCCAAAACAGATCCCTGAGGTACACCACTTGTAACCGCACTCCATGATGAATATTTACTATCAACCACCACCCTCTGTTTCCTATCCGCTAGCCAATTCCTGATCCAATTTCCTAGATCACCCCCAATCCCATACATCTGCATTTTCTGCAGAAGCCTACCATGGTGAACCTTATCAAACGCCTTACTAAAATCCATATATACCACGTCCACTGCCTTGCCCCCATCCACCTCCTTGGTCACTTTCTCAAAAAACTCAATAAGGTTAGTAAGGCACGACCTACCTGCCACAAAACCATGCTGACTATCACCTATCAATTCATTACTCTCCAAATAACTATAAATCCTATCCCTTATAATTTTTTCCAACATCTTGCCTTTGCTTTCCTCCTTCTCAGCTGTCTCCCTAATTCCCTTTACTCTCTTTTCATGACCCCTTCCCCCTTCCTTCCCACATCAGCGGTACCAATATGTACCGCTACCTCTGGCTCCTCTCCCTCCCCCCTCAGGATTTCTGAGAGTCGACCAACGACATCCTGGATCCCGGCCCCAGGGAGGCAGACCACCATCCGAGACTCCCGCCTGCTCCGCAAAAAACGCCTGTCCGACCCCCTTACTGTCGAGTCCCTGATTAATACTGCCTTCCTCCTCTTTTCCTTAGTCCTCTGAGTTACAGGGCCGGACTCCACTCTGGAGACACGGCCACTGCTGCTTCCCCCAGGCGGGCTGTCCCCCCCAGCAGTACTCAGGCAGGAGTACTTGTTGTGTAGGGGCACATCCACCAGGGTGCTCTCAATCACCTGAGCTTTACCCTTCCTGGCCGTCACCCACTTGGCCTCCACCCGTGGCCCTGGTGTGACCACCTGATGATAGCTCTTGTCTATCACCTCCTCATTCTCCCTTACCATCCTAAGATCCTCGAGCTGCAGTTCCAGCTCCTTAACACGGTCCCTCAGGAACCGCAGCTCGACACACCCCTCACAGATGAACTGACAATGCAGATATCACAAGTTTTCCTTTAAAAAATTAAATAGATAGGAAGTTTCTGTCAACCACAATTAGAGCTTCAAATTGTGATCCTATGAATATTTGTGAAACTCACTCAAGGGGCTGAAGGGCCTACTCCTAAAATCATAGAAATGTACAGTACAGAAGGAAACCATTTGGCCTATCAATCCTGTGCTGGCTCAGTGAAAGGGCAGTTGTGTTTAGTTCCATATCCCTGTCTCTCTGTCTATAAACCTGTAAGTTCTCCCTCTTCAAATACTTGTTCCAACACCCTCTTTAAATGATTTATGGGATGGATTTTCTCCACCTTTTCAGGAAAAGCTGGATAACTCTCCCCTCTGGGTCTTGTGTCAATGATTTCAAATCTACAATCCAGCTGGAATAATTTCCCTCTAACTACCTATCTGAACCCCTCATAAACTTGAAACTCAATTAGGTTAAGAGGTGACCTAATTCTGTGCAGAGTTCCCCTTTGTATGGAAATGCTTAATGCGTCGGCATCGAATTCCTTTGTCCACTCATTTAACTGAAGTCTTAAACCAATGAGGATGTAAGTTAACACCCCAGTTCAAAATGGATCAAACTTTCGACTGAACATGTTAACCACTTGTACATAGGTTATTACGAGGGAATTAACATGGACATGCAGTGAAAGCTTAATTCCTACTTAAAGGTGACACAATTTAAGATTACTGGGACAAGATCTGGTTGGGAGATGAGAGAACCTTTGCTTTTACAACAAATTGTGATCGGCAACACATTGAGACCTGGAGACATTCTTGAAATGGAAAATAATTTACAGAACCATGTAACTAATTGAATAACTTTTACAAGGAGCTGGTACAAGATGGGCTGAATGGCCTCATTTTCTGCACTGTATCATTTTATCGTTAATTCATCTACACGGGGATGGAAGTACCATATGGGAAAGGTGCCTCCACCAGCTCTAGGAATATTTTCTGGTATCCAGCAGACTGTGAGGGTGTGCAGATAGGAACGTAGAAAATAGGTGCAGGAATGGGCCATTCGGCCCTTTGAGCCTGCACCAGCATTCAGCCACTCCCACTTGTTCTCCATACCCCTTTGATCCCTTTAGCCACAAGGACCACGTCCAGCTCCCTCTTGAACATATTTAACAAACTGACCCCAGCAGCTTCTGTGGTAGAGAATTCCACAGGTTCACAAATCTCTGAGTGAAGAAGTTCTTCCTCATCTCAGTCCTGAATGATTAACCCCTTATTCTTAGACTGTGACCCCTAGTTCTGGCCTTCCCCAACATTGGGAACCATAGAAACCATAGAAACCCTACAGTGCAGAAAGAGGCCATTCGGCCCATTGAGTCTGCACCAACAACAATCCCACCCAGGCCCTATCCCCGTATCCCTACATATTTACCTGCTAATCCCTCTAACCCTCATATTTACCCGCTAATCCCTCTAATCTACGCATCCCGGGGCACTAAGGGGCAATTGAGTTTGGTCAATCAACCTAACCCGCACATCTTTGGACTGTGGGAGGAAACCGGACCACCCGGAGGAAACCCACGCAGACACGGGGAGAATGTGCAAACTCCACACAGACAGTGACCCAAGCCGGGAATCGAACCCAGGTCCCTGGAGCTGTGAAGCAGCAGTGCTAACCACTATGCTACCGTGCCGCGGGAACATTCTTCCCGCATTTAGCCTGTCCAGTCCCATCAGGATTTTATATGTTTCTATCAGATCCCCTTTCATTCTTCCTAATTCCAGTGAGTACAAGCCCAATCAATCCAGTCTCATAGAATCCTACACTGCAGAAGGAGGCCATTCGGCCCATCGAGTCTGCACCAACCACAATCCCATCCAGGCCCTATCCCCATAACTTAGCTAGTGCCCCCGACACGAAGGGGCAATTTAGCATGGCCAATCCACCTAAGCCCGCTAATCTCTGGATTCTCTCTCCATATGTTAGTCCTGCCATTCCAGGAATTAGTCTGGTGAACATTCGCTGGACTCCCTCAATAGCAAGAATGTCCTTCCTCAAAACTGCACACAATACTCAAGATGTTGCCTCACTAAGGCCCTGTATAACTGCAGCAAGACATTGTTACTCCTATACTCAAATCCTCTTGCTACAAAGGTCAGTGTGCCATTAGCCTCCCTGTCTGCTGTACCTGCATGCCAACCTCCAGCAACATTCCACCATGACACCCAGATCATGTGGCACTTCACCTTTTCCGAAACTGCCACCATTCAGATAATAATCTTCCTTCCTGTTTTTGCCACCAAAGTGGATAACCTCACATTTATCCACATAATATTGCATTTGCCCACTCAGTCAGCCTGTCCAAGTCACCCTGCAGCTTCTTAGCATCCTCCTCACGGCACACACTGCCACCCAGCTTGGTGTCGCCTGCAAATTTGGAGATATTGCATTCAATTCCTTCGTCCAAATCATTAATGTATATTGTGAATAACTGGAGTCCCAGCACTGAGCCCTGTGGTAACCCACTAGTCACTGCCTGCCACTCTCTGCTTCCTGTCTGCCAACCAATTCTCTATCCACATCAATACATTGCCCCCAATACCATGAGTTTTAATTTTGTTCAGTAATCTCTTATGTGGGACATCGTTAAAAGCCTTTTGAAAGTCCAGATACACAACATCTACTGGTTCAGCCTTGTCCACTCTACTGGTCACATCCTCAAAAAATTCCAGAAGATTTGTCAAGCACGAGGAAGAGGCCAGCCTCTCTAACCAACCAAAAGTGTGGCTGGAAGTGGCAGATACAGCCAGCTGCAGCAATGCATTCCCTCAAACATGGCTTCAATACTACAAGAGATTCAATGACCTCACGAGGACAGGAAAGTTAAGTGATGTTCCACTATCAGGTGCCAAACCCTGGCTTCTTCAGCATTCACCTGCGCTGCACTCCTCAGAACACACCTCATAGCTTAATTAATTCCGCTTTCTTGAGGCTTCTCACATTCTCATCTGAATAGTCACCACTGATACTGACCCTCTTATTGATATCGCCTCAGTCCCCATTTTTTTCATTCTTTTATGGGAAGTGAGCATTGCTGACAAGACAACATCCAATGTCCATCCTAGTTGCCCTTCAGAAAGTGGTGGTGAGTCACCTTCTTGAACCATGTGATGTAGGTACACTCACAAATGTTGTTGGGGAGAGTTAGAGGATTTTAGTCCTGTGACAATGAAGTGATATATTTCCAATCAGGATGGTGTGGGACTTGGGTGGTGTTCCCATCTGTCTGCTGCCCTTGTCCATTGAGGTGGTGGGCTTGAAAGGTGCAATTGAAGGATTGCCAGCTTGGCCAGTTGCTGCAATGTATTTGGAGACGGTACACATTGCTGGTGGTAGAGGGAGTGTATGTTTAAACTGGTAGATTATTTGACAATCAAATAGGTTGCTTTGTCTTAAACAGCGTTCAGTCTTGGGTATTCTGTCACAGTCTTGACTTGTGCCTTGTAGATGGTAGACAGGCTTCGGGGAGTCAGGTGAGTTACTCACTGCAGAATTCCCAACCTCTCGTATACCGCAGTATTCATATGGCTAGTCTAGTTAAATTTTCTGGTCAATAGTGACCCCCAGAATGTTGATAATGGGGGATTCAGAGATGGTATGTAACATTCACTCTTGTTCAAAATAATCATTGCGTGACATTATGTGGCGCGCATGTTATTTGCCACTTACCAACCCATGGCATACTTCAACAGCACCTTTCAAACCTGCGACCTCCACCAGCTGGAGAGACAAGGGCAGCAGACATGTGGCAACACCACCTCCTGCATATTCTGCTCCAAGCCACACACCATTCTGACTTGGAACAATATTGCCATTCCTTCACTGTCATGGGGTCAAAATCCTGGCCAAACAACATGGTAGGTGGATCTATACCACATGAACTGCAGCGATTCAAGAAGGCAGCTCAGCACCACCTTCTCTAGGGAAATTAGGGATGGGAAATGAAAATGCTTGCCAAGACAGTGACATCCACCATTAAGAAAATACTCACTCATGTTATCTGATGCCATCAATAACAAATATACACCGCAACTGCACAATGATGATTTTGAACCCTATCCATTGTCCGTTCTAATTCATGTCCTTCACCTGCCAGAGATGAGGAGATGGTGAGATAGTGGTAATGTCATTGGAATAGTGATCCAGAGGTTCAAGTTAATGCTCTGGGATCATGGGTTCAGATTTCACTATGGCCGCTGGTGGCGTTTAAATTTAGTTAACAAGTCTAGAGTTAAAAAGTTAGCATTGGCATCCTCCAACACGGAACAGAAATCCAATCTTGTATATATTTTGTAACGTCTCAACTATGTTAGGAGTTGTGGGTTTTAAACAAAATGAAAAAGATATGGTTTATACAAGTAGATTCAAACAAATGACAACAGGTTTATTCTCGGAACTCTTGTCTGTACAGAGAACAAACTGAAATTGAAGAAACAGTCTGGTCAACACCCTAATGACATCACCATCAAATCATGTGACTGACTCTTAATGCAATCATGCAACTATTAAATATATAACATCCCTCCTCCTTGACTTATGTGGTCATGACAATAAATTACTACCATATGATACATAGGATCAATAATACTCGAGACACAGTACTATGCATCATTAATCATTATACACTCGGGACTAAAGAAGTTGGTACTTCTGGAGGTGATTCTGAGAAATCATTTTGAGATGAAAGCAACCGGTCACTATGGCATCGCCAAACTAGTTCATCTTTGGTTTGAACCATGTAAGAAATTGGACATGTTTTTGCTAAAACTATGGCTGGTACCCATTTGTCACTCATGGCATAATTACACATTAATACTCGATCTCCGAGTTGAAATGAGTGTTGTCTTGCCCTCACTTGTCTCGCAACTTGAGATTGTTGTTGACGCTCTATCACCTCTGAAGTTTCTGGAGGCAATAACAAATCAAACATAGTTATCAACTTTCTCTTTCAGAGCCGTAGCCGCAGGTGAACTTTGGGTAGATGATGAGTAGTGTTTCTATAAGATGCCAAAAAGCTATTTGCAAGACATGATAACGAACCTTGCTCTCTTGAAACTTTTAAAGAATATTTCAAGGATTGTATGAATCTTTCAACTAATCCATTTGTTGATGGATGATAAGGTGTGGATGTAATATGATGAAAACCATTTACTTTGAGATAATCCTCAAACTCTCGTCAAATAAACTTTGAACCATTATCATTAACAATCTGTTCCAGTTTACCAAATCTTGAGAAATGTTTTGTCAAGTTTTTGAATGGTTTGTTCAGATGTAGTACATCTCTTGATAACAATCTCTGACCACTTTGGCTGTGCATCAGTTATGACTAAGAACATGTAACCCTCATATGGACCAGCAAAATCTACATGCAAGTGTTGCCATAGCATTTTAGGCCACCCCCAAAGGTATAAAGGAGACAGTAGTGGTGTATTTCTTATTCGTGCACAGGATTGACACTGTCCCACGTTTTCTTCAATCTGAGCATACAAACCCAGCCACCAAAAATAACTACATGCTAATTCCTCCTTCTGGGCAATACCAGGATGTCTTTCAAATTGTTTAAGAATTCTTCCATGCAGACTAGGAGGAATGATCCACAATAAACACCCACATTGGACAGTTAACTCAAGCCTTCTTGACACATATGGAGGCGATTCCCCAGCCTGCTGTGCTGCTCTAGAAACACAACGGGCTGGGTGACATCAGTGTAGTGAGCTCCCCGCTGGGTCCACGGCCTCTGCACATCTCCAGATTTCTGGCATCATCAATTCTGCGCTGGAAATCGATGCGGAGCTGATTTCCATATTTAAAATAGAATTTAAATATCAGTCTCTGAAGTCTGAAGTCTCTGGGCCCACTAGCCACCGACCCCCACCAGGAGTGGCTCACTCCAGCGGGGTTTAAAACACCTCTCCATTAATGGGCAACTGTGGCCCGACCCCGCTGGAGTGAAGGGGGGCCATGGAGGTCGGGGATGAGGGGGTGCTCTGGGCATTGCCAGCCTGGCAATGCCAACCTGGCCCCTGGCACTGCCCAAGTGGCAAACTGACAATGCCCAATGGGCACCTTGGCACTGTCCACTGGGCATTGGCCAGTGCCAATGGGGTGGGACCAGAGAGGGTGGGCCTGAAGGGGAGGGGTCCATGGGGGGGGGGGCCTGCTGCCTCTCTGCAGTCGGGATCAGTGGCAGAGGGAGGGAAGGGGGTGATCGAGCTGGCCAACTGGGTGTGTGTGTGTGTGTGTGTGTGTGTGGGGAAGGGAGATTCGGGGATATTGGGGCTGGCCCACAGACGTCCGGGAGGCCAGTGATCGGAGGGGCAGAGGGGGTTGCATGGCCAGCAATGCGGGGTTGCTGTGCTGGCCAGAGACCAAGCTGGCCAGCGATCGGGAGGCTAGCAGTGTGGGGCTACTGCACATGTGCCAATCCCGGCACTGACAGGTCGCCGCATGTGCAGTGACCCTCTCAGTGCTATGCTGCTAGCCTCTTCAGTGGGAATAGACCCCGCTCCTGGATTTTCAATGTGAATCTCACTAAGGCTCTCTGTGATGTGCAGAGTGTGGGAGATTCATTTTGAAAACCCCGCTGAAAAAACCTGCAGAGTTACTCCAGTTTTTACATGAATTCAGTAGTTTGAATTTTTTGGGGGAGAATCGCCCGCATGGTTTTTAAATCAGGATGCAGACAATGTGTCCCAGCTATTATTCCTTTCAATACCGTATCCATCAACTTCCCCATCATGGGATCATTTCTGATATGTCTCTGAACTTGAGAAACTGTCACAGGTAAACGATCTACCAGCAAAAAATAAAAAATATTTACAAAACTAGTTGGTGTCACCTGCTCAATGGTAAAGGTAAGCGTGGTAATGCATCAGTATAAGCATTGCATTCTGATTAACGATACTTTACATCATAGGAGTGTGCAGATAAGATCAGTGACCATCTTTCCAATTGACTAGCAGTCTTTATGTGGCCCAAATATAGCTGTTAAGGGCCGATGATCTATCAATAATGTGAAATAATGAAAAATATTATACTCAATGCTTCTTTTTCTAGCTTGTATAGTTAAATTTAGCACTAGTCAGAATACATGAAGCAAAAGCTATTGGTCGTTCTTCTCCCGAAGGCATAATATGTGAAATTACTGCCCCATGGGCGGCACGGTGGCACAGTGGTTAGTACTGCTGTCTCACAGTGCCAGGGACCCGGGTTCAATTCCAGCCTTGGGTCACTGTCTGTATGGAGTTTGCACATTCTCCCAGTGCCTGCATGGGTTTCCTCTGGGTGTCCGGTTTCCTCCCACAGTCCAAGGATGTGTGGGTTAGGTTGATTGGTCATGCTAAATTGCCCTGTAGTGTCAGGGGAACTAGCAGGGTAAGTACATGCGGCTACGGGGATAAGGCCTGGGTGGGATTGCGGTTGGTGTAGACTTGATGGGCCAAATGGCCTTTTTCTGCACTATAGGGATTCTATGATTCTATCTCCATAAGGTGAAGTGTTGGAAACAAGCAGTAATAGTAGCTTCGGATCAAAATGAACAAATAGTTCAGACTATTCAGACAAAGCACCTTTGACATCCTTGTATGCTTTCTCACATTCTGTTGTCCAGTCCCATGACTGTTTCACACACAGTAAATTATGTCATGGCTTCAATAATGAAGCTAGGTTAGGAACAAATTTGCCATGGTAATTAATCCTAGAAATGACCTTAATCGCGTCACATTTGTCGGAAATGGTGCTTCTAAAATAGCGTCCATCTTCTTATGTGCCTTTACTATCAAAATACTGGAAATACTGAACTGATATTGGAAAAAGTCAGACTTTTCTTTCTTGATATGCAGACCATGTGCTTGAAAACATTCCAATGTTGCTTCTAAATTATTCAAGTGCTCCTGTTCACTGGACCCTGCAATTAGAATATCATCCAGGTAACATTGTACACCACAGAGACCATTTAAAATCTTACTCATCCACCTTTGGAATAGAGCTGGTGCGGCTGTTATTCCAAAAGGCAATATTTTATAACAAAATGGGCCTTTATGAGTAACAATGGTAATCAATAGTTGAGATTCAGCAGCTACTTCATCTGTAGATATGCTTGTGAAACATCAAGCTTGCTGAATTTCTGCCCAGCAAGCAAGTCTTCAATTAAAGGAAGTGGATACTGATCAGCACACAGCATTGGATTTATGATTGTTTTAAAATCACCATAAATACAAAAGAATATGATGGTGGTAGCCCAGTCACTCATTGTAATCAATTCTAACACACCAGAGCTAATAACTCTAATTTTTCTTTGACCTTGGGATGAATTGCTCCTGCTTTGAGACTTTTTGGTTGACTTAGCTACATCTTGAGTTTCACTTCAACTCCATTCATTGAGCCAAGTGTCCCTTCAAATACACGCTTGTATTCATCCAGGTGTTGTAGGTCTGTTTTGACATTGGTCAATTTGTTGACAGCGCTCCAGTTAAGTTTTATCTTCTCCAACCATGATCTCCTAAATAGAGCTGAAAAATTACCACTGACTACGTGGAGAGGTAACTTTATTGCAGCATGATGTAGTGTGATGTGGTATATTCTATTGTAGTATGTGATGTGGGTATAGTTTACTCCAATATGGTATACTGTGACTGCTCTGCTGTTTGCCCACTTAACTCTATGTTGACCATGATGTAATCTTTCAACGGCACGATTTCTTTCATGTATGTCCTTAAAATCACATCAGGTGATTTTAAAGGAAGATGCTTCAGCTTCTGTTGGTATGTACATAGAACATAGAACAGTACAGCACAGAACAGGCCCTTCGGCCCATGTTGTTGTGCCGAGCTTTGTCTGAAACCCAGATCAAGCTATTTCCTCCCGAAGTACTCCATGTGCCTATCCAATAGCTTCTTAAATGTTCCTAAAGTTTCTGACTTCACTATCACTGCAGGCAGTCCATTCCACACCCCAACCACTCTTGAGTAAAAAACCTACCTCGGACATCCTTCCTATATCTCCCACCATGAACCCTATAGTTATGCCCCCTAGTTACCACTCCATTCACCCGAGGAAATAGTCTTTGAATGTTCACTCTATCTATCCCCCTCATCATCTTATAAACCTCTATCAAGTCTCCTCTCAACCTCCTCCGCTCCAAAGAGAAAAGCCCAAGTTCCCTCAACCTTTCCTCATAAGACCTACCCTCCAAACCAGGCAGCATCCTGGTAAATCTCCTTCGCACTCTTTCCAGTGTCTCCACATCCTTCTTATAGTGAGGTGACCAGAATTGCACACAATATTCCAAATGTGGTCTCACCAAGGTCCTGTACAGTTGCAGCATAACCCCACGGCTCTTAAACTCAAACCCCTTGTTAATGAACGCCAACACACTATAGGCCTTCTTCACGGCTCTATCCACTTGAGTGGCAACCTTCAGAGATCTTTGGATATGAACCCCAAGATCTCTCTGTTCCTCCACATTCTTCAGAACCCTACCTTTGACCCTGTAATCCACATTTAAATTTGTCCAACCAAAATGAATCACCTCGCATTTGTCAGGGTTAAACTCCATTTGCCATTTTTCAGCCCAGCTCTGCATCCTATCTATATCTCTTTGCAGCCTACAACAGTCCTCCACCTCATCCAATACTCCACCAATCTTGGTGTCATCAGCAAATTTACTGATCCACCCTTCAGCCCCCTCCTCCAAGTCATTTATAAAGATGACAAATAGCAGAGGACCAAGCACTGATCCCTGTGGCACTCCGCTGGTAATCGGTTTCCAGTCCGAAAATTTTCCATCCACCACCACCCTCTGTCTTCTGTTAGATAGCCAGTTACCCATCCAATCGGCCAAACTTCCCTCTATCCCACACACCCTTACTTTCTTCATAAGCCGACCATGGGGGACTTTATCAAACGCCTTACTAAAATCCATGTATATGACATCAACTGCACTACCTTCATCTACATACTTAGTTACCTCCTCAAAAAATTCTATCAAATTTGTGAGGCAAGACTTGCCCTTCACAAATCCGTGCTGACTATCCTGGATTAAGCTGCATCTTTCTAAATGGTCGTAAATCCTATCCCTGAGGACCTTCTCCATCAACTTACCGACCACCAAAGTAAGACTAACCGGCCTATAATTACCAGGGTCATTTCTATTCCCTTTCTTAAACAGAGGAACAACATTCGCCACTCTCCAGTCCTCTGGCACCAGCCCCGTGGACAGTGAGGACGCAAAGATCAATGCCAAAGGCTCTGCTATCTCATCCCTTGCCTCCCAAAGACTCCTAGGATATATTTCATCAGGCCCAGGGGACTTATCAACTTTCAGTTTATTCAAAATTGCTAGTACATCTTCCCTCCGAACATCTACTTCCTCCAGCCTATCAGCCTGTATCACACTCTCATCCTCAAAAACATGGCCCCTCTCCGTGGTGAACACTGAAGAAAAGTATTCATTCATCACCTCTCCTATCTCTTCTGACTCCATGCACAAATTCCCACTGCCGTCCTTGACCGGCCCCAACCTCACCCTGGTCATTCTTTTATTCCTCACATAAGAGTAAAAAGCCTTGGGGTTTTCCTTGATCCGACCTGCCAAGGACTTCTCATGCCCCCTCCTACCTCTCCTAAGCCCCTTTTTCAGCTCATTTCTTGCTAACTTGTAACCCTCCATCGAGCCAACTGAACCTTGTTTTCTCAACCTTACATATGCTTCCTTCTTCCTCTTGACAAGACATTCCACCTCTTTTGTGAACCATGGTTCCCTCACTTGGCCATTTCCTCTCTGCCTGGCAGGGACATACCTATCAAGGACACGCAGTATTTGTTCTTTGAACAAGTTCCACTTTTCATTAGTGCCTTACCCTGACAATTTTTGTTCCCATCCTATGCTTCCTAATTCCCGCCTGATTGCATCATAATTACCTCTCCCCCAATTGTAAACTATGCCCTGCCGCATGGCCCTCTCCCTCTCCATTGCAATAACAAAAGACACCGAATTGTGGTCACTATCTCCAAAGTGCTCTCCCACAACCAAATCCAACACTTGGCCCGGTTCATTTCTCATTACCAAATCCAATGTGGCCCCACCTCTTGTCGGCTTATCCACATATTGTGTCAGGAACCCCTCCTGCACACACTGCACAAAAACTGCCCCATCCGAACTATTCGACCTATAAAGGCTCCAATCAATATTTGGAAAGTTAAAGTCCCCCATGACAACTACCCTGTGACCTCCACACCTATCCATAATCTGCTTTGCAATTTCTTGCTCCACATCTCTATTACTATTTGGGGGCCTATAGTAAACTCCTAACAACGTGACTGCTCCTTTCCTATTCCTAACCTCAGCCCATATTACCTCTGTAGGCAGATCCCCTTTGAAATGCCTTTCTGCAGCCGTTACACTCTTCTTGATTAACAGTGCCACTCCTCCACCTCTTTTACCAGCTACCCTACACTTACTGAAACATCTATACCCCGGAACTTCCAACAACCATTCCTGTCCTTGTTCGACCCATGTCTCCGTAATGGCCACAACATCGTAGTCCCAAGTGCCAATCCATGCCCCAAGTTCACCTACCTTATTTCGGATGCTCCTTGCATTGAAGTAGACACACTTCAACCCACCTTCTTGTCTGCTGGTACCCACCTTTGACCATGATACCCTTCCCAGTACCTCACTACACTCACTGACCTCCGGACTACAACTCCTTTTCCCATCACCCTGACAAATTAGTTTAAACCCCCTCAGAAATGTAGCCTCAGAAATTAAAGATAGAGCAGCACTAGTATCCACCTTCATCCGAATTGATTATCCACTTAACCTATGAATCACCCAGAATCTATGTGATTCATCCTGTATGGATAAGATGTTCAGTTGGAGCTCTTCGTCGTATTTCTGGATATTCTCTTCTTCATGGTGGTAATTCTTTTCTTCCATGTTGTACATTCTTTTTCAAGAATGCAACTTGCTCTTCTTCTTGAAGGTACCCAGATTTTTCTTCTGAATATTCTTCTCAAGGGTTGCTGGTATAGCCCAATAGCTTTTGCAATGTGACCCATTTGCCACAATTGTTGCATTAACTATCCTTGCTCCATCATTTACTCACTGAATGGCCAATTTTGGCACATCTGTGACATGCTTGTTGCTATTTTGACTTCTTATGGGCAGTTCCCAACTTGTGGATCTTCATTCCTGCATCAAATTGTGAAGACTCTTTAACAGTGAGTTCCATTGACACTGTGATTTCTACTACTATCTTTTAAAGTCAAAGCAGGTTCAGTAAGCAATCCTTTTTGGATAACCTCATTTTGGAGACCACAAACTAGACAATCTTGAAGAGTATTTTTTAATAACTCACCAAACTCACAATGTTGTGCCAGCCTTTTTTAAGGTTGTCACAAACTGAGCAATGCTTTTGCCTTCCATTTGATTTCTATGATGGAGCCTGAAACGTTCCGCGTGATCAGTGGCTGTCGAGAGAAATGTTCTTCAAGGATCTTTGTCAAGTCATTGTAAGTTTTAATTCCTGGCTTTCTTGGATGGGCCAAGCCCCGGAACAAATTAAAGGTTTTACTTCCTATTGTACTGAGAAAAGCTGGTATGAACAACTTGTTGGCAATTTTATTTACTTCTAGAAAGTACTGAAAATGTATGGAATAGGAACTCCATGATTCATTTTCTTTATTGACTTGCCATTTCTCTTGCAGGCACTTGTGACTTGAGACTGCTCAGTATTTTTTTTACTGTCTTCCCAGTACTCCCCATTTCACCCTGGAAGTTGTAGACTTGATGTACTTTTTTCAAATGACCCCTGCTGTATAGCAAAACATCCTTTCTTTTTAAATATACTGGGCAGATACTGCCTGGAATCTCAACCTTCTCTGATCAGAACTGCAACCCCCCCTCCCCCCCCCCCCCCCCACCCTTTTCAAACGACAGAGAGCTTCCACACTTTTTCAACTGTGTAGTGAGTCTCCTGCTCTGCCGCTACACACTGCTACACACGCACACACCTTGCACCTTACAAAAATCTCCCCGATTTGTTTTCCTCTGGTAAGAAACATGAACTTTATTTTTCCTTTTTTAACCTGCTGGGGATTCCTTCACTGGCAATTCTATATTTAATCCTCTGGTTGATTTTCAACCAGATCTCCACATCATGATTTTCCCTAGCCTTCTAATGTTCAAAGTGCGAGGACCCACAATGTTTTTTCTTACTTAGGATCTTTTCTTGGATATCCTCGATGAAACAAAATTCCATCCCCGTCGTTAATTTTCTTTTTGTAATATCCTAACTATGTTAGGAGTTGTGGGTTTGAAACCAAAAGAAAAGGACGTGGTTTGCACATGTAGTAACACACATCAGGTTTATTCTAAGAACTTTTGCCTGTACAGATCAGGAACTGAAACTAAAACAGCAGCCTGTGCAACACCCTAATTACATCACCATCAAATCACGTG
This sequence comes from Mustelus asterias, assembly GCF_964213995.1. Taxonomy (NCBI): domain Eukaryota; kingdom Metazoa; phylum Chordata; class Chondrichthyes; order Carcharhiniformes; family Triakidae; genus Mustelus; species Mustelus asterias. The sequence continues at coordinate 28,742,795 of NC_135818.1, forward strand.
ACAGCTCTTAAAGCAACTACTTAAATATGTAACACCTTTTAAAATGTTATCACTATCTTTTACTTTAAACTGGACTTTTCTGCTGAATAACGACAATTAGGATGGTTGACCCTCTATCAGGAAATTATCCCCAGCAACTTCCAGACCAAAAAAATTATCTTCTCAGTTTTGGGAATGCCACATCTTGTTATGCCTAAGGAGCTTCAGCAGACCACCAGGGAATGTTCAGACTAATTTCAAAGGGAGCTACAGGAATGCCATTTGCATTTAATAAGCCAACCTCGCTAGCGAAGTCCATGGGGCTTACGAAGCACCAGAACCTCAACACGAATGGCACCTCTTTCAATCCATAATGGTTGAAATATTATCAGTCCTGAAAACAATCCCAAATTCCAGGTGTTAGGAATCCATATCTCCAAGAACTATGTGTTTTTAAAAATTGGAAAAATATTGAATTAGAATCATAGAAACCCTACACTACAGAAAGAGGCCATTCGGCCCATCGAGTCTGCACCGACCACAATCCCACCCTGGCCCTACCCCCATATCCCTACATATTTACCCACTAATCCCTCTAACCTACACATCCCGGGACACTAAGGGGCAATTTAGCTTGGCCAATCAACCTAACCTGCACATCTTTGGACTGCGGGAGGAAACCGGAGCACCCGGAGGAAACCCATGCAGACATGAGGAGAATGTGCAAACTCCACACAGACAGTGACCCAAGCTGGGAATTGAACCCAGGTCCCTGGAGCTGTGAAGCAGCAGTGCTAACCACTGTGCTACCGTGCCGCTGAGAATTATTTGGATACTGACCTCATTTTTTAAAAAAGGTCATAGGTTCACTCTGAACTGTGAGCAGGCTGCTTTTTCCAAGAAATGACATGATGTCAGCTAAATGACTGGCAACACCTGGGGAAATAAGGATTGTTTGTATTTGAGCTTTAATTGCTGTGGGGGGAGGAGAGCTGGTGTTGCCAGTCTATGGCCCATGCTGATTGGCTGAGAAATACCTGTGATGTGGAGATGCCGGCGTTGGATTGGGGTAAGCACAGTAAGAAGTATCGCAACGCCAGGGTAAAGTCCAACAGGTTTATTTGGCAGCACTAGCTTTCGGAGCCCCGAGCCTCATAGTTCCACACACATGAGGACGGCCTCAATCGGGATCTTGGGTTCATGTCACACTATCTGTAACCCCCACGACTTGCCTGGGCTTGCAAAATCTCACTAACTGTCCTGGCTGGAGACAATACACATCTCTTTAACCTGTGCTTAACCCTCTCTCCACTCACATTGTCTGAAACTTTAAGACTTGATTACCTGCAAAGACTCGCATTCCACCCATTATCTTGTAAATTGAGTTTGTGTCTTTATATGCCCTGTTTGTGAACACGAGTCCTCACTCACCTGAAGAAGGGGCTTCGGGCTCCGAAAGCTAGTGCTGCCAAATAAACCTGTTGGACTTTAACCTGGTGTTGTGAGACTTCTTACTGAGAAATACCTGACATGGGAGGCGTTTTTTTCAATTTCAGTATGTGTGTCTTGGGAGCAGATTGTGAAGGAAAATTGTTTCTCTCTCTCCCCCGTTATCATCTCAAGTCTAGAATGGATGTTCACCTTCATCCAGATAATTCTCATCTCAGTATAACTCACCTGCATTTGAAAGTCTGAGTAGCTGTGACAAGCAAGAGTTAACAAACAGTGTTCCACCAAAGGTTTTTTCGGAATGACTTCCAGACAACCATTGTGACTAACAGTCCATGCATGCAGGAACACCATGATAACAGTGTCAAGACCTTTTGAAATTGATGTGAGAGGGGGATTTTAAAAGGGGTAAATCGTCACACTTCCGGATTACAGATGGGGTATTAACCAGCTTTACAACTCGTTTTAAAAATAAGTTGTGTTTCATAATGAATCAACTATCCTGTATTTATTGGAAGAAGACTGGTTAATGTCTATTTTATGCTGGGTCTAGCAATAGCGAAGGTAAACAGTTGTTGAGTGAATTAAACATTTACACTTATCATACAACTTAGAATCATAGAATCCTACAGTAGAATCCTACAAGCCATTCGGCCCATCGAATTTGCACCGACCACAATCCCATCCAGGCCCTATCCCCGTAACCCCACATATTTACCCCGCTAATCCCTCTAACCTTTGCAACTTGTGGAGTAATAGGGCTGGAGAAACTGAGCACTCCTGACCAGTTGTAATGAAGCTTGGGGGCTCTTGCAGGGTTTCAAAATGCAGACAAAGGAAGATTGAATGCAGGATAATAATGAATAGAACATAGAACATAGAACATTACAGCGCAGAACAGGCCCTTCGGCCCACGATGTTGCACCGACCAGTTAAAAAAAAAAACTGTGACCCTCCAACCTAAACCAATTTCTTTTCGTCCATGAACCTATCTACGGATCTCTTAAACGCCCCCAAACTAGGCGCATTTACTACTGATGCTGGCAGGGCATTCCAATCCCTCACCACCCTCTGGGTAAAGAACCTACCCCTGACATCGGTTCTATAACTACCCCCCCTCAATTTAAAGCCATGCCCCCTCGTGCTGGATTTCTCCATCAGAGGAAAAAGGCTATCACTATCCACCCTATCTAAACCTCTAATCATCTTATATGTTTCAATAAGATCCCCTCTTAGCCGCCGCCTTTCCAGCGAAAACAATCCCAAATCCCTCAGCCTCTCCTCATAGGATCTCCCCTCCATACCAGGCAACATCCTGGTAAACCTCCTCTGCACCCTCTCCAAAGCCTCCACATCCTTCCTGTAATGTGGGGACCAGAACTGCACACAGTACTCCAAGTGCGGCCGCACCAGAGTTGTGTACAGTTGCAACATAACGCTACGACTCCTAAATTCAATCCCCCTACCAATAAACGCCAAGACACCATATGCCTTCTTAACAACCTTATCTACTTGATTCCCAACTTTCAGGGATCTATGCACACATACACCTAGATCCCTCTGCTCCTCCACACTATTCAAAGTCCTCCCGTTAGCCCTATACTCAACACATCTGTTATTCCTACCAAAGTGAATTACCTCACACTTCTCCGCATTAAACTCCATCCGCCACCTCTCGGCCCAACTTTGCAACCTGTCTAAGTCTTCCTGCAAACTACGACACCCTTCCTCACTGTCTACCACACCACCGACTTTGGTGTCATCAGCAAATTTGCTAATCCACCCAACTATACCCTCATCCAGATCATTAATAAATATTACAAACAGCAGTGGCCCCAAAACAGATCCCTGAGGTACACCACTTGTAACCGCACTCCATGATGAATATTTACTATCAACCACCACCCTCTGTTTCCTATCCGCTAGCCAATTCCTGATCCAATTTCCTAGATCACCCCCAATCCCATACATCTGCATTTTCTGCAGAAGCCTACCATGGTGAACCTTATCAAACGCCTTACTAAAATCCATATATACCACGTCCACTGCCTTGCCCCCATCCACCTCCTTGGTCACTTTCTCAAAAAACTCAATAAGGTTAGTAAGGCACGACCTACCTGCCACAAAACCATGCTGACTATCACCTATCAATTCATTACTCTCCAAATAACTATAAATCCTATCCCTTATAATTTTTTCCAACATCTTGCCGACAACAGAAGTGAGACTCACCGGTCTATAATTCCCGGGGAAGTCTCTGTTCCCCTTCTTAAACAATGGGACAACATTCGCTAACCTCCAATCTTCTGGTACTATACCAGAGGCCAACGACGACCTGAAGATCAGAGCCAGAGGCTCTGCAATCACTTCTCTTGCCTCCCAGAGAATCCTTGGATAAATCCCATCCGGACCAGGGGATTTATCTATTTTCAGACCCTCCAGAATATCCTGCACATCCTCCTTATCAACTGTAATACTGTCTATTCTACTCCCTTGCAACCCAGTGTCCTCCTCAGCTATATTCATGTCCCCTTGCGTGAACACCGAAGAGAAATATTGGTTCAATGCTTCACCAATCTCCTCCGGTTCCACACATAACTTCCCTCTGCCATCTATAACTGGCCCTAAACTTGCCCTAACCAACCTTCTGTTCTTGACATACCTATAGAACGCCTTAGGATTCTCTTTAACCCTATCCGCCAAAGTCTTCTCATGTCCCCTTTTAGCCCTTCTAAGCTCGCTCTTCAACTCCCTCTTAGCCAATCTAAAGCTTTCTAGTGCACTACCCGAGTGCTCACGTCTCATCCGAACATAAGCCTCCTTTTTCTTTTTAACCAACAAAGAAACTTTTTTGGTGCACCACGGTTCCCTAGCCCTACCAATTCCTCCTTGCCTGACAGGGACATACCTATCACAGACTCGCAGTAGCTGCTCCTTGAAAAAACTCCACATGTCGGACGTTCCCAGTCCCTGTAATCTCCTAGTCCAACCTATGTTTCCTAATTCTCTCCTAATAGCCTCATAATTACCCTTCCCCCAGCTAAAACCATTGGCCCGAGGTTCATGCCTATCCCTTTCCATCACGAAGGTGAACGTAACCGAATTGTGGTCACTATCACCAAAATGCACACCAACTTCCAAGTCTAGCACCTGGTCTGGCTCATTTCCCAGCACCAGATCCAATATAGCCTCACCTCTAGTTGGCCTGTCTACATACTGAGTCAAAAAACCTTCCTGCACGCTTTGAACAAAAACTGACCCCTCTAACGAGCTAGAGCTATAACAATTCCAGTCAATATTAGTCAAGTTAAAATCCCCCATAACAATTGCCCTATTACTTTCACTCCTAAGCAGGATTGACTCCGCAATCCTTTCCTCAACCTCTCTAGAACTTTTAGGAGGTCTATAAAAGACTCCCAACAGGGTGACCTCTCCTCTCCTATTTCTAATCTCCGCCCATACTACCTCAACAGATAAGTCCTCATCAAACCTCCTCTCTGACACTGTGATACAATCTCTGACCAATAATGCTACCCCTCCCCCTCTTCTACCTCCTTCCCTACTTCGACTAAAACATTTGAACCCCGGGACCTGCAGCATCCATTCCTGCCCCTGCTCTATCCATGTCTCTGAAATAGCCACAACATCGAAGTCCCAGGTACTGATCCACGCTGCAAGTTCACCCACTTTATTGCGAATACTCCTGGCATTGAAGTATACACATTTCAAACCCTGCTCCACCCCACCTCTGCAATGCCGTGTATTGCAGTCCCCATCCATGCATCCCTCACTTTCAGCCCCACTACTCAGGATCCCTCCCCCCCCCCGAATCAGTTTAAACCTCCCTGCATGGCCTTAGCAAATTTACCCCCCAGGATATTGGTCCCCTTCTGATTAAGGTGTAGACCATCCTTCTCATAGAGGTCACACCTTCCCCAGTACGAGCCCCAATTGCTTAAGTACCTGAACCCCTCCCTCCTGCACCATCCCCTCAGCCATGAATTCAAACCTTCCCTCTCCCTATTCCTCTCTAAACTATCCCGTGGTACAGGCAAGAGTCCAGAGATAACCACTCTGTCAGTCTTGGCCTTTAGTTTCCACCCCAACTCCATAAATCCCTGCCTAATATCCCCTTCCCCTATCCTCCCTATGTCGTGTGTCCCCACATGTACAATAACTTGTGGTTTATCTCCCTCCCCCCTAAGAGTCCTGAATACCCTGTCAGACACATCCCGGACCCCAGCCCCTGGTAGGCAACACACCAACCCTGAGTCCCTACCTTTAGTTCCGACCCTCCTATCTGTCTCCTTAATTGTGGAGTCCCCAATCACAAGGCCCAGTCTTTTACAGCCCCTAACCACCTGAGCTTTCTCACTCGGCTCACCCCCAGAGATCTGCTCTCTATGCTCAGTTGATTCCTCCTCAACTGTAGCCTCCAGCACCGAAAACCTATTATGGAGGGGAACCGCCCCAGGGGATTGTCTTCCCGATTGCTTCTTACCCCTCCTCCTGGCATTGACCCAAGCCTCATTCTAGGAGTTACTATTTCTCTATAACTCCTATCAACTTCCACCTCCGCCTCCCGAATTATGCGGAGTTCCTCTACCTCCCCCTCCAGCTCCTTTACACGCTCCTCCAGAAGCTGCAATCTAATGCACTTCTTACAACTAAAATCTCCTGAAACACTACTGGATTTCCTCACCACATACATCCCACAGGAGATGCAGCATACTGCCTGAACTGCCATCCCTGAAGCCATTACCAGCAAGAAAAAAAGAAAACAAAAAACTTCCCCACACTTCCCCAACTGTCACTCTCCACTGCAGCCCGAGCAACACTCCCTAAATGGTAAAGATAGCGGGACCAAAATGGTTTTGGAAGTTGCTAAGACTGTTCTGGGAGTAGAAGATGTAATAATATTGTTTTAAATCCTTGACGAAAGCTAAGAGAGTTAGCAGCTAAATTAAATGTTGCGTAAGGATAATAGGAGACATCTTAAGTTAATGGCCGGGATTCTTCCAAAACAAAATTAAGTGTCCAATGGGCGGGAAAACAGGAGAATTTCCCGCCCATTTTTTGGGCGTACTTACCTGAACGAATCTTTGACACTCTGTGCAATGCAGGGTACCCTGGAGTGATTCACAATGAAGAGTGGGGTCAGGACCTCATCCCGCCCAAGAGACCAGCATCACTGTGCTGAGTGGGTCACTGCACATGCACTGAGCTGTCAGTGGAGAGATCAGCACATGCGCACTGGCTCCCCCATTGCCGGCCTCTCAATCACTGGCTTCCCCGATGTTCCTCAACCATCCCCGATTGCTGGTCTACTGGACCGCACCCCCCCCCCCCCCCCCCACACACACACCAGCCAGCCCCAATCTACCCCCTGATGGCCAGCCCCAACACCCCCGATGACCAGCTCCAAACCCCCTCTGGCGGCCAACCCCGAACCACCCCCTCCCCCCCATTGCCAGCCCCGATCCCCCCTCAATGAACAGCCCCAATGCCAAGGTGCCAGGTGGGCAGTGCCAGTGTGAGGGCACTCCCCTTGCTCCTGACCTCAATGACCTCTGTCCCCACCAGCAGGGTGAGGACACCTGTTCCCCGCAGTTGTAAACCGGTGATTATCATATGGAAATGTGAATTTCCATGTGATAATCACTAAAGACCCTCCACTGTTGTCTCCCGGGCTTGTACAGCGGGCTTGGAGTATCCCAGCCAATACAGCTAGAGTTCGCTAAGATTCAGTTGCAGATTAAAAATCCTGAACAGAGGAAAAAGAATGAGAAAGAAAAAATGAAAAACAAAATGAATTAAACAGGAGAAAAAAAAAGAAACAGCAAAGGAAATTGATACGAAAAAAAACTTGAACAGTAAAGAGCAGAAAAGAAAATGAAACAGCATTTTAGAAACTGGAACTGGAATTTCAGGCAAGAGAGAGACAAAGGAGAAGGAAAGAGAGAGAAGGAATGAGAAAGGGAATATCAGCTTAACAGGCAAACATTCTAAAAAGGGGCCTCAGATGCTGAAGTTCTGATGACATAAAAACTACCCACAACCAAAGCCCAGTGGGGAGATGTTTAAATTTGTATAAGCCCATCCAAAATTTGAGGAATGAGTTATGGAGGCATTCTTTATTTCATTTTGAGATAGTAGCAAAGCAAATTAACTGGCCAAAAAGAAAGTGGACACTACTCCATGCAAAGTATGTAAGTATTACTTTCAGATGAGGTTTCTATGGATCATGATACAGTAAATAGGCTGTTCTTAGTGCATTTGAGTTGGTACCTGAAGTGAATAGGCAGAAATTTTGAACCATAAGGAAACAGCCTGGGCAGACCTGTACTGAATTTGAGAGGGTAAAGCAATTTTGCCTGTTGGATTTGGGCATTAAAGGTATCTGCCAAGTGTGAAGCTCGAAGGGAAATAATTCTGCTGGAAGAATTAAAAAAATCACTTCTTCCAGTAATTAGAACCCATGCAGAAGACCAGAGTGTTACAATAGGTAGACAGGCAGCGGAGATGGTTGATGATTATAAACTGGTCCATAAATCCAAACACCTTTTCCATTACCCCCACAAACTCAAGAAGAATAGAGAGTAGGAGGGTGAAAGGAAAGCAAGTAGCCAGGGAAGAGATGGGACAGCTAAGAATCCCCAAGGAATTCTATCTCAGACTGGAACGGTTACAAGGTGGGACACCTTTGTACAGCCATGCTGGAAGTTGTATGGGAAATCCATGGAACTTATTGGGGTATGTAAGGGCGATTCATAAAAAGGAGCCCAGACTGAAAATACAACAGATTCAGTTGGAGCGTGAAATAGAGCTTTGGATCTGAGTGTAAACACTGCTAAGAGTTCAGGAATTACATGAGAATATTGAAGAATTTTTGTCAAGAGGAAAAGTAACTCCATATCCCTCAAATAAAACAACTAAGCTTATTATAGTAAAAATTATAGTAAGAGATATGGGAGCCACTCAAAACACTTTTGCTGGGAAAGGCATAATTTTAATACATGGTATTGGTGGAAAGCATATAGCTGTATCTTTGTACTGAGTGCACCTGGACCTAATGTCTGGGACAGTGACGGTAGGTGTTATCCAGAAGTTACCTGTAAATGGAGTTGGCTTACTCCTGGGAAATGATTTACTGAGTGAAGGTAGTATTCTCACACATTTATGGAAAGCCCAAGTGAGTTTAAAGAGATGAAGCAATTACAGGAAAAGGTTTGGGGAATTTTTCCTTCATATGTGATGACCTGAGCAATGACTAAGCAAAGCCCATCATCAGAGGTCAAAGTGAAACCACAGACAGATATTTGATTAGCCAAACCTTTCTTCAAAGACTTGGATAATCTGAGAGAAGAGTTTAATACGTTTTCCCTAAGAGTTTGCAAGAATGGTTCCAGGGATGAGAAACTTCCGTTATGAGGATAGATTGAAGAGGTTAGGACTATCCTTCTTGAAGAGAAGGAGGCTGGGAAGATTTGATACAGATGCTCAAAATCATGAGGTGGCTGGACAGAGTAGATAGGGAGAAACTGTTCCCCCTCGTACAAGGATCAAGAACGAGAGGGCACAGGTTTAAAAGTGATTTGCAAAAGAAGCAAATATGATGTAAGAAAAATCTTTTTCACACAGCAAGTGGTTCGGGTCTGGATGCACTGCCTGCAAGTGTGGTGGAAGCAGGTTCAATTGAGGCGTTCAAGAGGGAATTAGATGATTATTTGAATAGAAACATCGTGCAGAGGAATGGGGAAAAGGCACTAAGTCATGATGCTCGTTTGGAGGGCCAGTGCAGACACGATGAGCCAAATGGCCTCCTTTTGCACCATAACAACTCTGTGATTCTCTGATCAAGGCTCAACAAGCCGATCCAGAGTTAAGAACGGTTGCACAAATATCCCAAACTGAAGCTGAGGCAGTTCCAGAATGCTATTTTTTAAAAAACAGGATTCTAAATGAGGAATTGGAGATCTCCTCTTAAACAAAGAGTGAACAAATTTTCATTAAATAGTGGTCCCACCCAAATATCGTAAAGGGATATTACTTGGGGGGAGGCAATGGCCTAGAGGTATTATCGCTAGACTACTAATCCAGAAACACAGCTAATGTTCTGGGGACCTGGGTTTGAATCCCATCTTGGCAGACGGTGGAATTTGAATTCAATAAAAAAAAATCTGGAATTAAAAATCTACTGATGATCATGAAATCATTGCTGATTATCAGAAAACGCATCTGGTTCACTAATGTCCTTTAAGGAACTGTTCTCGGGCAACTACAGTAAGAAGTCTCACAACACCAGGTTAAAGTCCAACAGGTTTATTTGGTAGCAAATACCATAAGCTTTCGGAGCGCTGCCCCTTTGTCAGATGGAGTGAAAACCAGATTTTCACTCCATCTGACGAAGGGGCAGCGCTCCGAAAGCTTATGGTATTTGCTACCAAATAAACCTGTTGGACTTTAACCTGGTGTTGTGAGACTTCTTACTGTGCTTACCCCAGTCCAACGCCGGCATCTCCACATCATGACTACCTCGGGCAACTAGGCATGGACAATAAATGCTGGCCAGCCAGCACCACCCATGCCCACGAATGAATAGAAAAAACCCATGAAATTCCTACGGCAAGACAGGATACAGAAATCGGTGTGCCATACGTACCAAATGGTGGGGAAACCACAATCTACAATCAAACTGGCGCCCTTAATTCCGATACCAGTTTTTGGGCAACCATCTAGTAGGGTGTTGGTAGACTGTGCGGGGCCATTACCAAAAACAAAAGCAAGACATCAGCGTTATGGATATCACAACTCAATTTCCAGAAGGCAAGTCTAAGTACAAATTTTTGGGAAATGTTGGTAAGATAAATTTTAACTGTGTAAATATAGTCTTGTGTTAAAGTTTTATTTTCTTAATAAATGTTTTAATTTAAAGTCTCCAGAAATGATATTGGAATTCTTACTCCTGTCTTCAGCAGACATACACTTTTGTAATAAAATACAAATTGCAAATTGTTGTGATCGCTTAATCAGGATTTGGTCAGCCCAGCAATTACCATCTGCCATATCATAATAGTTGGCAGTACCACTTCCTTATTAGGATAGATTTATTAAACGATACTGGCAAGCACCTTTAACTTCTATCATCAGTTTGTACCAAACCTCAGCACAATAGCTGCTCCACAAACAGTGTTTTATTTGCAAAATGATGACCATGAAACTAATGTCAATTGTCATAAAAACCCATCAGGTTCACGAGTGTCCTTTAGGGATGTAAACCACCATCCTTACCTGGTCTTGGCTCACATGTGACTCCAGACCACAGACTCTTAACTGCTCCTGAAATGGTATGGCAAGCCACTAAGTTCAAAGGCAATTTGGAATGGGCAACAAATGCTGGCCTCGCCAATGATGCCCACATCCCAAGAAAGAATAAAGAAAAACGAAAGGTCCTAAATGCATTGCATAGGAACTGGAGTGGAAGGAGCCTGAGGAGTGTTCAGAGCAGGTCAAGGACTTTGAGGAAGCCTCTGTCACATGATTCAGGCACACCTTGCACTAACACAGTTACAAAGACCTTGGTGGGGCCTCCAACTGGGATAACTTGGTTGTCACATGGTGATATGCACATCTCAAGCAAGGAGAAGCAGGTCTTGGGAGGCAGGGACAGCAGTGGAGAGTCCCCTTAGGAGTGCATGACATACTCAAAGACTTCTGGAAGCAAGCCGAGCCTTGTGCATCAGGTACAAAGAGGACTATCCTGGAACAGCAAATAGAAAAAGTTTGAGGATCTGCTGGCATTTCCTGAAGCACTGCAAACTCCAGGAGGCTGAAGAGACCATCTCAGTCCTTTGTACTGTTATTAATCTCCTGGATAATGATGTTGTGCAATGCACAGCAGATCACACCCATTCTAGATACTTTGCCCTGGTGCATACTGAAGGACACCCCAGGCACTTGAATTAGCATCCCAATAACTTGTTCTATGTGTGACATTGGGCTTATGTGGCTCCAGTAAATACTTCCTCTAGATGAATGGTAGGACTCCTCAGTGGTACCATCGGCCATATACTTAGTGGGTAGCCCTTGTTTCCATGGAGACACCTGCTGACTCTGCTTGGAGTTAGGAAGAGCTGTGGGGTGCTAAGCAAATGCATTGTGGGAGCTTCCAGTATGAACATGAAAACTTTCTGGTCACATACCAACTGAACATTGATGGAGTGGAATTCCTTGCAATTGACAAAGACTTGGTTGATCTGATTGCCATATGGGTACAGTTGATGAATACCTGTACCCGTGGGAATCCAGCCATATGCAAGAGTTCACTGGTCTGATCAGTTAGCAAAGAGTGCCTAGTCGCCATGCGTCCCTATAAGGAGGCACTACAGGGATCTTGGTGATGCAGAGTCTGTGTACTGGCCAAAGAGATTTAAAGCACTTGGCTCCTTCTTCGCAGCAGCCTGCAGCAGTGGATCACAGAACTGCACCTGAAGCACGGTAGCACAGTGGTTAGCACTGCTGCTTCACAGCTCCAGGGTCCCGGGTTCAATTCCCGGCTCGGGTCACTGTCTGTGTGGACTTTGCACATTCTCCTCGTGTCTGCGTGGGTTTCCTCCGGGTGCTCCGGTTTCCTCCCACAGTCCAAAGATGTGCGGGTTAGGTTGATTGGCCAGGTTAAAAATTGCCCCTTAGAGTCCTGAGATGCGTAGGTTAGAGGGATTAGCGGGTAAATATGTGGGGGTAGGGCCTGGGTGGGATTGTGGTCGGTGCAGACTCGATGGGCCGAATGGCCTCCTTCTGCACTATAGGGTTTCTATGATTTCTATGATCACCCTGTGAAAATCACTGACACACAGAAACAGTTTGTTTAGCTATCCATAGAGATGCAGCAAATTATCTCATTTGACCTCGCCAAAGTTCTGAAGCTGCATTCCCCACATCTCCTGCAGATGGAAGTTACAGATGGCCAACCATCAGTAACAAAGTAGACAAAAGTTATTAGTCCAGAAACTCAGCTAATGTTCTGGGTATCCGGGTTCAAATCCTACCATGGCAGGTGGTGGAATTTGAATTCAATTAAAAATATGTGGAATTAAAAATCTACTGATGGCCATGAAACCATTGTTGATTGTTGGAAAAGCCCATCTGGTTCACTAATATCCTTTAGGGAAGGAAAACTGTCCTTACCTGGTCTGGCCTACGTGTGATTCCAGAACCACAGCAATGTGGTTGACTCTCAGCTGCCCTCTGAAATGGGCTAGCAAGTCACTCAGTTCAACAGCAACTAGGGATGGGCAATAAATGCTGGCCAACTAGCGATGCCCATGTCCCATGAATGAATAAAAATAAGTGGCAGCCTTGGCACATCTGGCATCAGTGAGCAGTGAGCTGCACTTCTGGGCAGCAGATTGTGAAATTCTACAGATATCACCAGCAGATTCCTGGAAGGAACCAGAGGCCATGAAATAGGCCTGTCATGACCTTGACAACCACTAGCAATCCATTGGGCACCAGCTGGTCTACTGGGAAACCAATCTTGTTTCCAGAAGTTGCAGGTGTCAGCACTATCCTGGTGTGAAAGCCTGAGCCTTCTGAAACAGTGGGGGTGATCTTACCAAAAAAAGGTCTAAGTCCAGTACCGCATGGTAGGTTGTTGCATAAGGTTAAATCCTCATGGGATCCAGGGTGAGGTAGCCAATTGGGTGCAAAATTAACTTGATGACAGAAGACAGAGGGTGGTTGTTGAGGGTTGTTTTTCAAACTGAAGGCCTGTGACCAGCAGTGTGCCTCAGGGATCAGTGCTGGGCCCACTGTTATTTGTCATTTATGTTAATGATTTGGATGAGAACTTAGGAGGCATGGTTAGTAAGTTTGCAGATGACACCAAGATTGGTGGTATAGTGGACAGTGAAGAAGGTTATCTGGGATTGCAGCGGGATCTTGATCAATTGGGCCAGACGGCTGATGAATGGCAGACGGAGTTTAATTTAGATAAATGTGAGGTGATGCATTTTGGTAGACTGAACCAAGGCAGGACTTACTCAGTTAATGGTAGGGCGTTGGGGAGAGTTATACAACAAAGAGATTTAGGGGTACAGTTTCATAGCTCCTTGAACATGGAGTAACAGGTGGACAGAGTGGTGAAGAAAGCATTTGTCATTCTTGGTTCCTTTGGTCAGAACACTGAATACAGGAGTTGGGACATCTTGTTGAAGTTGTACAAGATATTGGTACGGCCACACTTGGAATACTGTGTACAGTTCTGATCACCCTATTATAGAAAGGTTATTATTAAACTAGAAGGAATGCAAAAAAGATTTACTGGGATGCTACTCAGACTTGATGGTTTGAGTTATAAGGAGAAGCTGGATAGACTGGGACTTTTATCCCTGGTGGCTTAGGGATGATCTTATAGAGGTCTTTAAATAATGAGGGGCATAGATAAGGTCGATAGTCAACATCTTTTCCCAAAGGTAGGGAAGCCTAAAACTAGAGGGCATAGGTTTAAGGTGAGAGGGAAGAGATACAAAAGGGTCCAGAGCGGCAATGTTTTCACAGAGAGGGTGGTGATGTCTGGAACTGCCAGAGGTAGTCATAGAGGTGGGTACAATAGACAGTTACATGGGTAAGATGGGTATTGAGGGATATGGGCTTTTGTGGGCAATTGGGACTTGCTTAAATGTAAAAACTGGGCAGCATGGACAAGTTGGGCTGAAGGGCCTGTTTCCATGCTGTAAACCTCTATGACTCCAGGGCGGGCGTGAAAATGGGAGAGTTTCAGATCCGTTTTTTGGGCACGTTCAAATCTGCTGTCTTATGCACTCAGTGCATGAAAAAAAGCAGAAACAGTTTCTTGCGAGTAGTTGGGGGGGGGGCGGGGGGGGTGTGCTTAAATAATCATAAAGCTGGCTGAGAGCAGCAGAAGACACCATTGCGCAGGACAGACCTTCATTCGGCCATTGCTGCTCTTAGCTTGCCTCCATGACCTCCACAAAGCACCTCCCCAGCCTATTGTGACCCCTACCCCGCCCCCCCCCGCACCCTCCAAGGCCAGCCCAGATCATCCCCTCTTTCCCACCGATCTTGAGTGGGCGAGGATATGGCAAATGGAGTATAACGTTGAGAAATGCGAGGTTATACACTTTGGAGGAAATAATAACAAATGGGATTACTATCTCAATGGAAACAAATTAAAACATGCTACCGTGCAAAGGGACCTGGGGGTCCTTGTGCATGAGACGCAAAAGCCCAGTCTGCAGGTACAACAGGTGATCAAGAAGGCAAATAGGATGTTGGCCTATATTGCGAGGGGGATAGAATATAAAAGCAGGGATGTCTTGATGCACCTGTACAGGGCATTGGTGAGGCCGCAGCTGGAATACTGTGTGCAGTATTGGTCCCCTTATATGAGGAAGGATATATTGGCATTGGAGGGAGTGCAGAGAAGGTTCACCAGGTTGATACCGGAGATGAGGGGTTTGGATTATGAGGAGAGGCTGAGGAGATTGGGTTTGTACTCGTTGGAGTTTAGAAGGATGAGGGGGGATCTTATGGAGACTTATAAGATAATGCGGGGGCTGGATAGGGTGGAGGCGGAGAGATTCTTTCCACTTAGTAAGGAAGTTAAAACTAGAGGACACAGCCTCAAAATAAAGGGGGGTCGGTTTAAGACAGAGTTGAGGAGGAACTTCTTCTCCCAGAGGGTGGTGAATCTCTGGAATTCTCTGCCCACTGAGGTGGTGGAGGCTACCTCGCTGAATATGTTTAAAGCGCGGATGGATGGATTCCTGATCGGTAAGGGAATTAAGGGTTATGGGGATCAGGCGGGTAAGTGGTACTGATCCACGTCAGATCAGCCATGATCTTATTGAATGGCGGGGCAGGCTCGAGGGGCTAGATGGCCTACTCCTGCTCCTATTTCTTATGTTCTTATGTTCTTATGTAAAAGTGGCAGGAGGTCCCACCCCACTACCACTGATCGCATTGCAAAATGCAAAGCAGGTTCCCCTCCCCCCACCAACCGGCCACCCCCAATCTGGCCCTGTCCCCCAGTAGGCCCCACCCCATGTGAGCCCAGATGATTCCGTCCCGGGCTCATTAAATCAATGTAAAATCAGTTATAAATATATTTAACTAAATTATTCAGCCTCGCGCGGGAAATGGACGCAAGGCTGATAACACCGGATATCCGGTGCCAGTAAGATCATGAGAGGTGAGAAATCAGGCGTGAACTTGATTTCTCGGCTCTCTCGTGATCTTACCAGCTGCCCCACCCATCGGCCGGTGGGGCGCAACAGTAAGATCGCCCCCACTGTTACTCAGTCAAGAGATGAGCCAAGTGGATCAAGCATCAGGAGGGGAACATTTTGGGAATAGTGATCATAGTTTATTAAGGTTTAGGTTAGCCATGGGAAAGGACCTGGAGCAATTTAGCATAAAAATATTCAATTGGGAGAAGGCGAATTTTGGTGAGGTGAGAAAAGATCTGTTCCCTGGCAGGCAAAACTGTAATAGAATATGGGCCATTGCTGAGGAGGAGATGGTTTAGATACACTCAAAATACATTTCCATAGGGGGAAAAAGGTCGGGCAACGTAAGAGAGCTTCATGGATAATGAAGGAGATAGAGTCTAAGATGATTTTTATAAAGGGTGCCTGTGATAGAATGATCATAAGTGAATAGAGAAAAGTTCAGAAGGAAAGTGAAAGAAAAAAAGAGGCAGAGCATGGAAAGCGACTAGAAGCTACTGTAAAACAGAATCGAAAAGTCTTTTATGGGCATATGAATAGTACAGGGGTAGCAGGAGGAAAGGTAGTGTTGATTAGTCTCAGGAAATAAAGGTTGGTTGTTGCCCATATTTGGATTGTTGGATATTAGAAATAAGGGCTGGAATTATCCCAATAAAAGCTAAGTGTCTCACCGGCGGGTAAACGGTAGATTTTCCCTCCCGTTGTTTGGGCACACTGACCCGAATGAATCGCTGACACTTGAATGCCTCAGAGGGATTCACGTCGCTAAGTGGGGGGTGGGGCCTCCACCTGCCCGAGAGCCGGCAACAGCGCAGAGCAGGCCACTGCTCATTGCCGATCTGTCAGTGGGGAGATTGGCACACGCACACTGGCCCCCCACCAATTGCAGGGCTCCTGATCACTGGCCTCCCCCTCCCATTACTGGCCTCCCGACTGCCCCCCCACCTGGTCACTGGCCTACCAGACACACCCCCGGGCCAGCCTCAATATTATGCCCCATCGTCAGCCTCAACCCCCCGCCGCAACCTGCCCCAATCTGACCGCACCCCCCCCAGCCTCCATTGATGGCCAGCCCCAACAACACTCCTGATGGCCAGCCCCAATTGCCCCCTCACTCCCTCCCCCACTGATCCCATTGCAGAGTGGCAGCGGCTCTCCCCCCCCCCCCCCTCCGCACTGATTGCCCCACCCTTCTGGACCCAGTGGGCAGTGCCCAGGAGCCCTTTGGGCAGTGCCAGGATGCCAGTCTGGTACTGCCCAAGGGGCAGCCCCCCTCCCCCCGACCTCCCAGAGGGGGCCTCAATGGCCTCTGTCCCCACCAGTGGGGTGAGCACACCTGTTCCCCATTGGTGGGGAGCACGTGTAAACCCCGCTGGTGGGATCCTCTCCCGGCACCGGGGGAAGACATTACTGAGCCTGGAGACTACTGTTCCGGGCCCACTCATCATATGGAAATAGTGATTTCCATACGGTAATCAGCCCCACGTACGCAAAAACTGTGGGAGGAAAGGGGCGCACCCATGCAGACACAGGAAAACTCCACACAGGCAGTCACCCAAGGCCGGTGCAGTGAGGCAGCAGTGCTAGCCACAGTGCTACCCTGCTGCCATCATCAATGAACACCCCACCTCTATCTCAGCCTGGAAGACAGGTCATCAATAAAGCAACTGATGTTGGTTGGGTCTAAGATACTCCCCGAAAGAACTCCTGCAGCGATGACCTGTAGCTGGGATGACTGTCCTCCAACAACAACCATCTTCCTTTGTGCCAAGTATTAATCCAACGAGCAAAGTTTTCCCGAGTCCCATCGACTCCAGTTTAGCTATCGCTCCTTGTATTCCACACTCAGTCAAATGTTGCCTTGATCTCAAGGGCAGTCACTCTCACTTCACCTCTGGCATTCAGCTCTTTTGTCCCTGTTTGGACCAAGACTGTAATGAAGTCAGCAGCTGAATGGCCCTGGCGGAACCCAAACTGAGAGTGAGTGAGCAGGTCATTGCTGCTGCTTGAAAGCAATGTTGACAGTGACATTCTATGAAGTTGCTTATGATTAAGTAGCCTGATAGGACGTAATTGGTCAGAATTTATCCCACTTTCTGTGGACTGGGCACACCTGGGCAATTTTCCATAATGTTGGGCCAGTGAAAATATTGTGGCTATACTGGAATAGTTTGCCTAAGATGTGCTAGTTCTGGAGCGCAAGTCTTTAATAGCACAGCTGGATATTGTCAGGGCCCATTGCCTTTCTTGTATCCAGCGCCTTCAATCATTTCTTGATATCACGTGCATTTATTAAAAAGGCTGAAAACTGCTGTGAAGCTGGGAACCTCCAGAGGAGGCTGAGATAGATCATCCACTCGGCACTTCTAGGTGAAGATGGCTGCAAATGCTTCAGCTTTGCTTTTCACACTGATGTACTGGGCTCCTCCATCTGGGCTCCAGAAAATGGGGATTTTCTGTGGCGTCTCCTCCTCCAGTGAGCTATTTAATTGTCCACCACTTTTCATGACTGGATCCAGTCGGACTGCACAGCTTAGACTTGATCCGTTGGTTGTGGGATCGCTTAGCTCTGTCTAAAGCATGTAGTTTTCATTGTGTTGCATACGTATGTAGTCCTGTGTTGTAGCTTCACCAGGTTGACACAACTGTGAAGGGCTGCATGAACAGAGACACTTGAGGGTATATGTGCAGAAGTCATTGAAGGTGGCAGAGTAAGTTATGAAAGGTTAAAATGGCATTCAGGATCCTGGGTTTTATAAATTGGGGCGTGACACACAAAAGCAAGCTAATGATGATGGATCTTTGTAGAATATTGGTTCTGCCTTAACTAGAATATTGTGTCTAATTCTGGGCACTGCACTTTAGGAACAATGTGAAGGTTTTAGAGAGAGAGCAGGAAGATTCACGAGAATGGTTCCAGGGATGAGAACCTTGATTTACATAGATTGGAGAAGCTGGAGCTATTCTCTTCGCAGGAGATGGTTGAGAGAAAATTTGATTAAAGTGTTCAAAATCATGAGGGGTCCAGAAAGAGGAGATTATAAAGAAATTGTTCACACTGGCAGAAGGGTCAAGAACCAGAGGACGTCAATTTAAGGTGATCAACAGTGACATGAGGAAAACCACTTTTATGCAGCGAGTGCTTAGGATCTATAATTAGATATAATTCGTGGGGCTAAAGGGATCAAGGGATATAGGGGAAAGGTGGGCTCAGGATATTGAATTTGATGATTAGCCATGATGAAATGAATGGTCGAGCAGGCTCAAAGGGCCAAATGGCCTACCTGCTTCTAGTTTCTACGTTTCTATAGTGCACTGCCTGAGAATGTGGGGAAGGCAGGTACAATTGTGGTGTTCAAAACGCATTGGAAAATCAACTGAAGAGCCAGCACAGATAGGATCGGTGAAATTGCCTCCTTCTGTGCCCATTCTACATTGAGAAAGCTAATCCTCTACCTGTCCATCCTATGCTAGAAATATCGTCTCCTTCAAGCTGAAACTCTTTCTTGTGCAATGACATGTGGCTAAGCAGAAAGGAGCTGGTGCTGCTACTGTAGTGCTCCTGCTGCTATTGATGTCGGTGGTGTAGGATGAAAAAAAACTTTTTAAGCTTTGGTGCCCAGAACTGCTCACAGTGCCCCAACTATACTCTAGCCAGAGCTCCGCATTCTTCAAACATGACTTCTACCCCCTTGAATTCTAACCTCTGGTTATGAAGGCTAGCATTCCATTAGCCTTTTTAATTACCTTCTGATATATTAATAATCTATGTACCTGGACTCCTATGTCTCTTTGGATCACCAGTAGCTTTTAACCATTTAGAAAATACCTTTTTAAGGTCCATAGTAGATGACCTCACATTAACCTACACTGAAATTAATTTGCAATTCAATTAATTTATCAAATCTCTTTATAATATTATGCTTCTATCTACACTGTTTATAACGCTACCTATCTTTGTGGCTTTGGAGACATGTGGCTTTCAATTTATTAATTTATTTTAAAATGAAGCGAGGTACTCCTCTTTCAGTGGTTAAGTGTTAGTTCTCAGAGGGGGGAAATCAACCTCCGCTTCATAACAATACAAAACAAAATAATACAGATACTGGAAATTTGAATCAAAACCAGAAAATACTCAACATCAGTGGAGAATGAGTTGTTTCAAGACAATGACTTTTCAAGATGTCATCAGCCTGAAACATTAACTTTGTCTCGCAATGCTGCTGAAACATCAAACTATTCCCACCACTGGTCATAATGCCTTCAGCTATTCTTTTTATTCTATCATGGGATGTGGGCATCACAGGCTAGACCAGCATTTATTGCCCATCCCTAGTTGCCCTCAAGAAGACATGGTGAGCCACCATCTTGAACTGCAGCAGTCCATGTGGTGTAAGTACAGCCACAGTGCTCTTAGGGAGGGAATTCCATTATTTTCCTAAGCTGAGCTGTGATTTAGCTAAAGTGAACTGGAAACAGCTATTTGGAAGGTAGTGCCAGATTAATGGGAACATTCAAAGAAGAGATAGAAAGAGTTCAAAGCAGGTATATTCCCTTAAGGAAAAGGGTGGAACCAGCAAATCCAGAACCGCCTGAATGTCATAGGGCTAAAGGGAAGGATACTATAAAAAAGAAAGCTTATGTCAGATACTGAGGGTTCAACACTGTAAAAAAATCTAGAGTATAAAAAGTGTGGTGGTGTGTTGTGAAGTTGGGTAGAATAATTGTAGATTGGTGTTTGTAAAATTGTAAAATGCTAGGGAGAAAGTATTGCATGGTCCCTTTAAAAGGTGGTGCTTTTTCTGTGCTTAGAAAGTTTAAAAAATGCAAGTACATCGGGAGCCCCAAACTGAAACATTTGCATCGAAAGGCCAAGCAGCAGTTTTACCAAGACAACAGGCTTTTTAATTCAGCCAATCAATTTGAATCAGGCACTTAGATACCAAGAACCTATTCAATTTAAATATAGTGGCTTTAACAACCTAGGACCAATCCTATTGTGGGAAATATTGATATGTCATCACGGGTATAAAAGAACAAAGAACAAAGAACAATACAGCACAGGAACAGGCCCTTCGGCCCTCCAAGGCCACGCCGCTCCCTGGTCCAAACTAGACCATTCTTTTGTATCCCTCCATTCCAACTCCGTTCATGTGGCTATGTAGATAAGTCTTAAACGTTCCCAGTGTGTCCGCCTCCACCACCTTGCCCGGCAGCGCATTCCAGGCCCCCACCACCCTCTGTGTAAAAAACGTCCTTCTGATATCCGTGTTCAACCTCCCCCCGCCTCACCTTGAACCTATGACCCCTCGTGAACGTCACCACCGACCTGGGAAAAAGCTTCCCACCGTTCACCCTATCTATGCCTTTCATAATTTTATACACCTCTATTAGGTCACCCCTCATCCTCCGTCTTTCCAGTGAGAACAACCCCAGTTTACCCAATCTCTCCTCATAACTAAGCCCTTCCATACCAGGCAACATCCTGGTAAACCTCCTCTGCACTCTCTCTAAAGCCTCCACGTCCTTCCGGTAGTGTGGCGACCAGAACTGGGCGCAGTATTCCAAATGCGGCCGAACCAACGTTCTATACAACTGCAACATCAGACCCCAACTTTTATACTCTATGCCCCGTCCTATAAAGGCAAGCATGTCATATGCCTTATTCACTACCTTCTCCACCTGTGACGTCACCTTCAAGGATCTGTGGACTTGCACACCCAGGTCCCTCTGCGTATCTACACCCTTTATGGTTCTGCCATTTATCGTATAGCTCCCCCCTACGTTAGTTCTACCAAAATGCATCACTTGGCATTTATCTGGATTGAACTCCATCTGCCATTTCTTTGCCCAAATTTCCAGCCTATCTATATCCTTCTGTAGCCTCTGACAATGTTCCTCACTATCTGCAAGTCCAGCCATTTTTGTGTCGTCCGCAAACTTACTGATCACCCCAGTTACACCTTCTTCCAGATCGTTTATATAAATCACAAACAGCAGAGGTCCCAATACAGAGCCCTGCGGAACACCACTAGTCACAGGCATCCAGCCGGAAAAAAACCCTTCCACTACCACCCTCTGTCTTCTGTGACCTTTAACCTGGTGTTGTGAGACTTCTTTCTGTGACCAAGCCAGTTCTCCACCCATCTAGCCACCTCCCCCTTTATCCCATGAGATCCAACCTTTTGCACCAACCTACCATGAGGGACTTTGTCAAACACTTTACTAAAGTCCATATAGACAACATCCACGGCCCTTCCCTCGTCAACCATTCTAGTCACTTCTTCAAAAAACTCCACCAGGTTAGTGAGGCATGACCTCCCTCTCACAAAACCATGCTGACTATCGTTAATGAGTTTATTCCTTTCTAAATGCGCATACATCCTATCTCTAAGAATCCTCTCCAACAACTTCCCGACCACGGACGTCAAGCTCACCGGCCTATAATTTCCCGGGTTATCCTTCCTACCCTTCTTAAATAACGGGACCACATTAGCTATCCTCCAATCCTCTGGGACTGAAGGGGGCAGTGGGACAAAAAGAGAGAGCAACTGCCATCCTGCCAGAGCTAACAGCTCTCAGCTCTAACTCAAGAGAGAAAATCGTTGGCTCTCGTAGCTTCATCTATGTCTTAGAGAAACCACCATTTAGAGAGCAAAGGTACCAAAGAAGAAAGAAGTTCCAGACAGAAGAATCAACCCAAGAAGGCCCAGAATATTCCGGAAGACACAAAACCTGGTTGTAATTTAGAGAGTGACTAAATTCTATTTTGTTAATGAGTGGAAATTGTATTTATTGGAACAGCATTCCATTAGAATCTGGTTTTATTTGGGAATAGTTAATAGTTAGAAGGGATTTATTTGGTTTGTTAATAGTTTAGTTAAATTGTTCACTGTTAGTTAGATAAATAAATTGTGACATGTTGATTTTAGAGAGTGTCAGGGATTTAGTTTGTATTTAACCACTAGAAGTTGCTGAAGCGCAGGTCACAGCACTTCACACACACTTTTTACAGATTATGAGGTGAGGTACTCCTCTTTGGGTGTTTCGGTGGTAGTTCTCGGGGGCGGGGGGGCGGATCAACTTTCTCTTTATAACAGGTGAAATTAAAATGTAAATTAGGAAAGCAGAAATGGGGCATGAAAAAAAGTATTGGCAAGTTAAATCAAAGAAAACTTTAAAAGATTTTTTTATAAATATAAAAAGAGGAAAAGTGTAACAAAAGAAAGAGTAACGCCTATTAGGGACCATAAGGTGTGTGGCGGTGGAGCATGTTGGTATGGTTCCTAATGAATACTTTGCACCTGTTTCCATGAGAGGGATGATACAACATTGCAATCAGGGAGGAGGGGTGGGACTTATTAGATGTAATTAACATAATGAGAAAGCAGTATTGAATATCTTTGGAAGTGGATAAATCCCCAGGCCCAGTTGAATTGCTGTTAAGGGAAACAAGAGATGATATAGTTGAGGCTCTGACCATCATTTTCCAATCCTCTGTGGCTACAGGTGTTGTGTCACAGGACTGGAGGACAACTAACACTGTATGCTGTTTGTAAAGAGAAAAACAAATAGAGTGAATAGTGACGGGTCAGTCAGCCTATAATAATTGGAAAATTATCGGAGAAAACTCTGAGGAATAGGATAATTCTTCATTTATGAACACAGCATAGATTTGTTAAAGGAATGTTGGACTGTCATGATTGAATTATTTGAAGCAGTAACAAGGAGGGTCAATAAGGGTAGTACATTTAATACAGTCCAAATGGAGTTCAGCAAGGCTTTTGATGTGATCATCAAAGTAAAAGCTTCAAGGCAAAATGCCAACTTGGATCCAAAATTGGTTCAGAGGTAGGAAGCAAGGGGGAATGGTCACTGGGTGACTAGAATGATGTTTTCATGAGTTTCTGCAGGACTCAATACTGGGCCCTTTGCTTTTTGTAATATACATTAATGATGTGGACTTGAACGTAGGGGCTATAATTAAGAAGTTTGCAGATGATACAAAAATTGGCCTTGTGGTGAATAATGAAGAAAGTGAGGCCTATCAGAAGATATCAATGTGGGCGGAATAATGGCAAATAGAATTTAATCTGTGGAAATGTGAGGTAATATCTTTGGGGGAGGCTAACAATAAAAATGAGCGGCTGAAATAAATACTGAAATGTGGAGGAACAGAGAGACCTTGGAGTATATGCCCATAAATCCCTGAGGTGGCTATACAGGGAGGTACGGTGGCCAAAAGGCATATGGGATACTTACCTTTATCTGCTGAAGTGTAGAATACAACAATTAGGAGGTTATGTTGGAACTGTATAAAGTACTAGTTAGACTGCAGCAGCAGTATTGCATACAGATTCGGTCACCCCATACTGGGAAATATGTGACGACACGAAAGAGGATTATGAGGGTGTGTCAGAATAGGAGAATTTTAGTTATGAGGAAAGATTGGATAGGCTCGGGTTGTCTTTAGAACAGAGGAGGCTGAAGGGAGGCCAAATTGAGGGTTCTAGGTAAAATTCTAGAGTTCTAGTCCCTTCTCCTCTTGGCTGAGGGGTTCAAAATCAAGAGCATAGGTTTTGGGCAAGAGGTAGGAGGTTTAGAAGGGGATACAAGGGGAACCTTTCTCACTCAAAGCGTGGAGGAGATTTGGAACTCACCCTGTCTGAAAAACTGGTAGAGGTAGAAACCCTAAAAATATAGAATAAATCATTAGCTGTGCAATTGAAGTCCCGTAACCTACAAAGCTGCAGAACAAGAGCTGGGAAGTGTGATTAGGCTGGATGGCCAATTGTCAGCTGGCAATGACATGCTGGGCCAAATAGTCTCCTTTCAATGCTGTAAATTTCTCCGCCACCCTAATTCTTTCCCTCCTAAAAACCTAACTCTTTGAGCACCCTTTTGTTACTTGACCTTTACACGGCGCAACTTCAAATTCTTGTCTAATTACGGTCCTGTGACATGCCTTAAGATATTTTACAATGTTAAAGATGCTATATAAATGCAAGTTGTTATTGCTTTGAAGGAAGACAGCAATAATGATCTGACAGAGGGCAAATTGAGCTTCAATAAATGAAGAAATTTAGCCACCAGCAGCCAATTTATTTTGCCCCACTGCCACTCCAGCCCCCACCAGTCATTTCTGTCCAAGTCCGGTACTAGCCCACCATGGAAAGCAAATGAGTCTGAGCCTGGGCTGCTTTCCGAGGTCAGGGTCAAGAAGGCCATCACCCCCACCCGCCCTGGTTCCCATCCCCTTCCATTGAACTTACCTTTCCACATGGTCCCCAGCCAGAAACTGATATTCAAAATTTACTCAGCAGCTGATGTTGTGCCAACTCGTCCAATCACAGGCTGATTTCAACCTGCATTGGCTACAGATCCTATCAGCAGCCAATATTCAGGGAAACCACCCTGTGATTGGCTGAGCAGACATTGAGCAGTTGTTTAAATTATTTCCAGGAGGTTTTGAACTTGAAATGTTACCTACACTTGGAGGACATGGCGAGCCATTCAAAAAATGCCTTGCAGGCTACATCCAGCTGGTGAGCCGGCCCTTAGACAAGCCTGCTCTAAAATCCTGACAGCACAGAGCAGCCATTTGATTGGCACCCCATCCACCATCTTCAACATTCCATCCCTCCACCACAGAGAGATGCACCGCAACAACTCACCAAGGCTAATTCAACAGCACCATCCAAATCCCTGACCTCGATCACCTTGAAGAACAAGGGCAGCAGAGGCGTGGAAACACCACCATCTGCAAGTTCCACTCCAAACCACACAACATCCGAACAGAATTATATTGCTGTTCCTTCTCTGTCACTGGATCCAAATCCTGGAACATCCCAACAGCACTGTGGCTGGCCTACACCACATGGATTGCAGCGGTTTGAGGCAATGGCTTACCACCACCTTCTCAAGGGCAATTAGGTATGGGCAATAAATGCTCAAGATTTGCTGTAACACCCACATCCAATGAAAGAATAAAACAAAGTGTTGTAGATTTAAGAGAAACCACCTTTTATCAATGATACAGATTTAAGCATACTAATGTTCAGCCAGAAAGTGTATGTCCCACATTACAACAACAACATGCATTTATATAGTGCCATCAGTGTGGCAGAGCATTCCAAGGTACCTTTCAAGCACTATCAAATAAAAATTGACAACCAGCTTCAGAATGAGATATTAAGGGCAGGGGATCTAAGCTTGATCACATCTTAAAGGACTAGAGAGGTAGAGATCTAGAAGAGGAAATTCCACAGCTTAGAGCTCAGGTGGCTGAAGGCACAGCTATCAATGGTGGAGCAATTGAAAATTAGGAATGCTCAAGAGGCTAGAGGAGCAGAGCACAGTCTTTTCCATGGGTTGTAAGGCTGAAAGAGATTGGGAGCCCGGGGGAAATTAGTACTTGAGGCAAGAATAATATCAATAATTTGGGAACCAAGCGACTAAGATTGTGGGAACATGAGGTGGCTCTCATGGACAAGTTGAGTTTGGAGAGGGTATATGGGGAAATAGGAGGGAACCCAGAGAAGGTTGCAAACTCAGGGCTAGAAACAGGGGGAAACATGAAAGGAAGTTTATCTCGGTGAGCTAAAGGAAGGGAAGGAGGCAGCGGACTGAATGGTCTTGACCTTGCGTAGAATTTACTGCACAGACACAGGCTATTCAGTCCATGTAGTCTATGCTGTTGCTGTCCATTAGCTTACATCCACCCCTCTGCACCTAACTGCATCAACATACCTTTCCATTCCTTTCTCCCTCGGGTGCTTATCCAACTTCCCCTTAAATTCACCTATGCTATTCACCTCAACCATTCCATGTGGTAGCAAGTTCCACAATCGCACCACATTGGGTGAAGAGGCATCATCTGAATTCCCTGTTGGATTTCTTAGTAACCATCTTGTATTTACATCTTCCTGTTTTTGTCTCCCCCACAAGTCAAAGCATCTTCTTCATGTCAATGCTATCAAATCCCTTCGTAATTTTTAAAACCTCTGTCAGATCACCAATAGGCCATCTATTTTTTGAGTAAAGAGCAGCAGCCTCTTTCGTCCTTCATGGTAGGTGTAAATCCTCAATTCTGATACTATACTTGTAAACATGGTCCAGAACCAGCAGGAGGCCAATCAGCCCCTCCAGCCTATTTGGCCATGTAATTATATTATGGCTCATCTACACCTCAGCTTCATTTCCCCATCTTTGATCCTGTCACCGAAGAAATTCTTCAAAATCTCAATGGACTGCCAGTATTTTGGGTGAGAGTTTACAGTCTATTTTTTAATCAGTTGGGATTTCCAATTAATGACAATTAGTGTGAAGATATTGCATTCCTATAGCATATCTTACCTTTGTGAGCAAAACCTGACCAGGAGTCTATCAATGTATCTGTTATAATGTCAAAGTACTAACCTGTTGGAAAAGCAAAAGCTGGTCGGCGTTGAGTGCTGATTCTATGCCTTGCTGGTTGATGGATTTGTCAGTGTTTTCAGCTAAGGTATTGTTTGGTTGTGAGGTTGCAACTGAGAGTGGAGCAGATTGCTGAATTTCCACCACTTGGGACTGAGATTGGGTCTGAATACGTCGGTGACACTGGGGTAAAGCGTGTGTCTGCTGTAGTCCAGGAGCTGATGCTAACTCGGCATCAGTGGAAGGTTGTGACTTCACAATATTGCTCTTGGGGGAGCTGATGCTCACCTGCTGAACATTAATGGATGGTCCTAAAGAGCCAGTACTATTAAGAACAGTTATCTGATTTGGCAATGAGACACCCTGTACGACAGTTGGGCCAGGCTGCATCACCGTACGTTGACCAGATGAATGCGACTGTGAAGCAAAGCCAGCACCTAGCTGGCTGGGCATCTGAAATAGCGTAGATGGAGCGAGCGGACCGGGCTGTAGCTGCAGAGATCCAGATAATATATGCGCCGTTCCTTGGCCAACCGTCAGCTGCGTGTTTGCTGCTGTAAAAACCTGGCCAAAGTTAGTCTGGCCGGTAATCAATTGTCCTGTCACATGTTGGGCAGTCAGTATCTGCGCAGATAGGGATTGACTGCTGACTAATTGACTAGAAGATCCCTGGCGCCCCATAACACGGTTTGTGGCTGGCTGTCCAGGGGGAGTTGACGTTGCTGCACTCTGGCCAGTTAACAGAGTTCCAGGTTGAATTGAAGAAAGTTGCTGGGGAATGCCGCCTGCTGTTGCTGCTTTAGCCAATTGCCCTGGTAAAATAAACTGGCTTTGACCTGGGATGACAGCCTGAGGTACTGACTGAGGCTGGATTACGATACTACTCCCCTGGTTTAGAACTTGAACACTGACTGGCTTGCCCACGTTGGACTGCACTTGTTGGGGTTGTTGTTTGATCAGATTGGCAGCAATAGTCTGAGCAACTGTTGGGCTTTGTGTTGACAGCAGGACATTCTGACCCGAGGCTCCTGCTACAAAAGTCAAGTTCTGTTGAGCTTTCTGTTGCTGTAGTGTGGTTTCTGTTTGGATTTTTAATGCTGTCTGGAGGGCAGAAGAGTTTGGGCTAAATGAAGGCTTTGGGCTTATCTGAACAAGTTTGGGCTGGATACTTACACGGTGCTTTGGCTGAATTGGAGTCGGTGTCCTCTGAATTATTTGGGTCAATACTGGAGTATGAACCACCTGGTTATTGACAGCTGGCCTAACAGCAACCTGTTGTGTTGATTGTGCAAGATTTGTGTTGGCAAAGAGCGAGTTTCCATTTAGATTGGTGCTTGTGATAGTCTTTTGGAACTGTGAAGAATTTGATGAACTAAGGGTCACCTGACACTCCGAGGCAGAAAGGTAACTCTCGGAAGGAGGCGCAGACATCTGGGATGTTTGGCCAGGTTTGGCGAACAATCCTTGCTGATGGTGGTGCCCAACAGGCATCAGGGCAGCTTGACCACCGTGTTGGTCAACCATCTGAATCTGTCCAATGCTGCACGCTCTGGGACTGCCATTGGTCTGAATGCTGGCTATTGGTTGTATCGCAACACTGTTCAATCCAACTTGCTGAATCAAGCGTTGCACGCTAATAGTTTTATTGACAAACTGAGTATTCACTTGTTGTTGAAGCAGAGGCTGTTGTGCAATTACGGCAGTTTGCTGTTGCTGGGGTAACCCACTGAAATCTGTGCCAACACTCCTGAGGAGCTGGGAGTTGCCCTCGGCAGGTTGGCTTGCAGGGTTCGGGTGGCAGTAGGGTTGTATCTGTAGCACACTGGCCGCCAGGTCAGCTTCCTCTTGCAATGTCTGCTGTGTGATATTAGCCTCCTGCAAACTCTGCTGCAAGATATCGCAGGGCTCCTCTGCAACCTGCTGAACACCAGAACTAGCTGGTGACCCGAGGATGTCATCTTCAAGGAAGGAGATGTCAACGCAGCTTGTGGATGAGGATACCTGGCTGTTGATTCCTTCACTGGCTGAAGCCAGCTGGCCCTGAAACCCGAGAAAAACATTTTACTTCTTATATAGATGGTCAAATATTGAGGGGTTTGGGAGGGAACAGGTCAATTGAAAGGAAGAAGTGAGGTAGCAAAGCACTTGAACAGGGGATCCCAAAATAACACAGATCAAAAAGTTAACATTTTCCAATTTGTCGTAGAATGAATTTTCACCACAAACATGGGGATCAGTGACTGGCTTCCTCTTGCTGTCAACTTCATTTGTTACCCATGCTCCCTTTTAGGCAAAAAGAAATTCTGCATCAGCTCCTAATCGGTTGCATCACCAGACTGCCTAAAACTGGCAAGTTTAGAACAAAACTAAAATTATCCAACTCTAGGATCCACAACTAATCACATCTCCTGTCGTTACAAAGAGAAAAACAAATAATGGAATCACACTGTGGACAAGGGGTCAGTCAGTCCCTCGTGCCTATGTCAACTCTTTATATAATCACTGATTAATGCCATTTTCTCTGCTCTTTCCCCAAAACCATGTAAACTTATCCTTCATGTATTTATCCAATTGTCTTGTGAAAGTTATTATTGAATCTGCTTCCTCCACTTTTGCATTCCAGATCATAACAACTGGCTGTGTAAAAAAAACACTCTTGTTACTTTGCCAATTATTTTGCTGTTCCTCCTGTCAGTGGAACAGTTTCTTCTTATTTATTTCATTAAAACCCTTCATAATTTTGAACATTTCTGTAAAATCTCCCCTTAATCTTCTCTGAAATACAGTAAAATGTTACTCTCACTGGACTAGTAATCCAGAGTGGGCTAATGTTCTGGAGGTAGGAATTCAAATCCCACCAATGCAGCTGGGGGAATGTAGATTCCATTAACTAATATTTCTGGAATAAAATGCTGGACTCATTAATAATGATTATGAAACCAACAGATGATGATGCCATTAAAAGTCAAGGGGAGATGGTTAAATTTTCTCCTTAGACATAGTCAATACCTGGTACTTTTGTGACATGAATGTTACTTGCCACTTACCAGCACAAGCTTAAGTGTTGTCCAGGTCTTGCTGCATAAGGACACAGACTGTTTCAGTATATAATTTTTGATACAGTTAACTCCCCAAAGCCTGTCCACCATCCATAAGGCCCAAGTTAGGAATGTAATGGAATTCACTGTTGCCTGGATGAGTGCAACACTCAAAGCTCAATACCATCCAAGATAAAGTAGCCTGCAACATTGCATCCGTCACCTTCGACATTCACCCCCTTCACCACCGGCACAAAGTGACAGCAGTGTGTATCGTCTACAAGACGCACAGCAGTAACTCACCAAGGCCCATTGGACAACACCTTCCAAAGCCACAATCTCTTGCACTTAGAAGGACCAGGGCAGCAGATGCAAAGGAACATCATCACCTGCACATTTCCCTTTAAGGTATGCACCATCCTGACTTCGAACTATATTGCTGTTTCTACACTGTTATTGGATCAAAATCCTTGAGCTTTCTCCCTAACAGCACTATGGGGGTACCTACACCACATAAATGGCAACAGCTCAAGAAGATGCCTCACCACCATCTTCTCAAGTGCAATTATGGATGGGCAATAAAGGCTGGCCTTGCCAGTGATGCTCACATTCCAGTGATGAATAAAAAAAAAATCCTAGCTTCTGCATTCTCTCCACATAACTGAAGTTCTTCATCCCTGGCACTATTCTAGAAAATCTCCAATTTTATAATTAATGGAGAATACTTCAGAAGAAGTAACATGGATGGGCATGTACTAACCTTGTCACTTCCATGCAGAAAGTCATTCAGGGCTTGAGGGTCACTGGAGCATAGAACAGAAGATAATTTTAAATGCTTTGGTTTTACTGAAGGAAGCCTATCATGAAATATGCTGTGGGATGGGGGTGGGGGACACCATAGGAGACTTTTGATCAATGATTTGAGGTTCCTGATAGTCACTTGGTAGTGCGGAACTTGAATATTGCTGAAAATAAAGAGACAAACTGCTGAAGCTTTTCACCTTGCACTCATCAGGCTTGACACAAGAATGCCAAATTTCAAAGGGAGCAACAATTTATGCTGCATGAGAAAAGCTCGCTGATTGATTGGTAAATCAACTTTGATGGGTCACACTGCCATGGAGAAAGCACCAGGGAACTACTGTCCCACATACCTTTATTTAATTCAAAAAAAGTGAAATGCCTGGACATGTTCCTTTTTCCTGCAGAGGACAGGTCCTTGGATATATTTTTCATGCAGTACAAATTGTTGCTCCCTTTGAAATTCAGCATTTTAATGTCTGTCCTGATGAGCGCAAGATGAAAAACTTCAACAGATTGTTGCTTTTTTCAGCAATACTCAAGCTCCCTGATAGTTTAGTCACATTTACTCAATGTATCAATTTAGGTACAGCTACAAAACACAATCAAAAGGTTATTTGAATATCTCAGGTGGCAAAGGATAGAAAATGATACTTCAGTTGCACAGAGCATTGGTTAGACCCCTTTATGATCTCAGCACCGCACCCCAGAAAGGATATATTGGCCTTAGAGAGGATACAGCACAGATTCACCAGTATGACTCAGATATCTAAAAGGTTTCAACTGTGAAGAGAGGTTGGTTTGCATTTCCTCTGGTTTATAAGGTGACCTGATTAAGGTGTTTAAAATGATAAATTGGATAGATACAAAGAAACTATTTCTTCTGATGGAAGAGTCCAGAGCAAAGGAGCATAAACTTAAACATTAGAGCTGGGCTAGCATTTGTAAAAGGTAGACCATGTCTTGACGAACCTGATTAAATATTGTAAAGAGGCATCTCAAGTGTTGAACAGGAAACTATATATTTTAATTCTACAGATGTCCCCAAAGCATTTGATGAAGTTCTCTATATGAGGCTGTTAGCTAAAGAAACCCAAAAAATTGAAGGCAAATAATTGACCTGGTTAGAAAGTGGAGCAGTACGCGAATGGGCAGGTACTTGAATGGGCAACGTCCCACAAGGATCTGTGTCAGAACTTCATGAGAGGAACTCTCATGAGAGGATTCATGAGAGGAAAGTCAGGATTCATGAGAGGAAAGTCGGGATTCATGAGAGGAAAGTCGTGTTTGACGAACTTACTGGATTTTTATGAAGATGTGACTTGTGCGGTTGACGGAGGGGAACCGGTAGATGTCGTGTTTTTGGATTTCCAAAAGGCATTCGATAAGGTGCCTCACAAAAGGTTGCTGCAGAAGATTGGGGCACACGGAGTTGGGGGTAAAGTGTTAGCGTGCATTGGGGATTGGCTATCCAACAGGAAGCAGAGAGTTGGAATAAATGGGTGCTTTTCTGGTTGGCAGATGGTGACTAGTGGTGTGCCGCAGGGATCGGTACTGGGGCCTCAATTTTTACTACTTACATAGATGATCTGGAGGAGGGGACTGAGTGTAGGGTAACAAAGTTTGCTGACGACACAAAGATAAGTGGGAAAGTGAATTGCATGGAGGAAGCAGAAGGCCTGCAGAGAGATTTGATTAGGCTGAGTGAGTGGGAGAGGATCTGGCAGATGGAGTATAAAATTGGCAAATGCGAGGTTATTCACTTTGGAAGAAATAATAGCAAATTGGATTATTATTTAAATGGAAAAAAATTACAACATGCTACTGTGCAAAGGGACCTGGGGGTCCTTGTGCATGAGTCGCAAAAACTCAGTCTGCAAGTACAACAGGTGATCAAGAAGGCAAATGGGATGTTGGCATTTATCGCAGGGGGATAGAATATAAAAGCAAAGAAGTCTTGCTGCATCTGTACAGGGCATTGGTGAGGCCGCAGCTGGAATACTGTGTGCAGTTTTGGTCCCCTTACTTGCGAAAGGATATATTGGCCTTGGAGGGAGTGCAGAGAAGGTTCACCAGGTTGATACCGGAGATGAGGGGTGTAGATTATGAGGAGAGATTGAGCAGATTAGGTTTGTACTCGTTGGAGTTTAGAAGGCTGAGGGGTGATCTTATAGAGGCATATAAGATAATGAAGGGGCTGGATAGGGCAGAAGTGGAGAGATTCTTTCCACTTAGAAAGGAAACCAGAACGAGAGGGTACAGCCTCAAAATAAAAGGGGATCAGTTTAGGACAGAGTTGAGGAGGAACTTCTTCTCTCAGAGGGTGGTGAATCTCTGGAATTTTCTGCCCACTGAAGTGGTGGAGGCTACCTCGTTGAATATGTTTAAGTCACGGATAGATGGATTTCTGATCGGTAAGGGAATTAGGGGTTATAGGGATCAGGTGGGTAAGTGGAACTGATTCACTTCAGATCAGCCATGATCTTATTGAATGGCGGGGCAGGCTCGAGGGGCTAGATGGCCGACTCCTGCTCCTATTTCTTATGTTCTTATATTCTTAACTGCAACTATTCCCTGTATTTGACAGTAACTTCCATAGACAAATTTTCTAATGACATCAAGGTACTAAGCATTGTAAGCAATTTAAATGGAAGTGTAAAATTACAAAGAGATATTGGTAGATTTAATGAATAGGAAAAGATGTGGCAAATGGATTTCAATTTAGGCAAATGTGAAATCATCCACTTTAGACCTCAAAAGAATAGAACAGGATACTTTCTCAAACCAAAAGAGAAAACACTGGAAGCTTTGACAAAGGGTCATCTGGACTCGAAACGTCAGCTCTTTTCTCTCCTTACAGATGTTGCCAGACCTGCTGAGATTTTCCAGTGTTTTCTCTTTTGGTTTCAGATTCCAGCATCCACAGTAATTTGCTTTTATTAGGGTACTTTCTCAATCGTCCAGAGAAACCTGGGGTCCAAATATATAGATCCATTAAAATGTAACGAAAATAAAAGAAAAGGCTAAGGAACACTGGTCTTTATGTGTAGAGGACTAGAATATAAGGGTGTAGAGGTCATGCTTCAACTATAGAAAACCCTCCCTCATTAGACCACAGCTGCAGTACTGTGAGCAGCTCTGAGATTGCGATTCAGTTCATAATGGTCTAAATTAATGATTGAACAGGCTTGAAGGGCTGAATGGTCGCCTCCTGTTCCAATGTCCTATGTGCCTATTTTATTGCTGATGCTTTAACTGTATCAATTCACATGCTGTGAATAATGTGAATTCCAGCTGCCAATTTAATGGACTAAATTAATTAATGGCATTGAAGTTGTGTTTTATAATTGCCAAACACCAAAGATCAAGACTGTGAATACAAAGTTTGAAATGTACTTCTAACTATTTAATTAAATCACCTGACCAAAAAACCTTTAAAACACATTGAAATAAACAGATACTTGAGTTTATAACAGGTTTAATAATAAGACAAACTTACCAAATAACATCCAGCAAACACCTGCCATCTTCATCATCCATGGCAACTATGAAGAAAGACATTTAATTCATGAAAAGAATAATGGTTATATCCTTCATCAACATTTAATCACACTAGTAAGATTCCTAATCATTTTTGGAATTTTTTTGTTAGGTATATATGTATATACTGTATATATATATATTATATATATATATATATACATATATCGATTTAAAAAAATAATTTGTCAATAAGATGGCTATGGAACCTGAAGAACGGAACGCAATGTTGTAAATCTGGGACTGGACCATGGAGGAAACATAAACGAATACACCAAAAAAAAGCAGACACGGAAAGACCAGCTATTCCATCAAGCATACCCCATACTCATGATGCCTGCAACATCATAACTAAATATTTCTTCCTTCCCCTGCTCCTCCCCCGCCCCTTCTTTACAACCATGTTATCTCCTGGGAGTAGAACAAATGGAGAGAAAAACTCGAGGCAGTAAGAGATAAAAAAACCAGAAGCCTGGCTAAATTCCTATCCTGTGCTGAGGTAGCTAATTTCAGGAAGGTTAGACATTAGGGTCTAGCAGTATTCCTGTTTGATAAAGAAGGAATAAAATCCAGTTATCCCTCTCTCTATTCCAGTTACCCTGACGTAAAGCATGAGCGTGATATGCAAAAGAAGCGAGCTGTTGCAATCTGGAATGTGTTGCATGAAAGAATGGTGGAAACAGATTTAATAGTAACTTTTAAAAGAGCATTGGAAAAATACTTGCTGGAAAAAAATCTACAGGGCAATGGGGAAAGAGCAGGGAAATGGGTCTTAATGGTTAGTATTATCAAAGAGCTGGCAGAGGCACAATGGGCTGAATGGCCCCTTTCTGTGTTCTTTAATCCTATGAGATTTAGTTTTGTAAATGGTGTTCAAATAATTTATCTGATCATAAAATTACACGTAACAAATTTCAACAACAATCTACTTCATTATTTGTTATACATATGGGGATATACAGGTGTCTTTCCTTATCTCATCCCTATTCTTTAATTTATCCCCCTTTACCTGGCCAGCAGGCTGGACTAAAGACTACCAATATTTCAGACCCGCTTCCATGCCATCATAAATGACCTGGATGAGGAAGTGGAGGAATGGGTTGGTAAGTTTGCCGACGACACGAAGGTTGGTGGTGTTGTGGATAGTCTGGAGGGATGTCAGAAGTTACAGAGGGACATAGATAGGATGCAAGACTGGGCGGAGAAGTGGCAGATGGACTTCAACCCAGATAAATGCGTAATGGTCCATTTTGGCAGGTCAAATGGATGAAGGAGTACAATATAAAGGGAAAGACTCTTAGTGCTGTGGAGGATCAGAAGGACCTTGGGGTCCGGGTCCATAGGACTCTAGAATCGGCCCCGCAGGTGGAGGAGGTGGTTAAGAAGGCGTATGGTGTGCTGGCCTTTATCAATCGAGGGATTGAGTTTAGGAGTCCGGGGATAATGATACAGCTATATAAGACCCTCGTCAGACCCCACTTGGAGTACTGTGCTCAGTTCTGGTCGCCTCATTACAGGAAGGATGTGAAAAAAATTGAAAGGGTACAGAGGAGATTTACAAGGATGTTGCCTGGATTGAGTGGCATGCCTTATGAGGATAGGCTGAGGGAGCTCGGTCTTTTCTCCTTGGAGAGACGTAGGATGAGAGGAGATCTAATAGAGGTATATAAGATGTTGAGAGGCATAGATCAGGTGGACTCTCAGAGGCTTTTTCCCAGGGTGGAAATGGATGCTACGAGAGGACACAGGTTTAAGGTGCTGGGGTGTAGGTACAGGGGAAATGTTAGGGGAAAGTTTTTCACACAGAGGGTGGTGGGCAAGTGGAATCGGCTGCCGTCAGTGGTGGTGGAGGCAAACTCAATAGGGTCTTTTAAGAGACTCCTGGATGAGTACATGGGGCTTAATAGGATGGAGGGTTATAGGTAGGCCTAAAAGGTAGGGATATGTTCGGCACAGCTTGTGGGGCCGAAGGGCCTGTTTTGTGCTGTAGTTTTCTATGTTTCGATCTTCTGAAAACTATCTAACGTTGGAAATTTTCTGGAACACTTCAAAATGGGTAGAGGTGTCTCCACTGGTACCTCTCTGACCCATGTAACTCACATTATTATTAGCACAGAGCAGTTTTTGTGTCATCCCACAGTGACAGTCTGATATTACACTTACACTGATGGATGTCCTACGCAGGCTCCAGCAACTGCCTAAAGCAGTCAAACTGTATGGCATGACACCAAGTCCAGGGGGCAATGGAAGAGCATGATGTCATCAATGAACCACTGTTGGCAGATAAAAAAACTTTGAGTTTCTGTTGCAAGTGTCAGAATGAGATGAGGATTTAACATGCTTTAAAAGCTTTCCTGAAGGAGCTTCAATTCTATACAGTAAAAGGGTTTTATAGGCTCCCACAAACCATAAAATGAGAGGGCCTAGGGCTCACTCGGACTGTCTAGACCTGGGTTCAAATCCTGCACTGTCTGACCTAGAGCTGGGAGTGTTATCATTGAATCAAAGGATCAATCCCACTATACACGATGGTAAAATGATATGTATATCATCTCCCTTCACATTTAATGCTCATTCAAATATCTGTGGCATCAAGAATGATTGCAAATTCCAGAATGAGGAGACTAATATTTTAATGTACTGAGTTGTTGAAATTTGATCTGGTATGCACTGCCTGAAAGAAAGGTGGAATCAGATTCAATAGTAACCTACAAAAGGAAGTTGAATAAATACTTGAAGAAGAAAATTTGCAGAGCTCCAAGGAAAGGCCAGGAGAAGTAAACTAATTAGATTGTCCTTTCAAAGAGCTGAGGTGGCCACAATGGGTTGTAAGTCCTCCTCCTGTGCTGCATCATTCTATGCAGCTCCTCTTTTCATTACCAATTGTTTGAATAAGAGACAGTGGAAAAGGAAAAAAAATTGCTGGACTCCTTACCAATGTGGTTGCATTCCGATTAACAGATCAAATGTATTGACTCATTCTCAAGATTGGCCTCAGTCTACGAGTACCTAACAATCTTCATTAAACATTCTATACTTTCGGAACAATACATAATGAATGGCACTGTGGCACAGTGGTTAGCACTGTTGCCTCACAGCCCCAGGGATCCAGGTTCGATTCTGGCTTTGGGTGACTGTCTATATGGAATTTGCACGTTCGCCCCGTGTCCGTGTGGGTTTCCTCCATGTGCTCTAGTTTCCTCTCACATTCCAAAGATGTACAGATTAGGGGACTGGCTGTGCTAAATTGCTTCTTAGTGTCCAAAGATGTGCAGACTCGGTGGATTGGCGATGCTAAATTGTCCCTTAGTGTCCAAAGATGTGTAGGTTAGGGGGAGTAGCGAGGTAAATATGTGGGGTTATGGGGATAGGGCAGGAAGGCGGGCCTGGGTAAGATGCTCCGTCGGAAAGTCAGTGCGGACTCGATGGGCCAAATGGCTGCTTCTGCACTGTAGGGATTCTATGATTCTTACATAGTTCAGATGCCACCCCATCCAGTGTAGATCAGCCCTGGGAATGCATTGACTGCATAGAAAGCTTTACACAGTCCAGTCTTCAACAATGCATCTTCCTTCTGGGGTTTGTCCAGATCCTGCTGAAAAGTTCATCAGATGACCACAAAGCATCTTCAAGTGGGAGTTTGAGAAGTTTTAAACTCTGCTTCTATGTAAAAACCTGGAAACAATAATAAAACAATTTCTAACTTTCATACATATGTCACATTCCAACATCATAGTGAAGAGTTTTCTTCAAAAAATGAAACTGAAAGTGTGAATTAATTTAACAAATTTGTCTTGTGGCTGGAATAAACTAAGCATTTCATTATTATATTGTCTTCATACAACCTTTGTGACAGCAATGCTTATAACAGGAACTTAATTAGAAATATAGAAGCACTTTTAGGTAACTGTTTCTCATCTACACAGGGTATAACAGAGAGCTTGCCACTTGATCATTCTCTCAGCCTCTTGCCTGTATCTTTCCATCACAACCTTCTTCTTTCAATTTTACTGAAACCATCTTGATCTCTGTTCCTATTAAAAGTACAAGTTCCAAATACTAGTCCACTATCTGCCCATTTTTTTCACAATCTTACTTTTCTTTAACCCATTCTATTCCTTAACATTGTTGAACTTCTTATTTCTTATAATCTTAACTTCTACAATCTTTTAAAACTCACACATGGTAGCACGCACCAGTCCTTGGGTTATCCCTTCTCTCTTTAATTTTCAATCTTTCATCTCTGTTGTGGGAAATCACCAGATTTAAAGAGTCAACATGCAGTTTATCGGACAAAGCTTTGGGAGAAGCGCTGGGCTCTCCGCAGTGCTCACAGTCACCTTCTCAATTTTAAAATGGCAGCTGAGCTTCTTTTATATTTTTCAAAGAATTGACAAGTACAGATATTAGCAGTTATCACATCGTTATACATTTCAAAGAGTCGACAAGTACAGACATTAGCAGTTATCACATCGTTAGCCGATTATGCCCCCCTATCAATGACTAATCTCATTAACAAAACTCATTGTTTCGGTTCTGCTTTATCTTAAGCTAAGGTGATCATCTGGACCTCAAGGTCTGGTTTATTTCCTGTAGTAATTAGACAATAACAGGATTTAGCTCGTTGTGCAATGTCTATGCCTAAGTCAGCACATCTTAATGTCTTTCCACAGAGTGCATTTTGTACCAGGTAACCTTCTTGTATCTTTTAATTTCTGGATTCCCTCTGGCAGCGTCTCACTTTTACTCCAACAATTCCCCCTTTTGGTCAGGATTATGCTCTAATAATCCGATGGACCAACAATAGCAGCATCGTGGGTCCAGCAATTGATATGCCTGACCCGTAACTAACAGGTCACGCGTTCACAGGTAAACTTCCACCTTCTCGCCCTTTCCTTCATTGTTGGTGTCTTCAGGTGTTCCCATTAGATGTTCTTCTTCGGTGACCACACTGGCCCCTGGCACGGTCCGAGCCAGCATGACTTTACAGCAGACATTAAAACATCCGATAATCAGGCAACAGACAATTATTATTACAACGAGAATAATTAGTCCATGCATTAAATAAGACCCCCACGATCCCCCCAATAACTATTCAAGCCAGCTATTCCCCTTCTTGGGGCCTTGTCTAAAGTCATCGAGCTGCTTTCTTATGTCATTAATGGCTTGGGTGATGTTGTAG
This sequence comes from Mustelus asterias, assembly GCF_964213995.1. Taxonomy (NCBI): domain Eukaryota; kingdom Metazoa; phylum Chordata; class Chondrichthyes; order Carcharhiniformes; family Triakidae; genus Mustelus; species Mustelus asterias. The sequence goes on from NC_135818.1 coordinate 28,782,448, forward strand.
GATTCATCTGTAACATGCGTTATACATTTGTCTCCTATTATTGTGCATACTCCTCCCTGCTGGGCTAGCTGATAGTCTACGGCATAGCGGGTCTGCTGCGCGTACAATCTTAATTCGGCCAGTTCTTGGTTGATGGCCTCCAGTGTCTTTGATGTGCTGTTTCCCAGGATGGTTAATCCACAGATAAGATGGTTTCTATTTTTGGCACTAATTACTCCTGCTGTTCCCCCCCAGAGACAGGGCCCCCATGAACCCGTAGCCGAGTGACGATCCCAGTGTGACCGGGACCTCCCAATCGGCACAGAATTCCTTGCTGATGGCCCGGGTCACTATCTTTCTCCGGGTATGCCCTTTTTGAGGGCATGGAACAGTGAGTGGTCCTATTGTTCCTACTGCAAAGAGAATCGGGAGGGTTGGTGTTGCCGTCGTGAAGGTGCTGTTGAGGAGGAACACAAATCCCTTCTTGGCTCGGTAACATTTAATATCCTGGTTATTGGTCTGTACGAACTGTATATACCGCCAATTGCTCGGTTCACTTGACTTTCCACTTGATTCTACCAATTGGTACGTATCAAACGGGTGTGTCCATGTGGCTGAGCTGACATGAGTCCCATTACACTGACCACAAATGAGTTGCCTCCCTGCGGTCATGTTCAGGCATCTTTGCTCGTTACAGGTACAAGTAAGCTGGCCTCTGTTTACCCGACAGCGCTGACGGGCACACTGCGTCTGTACACAGGAAACATTCTTGGGGACCAAGGCATATGCACACCCCCATCCTTACCCCGGGAAGCAAAGCGGGTAGCTTGTATCGTCTGAGCATACTCTCCCTCCCACTCCCCGGAGCCCCCTGCACACAGGATCTGTGGAGTTTATTAGTTCCACACATCTTCCCTGTATACCCCTCCTATATTTGCCTGTATGTCCCGTACAGGGTACGTCCGAGGTGTCCGCCATATATAAGTCATGGGGGGTCCACCCAGGGGTGGCCACAAATAGGGCCTCTACAGATTGGGCTAGCGGGTAACACACGTATCGATTACCGTGTAAATGTACATGAGCCTTGTAGAATAAGTTATCTTCTAGTCCTGTCAATCTTGCAACCGTGACAACATAGAGTGATGCAATTATATACGCTATCTTAGACATGTTCGCAACAGGCAAGTATTAATCTTATTAACAACTTCCCAAAGGCTGTATTGCCAACCCGAACGCTTCAGTTAATCTTGCTTGTAGCCGTCACCTGTTTTGGGGGAAGCACTCCGGTCATTTTATGGCTTACTTGTTAATATCACTCATTCGTTTCTTTGTATAATTTCAGCTGGGTCCAATGTTTCCATACACCTTTCCCCCTTATGTCCAGACAGGCACAGGTATCTCCACTAATTATGACCTCATATGGCCCATTCCATTTTGGTGCAAACCCTGGTTTTTCAGGTAATGATTTTACCATGACGCGACTTCCTGCTGTTGGGACGTCAGGGAGCATTTCAAGCTCTCTCTGTGCATCTCTTTCTTCCTAATTATCCTTTACTAATTTACACATCCCTTTTAGTTGGGCGCTTAGTTCCAAAACATATGGTTTAATTTTGTCTTTTAGTGGGCCTACATCGGCCCCACCTGTTATAATGTTTTCTGGTAATTGCATCACCCTTCCTGTCATTAGTTCATAAGGGGTTAATCCGGTTGTCCGGTTTGTCGTGGCTCTTAACCTCATTAATATAGTGGGTAATACTTCTGTCCACGTTTTTCCTGACGTTTGCATGGCCTTGGCCAGGGCATTCTTAAGGGTTCTGTTCATGTGTTCCACTATTCCAGAACTCTGGTAAGGGACTCTGGTGGTAAGGGATGTGGAATTTTTGTTTTATTCCCATCAGTTGGGTCCAAAAAACACTGGTGGTCAAAAAACACTGGAAAGGTGGTAAAAACAGTGTTTTTACCACCTTTCCAGTGAAGTGCGTCCCTTGATCCGAATCAATTTGTATGGGTATTCCCCATCTAGGGATTACCTCCTCCGCCAATATCCTAGCCACCGTGGTAGCAGTACAATTTCTGGTGGGGAACGCTTCTACCCACCTGGTAAACTGGTCGATGATAACCAAACAATAGGTTTGCCGTGGGATTGTGGTAGTGGCCCTGTGAAATCTATTTGCAGATGTTCCCAGGGTCCCTTTGGTCGGGGCTGGTGTCCCATCTTAATTTTTGTGGGTCGACCGGGGTTGTATTGCGCGCATGTCACGCATCGGTGACAATGTCGGGCTATATCCCTCCCCATCCCTTTCCACCACCATTCTTTTCCCATACTAGTTGCCATGGCCTCTCTTCCCGCATGTGAGAGTCCATGGTGTAATTCCAAGAGGGTGTTTTGTATGCACTCCGGCGCCATTACCGGCGTCTCCAAACGTTATCAGTCCCTCTGCTCGCTCCCTGTGCTTCCCACTTATCCTTTTCCACTTCCAAGGTATCTTCGTGTAAGTCCCGAATATCTATTTCGTCTCCTGTCTGGCCCGTTACTGCTATTGGCAGCTCGCCAACTGCCTCCTGTTCTAATGCTAATTGCGCTGCTCTATCTGCGGCTTGGTTCCCTTTGTATTTTAACCAATCGGGGTTATCCCTTTCTGCTTCCTTCTGAGGTGCTTTGATTTTTATTACTGCCGCTTCTCGGGGTTTCTCGCTGGCTTTTAGTAATGCCTCGATCCTTTGTTGGTGTTTAATAGGAGTCCCTCCCATGGTTACAAACCCCCTCCTACCCCATGCCATCATATAATCGTGTATTACCCCGAATGCGTACCTACTATCGGTATATATATTTACCGTCTTTCCTTCGGACAATTCTAGTGCCTTTGTGAGTGCCACTAGTTCCGCCACCTGCACGGATAGACCTCCGTCAATTCTTTCTGACTTTAGGGTTTCCAATGTCATTTACTACTGCCCACCCTGTCCGGGGTGATCCTTCCACATATTTACGTGAGCCATCTACAAAAAGGATCTCTTCAGCTGTTGCTAAATGTATATCCTTTACTCTACCTTCTTCTATATCCATATCTACGTCTCCACAGTTATGTGGTTCTCCTGTATCCAAAATTCCTTCTGCTGGGTTATCTCCTGTGTCTCTTACTATTATAACTGATTTGCTGGGAGGTAGGAGGACGGCTTCCCATTTGGCCCTTCTCATGTTTGAGACAGACCTTAACTTTCCTGTATTTAGCATTTCCACCAAGGTGTGTTTGATGTGGAGGATTATGTTCCCTGTCATTATTATCGGTTCGCTAACCTTTACGGCTCAGGCGGCGCAATCTAAGGCAGCTCTGCACCTCGGCAGTCCGGTTACTACCGGCCCTTCTGCTGTTGAATAGTAACCTATGGGTCTCCGTTTATCGCCATGATCTTGCGTTACTGCTGCAGAGTAGAACCCCCCTTCATTGTTACAGTGTATGTGGAAATCTTTATTGGAATCTGGTAGTCCCAGTCCGTGGGCCGATATCAGTTCTGCCTTTAACTTTATTATAGGCCTCTTCTTGCTCAGGTCCCCATTCTACGGAGTTTAAAGCTGGCTTTCCCCCTTTAACTAGTCTCTGTATAGGCTCTGCCAATTTTGCGAATTCCGGGATAAAACTTCGGCTATAATTAAACAGTCCCAGCACCTTCCTGACTCCTCTCACGGTGACTGGCCGCGGCATTTGTTGTACCGCCTTCTTTCGGTCTGTTGGCATCTCTTTAAGCCCTTGTGATATTAAGTGTCCGAGGTACAGGACTTGTGCTTTCCCGATTTGTGCCTTTTTGGGGATCACCTTTAACCCTGCGGTTTTCAGTTCATTCAACACTAGGTATAGTGCTCCCTGATGTCCTGACTTAGATTCTGAGGCTATTAATATATCGTCCACGTATTGTAGAATCGTGCTACCCTTTGGTAGTTCTACCCTGTTCAGGATGTCACTCATTACTCGATGGAAGATGGCGGGGCTATTGTGGAATCCCTGCGTTAGGCGAGTCCAAGTGTACTGTTTGTCTCCCATTGTAAATGCGAATTTTCCTTGGGATTCGGGATCCAAGGGTAGGGACCAGAATCCATTGGCCATATCTAATACGGTAAATATTTTATGCTCCGGTGACAATCCATTCAGGATTGTCGAGGGGCTTGCTACAATGGGGTGCAATTTGGGCGTGACTTTATTGAGGGCAGTATAGTCTATTGTGAGTCTGTAACTTCCGTTGGGTTTGCTCACTGGCCAGGTAGGGGAGTTAGTGGTACTCGTAGTTTCCCTCAGGATTCCTTTCTCCACTAACCCTTTAACTATTTCTGCTACAGCTGCCTTTGCTTCCGGTTTTATCGGGTACTGTCGGTGTGGCTTATGCTCCAGTCCGGGCACCTTTATCGGGTCAGTTTTGGTTAGGCCAATTTCTAATTTTGTTTCGGCCCATACTCCGGGGACGGAGGCACAGATGGCTCCAAACCCCTTTGTTTCTAGTCGTCAATCTCTGGTGGTGGCTGTGGCCACCTTGATAGTCTTGAGGTGACTCGTGAGTTTTCCCATTCCGGTTTTCCAGCTGTCCCGTTTTGGCCAGATTAGCTCTACCTTCCCACGGTCAATCAAAATTTCATACTCCTTCATTAAATCATTTCCCATTATTGTACCCTTGTTATTTTTACATACATAGAATCTCATAGGTATATACAAATCATTTATTTCTACTAACGTGGTCTCGCTCAGGTAGGCGGGTGTTTTGTTCCCTCCTATCCCTGTTAGATAAATCATCCTACTTGTAGTGGGTAAGGGAAGGTCGGTGACAGATATGAATGCTCCTGTGTCCACCAGCATCTCACATTGCCTGCCCCCTACCAGTGCAGACACATAGATCCTTCCCTCCTTCTTATCCTTATGAATGGGGGCTGCAGGCCGTCAGTCTTGCTGATCTTGGAGGTTCCTTAGTTCCTCCAATTCTGCTGTGGATATGGACCGGGGCGGGGGTCTCCCATGTTTGTCCCAACATATTGCTTCCGTGTGTTCATTTTTATTACAATAATTACAATGTCTCCCACTGTTTCCAAATTTATTTCCTTTCCTTGGGACCCGGCACTTCTTTGCAAAATGTCCTTGTTGGCCACAATTGTGACAGGTCAGTTTGGGCTTAGTTCCACTCCCGCTACCGTAGGCGGCTACTCTTTCCTGTTTTATCTTCATCTGAGATTTCTCCTCCCTCCCTCCGTGTATGCCACTAGCCCTTTCCACCAGTTCATCATAATCCTGGGACATGATCATTCCCATTTTTAGGATGGTTTGGTGAGCACTGGAGAACCCATCCTTGGAAGCTTGAATAAAGGCTCGATCCCCACGGCCTGGGTTTCCTTGCTCTGGACATTCCTGGTATACTTGGAACAACCATTCCCCGTTTTCAGAAGCTCCTTCCCCCTCTTGTTGCTTGGTTGTTGTGATTTTACTCCAATTGGTAGGGGCATTTCCTAAAACTCTCTGGACTTCCGTTTTAAACAGGGTGAAGGGTGCCTGTTGGGCATCTATTTCTGCTGTTAGGGCTACCGCATGCGTCCAATGCCCCCCACTATAGTCTTGTGCTGGGGGAATGGCGGGCCCTCTGGCTACCTGCCTCCATTTATCCGCTGGACATGCGGCCCTAACCAATTGGTGTATATCCCTTAAGTGCAGTCGGTGTCCCACCCAAACCGTATCTAGTTCTGCCCAAAATTTCGTATTTGCGCTTCTAGGTTGTAGTTTACCCAGGGAGGCCATTATCTGTTGTCTTTCACCTGGGGTGAATGGTTTGTAATTTGCTGTTGGCTGCGCGTCCGTTCCCCCTCGGGTTACCTGCGCCAAGTTGCGTTCTAGCGCTTCCCCTTCCTCTGGAGGGGCGGTTGGTCCCTGTTGTGTGGACTCATAAGGGGGCAGAGGAACTGTTCCCCTCCCCATTGATTCTCCTCTAATACTCAATTCCTTTTCTCCAATTCCCTTACTCTAGATTCTAATTTTTAAATTTTATCCTTATCTTCGTTCCACTTTTTAGTGGAAGCGACTACTTGTTCAATTACTCCAGCTAATTGATGTACTAATAATACCCCTGCCTTTTTTGTTTTGTCTTTCTTTTCCCCATCTACCCACTTTCTCTGTTGTTCTAAGGTCTGAGAAACATCCCAGCCATCCCTTTGCATCTTCTTAATTAACGAGTGTCTGTCTGTCATATATTTATCAATAAGGGAACCCGCAGGTCCCCACTTAGTTTCCTTACCTGCCATCTTGCAGACTTCTATGCCCCGGCCACGATTACCTCCTCAGCAATGTGTTTTCTCCACCGGAGTCCCCCTTGTTGGGATTTCTATTTATACTCACGGCCACGATTACCTCCTCGGCAACGTGTTTCCTCCACCGGAATCCGGCTCTAGGTCAGGGTGATCAGTTCCTTACCGCACCGCTTTACAACGTGACAGACAAGTACACAAACACACAAACTTTTATGCAAACAGATGGCAAACTCTGCGTTTGTTCGCCACTACAGAGTTTGATGCTAAATGACCTTTATCACTTGTGCTTCACGATCCTAAGTACCTTGGTGCCCCTACGCCCACTTCAGGGTCCTGGCCTTCAAGTGGGGGATTTCCCCTCTTAACTACCGGTCTAAGGCTGCGCGTCCTTAGTCGATCAGCACAAGCAATCAATTCCTGTTTCTATCCGATAGTCCCATAAATTCCCCTAATTTTCACCTGTTTTTAACTGCATTGTTGGATCAGTCTGACTCCCACAGTTCAATAATCTCTACTCCAGTTCGCTGATCAAGGCCAACCGATCAACTCACCAGCAGTGAGATCCTTGCCGACTATGCCAATTTGTTGTGGGAAATCACCACTCGGAGTCAGATTTAAAGATTCAACATGCAGTTTATCGGACAAAGCTTTGGGAGAAGCGCTGGGCTCTCCGCAGTGCTCACAGTCACCTTCTCAATTTTAAAATGGCAGCTGAGCTTCTTTTATACTTTTCAAAGAATCGACAAGTACAGACATTAGCAGTTATCACATCGTTAGCCGATTATGCCCCCCTATCAATGACTGATCTCGTTAACAAAACTCATTGTTTCGGTTCTGCTTTATCTTAAGCTAAGGTGATCATCTGGACCTCAAGGTCTGGTTTATTTCCTGTAGTAATTAGACAATAACAGGATTTAGCTCGTTGTGCAATGTCTGTGTCTAAGTCAGCACATCTTAATGTCTTTCCACAGAGTCCATTTTGTACCAGATAACCATCTTGTATCTTTTAATTTCAGGATTCCATCTGGCAGCATCTCACTTTTACTCCAACATCTCGATTTTGTCTTAAGTTCTAGATTCACAAAGTTTAATAGAATCATAGAATCCTACAGTGCAGAAAGAGGCCATTCGGCCCATCGGGTCTGCACCAACCACAATCCCACCCAGGCCCTATCCACATATCCCTACATATTTACCCACTAACCCCTCTAACCTATGCATCCCGGGACACTAAGGGGCAATTTTAGCATGGCCAATCAACCTAACCCGCACATCTTTGGACTGTGGGAGGAAACCGGAGCACCCGGAGGAAACCCACGCAGACACAGGGAGAATGTGCAAACTCCACACAGACAGCGACCCAGCCGGGATTTGAACCCAGGTCCCTGGAGCTGTGAAGCAGCAGTGCTAACCACTGTGCTACCATGCCGCCCCTAGTTTAAGCTAGGGCATTTCAAAAACTTGCATTTATATAACACATTTACCATGGTAAAACATCCCAAAGGACTCCACAGGAGCATTATCCAACTCAATGTGGGGGGCGATTCACCCAGCTCGCTGTGCTGCTCTAGTCGGGTGCGGAGAAAGCATCAGTGGAGACCGTTTTGCGGGCTTCCCACTAGATGTCACAGCCTCCACATATGTCCCAGCCTAAGAATTACAGCGTAATCAACTCTGCGCCCATTATAATATGGAAACTGCAATTTCCATTTCATTAGCGGGCCAGGGGCTGAAGTCTCTAGGCCCTCTAGCATTCCACCCCCCCCCCCACCCCCCCACACCCCACACCGCCCCTCCCGCCGGCCAGGAGTTTACTCCTGCTCCCCACTAATGGGAACAGGCGGCCGACCCCACTGGAGGGAAGAGAGGCCATTGAAGCCCCCCCCCACCCCCCCAGGAGGTTGGTGGTAAGGGGGGTGCCCCCAGGCACTGCCAGCCTGGAATTTTGGCACTGCCCAAGGGGCAAACTGGCAATGCCCAAGGGGCACCTTGGCACTGCCCACGTGGCATCAGGCAGTGCCAAGGGGGTGGGCCAGAGCCTATTGGGGCGGGGCGATCAGTGGGGGTGGGGGTCCTGCTGCTACTCTGCAATTGGGATCGCAGGCAGACGGAGGGGAAGAGGTGATCGGGGCTGGTCACCCGGGTTGGGGGGGAGGAAAAAAATAATTGGGGCTAGCAAGATGGAGGGGCAAGGTGGGACACATCGAGGCTGGCCTGGGGGGGGTCCGGGAGGTCAGCAATCGGGGGTGGGGGAGGGTCAGAAGGCCGGCGATCGGGAGGGATCTGGGGAAGGCCAGCGATCAGGCTGGCAATGTGGGGCCACTGCGCAACACCAATCTCCACGTTCACCACTATGTGCCGACTTCTCGGGCGGGATTAGGCCCTGCCCCCAGATTTCCGGATCACTCTGAGGCACTCTGCAATGCACAGAATGTCAGTGATTCATTCTGGAAATCACGCTTAAAAGAATGAGTGGGATTTGCTCTCATTTTCCCGCATGTTAGGGATTTTTTTGGCAGAATCCCGGACGTGATATCTAACCAAAGGAAGGAATAGTAGGACAAGTGACCAAAAGCTTGGTCAAAGGAGAAGTAGAGGCAGAGAAGTTAGGGGCAGAATTCCAAAGCTTGGCAACTGAAGGTTACCAAAAGTGAGACAAAGAGGGTGGGGGTGTACTAGAGGCCAAAGCTGGAGTTCTCAGAGGGTTGCAGGGCTGGTGGAAGCCACAGAGATCGGGAGGTTTGAGGTGAAGGAGGGACTTGGAAACAAAGGTGATAATTTTAAAAGGAGCGTGTTGCAGGTTGGGAGCTGATGTAGGTCAGCGAGCACAGGGGTATTGGATGAACTAGATTTTGTGCAAGTTTGATTTCGATTAGCTCAAGTTCATGGAAGGTGGAAGATAAGCCAGCAAACCATTGCAATTGTTGAGTCTGGAGATAGTAAAAGAATGGATGAGGGTTTACCAGGGACCTTACTCCTGACCTACATGTGATTTTAAAAAATATTTCATGGGATGTGATCTTTGTTGGCAAGGCCAATAACTGTTATCCATCCCTAATTGTCTTTGAGATTCCAGTCCCACATTAGGCTAGTGACTTCAGGATGCTGTTGGGGATAGGGGCAGAGGGGAAGGATTAACTCATACATGGGTTGTACTTTCATTGAATATTTGTTAAAGCACTTGGCAAAAATGTCAGAGAAGAAATAAGAAAAGAATATTTTGTTAAAAGTAGTATTTTTTATAATCTGGAGTCTATTGCCTAAAAGTTGGTGGAAGATGATTCAACAGTGCCTTTCAAAAATAAGCTGGCTAAATACTTGTAAAGAAATAATTGGAGTGATATGGGGAAAAAGCAGGCAGTTGAGGCTAATTGGACAGCTTTTCCAAACAGCCACACAGGCAAGACAGGGCAAATGGCCTCTTTTTGTAACAATATGTTTTCTGATCAGGCCCCACATGATGAGTTTCATCGAATCATGGAATCCTACAGTGCAGAAGAAGGCCATTCGGCCCATCAAATCTGCACCGACCACAATCCCACCCAGGCCCTATCCCCATGCATTTACCCTAACTAGTCCCCCTGACACCAAGGGTCAGTTTAGCATGGGCCAATCAACCTAACCCGCACATCTTTGGACTGTGGGAGGAAACTGGAGCACCCGCAGGAAACCCACGCAGACACGGGGAGAACGTGCAAACTCCACACAGACAGTGACCCAAGCCGGGAATCAAACCCAGGTCCCTGGAGCTGTGAGGCAGCAGTGCTAACCACTGTGCTACCCATATGCACTTCAAAGTTCCCCTTCAAATCACACAAGATATTGACTCAGATATACAGAATAGAATCCCTACAATGTAGAAAGAAGCCATTGGTCTATCAAGTCTGCACTGACTCTCCGAAAGAGCCCAGGCCCACACCCTCTGCCCTATCTCCATAACCCTGCGCATTTACCATGGCTAATCCACCGAACCTACACATCCCTGGATACTACGTTAGCACCTTCAAAACTCACGAGCACTTCCATCTAGAAGGACAAGAGTAGCAGATACATGGGAACACCACCACCTGCAAGTTCCCCTCCAAGTCACTCCTGACTTGGAAATATATTGCCGTTCCTTCGCAGTCGCTAGGTCAAAATCCTGGAATTCCCTTCCTAACGGCATTGTGGGTCAACCCACAACACATGGACTGCAGCGATTCAAGAAGGCAGCTCAACAACACCTTCTCAAGGGCAACTAGAGATAGGCAATAAATGCTGTGATGTGGAGATGCCGTAGTTGGACTGGGGTAAACACAGTAAGAAGTCTCACAACACCAGGTTAAAGTCCAACAGGTTTATTTGGTAGCAAATGCCACTAGCTTTCGGAGCGTTGCTCCTTCATCAGGTAAGTGGGAGTTCTGTTCACAAACAGGGCATATAAAGACAAACAATTTACAAAACCATTATTTTATAAATTGAGTTTGTGTCTTTATATGCCCTGTTTGTGAACAGAACTCCCATTTACCTGACGAAGGAGCAGCACCCCGAAAGCTAGTGGCTTTTGCTACCAAATAAACCTGTTGGACTTTAACCTGGTGTTGTGAGACTTCTTACTGTGTATACATGAACTAGTCATCGCAAAGAGGATGTTTCACTATATCTATCAACAGGACACAGCTGAATGTCATAGAAATCATAGAAACCCTACAGTGCAGAAGGAGGCCATTCGGCCCATCGAGTCTGCACCGACCACAATCCCACCCAGGCCCTACCCCCACATATTTTACCCGCTAATCCCTCTAACCTACACATCCCAGGACTCTAAGGGGCAATTTTTTAACCTAACCAATCAACCTAACCCGCACATCTTTGGACTGTGGGAGGAAACCGGAGCACCCGGAGGAAACCCACGCAGACACGAGGAGAATGTGCAAACTCCACACAGACAGTGACCCGAGCCGGGAATCGAACCCGGGACCCTGGAGCTGTGAAGCAGCAGTGCTAACCACTGTGCTACCGTGCCGCCCTATGTCCTTGACACAAACTCAATTTACAAAATAATGGTTGGAATGTGAGTGGAATAATGGAATGGAATGGAACACTGAAACAACTATATGATGACATCAACAAGTTCCATCCCACCATCAGACTCACCATGGACTATTCTCCGGAATCGGTTGAATTTTTGGACACACGCATCTCCATCAAGGACGGTCACCTCAGCACCTCACTGTACCACAAGCCCACGGATAACCTCTCGATGCTCCACTTCTCCAGCTTCCACCCTAAACACGTTAAAGAAGCCATCCCCTACGGACAAGCCCTCCGTATACACAGGATCTGCTCAGATGAGGAGGATTGCAACAGACACCTCCAGATGCTGAAAGATGCCCTCATAAGAACAGGATATGGCGCTCGACTCATCGATCGACAGCTCCAACGCGCCACAGCGAAAAACCGCACCGACCTCCTCAGAAGACAAACACGGGACACGGTGGACAGAGTACCCTTCGTCGTCCAGTACTTCCCCGGAGTGGAGAAGCTACGGCATCTCCTCCGGAGCCTTCAACATGTCATTGATGAAGACGAACATCTCGCCAAGGCCATCCCCACACCCCCACTTCTTGCCTTCAAACAACCGCACAACCTCAAACCGACCATTGTCCGCAGCAAACTACCCAGCCTTCAGGAGAACAGTGACCACGACACCACACAACCCTGCCACAACAACCTCAGCAAGACGTGCCGGATCATCGACACGGATGCCATCATCTCACGTGAGAACACCATCCACCAGGTACACGGTACATACACTTGCAACTCGGACAACGCTGTCTACCTGATACGCTGCAGGAAAGGATGTCCCGAGGCATGGTACATTGGGGAGACCATGCAGACACTACGACAACGGATGAATGAACACCGCTCAACAATCACCAGGCAAGATTGTTCTCTTTCTGTTGGGGAACACTTCAGCGGTCACGAGCATTCAGCCTCTGATCTTCGGGTAAGCGTTCTCCAAGGCGGCCTTCACGACACACGACAACGCAGAATTGCTGAGCAGAGACTGATGGCCAAGTTCCGCACACATGAGGACAGCCTCAACCGGGATCTTGGGTTCACGTCACACTATCTGTAACCCCCAGAACTTGACTGGGCTTGCAAAATCTCACTAACTGTCCTGGCTGGAGACAATACACATCTCTTTAACCTGTGCTTAACCCTCTCTCCCTCACATTGTCTGTACCTTTAAGACTTGATTACCTGTAAAGGCTCGCATTCCAACCATTATTTTGTAAATTGAGTTTGTGTCTTTATATGCCGTGTTTGTGAACAGAACTCCTACTCACCTGATGAAGGAGCAGCGCTCCGAAAGCTAGTGGCTTGTGCGACCAAATAGATAAATGCTGGCCAGCCAGCGACACCCGTGTCCCACAAATGAATAAAAATCCACCTAACCTGCACAGCTTTGGGCTGGGGGAGGAAACCAGAGCAGCTGGAGGAAACTCACACAGACATGGGGAGAATGTGCAAACTCCACACAGACAGTCACCCAAGGCCAAAATCAAACCCAGGGCCCTGGCACTGTGAGGCAGCAGTGCCAACTACTGTGGTTAGCAATAGTAATTTCTGTTCCTTCACAGTCATTCGCAAAATCGTGGAACTCCTTCCCTAATAGTACTATGGGAGCACTTTCACCAGGTGGACTGCAATGATTCAAGGTGGCTCACCATCGCCATCTCAAGAACAATTAAGCTGGGTAATAAATTGTGGCTTTGCTAGTGATGTCCACATTCAGAAAATGAATCTTTAAACATTTTTTTATAAAATCACTGGTTCAGTCTCAGATGGACAATGGTGTCCAATTCTGAACACCACACTTTAACAAGGATATCAAGGCCTTGGGGAGGGGCAGAGGTGATTCATGAACAGGACCGGGGTTCAGGAACTTTAGGAATGAGGAGAGACAGGAGAAGCTGTAATTGTTCATCTTCGAGCAGGGAAGTGCAAAGCGGACAACTCATTCTGCCTTGCATATATTACATATACATACTTTAAAGCAATCAAATGCATTTGATACACAGTATTTGTGTGAACAGCTGAGAGGTTGAGCTTCTGGTCTCAAATTACCACATGCCACACATTGTAAACATGTGTGGCCTGCTGGAAGAATCCATTCACGGTGATAAGGGAGAAGAAACATTATAAGCAACAGCATAGCTAATCGAGCCTGCTTAAAGTCATACAGAAATGAAAAAAGTCATTTGTATTAATGAGTTACAGAAAAATCTGTTAACAAACAGGAAACAATTTCCTCTGCTTTCAGTCCCAAATGCAAAGAAACCTCAGGAGTACACTTGCAAAATGGAGTTAATTACACAGTAACCCACATTAACATTGCACAATTGTAATAAATCTCTCCCTTAATTAGACAGGACTATAATTACACTGTCGCTTTAAGTCACTCTTCATGCAGCCTTCAGTACTTCAGTGTCTGTGCCACACTGCTTACTGTATGGGCTGAAAAAATCAATTACTGCTATTGATTTCAAGAGTCTACATATAGTTCAACACACAGTATGGTATCTGCAAGATGCATCCACTGCAAGGCGTGCCTATAACAGTGCTATCAGTATCATAAATGTTTGTTAGAATAACTAATGGGATAAAATTAGCAAATATTTCAGTTAGGATTTGTTCTTAAAGCAAAATTCACCCATGTATCCCCAAGGTAACAGCTGTGTTTTAATAGTAACATTCAGAAAGTTGTGGGTTTGAGTTCTCCTTCACACAGATTTGACCACTATTTTTTACTGGCATTCCAGTGGAGTACTGAGAGAGATCCACTGTTAAGAGTAGCCATCTTTCAGCTGGTTAGGAATGAATTGGTGATAAAGTTGGTAGTGCTGAGGAACAATGCAACTTTCAGATTGCACAGTAGTGATCGCAGGCATCTCAGTGTCGCTCCTCATCGATGTTGGTGTGAAATTATCTGTACTGAGTGGCAAACACTACCATCGTTATTTTTTGAAAATTTTGTCTCACTTTTGCAACAGGCACCATTCAAGCTGACGATGACTTGATTATTCAGGTTTTGGGAAGGCTCACAGTTCCAGTGCACGACAGAAACATCAACCTCGGCAAGTTCAGATTCTATGCAGCCAAATCCTATGGGGTAAACCTCTTCTATAAGCTTAACTTCAAACTTGGAGACCTCACCAAAGCAGACATTAAAGTGGTTGATGACATTGACTATGCACTAAAGTACCCTTCCTTATTTATTGGATTTGGGGAGGTTAAGGAGTACCGTCACACTCCTTACATGGAGAAATCAATTCTGCCAGCTTGACTTGAAGCTGATGGGATCATTGAGCTAATCAACTCAGCCCCATGGAGATCGAATCTAGTCATTGCATAATGTAAAATTAATGTAATCTAGACTATGCATTAAGCTTAAGGCTATCAACAAAACAATCACTTCCACTTCCTACAACCCAAGAATTATTGACATCATTTCATGACTTCACAGTCTTCACGTAGCTTGATAAGCTTTTGTTACTCAGAGGCATGTAGTACAGCAGAGTGCACTAAGGGCCCTAAATTCAGCACCTAGCATATTCCAGAAGATCTTGTTGGATATTGCAGGGATACCCAGTTTACTTGATGACATTGTTATCTATGGTAGGGACAAAGCAGGACATAATCATCAGTGATCAGCGGTGCTCATTTGACTCGCGCAATACAATTTAATGCTTAAAAATGCACATTCGCAGCATCTAACATTGACCTTCTAGGGTAGTGTAATAGCAGTTGGTTTAAAGCCTACACACATCAAAACCATTCATGCACTTCCGACCCTGTCTAACATGAAAGAGTTGGCATTGTTCCTCAGCACTATCAACTGTTATCACAAATTTGTTCCTAAGTAAACAGAGACCACGGAGCCTCTTCAAAAGCTATTGCATAAAGATGCACAATGGGAATGGACAATCACACAGTAAACAAACATTAAAATGTTAATGGTGAAAATAGTATCTCCACCAGTTCTTGTACATTTCAGCTCACATGTGGAAATGTATGTCACAACAGATGGGTTCAGAAATGTGATTGGAACTGTACTTTCACATTACATTGAAGGAGGCGAACGATTAATCACTTATGAATCATAGATTCATAGAATCCCTACAGTACAGAAGGAGGCCATTCAGCCCATCGGGTCTGCAGCAACTCTTTGACAGAGCATCTTACCAATACCAATGCCCGCCCTATCCCCGTGACCCCATGCATTTACCCTGCTAATCCCACTAACCTACACATTTTGGGACACTGTGGTAATTTAGCATGACCAATCCTAATCTGCACATTTTTGGATTGTGGGAGGAAACTGGAACACCCAGAGGAAACCCATTCAGACATGGGGAGAATGTGCAAACTCCACAGTCACCCAAGGCTGGAATCGAAACCGGGTTCTGGCGCTGTGAGGTAGCAGTGCTAACCACTGTGCCACCGTGCCGCCCTGTGTTATGTCAGTTGTCAGAAACTGAGTGCAAATGTTCTAGTTTAGAGCAGGAAAGACTAGCCTGCATCTATGCTTGTGTAAGAAGTTTAACAACACCAGGTTAAAGTCCAACAGAAATAAACCTGTTGGACTTTAACCTGGTGTTGTTAAACTTCTTACTGTGTTTACCCCAGTCCAACACCGGCGTCTCCACATCTATGCTTGTGAACATTGGTTTAGGTATCTCTACAGTAGAAAGTTCGCTCACTGCACCGATCGCCAAGCACCAAGCACTGACTACATTATAAGTCACATCAGGATTTAGTCATCGAGCTCTACACATCTACAGACGGTCAGATTGTCTTCATCAGTACAACTTCAAAATTGAGAATTCGGAGGTTCACGCAACCAAGTCACTGAAGACTGATTGCAGTGATCTCACATAGGACCACAAGTCTTGTTATGCGAGAGGAACTAAACAAGAATCGCCAGCAGTCAGGGCATAGCCATATCTAAAAATCAAGTGGGGGAATGGCTCATTTGGACAGCAACCACAGACACGATGGGCTGCACGGCCTCCTCCTGTGCTGTAACAATTCTGGAGATTCTGCAATTGTTTGCAACGTTCATTGCGCCTTGGTCATTAAGACAAAACAGCAATCCCGTGAATCAGTCTGTGGCCAGCAATAGATCACTACATAGAAAAGTGCATTGGAAACTATACAGCATGTACATTCTGTTAATCCATGTCTCGCACCTCTCCAGCCAACTACCTGGCCAGCAAAACTATGATGTGGAGATGCCGGCGTTGGACTGGGGTAAGCACAGTAATAGCAAAACTATGGCATAGAAATGCTAGCCACCCCTTGCAATCAATGTTTTTTGCTTATGTTCAAGATTTACATTGTTGCAGAGAGGGGAAAGATAGTAGAATGGTTCCCCCTTTCCTCAATTCTCAACTGACCACAGACAGATGTGTTTTAAAGAAGTGATTTAATCCCTTGAGTGCTGTGAATTTGATCAGACCAAAGAAAGGTTTTCATCATGAGTAAAAAAAAAAGTTTACTTCTCGACACCCAAATGTATTCTCAACAGCACCCATTCACTCACACACACAAGAGAAGGTGATTACCAAAAGAGGTAGCACACACTTAGGTTTTTTAAAAAGTCCAAAATGTCAGTGGTCTCCTTAATTCTTTTGAGATGGAAGCTTGAAATGTTGCAGGCCTGGCTCACTGAAGAAGAGTTTCTGGCAATGAATTTGCAGTGGTTTACTACTTGGCAGCTGGCTTCTGATCTTGCTCTAGTCCAGGTGCAGTTGAGCCCCTGTAGTGAAGAACTGGCTTGGTTCATCAAACCATTGATCAATGGCTAGCCCCACTTCTTAGCCAGTTAAGTGATTCTAGGCAGGGTCCTTTCTTTCCTGTGTGGGATATCTTCCCTCTGAGCCTCTGTCTTCCAGACTGACTGACATACTGAGGATCCTCTTAAAATGTGTCTTCATAACTGTTCCTGATCACAAGTTGGTTTCTGTCTGGTGACCACTGGACCTGTCTTTCACTGACCACACAAAACAAATCCTCACCACTTAAGCATTGACACGCAATGGAATTGGCAATTTCGGCCATCTGCATCTCCTGGTAATCCCAGAATCCTACAGTGCAGAAGAGGCCCTTGGGCCCATCGCGTCTGCTCCGACGCATGAAAGGCCCCGACCTAATGCCAATTGTCAGCACTTGGCCATAGCCTTGAATGTTATAGCTTGCCATGTACTCATCCAGGTACTTTTTAAAGGATGTGAAGCATCCCGCCTCCACCACCCTCCCAGGCAGTGCATTCCAGACCTATTTATTGAATTCCATTCTGCAGCCAATAAGTCAGTGGTGCCATTGTGCATTTGGACAATAGCAGTAGTTAAATCCACAAGAAAGATCTGTTGTATTTTAATGACTTCTCAATTGAATGTCCCAGAACAGTAATTTACATTTTAATGTCCAGACCAGACCAACAAGCTAACTTCCAGCCTTGGGCAGATTTGAGTTTATTGGCAGACACGGAGGAAGGTCACCTGACCTCTCAACTCAATCTTGTTTCAACACAAAGTTCCATTCTCCATGTTGTTTCATAAAGTAACGTCATTTTTCCATAAATACACGGGTATAAGTACATGGCATGACAACATAGCAAATTGCTGGAACTCACTACAACAAATTCCATAACCACCAATTTGATCATTGCTGTTTGATTAAATTGATTACAAAATGGAGTTTGCCGAAGACTATCAGGGTTGACTAGCTTAGCAGCTAGATAGTTGGACTGTGTGCAGAATGGCACCATCAACACAGGTCCAATACTGCACCTGATGCAGTAGTTCATGGAAGCCTGCCTCCTTGCCTTTCCTAAAACTTGATGTGCAGTGGTAACCCTCAAGCTATAGAACCAATTGCTCTCTCTAAAATAGGAAGATGCCTATGATCATGGACTATGGCTAATTGCCATTACTATACACAATGAACCAGTTTGTTTGCAGTTATTTTATGAAGTTCCTAACAAGCTATGGAATTCAGCACCATCTGACATTGATATACAACCTGCAATCGAATGACAGCACTGAACAATTCAACAATGTAATCAAAGCCTGTCTGAGAGCCAGCATGTGGGAGGGAAAATATTTGAACAATCCATTCATATCTCACTTTGCAAATATTGACCCATCCCATACTCTCTGACCAGAAAGACATCAGCCGAACTTATGATTAGCCATAACTTAGTCATAACTTTCACATGCCACTTACTAATCTTAAGCTGTCACCATTACCCAATGAAAATGTCAGAGCAAAAGAAGAATCACAAAGCGACAAGGTAAAGCAAAAGCACACTTTAGAAAGCGAATTTGCACAACTAAACCAAGAAATTAACTTGGAGATTGAGTTTGCATCAAACAGCCAAATCACGACGACAAGCTTGCATCATGTCTATCAGGATAAAAGAATCAAGCAGTTGCTCGGCATCAACGCTTATCTATTGGATGCCAACACAACATGAAACGTGAGGTGTTTGATAGCAAGCAGACATTTTAAGGACAGCGATTATGAGAATACACTTATTTTATTGATGAAGCGGACGGTCAAAATCTATGTTCTATTAACATTCAAGGCTGAAGTGCTCGTAAATGGGATTAGGTGGGAGGTCAGGTGTTTCTCGCGTGTCAGTGCAGACTCGATGGGCTGAAAGGCCTCTTCTGCACTGTATGATTCTAACATCACGGTCGCTCATCAAAGTGATCACATGGAACCATAGCTTCAAGTTCATAGTTCACCAGTGACCTTCATACCTCAAAGACTATTTCTGTAGTTAAGAGTAAACAGACACTCTGGGCCCCAAGAAATGATTCAATGTTTATGATGTTTAATTTAAAATAAGACCTTGAGTTTTACAAGGGTGGAGAGATGTTGCTTCAATTGGCTAGTGTTTAATTGCGTGTCTGTTCACTGCGCACCACGCCACGAGCTTTGAGTGAAGCCTTGTGGGTACGGCTCGTGACAGACTGAAACCGAGTTGTAAGCATAAGGAAGCAGACATTTTAAAAGCATTGTAACAAAACTCTTGTCCACAAAAAGGGCCTGCTGAGTGTCATCTCTACATATCTCGGAAGCATAAAATATAATCCCTCAATCAAAATCACTTAAGCTGGTGATCTTATTCATAGATATCTTAGATAGCCTATTGCTATTAGCGGGATCTTGCTGTGTGCAAATCAGTTTCAATGTTTCCTACATGACAACAGTGATTGCCCTTCAAAGTACTTCATTGACTTAAAGCACTTGGGATTAAATAACGGTAACACAAAGACATGAGGGAGGAGTTGGCCAGAGTTGATTGGAAAGGAAACCTAGCAGGGAAGACAATGGAACAGCAAAGGCAGAGTTTCTGAGAGTTATTTGGGAGGCACAACAGAAATTCATCCCAAGGAGGAGGAAACATGCTGAGGAGAGGACGAGACATCCATGGCTGACGAGGGAAGTCAAGGACAACATAGAAGCAAAAGAAAAAGCATACAAAATGGCAAGGATTAATGGGAAGCCAGAGGATTGGGAAGTCTTTAAAAGCAAGCAGAGGACAACTAAAAAAGCAATAAGGGGGAGAAGATAAAATATGAGTATAAGCTAGCTAGTAATATGAAAGAAGATAGGAAGAGTTTTTTTCAATATATGAAAGGTAAGACGGAGGCAAAAATTGGACCACTGGAAAATGAGGCTGGAGAAGTAATAATAGGAAACAAAGCAATGGGAGAGGAACTGAATAGTTACTTTGAATCAGTCTTCACGGTGGAAGACACCAGTGGGATGCCAGAGCTCCAGGAGAGTCAGGGGGCACAGGTGAGTGTAGTGGCCATCACCAAGGAGAAGGTTCTGGGGAAACTGAAAGGTCTAAAGGTGGATAAATCACCTGGACCGGATGGACTACACCCTAGGATTCTAAAAGAGATAGCTGAGGAAATTGTGGAGGCATTGGGTGGTGATCTTTCAGGAATCACTGGAGGCAGGGAGGGTCCCAGAGGACTGGAAAGTAGCTAATGTAACACTACTGTTTAAGAAGGGAGGAAGGCAGTAGACGGGAAATTATAGGCTGGTTAACCTGACTTCAGTCATTGGCAAGATTTTAGAGTCCATTATTGAAGATGAGACCGCAGAGTACTTGGAAGTGCATGATAAAGTAGGACTGAGTCCGCATGGCTTTGTCAAGGGGTGGTCATGTCTGACAAATCTGTTAGAGTTCTTTGAGGAGGTAACAAAAAGTTAGATAAAGGAGAACCAGTGGACATGATTTATTTAGATTTCCAGAAGGGCTTTGACAAGGTGCCGCATAGGAGACTGTTAAATAAGTTAAGTGCCCATGATGTTAAGAGTAAATCCTGGCATGGATGGAGGATTGGCTGACTGGCAGAAGGCAGAGAGTGAGGATAAAGGGGTCTTTCTCAGGATGGCAGCCGGTGACTAGTGGTGTGCCTCAGGGGTCAGTGCTGGGACCACAACTTTTCACAATATACATTAACAATTTGGAGGAAGGATCTGAAGGCACTGTTGCTATGTTTGCAGATGATACAAAGATATGTAGAGGGACAGGTAGTATTGAGGAAGCAGGGGAGCTGCTGAAGGACTTGGACAGGTTAGGAGAGTGGGCAAAGAAGTGGCAGATGGAATACAATGTGGAAAAGTGTGAGGTTATGCACTTTGGAAGGAGGAATGGAGGCATAGACTATTTTCTAAATGGGAAAATGCTTAGGAGATCAGAAACACAAAGGGACTTGGGAGTCCTTGTTCAAGATTCTCTTAAGGTTAATGTGCAGGTTCAGTCGGCAGTTAGGAATGTTAGCATTCATGTCGAGAGGCTAGAATACAAGAGCAGGGATGTACTTCTGAGGCTGTATAAGGCTCTGGTCAGACCCCATTTGGAGTACTGTGAGCAGTTTTGAGCCCCATATCTAAGGAAGAATGTGCTGGCCTTGGAAAGGGTCCAGAGGAGGTTCACAAGAATGATTCCTGGAATGAAGAGCTTGTCGCATGAAGAACAGTTGAGGACTCTGGGTCTGTATTCGTTGGAGTTTAGAAGGATGAGGGGGGATCTTATTGAAACTTACAGGATGCTGCGAGGCCTGGATAGAGTGGACGTGGAGATGCTGGTTTCACTAGTAGGAAAAACTAGAACCAGAGGGCACAGCCTCAGGCTAAAGGGACAATCCATTAAAACGGAGATGAGGAGGAATTTCTTCAGCTAGAGAGTGGTGAATCTGTGGAACTCTTTGCCACAGAAGGCTGTGGAGGCCAGGTCATTGAGTACCTTTAAGACAGAGATAGATAGGTTCTTGACTAATAAGGGGATCAGGGGTTATGGGGAAAAGGCAGGAATGGGGATGAGAAAAACAAAATCAGCCGTGATTGAATGGCGGAGCAGGTTTGATGGGCCGAGTGGCCTAATTCTGCTCCTATGTCTTATGGTCTTATGGGATATCCTGAGGTTATAAAAGGGTCTTTCATTCTCTCTGTCTATAATATTAAAAACTTAATTCACACATGTACTTACTTGCAAGTGTCACAACTTTCTATCACACTTAGTAGATAAAACCCTTATTGTTATAAAATAGTATGTGGCCCTATTTACTGTAACACTGTAGTTGATTGGTTAGGATATAATATACACACTCCAGTTTTTTATAGATCGACAACATCAGTCTCCTTCTAACTTGTAGCCTGAAACTGACCTACTACACTGGATTTCAGCAAGGCCTTTGACAAGGTCCCTCATGGGAGGTGAGTTAGGAAGGTTCAGTCGCTAGGTATACATGGGGAGGTAGTAAATTGGATTAGACACTGGCTCAATGGAAGAAGCCAGAGAGTGGTTGTGGAGGATTGCTTCTCTGAGTGGAGGCCTGTGACTAGTGGTGTGCCGCAGGGATCGGTGTTGGGTCCATTGTTGTTTGTCATCTATATCAATGATCTGGATGATAGGGAGTGGGATAGCTTGATCTTGGTTTCAGATAAAGCTCGGCACAACATCGTGGGCCGAAGGGCCTGTTCTGTGCTGTACTGTTCTATGTTCTATGTACACGTTTTTTTCTGAAGAGAGCTTTATTTGACTGCTATAGATTTCAATACGCCTGCAAGATTTCCCCAGCAGCAGATGCTTAGACACCGAACGAATTCTTCCAAAAAAAATCTAAGTATTGAATTTGCAGGAAAACTGGAATAATTCACGTTGTTCTTTTCAGTGGGAATTCGGACTAGAATCTCCCACACTCTGTGCAATGCAGAGGCCACCAGCATGAATATCATTAGATTCCAGAGGGTGGGGCCTATCCCCACCCAGGAGTCTGAAACCAACAGGCCTCTGCATACGCACAGTGGCCACGAACTGTCAGCCTCTCGTTTGCTGGCCAGCCCAGTGCTCCCCTCCCCCAAATCCCCCACAGCCTGATCGTGGCCCCCTCAACATCTCTGCCCCCCAGGACCGCCCCAATGCCCAGCCACCAGCCCTCACCCCCCCTCCCCCTTTGCAGTGCCAATCCCCCCATCGGTAGAGCCCCTGTCCCACCCTTCCCGGGCAGAACCCCCCCCCCCCCATCCCACCCCCTGGCAGAACCCCCACAGCCCGCCCAGATCGCTGGCCTCCCTCCCACCCCTGTCGATCCCAATTCAGAGTGGCAGTGGATGGGCAGTGCCAAGGTGCCCCCGGGCATGGGCACTTTGTCCCTTGGGCAGTACCAGAGGGCACAGGCTGGCACTGCCAGGTGCCCATGCCTAGGGGGCACCTCCCTACCACCTGACCCCCCCTGGAGGTCCCGATTGCTCCCCTCACTCCAGCGGGGGCAGGCCGCTAGGTCCTCGAAAGTGAGGAGCTCGTGTAATTCCAACTGGAGTGGGGTGGGAGAGGCTAGCGGGCCTGGAGAATTCAGTCCCGGGCCCGCTAATAGCATTTACATGATGTGTGAAATATCATTTAAATACTCGCTCTGCCTCCCTGCCAATTCCTGGCGCGGAGCAGAACATGCCGGAAATCCAGCGCCGGGAGAGACTAATGGGACACGAATGTCCTCGGGAATCCTGCAAATTACCCCTTGCATGATTCTCCTGGTCCGCTGCCCTAGAAAATTAGCACAATGGGATGGGAGAATCGTCCCCACCAAGTTCAAAAGTCCTACCTACAGACTCTCTGTTTTCACCATTCTTTTAGAACTGCAACGTTCCCTGGCAAATCACCAATTAAACTTAAATAAATCCAGGTTGATGTCAATTTAACAATAATTGGTTTAAAGAGACACAGTACCATATTAAAGAACAATAACAAGTGCAGAGTATAGCACTAATGTCTGAAAAAAATTAATGCATCATCCAACTTAACGGAAGCTACAGTACAGGGAATTGACTAGTGATATATTAAAATCTATATCTAACGCTCTAACGCATCTCAAAAAAACCTTCTGACTCCAGCCTGAACCTCAAGCACATTGTAATCTGCAATGTTCCCTGAACAAACAGGAATTAATCTCTAAATGAGCCATCTTCACTTAACAATTAGTGGTAGAATAAGACATTTTGCATTACACCGTGATAAATTTATTGATTATGCACTCCATTCATCATACTTTTGTTACAGATGCAAAACATCTGTCTACTTCTAATGTAGTCATGATGTGGAGATGCCGGTGGGTGAACGCTCGCTCACCTGAAGAAGGGGCTTGGAGCTCCGAAAGCTTATGGTGTTTGCTACCAAATAAACCTGTTGGACTTTAACCTGGTGTTGTTAAACTTCTTACTGTACTTCTAATGTAACAGTGTCTGCCCCTATCAAACACTGTATCATTGAACCTTCAACAGCAACGTTTGAGAGTTTAGCTGATACATAGAACAGTTTTGAGTCTGTCCCAAGTGCAATTCCATCTAACACATATAGGATTCTTCAGGGGCTTGACAGAGTAAATGTTGAGAGGATGTTTCCCCGCATCAGAGAGTCTAGGACCAGACGGCATTGTCTCAGAACAAAATTTAAGACTGAGATGAGGAATTTCTTCTCTTAAAGGGTGAGAGTCTTTGAAGCACCTTTCACAAAGAGCTCTGAGTCATTGTGTACATTTAAGGCTGAGATAGATAGATTTTTGATCAGTAAGGGAATCGAGGGTTATGGGGAAAGGGCAAGAAAATGCTCATGAGGAATGTCAGATCAGCCATAATCCTATTGAATAGTGGAGCAGGCTCGAGGGACCAAATGGCCTACTCCTGTTCCTATTTTGTTTATGGTCTTATGGATCTAAAAAATTACAAATTTATCTCACCAACAGCAATTAATCATTAAATTACTTAAAGGAAGTCCCTTTAAGACTTAATGGTCTTAAAGATAGATAGGATAAATATCTTAACAATAGAATACTACATTGTGAACTCATGATATTAGAAAGCAGCTGAGAATCCAATTTGTCTCGAGCAAATCATTAAGAACAGAAGAACATAAGAAACAGGAGCAGGAGTAGGCCATCTAGCCTCTCGAGCCTGCCCCGCCATTCAATAAGATCATGGTTGATCTGATAGTGGTTTAGTTCCACTTACCCGCCCACTCTCCGTAACCCTTAATTCCCTTATTGATCAGAAATCTATCTACCTGTGACTTAAACATATTTAACGAGGTAGCCTCCACTGCTTCAATGGGCAGAGAATTCCAGACATTCACTACCCTCTGAGAGAAGAAGTTCCTCTTCAACTCTGTCCTAAACTGACTCCCCCTTATTTTGAGGCTGTGTCCTCTAGTTCTTGTTTCCTTTCTAAGTGGAAAGAATCTCTCTGCCTCTACCCTGTCTAGCCCCTTCATTATCTTGTACGTCTCTATAAGATCTCCCCTCAGCCTTCTAAACTCCAACAAGTACAGGCCCAATCTACTCAATCTCTCCTCCTAAGCTAACCCCCTCATCTCCGGTATCAACCTGGTGAACCTTCTCTGCACTCCCTCCAAGGCCAATACATCCTTCCACAAATAAGGGGACCAAAATTGCACACAGTACTCTAGTTGTGGCCTCACCAGTACCTTGTACAATTGCAGCAAGACCTCCCTGCTTTTATACTCCATCCCCTTCGCGATAAAGGCCAACATTCCGTTTGCCTTCTTGATCACCTGCTGCATCTGCAAACTGAGTTTTTGCGATTCATGCACAAGGACCCCCAGGTCCCTCTGCACAGTAGCATGTTGTAATTTTTCACCATTTAAATAATAGTCCATTTTACTATTATTCCTTCCAAAGTGAATAACCTCACACTTGTCAATGTTATACTCCATCTGCCAGATCCTCGCCCACTCACTTAACCTATCCAAATCTCTCTGCAGACTTTCCGCATCCTCCACGCAATTCGCTTTCTCACTCATCTTTGTATCATCCGCAAACTTTGTTACCCTACACTCGGTCCCCTCCTCCAGATCGTCTATGTATATGGTAAACAGTTGAGGCCCCAGCACCGATCCCTGCGGCACGCCACTAGTCACCAACTGCCAACCAGAAAAGCACCCATTTATTCCAACTCTCTGCTTCCTGTTAGATAGCCAATCCCCAATCCATGCTAACACTTTACCCCCAACTCCGTGTGCCCCAATCTTCTGCAGCAACCTTCTGTGAGGCACCTTATCGAACGCCTTCTGGAAATCCAAAAACACCACATCCATCGGTTCCCCTCTGTCAACCGCACTCGTTACATCTTCATAAAAATCCAGTAAATTCGTCAAACACGACTTTCCCTTCATGAATCATTCCCACATTCCCTCTGTGATTCAACAAGTTTAGTCACTCAGTAGCTAGCCACACACACCGGACATTCTCTCTTCCACCTTCAGTCAGGAAAAAGATACAAAAGTCTGAGGTCACATACCAACCAACCCAAGAACAGCTTCTTTCCTGCTGCCATCAGCTTTTTGAATGGACCTACTTCGTAGTAAGTTGATCTTCCTCTACACCCTAGCTATGACTATAACAATCCGTTCTGCACCATCTCCTTTCCTTCTCTATGTACGGTATGCTTTGTATAGCGTGCAAGAAACAATACTTTTTACTGTATACCAATACATGTGACAATAATAAATCAAATCAAATCAGACTAGCATTTGATTTGACTGTCCCACTTAAAGTAGTAATCCCACAAGTAACCTCTGTGGCCAGGACTTTTGCTCCTGATCCCTTCTGAAAGTGTAACCTGATGTCCACACAGGCACAAAGAACAAAGAAAAATACGCACAGGAATAGGCTCTTCGGCCCTCCAAACCTGTGCCGATCATGATGCCCTAACTAAAAAACAAACCTTCTGCACTTACCCTATTCATGCATCCATCCAGATACCTCTTAAATGGTGCTAATGTGCCAGCTTCTACCAGCACGTTCCAGGCACCCACCACTCTCTGCGTGAAAAACTTCCCCTGCACATCTCCCTTAAACTTTCCCCCTCTCACCTTTGCCCCCTTGTAATTGACACATCCACCCTTGGAAAAAGCCTCTGACTAACCACACTGTCCATGCCTCTCATAATTTTGTAGACCTCTATCAGGTCTTCCCTCAGCTTCCGTCTTTCCAGTGAAAACAATCCTAGTTTATTCAACCTCTCCTCATAGCCAACACCCTCCAGACCAGGCGACATCCTGGTGAACCTTCTTTGCACTCTTTCCAATGTTCCACGTCTTTCTGAGCAGAACTGCACGCAATACTCCAAATGCAGAACAGATTAGAACAGACTCAAGCTAGAATGTGATTGTTTAGCTTGTCAATATCAACTGCCAGGTTCCGTGAAACCAAACAACAGCAAAAGTCAAAAGCCTTGCAAAGAGATTGGAGAGGAGAAAATTAGCAAGAAGAGTAAAGATTATTTTTTTAAAATGCAACCTCAATTGTCATATAATGCTATTTATTACAAGCAGTGGTCAATTCTTCAACCCAGACAGTATAGTATATATTACAATATTTGTAATAAAATATGGCACAAGGACCAATAGTGAGCGAAAGAAAACTGGCAATAAGGGCTTTGTTTTTAAAATGCCACCTCAATTGTTATGTAATGCAAGGATTTAAATGAAATAAAACATTTACTCTGAATTTTTAACAATTAGGAAACCAGCTCTTCAATCCAGACAGTCCTGCTTCTCTTCAGCTTATCACTAGATTGGTGTATGCGACACCCTATAGTTTCTGTGCCCTGTTTGAGAGCACATTTCCACTCCATCTGACGAAGGAGCAGCGCTCCGAAAGCTTATGGTATTTGCCACCAAATAAACCTGTTGGACTTTAACCTGGTGTTGTGAGACTTCTTACAGCCTATAGTGACAGTGGCAAACTGGAAATGCCATTGCAGGCTGGTTAGATGCTGAATTCACCAATCTTCTCAGGTGTGTGCACAGCTCAGACCTACACTGTGAAATGTGGGGTGAAAAACAAACCAGCTGTGGCTCCCATTCCTTATCTGTGTTCAGTGACCTCTGCATTGAAGAGCTTGAGGATTGGCATTGTCCACTGAAGAGTGGCTGACAGATTTGGAGCCATTTCCTCATATAGCACTTTTCATCAATTTGGGATGTCCCAAACATTATGTAATTTTGAAATGCAGTCATTGTTGTGATACAAGAAACGCAGCAGCCAATCTGTGCACTGCAAACTCCCACAGACAACCAATATAAATGTTCACATCATCTTTCCTTTAACCACATTGTTGCTGTGGGGACAACATCCTGGTTCTTCTTCAAAGTATGCCTTCTCCAGTCTAGACCCTACGCTTTGGAATTCCTTTCCTAAAGTCGCTTGTAACTCCACCTCTCTATCTCCCTGTAAGATGCCCCTTAAAACCTGTCTCATTAAATGTCCAAAAGCTTGGTTAAATAATGTTGTGGCTTGGTGTCAAATTTTGTTTGCTGGCACTCCTCTGAAACCGGTTCTTCTTCAAAGGCAGCTGGAGCATCGATTCAATGCCTCATCCAAAAGGCAACAGCTCTGGCAGTAAAGCATCCCCTCACTACTCACTTGCTGTGTCAGACTGGATTATGTGCTCAAGTCTCTGGGATAGAGCTTGAACCCACACCTTTCTGATTCAGGGAAGTGAACGGTACCACTAAGCCATGGTTGGCACGAGTGCATGTTCCACCTATGCAGTGAATACAAGTGGTACACCTTGTATCAGGACATCAGGTGAGGTCAGGACCAGTTAACCTGACAGATACTCATGCCAAAATTTATTCATACATAGAAAATGCTTGCTGGAGTGAAATACTGGATAGAGACCGAAAAACAAAAGAATCAAACCCAACACTAATCACTCCATTCAGGATCGAGGGGGTTGAAATTGTGAGGTATAAAAACACAGTAACGAGACAATGAATATCCCCAGCTGTTTCAGAGAAGTGCTATCAAACAAGATTTGACCAAGCCACATAAGGACATTATTTAACCAAGTTTTTGGACACTTAACGAGATAGGTTTAAAGGAGCAGGTAGAGGTATTCTACAGGTAGAGTCACAGAGGACTTTAGAAAAGGAATTCCAGAGTTTAGGGTCTAGACTGCAAAAGGCACAGTTGCTAATGGTGGGACAAAAGGGGCTGGAGAACATTAGAGGCCAGAATTAGGGAAACAGATTTGCCAGAGTTGTAGCACTGTGTATTGCGAAGGGCATTACCGTGTATTGAAACAATGGGAATACTTGCTTTGTCTGAATTTTTCACCTCTGCCCACACAAATCTCTCCCACTGAAATAGAAATTTCCTGTGTACAACATTGCCAGTTTTATGCAGCAGGACTCTTAAAAAAAACACTACCTGCACTTGGGGCTGAAAGAGAATGAATCAATTGCATTGTATATATAATGACAAAGGCAAACGGGCATAATTGATCCTGGATCCCTCTTATGCAAACAGATTGCAGACGTTGACCTGGCAGAGATAATATATTACAGGTATCATATATTACAAGTATATTTGGTGTCTGCAGTGTGTGTCAGTTACTACTCTTCCCTGTGATCACATTTCTGCTTTTTTATTTTCTCTTGTACTCTGCACGTATTTCTTCGCATCCAATAAATCTTGAACGTATGGAATAATAAAGAGTTGGGCTTAATTATGTAAATCTAAACATCAGTAAAAGTTTAACCCAATTAGAAGGAAAATAACGATGGGAAATATTTATACATTCTAGCTATCGTTGATTTCCAACTCCTCCCTCCCCCTCCAATCCATCACTAGCCAAAGAGAGGCCAGACTGAAATAATATGACCTATTTGGGGGGCAACAAAACATTTAAACCCGAACGGTTCCCACATACCATCCTATGCAAAGGCGAGCTCGCAGTCCCGAGTCTCTCCAATCCAATATATCGAGCGAACAGAACACTGAAACCGGACTGGGCTACGGAATCCGGGTCAATCTGATCCAAGAGAAGCCACATTGAATACCTTATCCTGCGGACATCTTGTTACTTTGTTCAGGCGAGGAGAGAGAGAGAGAAAAGGGGATATGTATTCTTTGCAAAGGGGGTAATTATTTTTAGATATTTAGTATTTATATTCACTTAATAAATTCACCCAGCAATTCAACAATATGTATTGTTTTGAGTATATATTTATTGTACATCATAATTTAGGGTGTGGTCTCATTGTCAAGATTACAACAGAACATTATTGTGACAGTATTTTCTCCAGCTTATTACTTATTTCAAAACAATCCTGGCCCTTCAGCGATCAAAGCACTGGTTTAATTAAAAAGTTACAGGGCCCATCTTTTGCTTCTATCCAACACGGTTGTTAGCAGTGATTTGATTCCCCAGCTTGTCTATATATAGGTGAAGTCCGCACGTCTGATACACTTCAACCCGTTAGTGTGGTAGATGCTTTAAATCGAAATCACAATTCCTATTACACCGTCGCATAATTAAAGGTCACCAACTGTAAATGGGGAGAACAAGGACGGAATTTTCAATCCAGTTACCGCATTGCTTTTGGGGGGAGGAATAGCCCAATTGCTCGTTACAATCATTGATTTCTCATGCTGGTGTTTTGCAAATGAAATCAGGTTTTATTTTGTAATTTGATCTTCCAATTTCGTGAGTCATTCCTGCCCCTCCGCTAAAACATTGTTAAAACACTAAAATATTGGAAAAGCCGCTATTCAGGGAGTCGCTGGACTTTGATGAATGGAGGAGGAGGAGGGAAAGCAGGGATAGAAAAGACCAGGCAGCCGCGCACGTCTTAGCAAAACAACCTTCCAAGAGCAAAAGGGTTGGAGTGAAACACCCCCTCCACTCAAAGCTCAGCCAGAGAGGGAGGTGGCAATATACAAAGAACTTCTCTCTGCATGGAGACACGCGCCTTCTGTTGTCAGTTTTTATTTCGTTTGTTTATTTATTATGATTCCCTCTATGATCTGGGTCTAAGAGGCTGACGTGTCTGCACAGACTGATACATTACTGAAAATGATACATTCCCTGTTGCCACAATGATTCGAAATCTGAGTGTCACACCGGGCAAGAATCTACCAACTGCTTCCAAAGAGAGAATAGTTTCCTTTTTATTTACTTGGTTCATTTTCTGTTTTAGGCACAGCTTATTTTTTGAATATATATTTAAGTACCATATCACTGGGAAGAGAGAGAAAACCATTGTAACGCTTTAAAAAACGGACTCACCGCCAATGTGGTTTGCCTTGTCAACGGGGTTTCTTCGCCATCACTTCAGGGGCTGCGGGGGGGGGGGGGGGGGTGGGGGTGGGGGACAAGAGTCAAAATACAAGGAGACAGTTGTTGGCGTCTTGAACTGCAGCCTCCACACAGGCTGCAATGAAAGCAGATACATGCAAAAACTCCCAAGAGTTAGCCTCTATCGGTTCAAAGGTTTTGAGAAGTCGGTTCTTTTGCTTGTATTCTGATATGGTTCGGTATCTTTTTAAGTAAATGCAGATGCTTTGAGGGGTAACATGTAAACTTCAGCACACTTTTACAATTTAAACACATTTCCTCACATTATGGTACACATTAGCTACAATCCTTGGGGGGGTGGGGACAAGCGACACATGATTTGTAATGGAGGGAATTGTTTGAAGAAGCCCCGCTGATCAATAGGGAGTTCCCACAGGAATCTGCCTGACTATCCTGGGGTGAGGGATCCATCCCCTCCGCGCACGCTATTGGCTGAGGCCGCACTGATCGACATGGGTCTGCGGCGTCCTATTGGCTGAGACCTGTGATGGAATGTTGCTGCAGAGTTGGGGTTGTCAGTCAGACAGGAACAGGGACGGGGGAAGCTTCGTGGCTGGAAATACATCAAGAATAGGTCAGTAATCCTGCACTGACATGCGGGACACTGGACCTTGCACCCGAGTTGCTGTTCGCCACAGTTTTGGGAATGATCGGTCGCTTTATGTTAAATTTAGAGTTGCACTATTACGGCGGAGTTCAATGTTGCAATTTTCATTGCAATTCTCAATATACAACATCAGCTTTACAACAAAATGCAGGAAAAACTCAACAGGTCTGGCAGCATCTGTGGAGACAGAAACAGTTAACGTTTCGAATCGGTATGATTCTTCTTCAGAACTTTGGACTGTAAACCTTAACAGGATTTTGTGGCCCGCCAAGTTAATGAACCTTTGGCTGGCTCGCCGCTACGGGGCCGGAAAGTCTCGGCGTCCTCTCCGCACTGATGCTGTCAGCCCCGCTGAGCTTTCCCCAGAACAGAATCCACAGTATTTTGCTTTTATTTTAGACAGGTGGCCTTCAGTTTTACCACATATACCTTGTGTAAAAACCAACCTCAGCTCTTCACGGATCAAACCACATTGTGACTAATTAATTACTGCGATTCATTACTTTCTAAGGCAGATGGTGGCATAGTGGTAAAGACATTGGACGAGTACTCTAGAGGTTCATGTCAATGTCCTGGGAACATGGATTCACATCCCACCATGGCAGCAGGGAAATTTAAATTCAATTAATAACATCTAGAATATATAGCTAGTGGCATGTGAAGAAGAGATGAAAATATACCATTCTTGCTTCTTTATACACTTTCTAAAAATACTGGGCAAAGTGTCTGGTAGGGTTTCGGCTGCTACCTCTTTTCGTATTCCGTCTGTTGTTGGAGATCTGACCCGCTGGTGTCATCAGCAAACTTGTAAATCAAGTTGGAGGAGAATTTAACCAAACAGTCATAGGTGTAAAAAGGGTACAGTAAGTAAGGGCCTTGCGGGGCACCAGTGTTGAGGATAATCATGGAGGAGGTATTGTTGTCTACTCTTACCTATAGCAGTCTGTGGGTTAGGAAGTCTAGGATCCAGTCGCAATGAGAGGTGCCAAGCCCGAGGGCACAGAGTTTGGAGATGCGTTTTGTAGGAATACTTAAGGGTATTGATAGAGGGATCTGGGTGTACAGGTACACAGGTCACTGAAAGTGGCAACGCAGGTGGCGAAGGTAGTCAAGAAGGCATACGGCATGCTTGCCTTCATCGGCTGGGCATTGAGTTTAAAAATTGGCAAGTCATGTTGCAGCTTTATAGAACCTTACTTAGGTGGCACTTGGAATATTGTGTTCAATTCTGGTCGCCACACTACCAGAAGGATATGGAGGCTTTGGAGAGGGTACAGAAAATATTTACCAGGATGTTGTCTGGTATGGAGGGCATTAGCTATGAGGAGAGGTTGGAGAAACTTGGTTTGTTCTCACTGGAACCTGATAGAAGTCTACAAGATTAAGAGGGGCTTGGACAGAGTGGATAGTCAGAAGCTTTTTCTCAGGGTGGAAGAGTCAATTACTAGGGGGCTTAGGTTTAAGGTGTGAGGTGCAAGGTTTAAAGAAGATAGGTTTTTGACACAGAGAGTGGTGGGTGCCTGGAACTCGCTGCCGGGGAAGGTAGTGGAAGCAGACACGACAGTGAGTTTTAAGGGGCATCCGGACAAATACATGAATAGGCTGGGAATAGAGGGATATGGTCCCCAGAAGGGTAGGGGGTTTTAGTTCAGTCGGGCAGCATGGTCGGTGCAGGCTTCGAGGGCCGAAGGGCCTGTTCGTGTGCAGTAATTTTCTTTGTTATAGAACATAGAACAGTACAGCACAGAACAGGCCCTTCGGCCCACGATGTTGTGCCGAGCTTTATCTGAAACCAAGATCAAGCTATCCCACTCCCTATCATCCTGGTGTGCTCCATGTGCCAATCCAATAACCGCTTAAATGTTCCTAAAGTGTCTGACTCCACTATCACTGCAGGCAGTCAATTCCACACCCCAACCACTCTCTGCGTAAAGAACCTACCTCTGATATCCTTCCTGTATCTCCCACCACGAACCCTATAGTTATGCCCCCTTGTAATAGCTCCATCCACCCGAGGAAATAGTCTTTGAACGTTCACTCTATCTATCAGTGACAAAAATGGTTGATGAAGGAAGGGCCGTGGATATCGTCGATATGGATTTCAGTAAGGCATTTGACAAAGTCCCACATGGCAGGTTGGTTAAGAAGGTTAAGGCTCATGGGATACAAGGAGAAGTGGCTAGATGGGTGGAGAACTGGCTTGGCCATAGGAGACAGAGGGTAGTGGTCGAAGGGTCTTTTTCCGGCTGGAGGTCTGTGACCAGTGGTGTTCCGCAGGGCTCTGTACTGGGACCTCTGCTATTTGTGATATATATAAATGATTTGGAAGAAGGTGTAACTGGTGTAATCAGCAAGTTTGCGGATGACACGAAGATGGCTGGAATTGCGGATAGCGAAGAGCATTGTCGGGCAATACAGCAGGATATAGATAGGCTGGAAAATTGGGCGGAGAGGTGGCAGATGGAGTTTAATCCGGATAAATGCGAAGTGATGCATTTTGGAAGAAATAATGTAAGGAGGAGTTATACAATAAATGGCAGAGTCATCAGGAGTATAGAAACACAGAGGGACCTAGGTGTGCAAGTCCACAAATCCATGAAGGTGGCAACACAGGTGGAGAAGGTGGTGAAGAAGGCATATGGTATGCTTGCCTTTATAGGACGGGGTATAGAGTATAAAAGCTGGAGTCTGATGATGCAGCTGTATAGAACACTGGTTAGGCCACATTTGGAGTACTGCGTCCAGTTCTGGTCGCCGCACTACCAGAAGGACGTGGAGGCATTGGAGAGAGTGCAGAGAAGGTTTACCAGGATGTTGCCTGGTATGGAGGGTCTTAGCTATGAGGAGAGATTGGGTAGACTGGGGTTGTTCTCCTTGGAAAGACGGAGAATGAGGGGAGATCTAATAGAGGTACACAAGATTATGAAGGGTATAGATAGGGTGAACAGTGGGAAGCTTTTTCCCAGGTCGGAGGTGACGATCACGAGGGGTCACGGGCTCAAGCTGAGAGGGGCGAAGTATAACTCAGACATCAGAGGGACGTTTTTTACACAGAGGGTGGTGGGGGCCTGGAATGCGCTGCCAAGTAGGGTGGTGGAGGCAGGCACGCTGACATCGTTTAAGACTTACCTGGATAGTCACATGAGCAGCCTGGGAATGGAGGGATACAAACGATTGGTCTAGTTGGACCAAGGAGCGGCACAGGCTTGGAGGGCCGAAGGGCCTGTTTCCTGTGCTGTACTGTTCTTTGTTCTTTGTTCTATCCCCTTTATCATTTTATAAACCTCTATTAAGTCTCCCCTTAGCCTCCTCCGCTCCAGAGAGAACATCCCTAGCTCCCTCAACCTTTCCTCATAAGACCTACCCCCCAAACCAGGCAGCATCCTGGTAAATCTCCTCTGCACTCTTTCCAGCGCTTCCACATCCTTCTTATAGTGAGGTGACCAGAACTGCACACAATATTCCAAATGTGGTCTCACCAAGGTCCTGTACAGTTGCAGCATAACCCCACGGCTCTTAAACTCAAACCCCCTGTTAATAAAACACACTATAGGCCTTCTTCACAGCTGTATCCACTTGAGTGGCAACCTTTAGAGATCTGTGGATATGAACCCCAAGATCTCTCTGTTCCTCCACAGTCTTCAGAACCCTACCTTTGACCCTGTAATCCACATTTAAATTAGTCCTACCAAAATGAATCACCTCACATTTATCAGGGTTAAACTCCATTTGCCATTTTTCAGCCCAGCTTTGCATCCTATCTATGTCTCTTTGCAGCCTACAACAGCCCTCCACCTCATCCACTACTCCACCAATCTTGGTGTCATCAGCAAATTTACTGATCCACCCTTCAGCCCCCTCCTCTAAGTCATTAATAAAAATCACAAAGAGCAGAGGACCAAGCACTGATCCCTGCGGCACTCTTTTGAATAATGGTGTTGAAAGCTGAGCTGTAATCAATAAGTAGAAGTCTGACATAAGTGTCTTTGTTATCGAGGTCTTTTATGGTTGAGTATAGGGACGGGGGTGGTGTCTGCTCTGGACCTATTGTGGCGATAGGCGAACTGTAGTGGATCCAAGCAATCTGGGAGGCCGGAATTGATCTGTGCCATGACTACCCTTTCGAAGCACTTTATGGATGGATGTCAGAGCCACTGCGCGCTAGTCATTAAGGCACGTGGCCTGGCTTTTCTTTGGTGCAGGGATGATGGTCGTCTTCTTGAAGCAGGTAGGGACCTCAGATTTGTGTAGGAATAGGTTAAAGATATCCGCGAATAACCCCACCAGCTGGTCCGCGCAGGATCTGAGTGCTCGTCTGGGTACTGCATTCGTGCCAATTTCTTTCCGTGGGTTGACTTTCAAGAAGGTTGATCTGCGATGGTGATTTTGGATACCAGTTTGACCAAGGCCTCTGGAATGGAGAGCGTGCTCTCACTGATCTCTTGCTCAAAACGGGCATAGAATGGGCTCATCGAGGAGGGGTACATTGATGCCAGTGAGTCTACATGCCTTCATCTTGTAGACTGTTATGTCTCGCAGACCTTGCCATAGTCGGTGGGAGTCTGCGTGGCGAGCCTGGGAAACCAGCTTGATCCAGTACTGTCTGTTGGCGTATTTGATGGTTCTCCGTAGATCGTATCTGGATTTCTTGTATAGGCTGTTGTCTCTAAAGAAGCTTGGGTGGCACATGACACAATGGTTAGCACTGCTGCCTCACAGTGCCAGGGTCGTGGGTCCAATTCCCAGCTTGGATTACTGTCTGTGTGTGGAGTTTACAGATTCTCCCTGTGGCTGTGTGAGTTTCCTCTGGATGCTCTGGTTTCCTCCCACAGTCCAAAAGACGTGCTGATGCATTGGCCATGTTAAATTCTCCCTCAGTGTACCCAAACAGACGCTGGAGTGTGGCGACCAAGGGATTTTCACAGTAACTTAATTGCAGTGTTAATGTAAGCCTAATTGTGACTAACAAATAAATTTTAAAAAACTAATTCCCTGCAGAAATCGAATTCCAAGGAAATGCACAAAGGTCTCTTTACATTTTTGATGCAAAGCCCTGGACAACAGAGATGAACTGTCTGCAAGGACAAATCTCTAATAAACTTATTAATAGATGGAATATTAACTATCTCAGGAATTTGGACCAGGAATATACATCCTTGTCCAAACCAAGGGAAGTGGAGATGCTGGTGTTGGATTGGGGTGGACAAGATGAGAGGTCACACGACACCAAGTTATAGTCCCAACAAGTTTATTTGAAATCACAAGCTTTCGGAGCGCTGCTCCTTCATCTGACGATTGAGCAGCAAAAGCTTATGATTTCAAATAAACCTGTTGGACTATAACCTGGTGTCGTGTGACCTCTCATCTAACCAAGGGAAAAAGTGGGAGTTAAGTCACATTACACCCCGCCCCACCAAGCTGCTAGAACCTATAATATTGCCTTATGAAGCTAAAGGAGGCAGTCTGCCATCTTCCATAACAAAATAGCAGCAGAACAAGAGCTCTGTTCAGTTTAGATTGCTTAGCCCTCATCTACACTTTCTATGAGAACTTCTGTACCAGTGCCTACTGCAAGACTAATTCGTCTCTAAGTGCTTCTTCTATCTTGGAAGTTATCACTGGAAAAGTGGATCACCCAGTATCAGCTTGCAGTTTGCTAACCTCTTGGAAGCAATATACCTTTGGACTTTTCATCCTAGAGTCATGGGAAACAATAATTCTTATTTTGTTTGTGTACTTTGCCCTGTACCTTTTTCTTTCCCTTGTCCCTCTTTTTTGTATGACTGTATCGGGGGTTACATAGTGACACCCCCCACCTCCCCAGGTTTGAGGGTCTGTAAAATAAACTAACCCTATCGAGTTTACTCTGGGGTTATTAGTAGAGGATTGGCTCACTCCAGAACTGAAGGGTTGGGGAAAACGCTTACAAGGGGAAATCAAGAAACACCTTTCTGCAAGTGGTAACAGGAGAAGTCAGGGCTGCTTGAAATTAAACCCCCTCAATTTTAATAATAAAAATTGTGAGCTCAAGTCCAGGAAAGCGCATTTTGAATTTAGCCAGTGTCCAAGTTAAGGGATGAACCAAATTTAATGAAGAATCAATTGGAAGCCAAGAGGAAAGCCTGGTGGCTGGAACAAACTTTAAAACACAAATTCCTTTTCCTTAACAGTAAGAAAATGTTAATGTTTGATGCCCCCTATGTTTGTTCAGCAAGGGAACTTAAATGATGAAATTTGGGTAGCCATAGAGTCATAGAGGTTTACAGCATGGAAACAGGCCCTTCAGCCCAACTTGTCCATGCCACTCTTTTTTTTTAAACCCCTAAACTAATCCCAATTGCCCGCATTTGGCCCATATCCCTCTATACCCATCTTACCCATGTAGCTGTCTAAAGACAAAACTGTACCCGCCTCTACTACTACCTCTGGCAGCTTGTTCCAGACACTCACCACCATCTGCGTGAAAAAAATGCCCCTCTGGACACTTTTGTATCTCTCCCGGGATCTTGATCACGGTAGCACAGTGGTTAGCACTGCTGCTTCACAGCTCCAGAGACCTGGGTTCGATTCCCGGCTTGGGTCACTGTCTGTGTGGAGTTTGCACATTCTCCTCGTGTCTGCGTGGGTTTCCTCCGGGTGCTCCGGTTTCCTCCCACAGTCCAAAGATGTGCGGGTTAGGTTGATTGGCCATGCTAAAATTGCCCTTAGTGTCCTGGGATGCGTAGGTTAGAGGGATTAGTGGGTAAATATATGGGAGTAGGGCCTGGGTGGGATTGTGGTCGGTGCAGACTCAATGGGCCGAATGGCCTCTTTCTGTGCTGTAGGGATTCTAAGAAATTTCTAAGAAATCCCCCCTCACCTTAAACCTATGCCCTCTAGTTTTAGACTCCCCTACCTTTGGGAAAAGATATTGACTATCTAGCTGATCTATGCCCCTCATTATTTTATAGACCTCTATAAGATCACCTCTCAGCCTTCTACGCTCCAGAGAAAAAAGTCCCAGTCCATGCAGCCTCTCCTTATAACTCAAACCATCAAGTCCCGGTAGCATCCTAGTAAATCTTTTCTGCACGCTTTCTAGTTTAATAATATGCTTTCTATAATAGGGTGACCAGAACTGTACACAGTATTCCAAGTGTGGCCTTACCAATGTCTTGTACAACTTCAACTCCTGTATTCAATGTTCTGACTAATGAAACCAAGCATGCCGAATGCCTTCTTCACACCTCTGTCCACCTGTGATGCCACGTCCAAGGAGCTATGAACATGTACCCCATGATCTCTTTGTTCTGTAACTCTACCCAACGCCCTACCATTAACTGAGTAAGTCCTGCGCTGGTTCAATCTACCAAAATGTATCACCTCGAATTTATCTAAATTAAACTCCATCTGCCATTCGTCAGCCCACTGGCCCAATTGATCAAGATCCCGTTGCAATCGGAGATAACTTTCTTCACTATCCACTACGCCACCAACCTTGGTGTCATCTGCAAACTTACTGACCATGCCTCCTATATTCTCATCCAAATCATTAAGAGACACTGTGCCCTGTTTGTGCCCTGTTTGAGAGCACATTTCCACTCCATCTGACGAAGGAGTAGCGCTCCAAAAGCTAATGGTATTTGCTACCAAATAAACCTGTTGGATTTTAACCTGGTGTTGTTAAAACTCTTACTGTATTCACCCCAGTCCAACGCCGGCATCTCCACATTCTGTCAAGAAGTCAATTTTGTATCCATTTAGATACCTCACCCTGGATTCCGTGAGATTTAACCTTATGCAACAACCTACCATGCGATACCTTGTCAAAGGCCTTGCTAAAGTCCATGTAGACAACATCACCTGCACTGCCCTCATCTAACTTCTTGGCTACCCCTTCAAAAAACTCAATCAAATTTGTGAGACATGATTTTCCACTCACAAAGCCATGCTGACTTAGCAAGGAAACATTCCACTCAAAGCCATGATCCCTCAGCAAAGAAGCATTGAAAGGTGTATTTAGCACAGTGTAGTTAAAATTATCGAGCACCATCAAAATAATTGAACTGAACCAATCATTGGGAGAATATTTGGATCTCAAAGAACAAAGAAAATTACAGCTCAGGAACAGACCCTTCGGCCCTCCAAGGCTGCACCAACCATGCTGCCTGACTTAACTAAAACCCCCTACGCTTCCGGGGACCATATCCCTCTATTCCCATCCTATTCATGTATTTGTCCAGGTGCCCCTTAAAACTCACTATCGTATCTGCTTCCACCACCTCCCCTGGCAGCGAGCTCCAGGCATCCACCACCCTCTGTGTTAAAAACTTGCCTCGTACATCTCCTTTAAACCTTACCCATCGCACCTTAAAACTATGCCCCCTAGTAATTGACTCTTGCACCCTGAGAAAATGCTTCTGACTATCCACTCTGTCCATGCCTCTCTTAATCATGTAGACATCTATCAGGTCGCCCCTCAGCCTCCGTCGTTCCAGTGAGAACAAACCAAGTTTCTCCAACCTCTCCTCATAGCTAATGCCCTCCATACCAGGCAACGTCCTGGTAAATCTTTTCTGTACCCTCTCCAAAGCCTCCACATCTTTCTGGTAGATTGGCGACCAGAATTGAACACTACATTCCAAGTGCAGCCTAACTAAGGTTCTATAAAGCTGCAACATGACTTGCCAATTTTTAAACTCAATGTCCCAGCCAATGAAGGCAAGCATGCCATATGTCTTCTTGACTACCTTCTCCACCTGCGTTGCCACTTTCAGTGACCTGTGTACCTGTACACCCAGATCCCTCTGCCTATCAATACTCTTAAGGGTTCTGCCATTTTACTGTATATTTCCCATCTGTATTAGACCTTCCAAAATGCATTACCTCACATTTGTCCGGATTAAACTCCGTCTGCCATCTCTCCGCCCAAGTCTCCAACTGGTCTATATCCTGCTGTATCCTCTGATGGTCCTCATCGCTATCCGCAAATCCATCCATTGGTTGAATGCTATTGGTTGACATTAGATATAAAGCTCAATCATAACTCTGAATACCCCCCGAGCACATTTTGAGCTGAAAAAGCTCAGATTACAGCTGGAAAGAAAAAGAGATTAAGAGAATAAGAAAGGGAAAGAGAATTCCAGCTCCAGAAAATTGAAAATGGAGCTAGCATTTCAGAGGGAGAGACCAAACAGCTGAAAGCTGCTAGGGAAAATCTCTCTACCCAAATAGCACCCCATCTGTCTAACTCAGAACTGCTCTCTGAGGCCCTCAAGTATGCTAGAATCATTCCCAAATTTGAGGAGTCATTTTTTTTCCCACTTATGAAAATGTAGCAATTCTGGAACAAGTCCACACAAACTTTCATCAAGTTTGAATGGCTGAAGCATATTGCGATCAACCAATGGATCAGATGCCTAAGAGTCCCACACACCTGTGAGGTGCTGTGTGAGTTGGTATTGTTTGAGGTATTCAAAAATTGCTTACCCTCCAACCTGTGAATACACTCGGAGGAGCAGAGAACCCTCACAGCCCAGGGTGCAGCAGTCACAGCAGACAGCTACAGTCTCACACATAAGCCTGACAATTCAGGCAACCCCTTTCCAAACCATTCCCATGAGCATTGGAAAGATAAGCAGACCGATCTTGATGGAAAAGGCCCCCCATCCAGAAAAGAAAATAGAAAAGATATGACAAGAAGCCCCCTGCGGCCCAGAAGGAGAACTCCCCGGGGGCCATTGTGTTCTCATTGCAACAAAAGGGGCGGCATGGTAGCATAGTGGTTAGCATTGCTGCCTCACAGCTCCAGGGACCCGGGTTCGATTCTCGGTTTGGGTCACTGTCTGTGTGGAGTTTGCACATTCTCCCCGTGTCTGCATGGGTTTTCTCCACTTGCTCCGGTTTCTTCCCATAGTCCAAAGATGTGCGAGTTAGGTACATTGGCCATGCTAAATTGCCCCTTAGTGTCCTGGGGTGCATAAGTTAGAGGTATTAGTGGGGTAAATACATGGGATTACGGGGATAGGGCCTGGTTGGGATTGTTGTCGGTGGAGACTTGAAGGGCCAAATGGCCTCCTTCTGCACTGAAGGGATTCTATGATTCTATGAAAATAGACCATTCCAGATCTGAATGCAGGAGATTGCACGTCAAGCCACTTGGTCACATAAGTAAGCCCCTAAAAACTCCCCAGTGGGTAGAGCAGCAGAGCAGGCAGTCTCTCGTTACAGAAACTTACCCTTCGGAGAGCATGGCACTAT
Source organism: Mustelus asterias (assembly GCF_964213995.1). NCBI lineage: Eukaryota > Metazoa > Chordata > Chondrichthyes > Carcharhiniformes > Triakidae > Mustelus > Mustelus asterias. Next base: position 28,824,282 of record NC_135818.1, read on the forward strand.
GTGTGTCTGAGCCAGACAAACTCCCAGAGAGCTTCCAGGGAAGCTACCCTTCCCAAAGAATGAGCACACCTGCTGTACTGTTCCGAGACATGGAGCAACTCAGTTCTTAATGTTGAAGGGAAACTTAAACCTGCACCCCTCAGCCCCCCACCCCCACCCAGTCCACTCTAAAAGCCAAAGCCCTGATCATTGGAGGGGAAGGAGGACTTGTGTTTGCACCTCTCCATAAGCCCCATCTAGAGTGTGACCTTGTTTCACACTGTTACAGTGGGAATTGTCCTTAATGCAACAGTAGCAGTTTCTTCCTTGGGAACAGTTGGCTGGCAGGTGGTAGACAGTGAAAGAAACCAACGCAAAGCAGCAGAAATCTGCAGAAGAGCAGAAAGCTGAGGAAGATCCTAAGGCCCATAATTGCATCCCAGGCTACTGTGGGAGGCGAGGCAGGAAATTGCAGGAGCTCTGGCACAAATGTTTAATTCCTCTCTGGCCACAGGGGAAGTCATGATGTGGCAATGCCGGCGTTGGACTGGGGTAAACAGGCCTCCATCCCCCAGGCCTTTGGCACTTCCCCTGTAAGAAGTCTCACAATACCAGGTTCAAGCCCAACAGGTTTATTTGGTAGCAAACGCCACTAGCTTTCAGAGCGTTGCTCCTTCACCTGACGAAGGAGCAGCGCTCCGAAAGCTAGTGGCGTTTGCTACCAAATAAACCTGTTGGGCTTGAACCTGATGTTGTGAGACTTCTTACAGGGGAAGTGCCAAAGACCTGGAGGATGGCTAATGTGGTTCCACTTTTTAAGAAGAGTGGTAGAGATGAACCAGGAAATTACAGACCTTTGAGTCTCACGTCAATGGTAGGAAAACTATTGGAGAAAATTCTGAAGGAGAGAATTAATTTCCACTTGGAAAGGCTTAGGTTAATTAGGGATAGTCAGCATGGTTTTGTCAAAGGGAGATCATGCCTAACAAATTTGGTAGAATTTTTTGAAAATGCGATCAAGTATGTGGATGAGGGAAGTGCAGTTGATGTAGCTTGTATGGATTTTAGCAAGACCTTTGACAAGGTCCCACATGGGAGACTGATTGAGAAGGTTAAAGAACATGGAATTCAGGGAAATATGGTGAGATGGATCCATAACTGGCTTAGTAATAGGACACAAAGGCTGTTTGAGTGACGAGAGGCCCGTGTAGAGTAGTGTACCATAACATTCAGTTCAGGGACCCTTATTGTTTGTTATATACGTAAGTTAGATGATAAATGTGGAGGGAATGATAAACAAGTTTGCAGATGACACTGAGATTGGTAGGGTGGTTAATAGTGAAGAAGGTCGAAAGTTACAGGAATATATAGATGGGTTGGTCAAATGGGCAGAGCAGTAACAGATGATATTTAACCCTGAGAAGTGCAAGATGATGCGCTTTGGAATAGCAGAACACTGGGAAGCTTAGAGTTACTGAATGATCTTGGGGTGCTTATTCACAGATCCCTGAAGGCAGCAGAGCAGGTTAATAGGATAGTTAAGAAGGCATATGGGACACTTGCTTTTATCAGTCATGGCATAGAGTATAAGAGCAAGGAGGTAATGTTGGGGCTGTACAGATCATTGGTTAGGCCACAGGTGTGTGCAGTTCTGGTCACTTCACTATGGGGAGGTGATGGCCTGGTGGTATTATCGCTAGACTATGAATCCAGAAACTGTTCTGGGGGACCCGGGTTCAAATCCCGCCATGGCAGATGGTGGAATTTGAATTCAACAAAAAATATCTGGGAATTAAGAATCTACTGATGACCATGAAACCATTGTCAATTGTCGAAAAAACCTATCTGGTTCACTAATGTCCTTCAGGGAAGGAAATCTGCCGTCCTTCCCTTGCTCGGTCATAGTGGAAGCATACATTTCTGAATGGAGGGCTGTGACTAGTGGCGTTCCTCAGGGATCAGGGTCTTCGGGGACCTTTGCTATTTGTAATATATATAAATGATTTGAAGGAAAATGTAACTGGTTTGATGAGTAAGTTTGCAGACAACACAAAGGTTGATGGAAGTGCGGATAGTGATGAAGACCATACAGCAGGATATAGATCGGTTGAAGACTTGGGCGGAGAGATGGCAGATGGAGTTTAATCTGGACAAATGTGAGGTAATGCAAAAACCTTCTTTCTGATATTAAGTAGGGACAAAAGGAGTTCTCAAACTCCTGAGCTGATAGTGTGATACTTTACCCAGTCAAAAAGCCATGAGGTAGTGTAGCTGGGACTGTACCTCCACTTGAGGAGAGAAGGGTTCTAAGGGACATGGAATAAGTTAGGAAAGTGCTCGCGCTCATCCAAAAGGCTCAGTGTCATGGATTGGCCTGGCTAATGTATGGCAAATTTAAATGTGGACCAGAAAAGTTCCTAACTTGGCCCAGAAAGAGTAAAGATAATGCTTCACTTAGTTGAAAAGCCACCCAGAAGTACAGTAAGGGATGACCATCCACCAGAGGGCAGTGGTATCCCAAAAGACACAAATCCTACCACGCAACTGGCCAACAGAGGGATCCCCACCAGATTGGACTTCATGCTCACCTACTATAATGCAGAACTGCACAGTGACCGGACAGTGTTTATCCCCCGGTTTAAAATAATCCATAACGCCCCCACCCCCCGCCCCGCCCCCACCCCCGCCCCCAAGACTATAACATTAGCCTTCTCCAATATGGGGGTGTGTGGGGGGGATGTTGATAGCTCCACGAGCCATCCATGGAGCTCCCCCTCCCCCCACCTCTTCAAGGTCGAATGCCATTCCTTTAGGGGCACCTGAGCAAAGGAAAGTTCCACTTTGGGTGCCTCTTTTACCTTGCCCCCTCCCTGATGCACCGCCCCCTGGGTTTGTCAACTCTCCTGGAGATCACTGGCTCAGGATCACACACCACACCTGGAGAACCATGCAGGGACGCCACCGAGCCCAGCACACCACACCAAGGCATCAACGGGCCTCGAATTCTGTGAGTTGACGGGCCCAGAGGTGGTCTTGTGTCACGAGTCAGCAATCGGGGGGTCTGGGTTGCTGGTTACGGGGGTGCTGTCCACCTGCTTTGCCCTCCACCGCTGTCAGCGTTGCCTCTCCTTGTGGGAAGGCAATTGGGTTGTTAGTTGGGGAGGGGAGGGAGGGGGGAGCAGCGGTGCCAGCTGTAGCCATCTTAGTTGTTTCAGTGGCAATTCTTGTGAATGTGCCCCACCTCTTTCCACATGTGGTACTTCATACTGTCTACCGACCAAAAGGCACGGTGGCTGACCCCCTCATGGGGAATGGTGATGCCTCACTCCAAGCACTCCTCCCGGGTCAGGTGGATGAAGACCTGACACTGGAAGGAATAGGCGTGCCATAAGGAGACATCCTTGAGGCCGAGCGGGATTGACACCATCTTGGACTTTACCTCCCCCAGTTGATGGAGGTGGGGAAGAGGAGCTCTACAGGGATGAAGGGCGGGACATTTGATATAATAACTCTCTGGGCGGTGGTTTCCAGAGGGTCCATCGCCAGGAAGGTCCCGTCCACTGTGAGCCCCTTTGAGGGCGAGGTGGACTGCCCGCTCAACCTTCAGAAAGAAGATGGCTTTACCAGACTGCTTTGAGGCCGTGACTATGTTATGGTTATGATTATAAAAGGTTACACAAGTTAAGAGCTCACGGTGGCGGGGCTAACATATGAGCATGGAAAGAGGTTTGGTTAGCTAACATACAAGCAGGGAGTCAGGATAGATGGTCATTTTTGGGTTGGTAAATATAACTAATGGAGTGCCACAGGGATCAGTGCTGACGCCCCAATCATTTACCATCCACATTAATGACTTGGTTGAAGAGATTAAGGATGGAATATTTCATTCTGCTGACTAAGTCTGGTGGTGGGCGGGAAAGTTGGTGTGACCTGGGTGACATGGTGGCACAGTAGTTAACACTGCTGCCCCACAGCATCAGGGACCCGGGTTCAGTTCTGACCTCGGGTAACCATCTGTGTGGAGTTTACACATTCTCCGTGTCTGCATGGATTTCCTCCGAGTGCAGGTTAGGTTGATTGGCCATGCTCAATTACCCCTTAGTGTCAGGGAGATTAGCAGGGTAAATATGTGGGGTTATGGGAATAGGGCCTGGGTGTGATTGTTGTTGGTGCAGGCTTGTTGGGCTCTTTAGCTTCTTTCTGCACTGTAGGGATGCTATGGTTCTATGACTCCTATGCAGTGGGTGGCACATTGGCACTGCTGCCTCACAGAGCCAGGGTCCTGGGTACAATTCCAGCCTCGGGTGACGGTCAGTGGAGTTTGCATGTTCTCCCCGTGTCTGTGTGGGTTTCCTCCAGGTGCATCTGTTTTCTCCCACAGTCCAAAGATGTGCAGGTTAGATGGATGGGCCATGCTAAATTGCCCCTTAGTGTCCCAAGATGTGTATCATAGAATCATAGAAACTCTACTTTTTTTTATACTTTTCCAATTCAATCAAATCAAATCCAATTCAGAGTCTCAACAAGTTGAGACATTTCAGATCCAGGCTGACAAGACAGGGCGAGCGACCAAACCACCCTGTCCTGGGCCTGATCTACATGAGCCAAGCTGATTGGAGAAGGGGGAGGTTCCTCCTCCAAGACTTGAGCTCATTTGCATCTTAGCCAAAAAGCCGAGATGCCGCTTTAAAAAATTGCTTCATATGAAACATATGAAGCTTCAGTGTAACCTAATGACCTCGACCAAGTGCGGCCGACCATGGGCTGCCGACCATACTACACTTGATCTTAGCCAAAAGGCCGAGAACATAGAAACTCTACAGTGCAGAAAGAGGCCACCTGGCCCATCGAGTCTGCACCGACCACAATCCCACCCAGGCCCTACCCCCATATCCCTACACATTTTACCTGCTAATCCCTCTAACCTACACATCTCAGGACACTAAGGGGCAATTTTAGCATGGCCAATCAACGTAACCCGCACATCTTTGGACTGTGGGAGGAAACCGGAGCACCCAGAGGAAACCCACGCAGACACGAGGAGAATGTGCAAACTCCACATAGACAGTGACCCAAGCCGGGAATCGAACCCAGGTCCCTGGAGCTGTGAAGCAGCAGTGCTAACCACTGCCCTACCGTGCCGTGTAGGTTAGGGGATTAGCAGGGTACATAGGCTTACGGTGATAGGGCCTGGATAAGATGCTCTGTCGGAGAGTTAGTGCAGACTTGATGGGCCAAATGACCTCCTCCTGAATTGTGGGATTCTATGATTCTAGTGGTGGAGCGGGTGAACACAGTAATCTTCTGGTTTTCAGTTAATTAATTATGCATCCTCATGGAACACGGTGAATTTTGTGGTAGGAAGGGGCATTCAGGAAGTTGCCTGCCACGCTATTATTTTGTGTGGTCGAAGGTCCTAGTGCCATGTTAAAAGGACACCAAGACAGACATTCACTCACCACAGGCCAGGAGCTGCACACTATTCGCACTGAGTCCTTGTGGCCGCAGTCCGTACTGGAGAAGCTCGCAGATGTGAACAACCACATCCCATGGCCTACAGGGGCCACACTGGCATTGCCTTTCGCTCATACAAAGAACAAAGATGAAGTCGGTAAAAATACCTCTGAGTCTAGTCTGAGTCAAAATACAGTCAGGCTTTATTCTCACAAGCTTGAGGGAGAACCTGACCCCTTGAAAGTGGAAGCCAAAGTTCTCTCCGAACACAAGAAGCGTGGACATTTATACATCAGGGTTCCCAATACAAGCCATAAAGCAAAGTCCAGTTAACAGTCCTTGATCATAAATTATAGTTCCTTTAACAGCTTCTGATAGTCTCTGGATCATGGTTAGAGACTATGTGGTACCCTTGGGTCATAAAGCACAATTCTCCTGGTAGTTGTAGTCAAGGTGCAACCTCTGGTCCCCCGCTCTTCCCGCCGCCTTTCCTTTGAAGTGACTGTGTGCGATTGCAGCTGTCCCAGTGGGAGTCCTCCTTCAAACGGCCATTCTCGCACTCTACCATTTGGTAGCTGCTTCCTTTGTTTAAATCATACACAAGCCTACGGGGAAGTAAGACTTACAACCCAACATTTACATTTAACTGTCTGTTTTATCAGAATGATATAAACAAGCGAGAGAACCATGAACAAATGGCTTGTACTTCTAAAAGTAAAAGATGAAACCAAGAACAAATGGCTTATTCTACTACCAGGAGCAATATAAACAAAGGGGAGACTAGCCATAAGGAAGGGTTATGTTTGTGATACATTCCAGGAACAAAGTTCAACCTTTTAGGTACAAAATACATTGAGTACAAAAAAAAATTAACCCTTTCTCTTCTTCAAAAGAAAATTACAGCACAGGAACAGGCCCTTCGGCCCTCCAAGCCTGCACCGACCATGCTGCCCGACTTAACTAAAACCCCCTGCGCTTCCGGGGACCATATCCCTCTATTCCCATCTCATTCATGTACTTGTCAAGACGCCCCTTAAAAGTCACTACCGTATCCGCTTCCACTATCTCCCCCGGCAATGAGTTCCAGGCACCCACCACTCTCTGTGTAAAAATTCTGCCTCATACATCTCCTTTAAACCTCGTCCCTCGCGCCTTAAACCTATGCCCCCTAGTAATTGACTCTCCCACCCTGGGAAAAAGATTCTGACTATCCACTCTGTCAATGCCTCTCATAATCTTGTAGACTTCTATCAGGTCTTCCCTCAACCTCCGTCGCTCCAGTGAGAACAAACCAAGTTTCTCCCACCTCTCCTCATAGCCCTCCATAACAGGCAACATCCTGGTAAATCTTTTCTGTACCCTCCACATCCTTCTGGTAGTGTGGCGACCAGAATTGAACACTATATTCCAAGTGCGGCCTCACTAAGGTTCTATAAAGCAGCAACATGACTTGCCAATTTTTAAACTCAATACCCTGGCCGATGAAGGCAAGCATGCCGTATGCCTTCTTGACTACCTTCTCCACCTGCATTGCCACTTTCAGTGACCCGTGTACCTGCACACCTAGATCCCTTTGCCTATCAATACTCCTAAGGGTTCTGCCATTTACTGTATATTTCCTATCTGTATTCGACCTTCCAAAATGCATTACCTCACATTTGTCCGGATTAAACTCCATCTGCCATCTCTCCGCCCAAGTCTCCAACTGGTCTATATCCTGCTGTATCCTCTGATGGTCCTCATCACTATCCGCAAATCCACCAACCTTTGTGTCGTCCGCAAACTTACTAATCAATCCAATTATATTTCCCTCCAAATCATTTATATATATTACAAACAGCAAAGGTCCCAGCACTGATCCCTGAGGAGCACCACTTGTCACAGCCCTCCATTCAGAAGCACACCCTTCCACTGCTACCCTCTGTCTTCTTTGACCGAGCCAGTTTTGTATCCACCTTGCCAGCTCACCTCTGATCCCATGCGACTTCACCTTCTGCACCAGTCTGCCATGAGGGACCTTGTCAAAGGCCTTACTGAAGTCCATGTAGACAACATCCCTAGAAAATCTTGAAAAGAGCACTGCCAGCCATACACCCACATTCGGGCCAATGTTCACCATTGCAGTGGTCCATGTTTGTCAGCCTTTTGACTTTATAGAGGTCCGACTGCCTCTTGTTCCTCTTGCCTCTGTGCCAACTTGCAATGGGCCCTCCTTCTCCTCATCTGAATAACTAAGGCAGGGTTGCCTGCAGTCTGCATCATCGATGCCTGAGTGGAGACAAGAACAAACTGAAGAGATAAACTTAGTGAGCACATCCATCTCAAAGACACGTGCTAAGCTCTTCATCCGATCTCCTTCTAGACTTGTGTGCTTCTTTGTTAACCGAATAAAATAAATCAACAAACTGTAGGATAAATTAAAATGCAGTTCCATAAAAGAATACTGCATCAAAGTAAACAGAAATCTCAAAGGAAACTTAAAACATCAAAATAAAATGTTATTAAAAGGGTTGATAATGCAACCCAGTCTTCATGGTGCTCCCACCCATCTGGCACAGAAGGCCACAATTGGAGATCTCAAGTGTTTCTTATATATAATACATGATATCAAATCTGGTAGGATTAGGCCTCATTGAAGTTTAGAAGGCTGTTGATCTGATTGAAATATAAGATTCTGAGGGGACTTGACAGGGTGGATGCCAAGAGAATGTTTCTCCTTTGTGAGGGAATCTGGAACGAGGGTGCATGGTTTAAAAATAAGAGGTCTCCCATTTAAGACTGAGATGAGGAGGAATTAGTTTCTCTCAGAAGGTCGTCAGATTTTGGAATTCTGTTTCCCAGAGAGCGAAGGAGACGGGGTCAATGAACATATTCAAGGCTGAGTTAGATTTTGAGGGTTATGCGGGGACAGGCATAAAAGTGGAGTTAAGGCCATAATCACATCAGCCATGATCCTATTGAATAGTAGAACAAACCCGTGGGGCCAAATGATCTACTTTTTAAAAAACTCCTACTCCTGTTTTTTATGATCTTATAGAATCATAGAACTCCTACTGTGCAGAAGCAGGCCATTTGGCCCATTGAGCATGCACCGACCACAGTCCCACCCAGGCCCTTTCCCTGTAACCCCCCCATATTTACCCTGACACTAAGGGGCAATTTAGCATGGGCAATCCACCTAACCTGCACATCTTTGGAGTCATGATGTGGAGATGCCGGCGTTGGACTGGGGTAAACACAGTAAGAAGTTTAACAACACCAGGTTAAAGTCCAACAGGTTTATTTGCAAATAAACCTGTTGGACTTTAACCTGGTGTTGTTAAACTTCTTACCATCTTTGGAGTGTCAGAGGAAACCAGAGCACCCTGAGGAAACCCACACAGACATGGGGAGAACGTGCAAATTCCACATACACAGTGACCTGAGGCCGGAATTGAACCTGGGTCCCTGGGGCTGTGTTGCAGCAGTGCTAACCACCGTGCCACCTTTTTTTTTGGTACTTTATTGCTAATCAAAAAAGCCAATTAGGTCCAATGAGAGTCCCCACATGAGGGACAAAGCAGATCCAAGCTGACAAGACAAGAATATACATCCCACCTTGGGCTTGATCAAACGAGATCCAAGCTGACAGGATGAGGCATTACACCCCCTCACAGGACTGACCTGAGCTTCACCTTAGCCAGAAGGTTGGGAATGGCTTTGAGAATTGCACCAGATAAAGCCTCGGTTTAACCTCATTGGCTACCCTGATCACTTGCTCTCCCCTAGCACAGGCAAACCATGATTGCAGGCATCAGCACACCTCAAGTACAATGGGCTTGAGCCACATCCCCAGCCTGATCATGGTTGCGCTCCAGCCAGATAAGTATTTACCACTGTATCGCCCAATAGTAGGTTGCCTCAAACAGGAACCTATAGAATCGGAGTTACATATGGGTTTATTTTATGTTCAGGCTAACCCATATCTATCAATTAGGTATAATTGGTATAATTACTTCATATCTTCTCCCCAGTATCATTGTCAATGTACTTGCCAAGATTCATAATGAGGCATGAGTTGCAGAGCAAAGCAATTTTCTAATTAACCTAATTTGCATTTATGAATGAACTCTGTTTTGCATAATTATTTCAAATGTCATTTCTTCAAGTTTTATAAATATAAAAATAATGGGTTAATTGTTAACAGAAAATGTTTATGTCAGTAATGCCAATTCAACCCATCACATCTTGCAAAACTTTGCCCAGTTAAATACGCAAAATCTAAAAAATTGCAATAAATCTACTGATTGTGCTTTCAGAATACTTCCCATCTGCGCTGGACATCTGATGTTTCATTTGATTTTAATGAGCCTGGCATCAAATCTCATTCTCGATTTCAAGAGTAAATTCAGTGAGTTACTCCACTCAACAAGATGATACACAATAGAAATATCAGTCGGCGAAAGTACATCTTTGGGCCAGTATCAGCAGCAACATAACTCTACAGGGTTGCCATTCTCTGCTTGACTTGACTATAATGCTAAATGAAAACAGTAAAATATATTCTGATTCTTTGCTTCACTTAGTACTTACTTCATACACTGATCAGCAAAGCAATCATAGAAATCCTACAGTACAGAATGAGGCCATTCGGCCCATCGAGCCTGCACCAACAACAATTCTACCCAGGCCCTATCCCTATAATCCCATGTATTTACCCTAATTCCCCTGACACTAATGGACAATTTAGCATGGCCAATCCACCTAACCCGCACATCTTTGGGTTGTGGAAGGAAACCGGAGTACCCGGAGGAAACCCACGCAGACACAGGGAGAATGTGCAAACCCCACACAGACAGTAACCTGAGGCCGGAATTGAACCCGGGTCCCTGGCGCTGTGAGGCAGCGGTGCTAACCATTTGCCACCGTGCTGCCCCTAATCAATAGAAAGGTTTGTCAACAGCTGTAAAATAAGAAAATAATTTTTCCTAATGAGTGAAGAGGACACTCAATAGAGTGCATGGTAACAAATATGAGGTCTATGAGATTATTATGCTTTGGAATTGTGTCTTTAATTAAGGGAAAAATGAAGGGGTCATGTGATCTATTCTGACGTGTGCCTGTCAACAGGCCTGGACATGGCTGTTAAAGATTAAAGTGAGGCCCAGATAGATAGCCAGATAGGCTCAGATGCACTAACTTTCCATGCCGCCCTTTTTTCAACCCCTAAGCTAGTCTCAATTGCCCACGTTTGGCCCATATCTCTCTATACCCATTTTAGCCATGCAACTGTCTTTTTAAAAGACAAAATTGAACCCGCCTCTACTACTGCCTCTGGCAGCTTGTTCCAGCCACTCACCACCCTCTATGTGAACAAATTGCACCTCTGGACCCTTTTGTATCTCTCCCCTCTCACCTTAAACCTATGCCCTCTAGTTTTAGACTTCCCTACCTTTGGGAAAAGATATTGACTATCTAGCTGATCTATGCCCCTCATTATTTTATAGACCTCTATAAGATCACCTCTCAGCCTCCTACGCTCCAGAGAAAAAAGTCCCAGTCTATCCAGTCTCTCCTTATAACTCAAACCATCAAGTCCCGGTAGCATCCTAGTAAATCTTTTCTGCACTCTTTCTAGTTGAATGATATCCTTTCTATAATAGGGTGACCAGAACTGTACACAGTATTCCAAGTGTGGCCGTATCAATGTCTTGTACAACTTCAACAAGACATCCCAACTCCTGTATTCAATGTTCAGACCAATGAAACCAAACATGCCGAATGCTTTCTTCACCGCTCTGTCCACCTGTGACTCCACTTTCAAGGAGCTATGAACCTGTACCCCTCGATCTCTTTGTTGTATAACTCTCCCCAACGCCCTATCATTAACTGAGTAAGTCCTGTCCTGGTTCGATTGACCAAAATGCATCACCTCGTATTTAACTAAATTAAATTCCATCTGCCATTCGTCAGTCCACTCGCCCAATTGATCAAGATCCCGTTGCAATCCTAGATAACCTTCTTCACTGTCCGCTATGCCACCAATCTTGATGTCATCTGCAAACTTACTAACCATGCCTACTGAATTCTCATCCAAATCATTAATATAAATGACAAATAACAATGGACCTAGGACCGATCCCAGAGGCACACTGCTGGTCACAGGCGTCCAGTTTGAGAAACAATCCTCTACAGCCACCCTCTGTCTTCTGTCATCTTACTTCACCTGATGACTCACCTGATGAAGGAGCTTGAGGCTCCGAAAGCTAGTGCTGCCAAATAAACCTATTGGACTTTAACCTGGTATTGTGAGACTTCTTTCTGTCATCAAGCCAATTTGGTATCCATTTGGCTACCTCACCCTGGATCCCGTGAAATTTGACCTTATGCAACAACCTACCATGTGCTACCTTGTCAAAAGCCTTGCTAAAGTCAATGTAGGCAACATCAACTGCACTGCCCTCATCTATCTTCTTGGTTACCCCTTCAAAAAACTCTAAATTAAATTTGTGAGACATGATTTTCCACTCACAAAGCCATGCTGACTATCCTTAATCAGTTCTTGTGTCTCTAAATGCCCGTAGATCCTGTCTCTCAAAATACTTTCTAACAACTTACCCACTACAGATGTGAGGCTTACTGGCCAGTAGTTCCCAGGCTTTTCCCTGCTGCCCTTTTTAAACAAAGGCACAACACTTGCCACCCTTCAATCTTCAGGCACCTCACTATGACTATCGATGATTCAAATATCTCGGCTAGGGGACCCGCAATTTCCTCCCGAGCCTCCCACAGTGTGATAGGCTGCACTTCATCAGGTCCCGGGGATTTATCTACCTTGATGCGCTTTAAGACTTCCAGCACCTCTTTCTCTGTTGTGGCAAAATGGGTCACATTGCAAAAGCTTGTTGGGCTAGACCAGCTTCCCCTGAGAAGAATATTCAGAACAAGAATCTGGGTACCTTCAAGAAGAAGAACAAGTTGCATTCTACAAAAAAAAATTACTATATGGGAGAAAATAATTTTATGACTGTGAAGAAGAAATAAGGAAGAGCTCCAATTGATCATCTTATCCATACAGGGTGAATCACAGATTCTTGGTGATTCCAAATTAAGTGGACAACCTATTAGGATGGAGGTCGATAGTGGTGCTGCTGTATATAAAGCAGAACGAAGAACAGTATAGCACAGGAACAGGCCCTTCGGCCTGCGCTGACACATGATGCCTTTCTAAACTAAAGATCTTTTGCCTCTATGTGGTCCATATCCCGCTATTCCCTGCTTATTCATCTATTTGTCAAGATGCCTCTTAAAAGTTGCTTTTGTATCTGCTTCTACCACCTCATCTGGCAGCGCATTGCAGGCATTTACCACTCTCTGTGTAAAAAACTTGCCTCTCTCATCCCCTTTAAACTTTCCCCCTTTTACCTTAAACCTATATCCTCTAGTAATTGACATTTCTACCCTGGGAAAAAAGACTCGAACTATCCATGCCTCTCATAATTTTGCAAATTTCTATCAGGCCCCTCAGCCTCCGATGTTCAAATGAAAATAAACCAAGTTTCTCCAAGCTCTCCTCACAGCTAATACCCTCCAAACCACACAACATCCTGGTAAATCTTTTCTGAATCTCGCCAAAGACTCCACATCCTTCTGGTAGTGTGGCGATCAGAACTGTATGCAATATTCCAAATGTGGCCAAGCTAAAATTCTACACAGCTGCAACATGACTCGCCAATTTTTATACTCTTATGCCCTGATTGATGAAGGTAAGTATGCCTTCTTGACCACCTAATGCACTAGTTTTGCCACTTTCAGGGAACTGTGGACCTGTATGCCTAGACCCCTCAGTATGTTAATGCTTCGAAGGGTTCTACCATTTACTGTATACTTGCCTCCTGCATTAGACCTTCCAAAATGCATCACCTCACATTTGTCTGAATTAAATTTCAACTGCCTTTATAGGACGGGGTATAGAGTATAAAAGCTGGAGTCTGATGATGCAGCTGTATAGAACGCTGGTTAGGCCACATTTGGAGTACTGCGTCCAGTTCTGGTCGCCGCACTACCAGAAGGACGTGGAGGCGTTAGAGAGAGTGCAGAGAAGGTTTACCAGGATGTTGCCTGGTATGGAGGGTCTTAGCTATGAGGAGAGATTGGGTAAACTGGGGTTGTTCTCCCTGGAAAGACGGAGAATGAGGGGAGATCTAATAGAGGTGTACAAGATTATGAAGGGTATAGATAGGGTGAACAGTGGGAAGCTTTTTCCCAGGTCGGAGGTGACAATCACGAGGGGTCACGGGCTCAAGGTGAGAGGGACGAAGTATAACTCAGATATCAGAGGGACGTTTTTTACACAGAGGGTGGTGGGGGCCTGGAATGCGCTGCCAAGTAGGGTGGTGGAGGCAGGCACGCTGACATCGTTTAAGACTTACCTGGATAGTCACATGAGCAGCCTGGGAATGGAGGGATACAAACGATTGGTCTAGTTGGACCAAGGAGCGGCACAGGCTTGGAGGGCCGAAGGGCCTGTTTCCTGTGCTGTATTGTTCTTTGTTCTTTGCTATTTCTCCATCCAAGCCTTCAGCATATCTATGTTCTCTGGTAATCCTCCTCATTATCCGCAGCTCCACCAATCTTTGTGTCGTCCGCATACTTACTAATCAGGCCATCTACATTCTCCTCCAAATCACTTATATATATTACAAGGGTCCCAACATTGATCCCTGCGGAATACCACTGGTCACAGATCTCCAGTCAGAAAAACACCCTTCCGCCTCTACTCTCTGTCTTCTATGACCAAGCCAGTTCTGTAAACACCTTACTAGCTCACCAATGATCCCATGTGACTTCACCTTCTGTATCAGCCTGCCATGAGGGATCTTGTCAAAGGCCCTGCTAAAGTCCATGTAGGCAACATCCACCACCCTGCCCTCATCAATCATCTTTGTCACTTCCTCAAAACACTCAATCACATTTGTGAGACACGACCTCCCCCGCACAAAGCCATGCTGTCTATCGCTAATAAGTACATTCATTTCCAAATATGAGTAAATCCTACCCCTCCAATTTTCTCCAATAATTTCCCCACCACAGGCTCAGTGGTCTGTAATTTCCCTGATTATCTCTATTGCCCTTCTTAAACAAAGGAACAACATTAGCTATTTCTCTGGGACCTCTCCTGTGACTAAAATGGATAGACAGATTTCGTACAAGGGCCCAGCAATTTCCTCCCTCGCCTCCCTCAGTATTCTGGGATAGATCCCATCAGGTCCTGAGGACTTGTCTATCTTAATACTTTTCAAAACACCCATCTCCTCTTCCTTTTTTATATCGACATGCCCTAAAATATCAACATACTCCTCTCCACTCTCACCATCCACCATTCGCCTTTGTGAATACCAATACAAAGTATTTGTTCAGGACCTCACCCACTTTCTCCGGCTCCATGCATAAATTCCCTCCTTTGTCCTTGAGTGGACCTACCCTTTCCCTACCTATCCTCTTGCTCCTTATATACACACAAAATGCCTTGGGACTTTCCTTAATCCTGTTTGCCAAAGACATTTTCTGGCCCCTTTTAGCCCTCCTAACTCATCGTTTAAGTTCTTTACTGCTTTCATTATATTCTTCGAGGGCTTGGTCTGTCTTCAGTTTTCTAAACCTTTTTGACTGAACTCACAATTTCTTGTGTCATCCATGGTTCCTGAATCTTCCCACTCTTATCCTTTATTTTCACAGGAATATGCTGGTCCTGAAATCTAATCAACTGGCCTTTAAAAGATTCCCACATGACAGATATGGATTTACCTTCAAACAGCTGTCCCCAATCTACATTCTCCAGTTCCTGCCTAATATTGTCATAGAACATAGAACATAGAAAGCCACAGCACAAACAGGCCCTTCGGCCCACAAGTTGCGCCGATCACATCCCCACCTCTAGGCCTATCTATAGCCCTCAATCCCATTAAATCCCATGTACTCATCCAGAAGTCTCTTAAAAGACCCCAACGAGTTTGCCTCCACCACCACCGACGCCAGCCGATTCCACTCACCCACCACCCTCTGAGTGAAAAACTTACCCCTGACATCTCCTCTGTACCTACCCCCCAGCACCTTAAACCTGTGTCCTCTCGTAGCAACCATTTCAGCCCTTGGAAATAGCCTCTGAGAGTCTACCCTATCCAGACCTCTCAACATCTTGTAAACCTCTATCAGGTCACCTCTCATCCTTCGTCTCTCCAGGGAGAAGAGACCAAGCTCCCTCAACCTATCCTCATAAGGCATGCCCCCCAATCCAGGCAACATCCTTGTAAATCTCCTCTGCACCCTTTCAATGGCTTCAACATCTTTCCTGTAATGAGGTGACCAGAACTGCGCGCAGTACTCCAAGTGGGGGTCTAACCAGGGTCCTATAAAGCTGCAGCATTATCTCCCGACTCCTAAACTCAATCCCTCGATTAATGAAGGCCAGTACGCCGTACGCCTTCTTGACCGCATCCTCCACCTGCGAGGCCGATTTAAGAGTCCTATGGACCCGGACCCCAAGGTCCTTCTGATCCTCTACACTGCTAAGAATGGTACCCTTCATATTATACTGCTGCTTCATCCCATTGGATCTGCCAAAATGGATCACCACACACTTATCCGGGTTGAAGTCCATCTGCCACTTCTCCGCCCAGTCTTGCATTCTATCTATGTCTCGCTGCAACTTCTGACATCCCTCCAAACTATCCACAACACCACCTACCTTGGTGTCGTCAGCAAACTTACCAACCCATCCCTCCACTTCCTCATCCAGGTCATTTATGAAAATGACAAACAGCAAGGGTCCCAGAACAGATCCCTGGGGCACTCCACTGGTCACTGACCTCCATGCAGAGAAAGACCCCTCCACAGCCACTCTCTGCCTTCTGCAGGCAAGCCAGTTCTGGATCCACAGGGCAACAGCCCCTTGGATCCCATGCCCTCTCACTTTCTCAAGAAGTCTTGCATGGGGGACCTTATCGAACGCCTTGCTGAAGTCCATATAGACCACATCCACCGCTCTTCCTTCGTCAATGTGTTTGGTCACATTTTCAAAGAACTCAACCAGGCTCGTAAGGCACGACCTGCCCTTGACAAAGCCGTGCTGACTACTTTTGATCATACTAAACTTCTCTAGATGATCATAAATCCTGTCTCTCAGGATCCTCTCCATCAACTTACCAACCACTGAGGTTAGACTCACCGGTCGGTAATTTCCCGGGCTGTCCCTGTTCCCTTTCTTGAATATAGGGACCACATCTGCAATCCTCCAATCCTCCGGAACCTCTCCCGTCTCCATCGACGATGCAAAGATCATCGCCAAAGGCTCCGCAATCTCCTCCCTCGCCTCCCACAGTAACCTGGGGTACATCCCATCCGGTCCCGGCGACTTACCAACCTTGATGCCATTCAATAGTTCCAACACATCCTCTTTCTTTATGTCCACATGCTCGATCCTTTCTGTCCACCGCAAACCAGCGGTACAACCACCCAGATCCCTTTCCACCGTGAATACCGAGGTAAAGTATTCATTAAGCAGCTCCGCCATTTCTAACGGTTCCGCACAAACTTTTCCCCCTTCACCTTTTAAGGGTCCTATGCCTTCACATCTCATCCTTTTACTCTTGACATATTTGTAGAAAGCCTTGGGATTCTCCTTAATCTTACCCGCCAAGGCCTTCTCATGACCCCTTCTCGCTCTCCTAATTTCCTTCTTAAGCTCCTTCCTACATCCCGTATACTCCTCTAAATCCTTAACACCTCCTAGCTCTCTGAACCTTCTGTACGCCTCTCTTTTCTTATTCACCAGGTTCATCACAACCTTCGTGCACCACGGTTCCCGTACCCTACCAACACCCCCCTGTCTCATCGGAACGTTGTCATGCAGAGCTCCAGACAAACATTCCTTGAAAATCCTCCACTTTCCTTCGGTACTTTTCCCCAAGAATGCCTCCTTCCAATTTACCCGTCTAATTTCCTCCCTGATGACACTGTATTTCCCTTTACTCCAGAGAAACACTTTCCTAGCCTGCCTGATCCTATCTCTTTCCAATGCTATCGTGAAGGAGATAGAATTATGATCGCTATCCCCAAGATGCTCACCCACCGAGAGATCCTCCACCTGTCCAGGTTCATTAGCCAGCACCAGATCAAGTACAGCCTCTCCTCTAGTAGGCTTATCCACATACTGTGTCAGGAAACTCTCCTGGACACACCTAACAAACTCCTCTCCATCCAAACCCCTAGCCCTAGGGATATTCCAATCTATGTTTGGGAAATTAAAAACTCCCATCACGACAACTCTGTTATTCCTACATCTCTCCAGGATCTGTTTCCCCATCTGCTCCTCAACATCTCTGTTACTATTGGGCGGCCTATAGAAAACACCCAGCAAAGTTACCGACCCCTTCCTGTTCCTAACCTCCACCCACAGAGACTCCGTAGTCAATCCCTCCACGGCGTCCACCTTCTCTACAGCCGTGACACTATCCCTGATCAACAGTGCCACTCCCCCCCCTCTCTTGCCTCCCTCCCTGTCCTTCCTGAAACATCTAAAACCCGGCACCTGAAGCACCCAGTCCTGTCCCTGAGACATCCAAGTCTCCGTAATGGCCACCACATCACAATTCGAAGCAGCAATCCACGCTCTAAGCTCATCCACTTTATTCACTACACTCCTGGCATTAAAATAGACACATCTCAGACCTTCAGCCTGAGCACTTCCCTTCTCCATCACTCGTCTAACCTCCCTCTTACCCTGTTTACATTCCTTATCTATTTGCGAGCTAACCTCCTCGCTCTCAGTCCCCTCATTTCGATTCCCTCCCCCCAACCTTTCTAGTTTAAAGTCTCTCCAGTAGCCTTAGCCAACCTTCCCGCCAGGATATTGGTCCCCCTGGGATTCAAGTGCCACCCGTCTTTTTAAACAGGTCACACCTGCCCCTAAAGAGGTCCCAATGATCCAAGTACCCAAATCCTTGTCCCTTGCTCCAGTCCCTCAGCCACGCATTCATTCTCCACCGATTCATGTTCTCACTCTCCCGCGGCACAGGCAGCAATCCCGAGATTACTACCTTTGCATTCCTCTTTCTCAGCTGTCTACCTAACTCCCTATATTCTCTTTTCATGACCCCTTCCCTCTTCCTACCTATGTCAGCAGTACCTATATGCATCACGACCTTCGGCTCCTCTCCCTCCCCCTTCAGGATTTCTGGGACTCGACCAGAGACATCCCGGACCCCTGCACCAGGGAGGCAAACCACCATCCGAGAGTCCCGTCTGTGTCCGCAAAAACGCCTATCTGACCCCCTCACCGTAGAGTCCCCAATTAGCACTACCCTCCTTTCCTTACCCTTTTGCACTACTGGGCCAGGCTCAGCTCCAGAGACACTGCCACCGCTGCTTCCCCCAGGTGGGCTGTCCTCCCCAGTAGTACTCAGACAGGAGTACTTATTATTAAGGGGCACATCCACCGGGGTGCTCACCATCAACCGAGCTTTCTCCTTCCTCACTGTTACCCAGTTACCCTCCTCCCGTGGTCCCGGTGTGACCACCTGCCGATAGCTCCTGTCAATGACCTCCTCACTATCCCTAACCCGGCGAAGGTCCTCGAGCTGCAATTCCAGTTCCCTAACATGGTCCCTTAGGAACCGCAGCTCAACACACCCAGCACAGATATGGTCGTCCGGGAGGCTAGGAGCCTCCAGGACCTCCCACATCCTACATTGGGAACAACATACTGGCCTCACACTCATAATTGCCCCTTTAAACACACAGGGAAAAAAAAAAGTGAATGAAAATTTTAAACTTACCTTTCCTCCTCCTGTTTTCTCCAAAGCCCTGCTCTCACTGGGTCTTTTTTTTTAGGTTAGAGGAGGAGGGAGGGTGGGATACTCTACAAGTGTAGAGTATCGGGATTCCTCTCTGTTCCAATTTATTGGGGGAAAAAAAAAAAATCTCTCTCTCCCAGACCTCCCTGCGCGACCACTTCCGGGTTTACATATTTTTAAAGAAAAAACCCGCGAAAAAGTAAGTTAAAAAATAACAGCGCTTACCCGCAGCACTCCTCTCGCGAATCTCTCCCTCTCTGCTGCACTTCCAAGAAGCAATAGTTGCCTTCCCCCAATTTAGCACTTTCACCCGAGGACTACTCTTATCCTGACTCATCAGTCACTTAAAACTTACAGAATGATGTCATAATTCCCGAAATGCTCTCTCACTGAAACTTTGATCACCTGACCTGGCTCATTCCCAAATGCCAGGTCTAGGATGGCCCTTTCCGTAGTTGGACTATTTACAAATTGCTTCAAAAAAACCTGGAAACACCTAACAAATCCCGCCTCCCCCCCCCAACAACAACAACCTAGTTGTTCTTGCATTTTTCCATAATCTATTCCTCTATCTCCTACTGACTGTTGGGAGCCTGTTGTACAATCCCATCAAAGTGATTACACCCTTCCTATTGCTACCCATATGGCCTCACTGGATGAACCCTCCAAGGTGTCTTCCCTCAGTACAGCTGATATTCTCCTTAACCAGTAATGCAACTCCCCTACCTCTTTTACATACCTCTCTATCATGCCATCCAAATCTAAATTTGGAACGTTAAGCTACCAGTCTTGTCACTCGCTCAACCAAGCCTCTGTAATAGCTACAACATCATAGTTATATGTACTAATCCAAACTCTAAATTCATCTGCCATAGCTGTCATACTCCTTGTCTTAAAACAAATACACGTCAGACCGCCATCTCACCGTGTTCAGTAACCTCTCTCTGTCTGTTCTTTGTCTTAGCCTTACTGGCCGTAGTCTCTAACTCCTCCTCGGTTATTTCACTTGCTGACTTACAGCTCTCGTTCCCACCCCCTGCCACACTAATTTGAGCCCTCCCAAGTGACACTAGCAAACGTCCCTGTCAGGATATTGGTGCAGTTTAGGTGCAACCTGTCCTTCTTGTATAGGTTCCACCTGCCACGGAAGACATCTCAATGATCCACATATCTGAAGCCCTCCCTCCTACCAGCTCTTTAGCCATGTATAACTACTATCTTCCTACTTCTAGCCTCACTGGAATATGGCACAGGGTGTAATCCCAAGATTGCAACCCTACAGGTTCTGCTTTTCAACTTACTACCTAACTCCCTTTGCAGGACATCGTCACTCTTCTTGCCTATGTTGTTAGTACCAACATGTACCACAACCTCTGGCTGCTCACCCTCCATTTTGAGAATGTCCTGCTCCCGCTCAGAGACATCCTTGACCCTGGCAGCAGGGAGGCAACACACCATCCTGAAGTCTCTTCTGCAGTCACAGGAACACCTATCTGTGCCCCTGACTATAGAGTGCCCCATTACTACTGCTCTACTGCACTTTAACTCTCCCTCCAGTACAATGGAGCCAGCTGTGGTGCCACCACTCTGGCTGCTGCTGTTGCCATCCCCTGATAGGCAATCCCCCCCACAACTATATGCAAAACGGTATACTTGTTAGAGAGGGGGATAGCCACAGAGAACTCCTGCACTGTCTGCCTGCCCCTTCTAGTGGTCCCCCATCTACCTGCCCGAACCTTGGTGTGATCACATCTCTAATACTCTTATCTATGATGCTTTAACTTAATTCCTGAGCCTATACACCAAAAAGTTGCAGCATCTTCCTTTACAACTAGCTGATGTGATTTTAATAACATATAAGGAAGAGATGGTGCTGTTAAAAAGCTACATCTTGGTTACCGTAGAGTTGAGTGAGCAAACAGCGGAGCTGCCTCTCCATCTAGTCTGTGGTAATTTTGAGCTCTATTTGGGAGACCATGGTTGGAGAAGATAAAGCTTAACTGGAGCGCTGTCAACAAATTGGTTGATGTCAAAACAAAACTACAGCAACTTCTGGATAAATACAAGAAAGTATTCGAAGGGACACCTGGCTCAATGAAGGGAGTTTCAGGTGAAAATCAAGATAAATCCTAACAGTCAACCCTAAGTTCTTAAAACAAGAGAGACGCCATATGCATTTTGTCCCAAGGTTGAAGAAAGAATTAGTACCATTTATTAATGCTGGTGTATTTGAGCCTGTTACAATGAGTGACTAGGCTACTCCTATCATACCTGCCATGAAACTAGATGGTTCAGTTAATTTTTGTGGTGATTCTAAAACAATCATTAATTCTGTGTTGTGTGCTGATCAATATCCAGTTCCTTTAATTGAAGATTTGTTTGCTGGGTGGGCATAAATTCAGCAAGATTGATGTTTCATAAGCATATTTACAGATGAAGGTAGTCATTGAATCTCAACCATTGCTTACCATCATTACTCATAAAGGTCTTTTTCATTATAAAATATTGCCTTTTGGAATAACATCCGCAGCAGCCCTATTCCAAAGATTGATGGATCAGATTTTAAGTGGTCACGCTGGGGTGTACAATGTTACCTGGGTGATATTCTGATTACAGGATCCAGTGAACAAGGGTTCTTGAATAATTGAGAAGCAACATTGGAGCGTTTTCAAGTACATGGTCTGCAAATGAAGAAAGAAAAGCATGACGTTTTTCTGACGTCAGTCCAGTATTTGGGTCACGGTATTGATAGTAAAGGCCTATGTAAAGCACCTAAAAAGATGGATGCTATTTTAGAAGCCCCATGTCAGATGAATGTGATGAAATTGAGGTCCTTTCTAGGATTAGTAAATTATAATTGCAAATTTGTTCCTAACTTAGCTGCATTATTGAAGCCATTGCATAATTTACTATGTGTGAAACAGTTGTGGGACTGGACAACAGAATGTGAAAAAGCATACAAGGATGTCAAAGATGCTTTACAAAAGTATAAAGTATTTATTCATTTTAATCTGAAGCTAACATTGCTGTTTGCTTGTGATGCTTCACCTTATGGAGTAGGGACAGTCATTTCACATATTATGCCTTCGGGAGAAGAATGACCAACACCTTTTGCTTCGTGTACTTTGACCAGTGCTGAATCTAACTATGCTCAGCTAGAAAAAGAAGCACTGAATATAATTTTTGACATACAAAGTTTTCATCATTATGTATATGGTCACCATTTCTGATCATCGACCCTGAACTACAATTTTTGGGCCATATATAGGCATATCAATGGTAGCTGATTGCTAATATGGTCACTGATCCTATCTATATAATATAAAGTAACATAGAAGCTAGAAGCAGGAGTAGGCCATTTGGCCCTTCGCGCCTGCGCCGCCATTCATTTTGATCATGGCTGATCATGGAATTCAATATCCTGATCCCCCACTTCCCTCCATATCCCTTGATCCATTTAGCCTCGAGAGCTATATCTAATTTCTTCTTGAAATCAGGCAACATTTTGGCCTCAACTACATTTTGTGGTAGTGAATTCCACACATTCACCACCCTCTGGGTGAAGAAATTTCTGCTCGCCTCAGTTCTAAAAGGTTTACCACTTATCCTCAAACTATGACCCCCTAGTTCTAGATTCCTCCACCCTTGGGAACATTCTTTCTGAATCTGCCCTGTCTAACCCTGTTAGAATTTTATAAGTTTCTATGGGATCACCTCTCACTGTTTTAAACTCCAGTGAATATAATCCTAACCGACTTAGTCTCTCCTCATATGACAGACCTGCCATCCCAGGAATCAGCCTGATAAATCTTCGCTGTACTCCCTCTATTGCAAAGTATTGCCAATCAAAGTGCCATGCCAATGCTGGTGCATCATCACTATCAAAAATCACAGGAACAGGCCCTTCAGACCACCAAGTCTGTGCCGACACATATGCCTCTCTAATCTAATATTTGCTTTCCTCTACATGGTCCATACTCCCTGCCTATTCATGTGTCAATCCAGATGCCTCTTGAATGTTATTACAGAATCTGCATCTGTCACCTCCTCCGGCAGCGCATTCCAGGCATTCATCACCCTCTGTGTGAAAAACCTGCCGCTCACATCTCTTTTAAACATTCCCCCTCTCACTTTCAACCTGTGCCCCCAAGTAATTAACCCTTTGAGCCTGGGAAAAGACTCTGACTATCCACTCTATCCAAGCCTGTCATAATCTTGTAGACCTCTATCAGGTCTCCCCTCATCGTCCAATGCTCCAATGAAAACAATCCAAGTTTGTTCAACCTTTTTTCATAGTCCATATCCTCCAAACCAGATAACATCCTGGTAAATGTCTTCTGCACCGTTTTCAATGCATCAACATCCTTCCAGTAGTGTGGCAGCCAGAATTGTACACAACACTCCAAATGCGGCCTAACCAAAGTCTTACACAGCTGCAACATGATTGTCCAATTCCTATACTTAATGTCCCGACCAATGAAGGTCAACATGCAATATGCCTTCTTGACCACCTTGTTCACCTGAGTTGCCACCTTCGGGGAACTGTAGATCTGCACGCCTAGATCCCTCTGTATGCTAATACTTCTAAGGGCTCTACCATTTACTGTATACTTTCCTTCTGCAGTAGACCTTCCAAACAGTCTCACCTCATATTTGTCTGGGTTAAATTCCATCTGACATTTTTCGGCCCAGGTTTCCAGTTGATTTATATCCTGCTGTAACCTCTGACAATCCTCACTATCCGCTACTCCCCCAATTTTTGTATCATCTGTCAATTTGCTAATCAGACCACCTACATTTTCCTCCAAATTATTTATATATATTACAAACAACAGAGACTCCAGCACTGATCCTTGAGGAACACCGCTTGTCACAGACCTCCAGTTAGAAAAGCACCCTTCCACTGCTAATCTTTGCTTTCTATGCCCAAGCCGGTTTTGTATCCATTTTACCAACTCACTTTGGGTCCCATATGACTTCAGCTTCTGTATCAACCTGCCATCCCTTATCAAAGACTTTACTAAAGTCCATGTATACAACATCCACTGGTCAATTTTTCTTGTCACTTCCTCAAAGAACTCAATCAAGTTTGCGATACGTGACCTCCCCTTCACAAAACCATGCCGCCTATCGCTAAAAGCCTATTCTCTTCCAGATGTGAGTACATCCTGTCCCTAAGCATCTTCTCCAATAATTTCCTCATCACTGATGTAAGGCTCACAGGCCTGTAATTTCCCGGATTGTCTCTTCTGCCCTTCTTAAACAGAGGAACAATGTTAGCTACTCTCCAATCCTCTGGTACCTCGCCCGTGGCTAAAGAGGATACAAAGATTTTGGCCAAGGCCTCAGCAATTTCTTCCCTTGCCTTTCTCAGTATTCTGGGGTAGAACCTATCTGGCCCTAGGGACTTGTCCAACTTAATGTTTTTCAAAACCTCCAATACCTCCTCCCTTTTTATCTCAACATGTCCTAGAATGTCAACATCCTCCTTTCTACACTCAACATCCACCACATTCTTCTCCTTTGTGAATACTGTTGCAAAGTACTCGTTAAGGACCTCACCTATCTCACCTGGTTCCACACACAAATTGTCTCCACTGTCCTTGAATGGACCTACTCTTTCCTCAGCTACCCTCTTCCTCCTTATATACGTATAAAAAGCCTTGGGATTCTCCTTAATCCTGCTTGCCAAGGACATTTCATGGCCCCTTTTTGCCCTCCTAAGTCTCTGTTTAAGCTCTTTCCTGCTATCTTTGTATTCCTCAATCCGTTTTCAATTTTCTGAAATTTACGTATGCCTCCTTTTTCACTAAGCTCACAGTCTCTCTTGTCATCCAGCGTTCCCGAATCTTGCCATCCTTAATTTTTATAGGGATAAAGATCACGCTTAACTTTACCTATTGAGCAGATACCACCAACTAATTTTGCTAATATTCTTTTTTTCTCATGAGTAGATCATTCGTTTTTGTCAGCTTCTCAAGTTCAGAGACATACCAGAAATGATCCTGTGATGGGAAGGTGATGGTTAAGGTATTGAAAGGAATGATAGCTGGAACATATCGCCCACATCCTGATTTGAAACCATCTGTGTCAAGAAATCTTGAGTTGACTATCCAACGTAGGTGTGTGTACGTTGGAACCAGCCGTCAGCAGATGAAGGAGTCTGTTTTGCAGCATGAGTGGATCCTTGAGAAAACACAATGTTCGGATTGTGGTTAAAGAAAATAAGGATGTTTATTGAACATTGTCTGCTAAAAATGTCAAGGCTTCTGCACAACTGCATGTATAAGTGATAATGATGCAAATGAAGGATTGAAATGACGCTGAATTCTATTAGTTGAAAGTACACACCAAACTGTGTGGCTATTAGTGCTTTAACTGGCATGTTCTCTCTCATTGGCTAAAAAGTGCTATAACTGACACTTTTGCGGAATTCTGTTAGAACATCATAGTGAGATTCACTGTGTTTGTTTTCCTTGCACGCAAGTAATAAAACTTAGACTGAGTACTCACCATTCCTTGTCTGGTTTCTTGGAGGTTCCACCGAGATGGCGAACTCCTGGAGTGTCTACATGGGAGAAAAGTGTGGTGCCTTGCTAACCAATGGCTCGAAAACTGTGGCTGCCTGATTTCGGCATAACGAGCTATCTGACGGGGGGAAATGCACATGTCGTCCTGTGTGGCACTACCAAGTAAGCCATCATCATTGAGGTTTGAGTCCCCTCCTCCCGCCCCTTAGTCCCCCCCTCCTGCCCCCAAGGGAACACCTATTACATATACATATTGATACCAGAAAGTGTCCATCTCATGTTTTGGGGTGGGTGAAGTGGACGCAGGGTAAGGAAAAGCTTTTCCCGCCCGACGGTACCTTTAATAGAGACTGCATTGAGAGTTTGGGATGTGTTTTGGAAGAATAGTAAAAGACAAGTAGGGTGGTCTGCATATCTCCAGTGGCAAAAGGAGATGCTGAAGCGCTTGGATGAGTCACGGAAAAGGAGTTTAGAAAATGCTAGAAAGTCTGAGGAACTGAGATAGAATCATAGAAACCCTACAGTGCAGAAAGAGGCCATTTGGCCCATCGAGTCTGCACCGACCACAATCCCACCCAGGCCCTACCCCCATATCCCTACATATTTACCCTCTAATACCTCTAACCTACGCATTTCAGGACACTAAGGGGCAATTTTTAGCATGGCCAATCAACCTAACCTGCACATCTTTGGACTGTGGGAGGAAACCAGAGCACCCGGAGGAAACCCACGCAGACACGAGGAGAATGTGCAAACTCCACACAGACCGTGACCCTAGCCGGGAATCGAACCCAGGTCCCTGGAGCTGTGAAGCAGCAATGCTAACCACTGTGCTACCGTGCCGCCCCTTCGATGTCCTGGATACTGTTTAGGCACACACAGGTGGACATCACTCCGTGATCAGGTGCAGTGGCCTTTTTTTTTATTCATTCGTGGAACATGGGCATCGCTGGCTGGTCAACATTTATTTCCCATCTCTAGTTGTCTGAGGGCAGTTGAGAGTCTGCAGACCAGGTAAGGACGGCAGATTTTCTTCCCTAAAGGGCATTAGTGAACCAGGTGTGTGTTTTTTTTCAACAATTGACAATGTTTTCACGGTCATCAATAGATTCTTAATTCCACATAGTTTTTATTGAATTCAAATTCCACCATCTGCTGTGGCGGGATTCGAACCAGGGTCCCCAGAACATTAGCTGAGTTTCTGGATTAATAGTCTAGCGATAATATCACTAGGCCATCACCTCTCCTGTGCCTGCTGGGGATATTACCTCGGCTGCCTTAGACCAAACCTTGCTGCGACTTGCTGATGCACTACGCAAGTCGTTTCCATCTACTGTTGACTGGCATAAGATTCACGGCACCGTTCAGATGAAGATAGATAGAGTCATTGAGATTTACAGCATGGAAACAGGCCCTTCGGCCCAACTTGTCCATGCCGCCCCTTTTTTAACCCCTAAGCTAGTCCCAATTGCTCACGTTTGGCCCATATCCCTCTATACCCAACTTACCCATGTAACTGTCTAAACACTTTTTAAAAGATAAAATTGTACCCGCCTCTACTACTATCTCTGGCAGCTTGTTCCAGACACTCACCACCCTCTGCGTGAAAAAATTGCCCCTCTGGACCCTTTTGTATCTCTCCCCTCTCACCTTAAACCTATGCCCTCTAATTTTAGATTCCCCTACCTTTGGGATAAGATATTGACTATCTAGCTGATCTATGCCCCTCATTGTTTTATAGACCTCTAAAAGATCACCCTCAAGCCTCCTACACTCCAGAGAAAAAAATCCCAGTCTATCCAGCCTCTCCTTATAACTCAAACCATCAAGTCCCAGTAGCATCCTAGTAAATCTTTTCTGCACTCTTTCTAGTTTAATAATATCCTTTCTATAATAGACCAGAACTGTACACAGTATTCCAAGTGTGGCCTTACCAATGTCTTGTACAACTTCAACAAGACACCCCAACTCCTCTATTCAATGTTCTGACCAATGAAACCAAATATGCTGAATGCCTTTTTCACCACTCTGTCCACCTGTGACTCCACTGTCAAGGAGCTATGAACCTGTACCCCCAGATCCCTCATATGAATCTGAATATAACCATTCGTCTTCTGTCAAGAAGCCAATTTTGTATCCATTTAGATACCTCACCCTGGATCCCGTGAGGTTTAACCTTATGCAACAACCTACCATGCGGTACCTTGTCAAAAGCCTTGCTAAAGTCCATGTAGACAACATCAACTGCACTGCCCTCATCTACCTTCTTGGTTACCCCTTCAAAAAACTCAATTAAATTTGTGAGACATGATTTTCCACTCACAAAGCCATGCTGACTGTCCCTAATCAGTCCTTGCCTCTCTAAATGCCTGGAGATCCTGTACCTCAAAATACCTTCTAACAACTTACCCACGACAGATGTGAGGCTCACTAGCCTGTAGTTCTTAGGCTTTTCCCTGCAGTCCTTCTTAAACAAAGGCACAACATTTGCCACCCTCCAATCTTCAGGCATCTCACCTGTGACTATCGATGATTCAAATATCTCTGCTAGTCGACCCGCAATTTCTTCCCCACAATTTCCTCCCTAGCCTCCCACAGTGTGCTGGGATACACTTCATCAGGTCCTGGGGATTTATCTACCTTGATGCGCTTTAAGATTTCCAGCACCTCCTTCTCTGTAATATGTACACTCCTCAAGACATCACTATTTATTTTCCCAAGTTCCCTAATATCCATGCTTTTCTCAACAGTAAATACTGATGAGAAATATTCATTTAGGATCTCACCCAATCTCTTGTGGATCTGCACATAGATGACAGTGAGGCATGAGGAAGAGCAAGGTGGCAGATGCAGTATAATGTGCATAAATGTGAAGTTATCTTTGGTAGCAAAAACAGGAAGGCAGATTATTATTTGAATGGCTATAAATTGAGAGAGGGGAATGTACAATGAGAGCTGGGTGTCCGCGTACACCAGTCACTGAAGGTACGTATGCAGATACAGCAGGCAGTAAAGAAGGCAAATGATATGTTGGCCTTCATAGCGAGAGAATTAGAGTACAGGAGCAGGGATGTCTTGCTGCAATATACAGGGCCTTGGTGAGGCCACACCTGGAATATTATGTGCAGTTTTGGACTCCTTATCTAAGGAAAGATGTTCCTGCTATACAGGGGGTGCAGCAAAGGTTTACCAGACTGATTCCTGGGATGGAGGGCTGGCATATGAAGAGATGTGGAGGATTATGTTGAATCTTTCCGCTCGTTAATGCTCTTGTACATGACCTTAAAAAAATGTTTACATTGACCTGTGTTAGGTGGGAGGGCAAGCAGAATTTGCCTGAAATCATTCGCACTTTCTTGCAGTGTGAGCGACAGCTCCAGTATCAGAAACCCAAACTGGGAAATAGAGGAGCTGACAAGGTGTTGTATGCTGGTCAGTCGGGACCTGGGGGACGCCAGCCGCAATGGGGCAGGAATGGAGGACGCAGAAGAGAACGGTTGGCCGGCCAAGTTAATAATGCAGTTGCCTGCTTTACTTGTGGTCCCGGAATTGCCCTCAAAAGACAGCAGGTGCAAGGACCCGAGGCTATGCCTTTTCCGTCTCCACCACTCCCAGCACCTCTGATGACCCCTTTTACCATGAATAATCCCTTTGGCCTGGATGAAGGAATGTTGGATTTTTACATAGCATTCACTAACTCTCAAAGGTTTGCATTCCCAGGTTGCTGAGGTACAGAAGAGAGTTACCACTGAAGGGTGTCATACGTACCAGCCGGGAGACTTAGTCCTCATGAAGGCCTTCCAGAGGAAGCACTGTCTGGAACCTCATTGGGAAGGCCTTTACCAAGTCTTGCTGACTACTCACATGGCTGTGAAGGTGGAAGGGAGACCTCTGTGGATCCACACCACACACGTCAAGCGAGTAACACCCTTGGAAGAAGGAATTTAAACAAGGGCTTGATACAATTCGAAAGGTGGACTTCTTAAAAATTATTATTGGCTGGACTACCTTTTCCAGGGGCATGGATTGACAATTCCAAGGTCCGAAAGATGCAGTCTGTCACTTCACAGGGCAACCAGACCCAATGTTGGATCTGTATTCACGTCCCTGCCACCTCCACCTCATTGGAGATGCACTTTTTGGCCCTCCCTTCAGACCTTGAGTGGGCTGCAGATGACGTGGTGATCCTCATCCGTCATGCGTCTACTTGGAGGCTACAGCCCACCCCTGCGACCATTAAAGGACCGACGTGGCTGTGTGTTAGAAGAAATTATACCCAGGATAATACTGGGGTGGATGATTTACAATTGAGCTCTTGTACCTACCTTGATGGTTATGACCACTATGAAGCCCGATTTCGCTTCCACAATCTGTCTAGTCCCATGACATCCTTTTGGGATTGCAGGAGTAACGATCCATTATGCATTTTGCAGACACCCACTTCCAAGGCTAAACTCACCTGCACCAAGGGGGATGCGATTGCCAGTGGTTTCGTCACCATTTGGACTTCCGACGGCATATATCCTAAAGGATCAGAACTTTGTAATTATAGGGAACAGTCTGGCTGCGCTGACCTGTTGGCCTTGCGGACTTTACGCCTTAGCCGGACTTGTCGTATCTGTTGGTACGCTCAGAAGAAATTTCCCCTTACCCAGTATTGGCTGGCCTTTTGCCGAAACTCCTCATGCTGGTACCCAACCCTTGTTCACAATGACTCGTTCTGGCTTTGTGAGGATGGAGCATACAAGACTCTCCCCATCAATTGGGCCGCACCTGCACCATAGGCCACATTGTCCCTGAGGCCTTAGGGGTCAAACGCCTATCCATCCACTCCCTCCATAACCACTTAGGATTTATGGGGCATCAGAAACAGCCAGTTCAGAACTCACTAGTCACCCGTAACACTGGCTTCCACCAGTTTGAGACTTCCTCCGAGGTCTTGGGGTCTCAGAATTAGAAAGGGCCATTATTAATATTTCTGCTACCATGGGACTAATTGAGAATTAGTACTTTAGATGCCATTCAGGGCCTGCAGTCAGAAATTCAGTCCCTTTCTAAGGCGGTGTTTCAGAACCGCATGGCCCTTGATCTCTTACTAGCGGCACAATGGGGAGTTTGTGTAGCTGTCAATGAGACATATTGCTTCTACGTTGATGAGGATTGTAAGATTGAGACAGATGTGCATACCATTCAGGAGCAGGTGCGTCTCCTGCACTCATTTGCTCAGGAAAAGTCTTTTGGTGGGGTTGGCTCCTAACATTGGCGGGTGGTTTGGAGATCTTTTCAAGACTCTTCCAAAATACCTTCTTGTAGGCCTTGCCTTGCTCATTGTCCTGTACGTTGTTTTCCAACTTTCCCTTCACTTCATCCGTTCCATTTTCTGCCCCGTGGTCCTATCCACAGCCCAGCTCCTCATCTCCTCACGGCCTACGAATCAGCCGAGGAAGAAATTAGAAATCTAACACGCATAAGGCTCATGGAGGGCCCATCGGATTGTCCTCGAAGGACAAAGTGGGGGAAGTTGGAAGTTGGAACCAACCATTAGCAGATGAATGGTCTGAGTCTCTTTTGCAGCATGAGTGGGTCCTTGAGAAAACACAGAATGTTCCAAGTGTTGATTGTGGTCAAAGGAAATAAGGATGCTGAAAATGTCAAGGCTTCTGCACAACTGCATGTATAAATAATAATGATGCAAATTATGAAATAACACTGAATTCTATTGGTTGACAGTACACACCAAACCATAAGGCTATAGTGGCATAGTGGTGGCACAGTGGTTAGCACTGCTGCCTCACTGTGCCAGGGACCGGGTTCAATTCCGGCCTCGGGTCACTGTCTGCATGTTCTCCCTGTGTCTGCGTGGGTTTCCTCCGGGTGCTCTGGTTTCCTCCTCCTGTCCAAAGATGTGCAGGTTAGGTGGATTGGCCATGCTAAATTCTTCCTCAGTGTCAGGGGGATTAGGAGGGTAAATATATGGGGTTACGGGGAAAGGACCTGGGTGGGATTGTTGTCGGTTTAGGCTCGATGGGCCAAATGGCCTCCTTTTGTACTGTAGATTCTATGATTCTACTGGTGCTTTAACTGGCATGTTCTCACTCATTGGCTAAAAAAAAGCAAAGAACAAAGAAAATTACAGCACAGGAACAGGCCCTTCAGCCCTCCAAGCCTGCACCGACCATACTGCCCGTCTGAACTAAAACCCGCTACCCTCCCAGGGACCGTATCCCTCTATCCTATTCATGTATTTGTCCAGATGCCTCTTAAAAGTCATTATCGTATCTGCTTCCGCTGCCTCCCCTGATGTGGAGATGCCGGTGTTGGACTGGAGTGGGCACAGTAAAAAGTCTCTCAATACCAGCTTAAAGTCCAACAGGTTTATTTGGAATCACGAGCTTTTGGAGCGCTGCACCTTCATCAGGTGACCTCCCAAAGTGCATTACCTCACATTTGTCTGGATTAAACCCCATCTGCTGTCTCTCCGCTCAAGTCTTCCACCGATCTATATCCTGCTGTATCCTCTGATGGTCCTCGTCGCTATCCACAATTCCATCAACCTTTGTGTTGTGTACTATAGTATTAAAGTACTATAACTGATGTTTTGCGGAATTCTGTTAGAACGTCATAGTGAGATTCACTGTGTTCTCCTTGCACACAATTAATAGAGTTTGATTGAGTACTCATCGTGCCTTGTCTGGTTAATCCTCAACCATTGTCTATTGTGATGAATCTGAGTGCTCATTCCTCAGTCTGCATGGAAGAGTTCTTGAACAGCTACATGAAGGGCATCTAAATTAAGGATTTAGCACATAATTATTTTTGATAGTCAGATATAAGAAAATGTGGGACAATGTCAATCCTATGCACAACTAGGAGACACACTACCGTTGGCTCCTTTACACCTTTGGGCGTGGCCTAAAATGCTATGGCAATGATTACTTGTAGAGTTTGCTGTTCCATTTGAGAGTTACATGTTCTGAGTCATAATTGATGCACACTCTAAGTGGCCAGTTGTTGTCATAAGATCTACTACATTTGAAGAAACCATTGAAAAACTTAGCGGAATATTTGCAAGTTTGGTAAACTAGAGTCACAGAGGTTTACAGCATGGAAACAAGCCCTTCGGCCCAACTTGTCCATGCTGCCCTTTTTTTTAAACCCCTAAGCTAGTCCCAATTGCCCGCATTTGACCCATATCCCTCTACACCCATCTTACCCATGTAACTGTCTAAACACTTATTAAAAGACAAAATTGTGCCCGCCTCTACTACTACATCTGGCAGCTTGCTCCAGACATTCACCATCCTCTGTATGAAAAAATTGCCCCTCTGGACCTTTTGTATCTCTCCTCTCTCACCTTAAACCTCTGCCCTCCAGTTTTAGACTCGCCTACCATTGGGAAAAGATATTGACTATCTAGCTGATCTATGCCCCTCATTATTTTATAGACCTCTATAAGATCACCCCTCAGCCTCCTACACTCCAGAGAAAAAAATCCCAGTCTATCCAGCCTCTCCTTATAACTCAAATCATCAAGTCGTGGTAGCATCCTAGTAAATCTCTTCTGCATTCTTTCTAGTTTAATAATATCCTTTAACTAGAACAGAACTAGAACTAGAATGGCTTACTTCACAAGAGTTTGAGGATTATCTCAAAGTAAATGGTATTCAGCAAATAAAATCAGTACTTTATCATCCAACAACCAATGGATTAGTTGAAAGATTTGTACAATCCTTGAAACATTCTTTAAAAGCTTCAAAAGAGCAGGATTCATTAAGGCATCGTGTGAATAGCTAGTTGGCATCTTATAGAACTATCCAAAGTTCACTTGCATTACTACTCTTAAAAAGAAATTTGAGAACTATGTTTGATGTGTTATTACCTCTGGAAACTTCAGAGACAGTAGAACATCAACAACAAACTCAATTTGCTGGACGAGAAGTGAAAGCAAAACAACACCCATTTCAACCAGGAAATCGTGTGTTAGGGCGGCACGGTAGCACAGTGGTTAGCACTGCTGCTTCACAGCTCCAGGGACCTGGGTTCGATTCCCGGCTTGGGTCACTCTCTGTGTGGAGTTTGCACATTCTCCTTGTGTCTGCGTGGGTTTCCTCCGGGTGCTCCGGTTTCCTCCCACGGTCCAAAGATGTGTGAGCTAGGTTGATTGGCCATGCTAAAATTGCCCCTTAATGTCCTGGGATGTGTAGATTAGAGGGATTAGTGGGTAAAATATGTAGGGATATGGGGGTAGGGTCTGGGTGGGATTGTGGTCGGTGCAGACTCGATGGGCCGAATGGCCTCTTTCTGTACTGTAGGGTTTCTATGATTTCTATGTAATTAGTGTGTAATTAGCCACGAGTGAGAAATGGGCACCAGTCATAGTTTTAACAAAAACAGTTCCAATTTCTTACACAGTTCACACCAAAGATGAACTAATTTGCCGATGCCACATTGACCAATTGTTATCATCTCGAAGTGATTTCTCAGAATCATCTCCAGAAGTACCAACTTCTTTAGTCCCTAGTGTTGTGAATACTACCACGGAAGACTTAGTTGAATCTGAGTTACCTGATGAGTTTGTCTATGCTACTATACCACATGAGAATGATACAGAATTCGATCTGAAGATCTAAATCAAGGATAGCCAAATTTCACAATGTTGTATAAAACTAAAGAGGGACAGACGTCCTCCTGATCAACGTTCTTGACTGTGTACAATGATTAATGGTGCATAGTGCTGTGTCTAGAATATTATTGTTCCTATTTGATTTGATTTTTGATTTGATTTATTATTGTCACATGTATTAACATACAGTAACAACAGGTACTGTTTCTTGTGCGCTATACAGACAAAACATACCGTTCATAGAAGGAAATGAGAGAGTGCAGAATGTAGTGTTACAGTCATAGCTAGGGTGTAGAGAAAGATCAACTTAATGCAAGGTAAGTCCATTCAAAGGTCTGACAGCAGCAGGGAAGAAGCTGTTCTTAAGTCGGTTGGTACGTGACATCAGACTTTTGTATCGTTTTCCCGAAGGAAGATGATGGAAGTGAGAATGTCCGGGGTGCGTGGGGTCCTTAATTATGCTGGCTGCTTTGCCGAGGCAGCGGGAAATGTAGACAGAGTCAATGGATGGGAGGCTGGTTTGTGTGATGGATTGGGCTACATTCACGACCTTGGGCAGACCAGGAGCCATACCAAGCTGTGATACAACCAGAAAGAATGCTTTCTATGATGCATCTGTAAAAGTTGGTCAGAGTCATAGCTGACATGCCAAATTTCCTTAGTCTTCTGAGAAAGTAGAGGCGTTGATGGGCTTTCTTAACTATAGTGTCGGCATGGGGGGGACCAGGACAGGTTGTTGGTGATCTGGACACTTAAAAACTTGAAGCTCTCAACCCTTTCTACTTCGCCCCCATTGATGTAGACAGGGGCATGTTCTCCTTTACTACTTTGTGTATCATTGCAGTAATTAGTTGACATGACCACAGAAAAGGGTGAGAGATGTTATATATCTAGGTTTTTGCAGGTTGCTTTAAGTGCTGATCACATGATTTGATAGTAATGTAATTAGGGTGTTGGCAGAGGCTGCTGTTTTACTTTCAGTTTTGGACTCTGCAGAGCAGAGAACAACTCTTCAATTTAACCTGTTGTGTGTTAGTTGAATCTATGTGTGCAAACCAAGTATTTTCTTTCTGTTTAAAACCCACAACCCCTAACATCATGAGGTCATTACAGCCCTTATTAATAAAGCCCAGAATACTATATGCTTTATTAGCTGATCTCTCCACCTGTCCTGCTATCTTCAATGATCTATGCACACATACACCCAGGTCCCTCTAACCCTGCACCCCTTTAAGAATTTTACCCTTTATTTTGTATTGTCTCTCCATGTTCTTCCTACCAAAATGCATCCCCTCATACTTCTCAGTAGTGAACTTCATCATCTCCCTATTCCACCAACTTGTCTATATCCTTTTGAAGTTCTACACTGTCCTCTTCACTAGTTTACAATACTTCCAAGTTTTTGTACTGTCTGCAGACTTGCACACCAAGATCTAGATCTTTAAAGATAAAGTCGCCATAGTCCTAGCTGACCATATACTGCTTTGAGGGAGACAGCTGACTAGTGGTGATTTTAACCTGAGGATCACCAAACCTCAGGCGAGGTGCAAAGTTGAGAAGGGAGGCCTTCATGAATAATGTCAGCCAGTAAGGGAGTTGAACCTGCGCTGTTGGCATCGCTCTGTGTCACTAACCAGTTGTCCAGTTAACTGAGCTAAACTGTCCCCCTCTGGATCATTAATATATGATGTGGCGATGCCGGCGTTGGACTGGGGTAAACACAGTAAGAAGTCTAACAACACCAGGTTAAAGTCCAACAGGTTTATTTGGTAGCAAAAGTGGCTTTT
This sequence comes from Mustelus asterias, assembly GCF_964213995.1. Taxonomy (NCBI): domain Eukaryota; kingdom Metazoa; phylum Chordata; class Chondrichthyes; order Carcharhiniformes; family Triakidae; genus Mustelus; species Mustelus asterias. Next base: position 28,860,487 of record NC_135818.1, read on the forward strand.
GCTACCAAATAAACCTGTTGGACTTTAACCTGGTGTCATTAATATATATCAGGAAAAGCGAGGATACCAATACCGACCCCTGGAGAACACCGCTACAAACCTTCCTCCAGCCCGAAAAATATCCATTGACCTTTACTCTCTGCTTCCTATTATTCAGTCAATTTTGTATCCATGTTACTACTGGCCTTTTTATTCCATGAGCTATAACTGTTCTCACAAATCTATTATGTGGCACTGAATTGAATGCCTTCTGAAAGTCTATGTACATCACATCAACAGCATTACACTCATCGACCCTTTATGTTACATCCTCAAAGAACTCCAGCAAGTTAGTTAAACATGATTTCCCCTTTATAAATTCATGCCGGCTGTTCCTAATCAACCCACATTTTTCCATGAGACTACTAATTATATCCTGAATAATTGTTTAGAAACATAGAATCTTTCTACAAGCTTGCCCACTATTGATGTTAAACTGACTGGCTATTACATAGAAAGATTGCAGAAACTGACGTTGTTCTCCTTAGCATTGAGGAAGTTGAGAGGAGATTTGGTAGAAATGTTCGAAATCATGAGAGGTCGGACAGAGCAGATAGAGAGAAACTGTTCCAATTTTCAAAGGGCTGAAGACCAAAGGAAGCTAATTTGAGGTGATTAGAAAAAGACAATAAGAGGACCTTTTTTTTGAAACATAGTGAATGGTTAATCTGGGCTGCATTGGCTGAAAGCGTGCTGGAGGTAGAATCAATCATAGTTTTCAAAAGATGGGAGTGTATTACTGGTTGAGTTGCTCTGGAAGAAGTCTAACAAAACCAGGTTAAAGTCCAACAGGTTTATTTGGTAGCAAAAGCCACTAGCTTTCGGAACAGGCTGTCTCTTCGTCAGGTGGGTGGGAACTCCCACCCACCTGACGAAGGGACAGCCTGTTCCGAAAGCTAGTGGCTTTTGCTACCAAATAAACCTGTTGGACTTTAACCTGGTGTTGTTAGACCTCTGACTGTGCTTACCCCAGTCCAACGCCGGCATCTCCACATCATGAGTTGCTCTGGCACAGAGACAACAGGCTTAGTCGCATCCTCTGTGCTGTAACTGTTTTATGATTCTATAATCCCTTCCTAAACCTCCGTACCTCATCTCCTTTAAGGCATTGCTGGATATTTGACGAAGCTTTTTGGTCACCTGTCCTTATGTGATTTGGTACCAAATCTTGTTTAATTATTCTTCTGTGAACTGCCTTCGGATGTTTTATAATATTAAAGACAATATAAAAATCCAAATTGTTGTTTTACGAATATTTATAATAAAGTGCTAAAATACACTGCAGATGCAGTAGGCCTTAGTTTTCCACAGTTGACACTGGGTGGTGTCCTTGTCTGCTAAGTTCCAACAAGGACTGACCATTCTATCTAACAGGAAGCAGAGAGTTGGAATAAATGAGTGCTTTTCTGGTTGGCAGTTGGTGAATAGTGGCGTGCCGCAGGGATCGGTGCTGGGGCCTCAACTGTTTACCATATACATAGACGATCTGGAGGAGGGGACCGAGTGTAGGGTAACAAAGTTTGCGGATGACACAAAGATGAGTGGGAAAGCGGATTGCGTGGAGGATGCGGAAAGTCTGCAGAGAGATTTGGATAGGCTAAGTGAGTGGGCGAGGATCTGGCAGATGGAGTATAACGTTGACAAGTGTGAGGTTATCCACTTTGGAAGGAATAATAGTAAAATGGACAATTATTTAAATGGTGAAAAATTACAACATGCTACTGTGCAGAGGGACCTGGGGGTCCTTGTGCATGAATCACAAAAACTCAGTTTGCAGGTGCAGCAGGTGATCAAGAAGGCAAATGGAATGTTGGCCTTTATCGCAAAGGGGATGGAGTATAAAAGCAGGGAGGTCTTGCTGCAATTGTACAAGGTACTGGTGAGGCCGCAACTGGAGTACTGTGTGCAATTTTGGTCCCCTTATTTGCGGAAGGATGTATTGGCCTTGGAGGGGGTACAGAGAAGGTTCACCAGGTTGATTCCAGAGATGAGGGGGTTAGCTTATGAGGAGAGATTGAGTAGATTGGGCCTGTACTCGTTGGAGTTTAGAAGGCTATGGGGAGATCTTATAGAGACATATAAGATAATGAAGGGGCTAAACAGGGTAGAGGCAGAGAGATTCTTTCCACTTAGAAAGGAAACAAGAACTAGAGGACACAGCCTCAAAATAAGGGGGAGTCAGTTTAGAACAGAGTTGAAGAGGAACTTCTTCTCTCAGAGGGTAGTGAATCTCTGGAATTCTCTGCCCATTGAAGCAGTGGAGGCTACCTCGTTAAATATGTTTAAGTCCCAGGTAGATAGATTTCTGATCAATAAGGGAATTAAGGGTTATGGGGAGCAGGCGGGTAAGTGGAACTAAACCACTATCAGATCAGCCATGATCTTATTGAATGGCGGGGCAGGCTCGAGGGGCTAGATGGCCTACTCCTGCTCCTATTATGTTCTTATTCTCCAGCTCTGGTTAACTTGGATGATTCACTCTGTATCACCAAGACATACAGGCACACCTTAAATTTTCAAAAATGCACAACATGTGTAATACTGGCTGCAGGATGTTTTAATTGAGTATTATTTCTTGATTATGTTTGCTGTAACATTCTCTTTCATCAATGGCAGGAAGTACACGGACAGTAAGCACACTGACCCAAAGTTGATTAATATATTAATGATATATTCAAAAATAACAAATAACATGGGTGGATTTCAAGGCAGTAATATAATCTCAGGATTCCAATGACAGTTGGAAACTTCTGGAGTAACATTCTCAATTCTATCATGTCACCTGAACCCCTTGATTAGATTACAGTTTTGAAATAATTGCCAGCTATCCATTATATTCTTCATATCTTCTTACTCAGGCTGCTTAGTTAATAGAGTCATAGAGGTTTACAGCATGGAAACAGGCCCTTCGGCCCAACTTGTCCATGCTGCCCTTTTTTGTTAAAATCCCTAAACTAATCCCAATTGTCCGCATTTGGCCCTTTTCCCTCTATAGTGATATATGATATAAACACAACTTGTACTTATATAACACCATTAGCAATAACCCTTCCCAAAGTGCTTCATAGAGGCATTATGAGATAAAATAGACCCAGAGCTACATAAGGAGATCTGGGATAGGTGACTAAACATTTGGCCAAAGGGTTTTCAGGAGGAGAGAGTGATGGTTCAAATAAGGGTTGGAATAGGCATTTATTGGGATGTAGGTTTGAAGGCCTATGGTGGATGGATAACCATCCTTCACCAGATCTGATTGGACTACATGAGCACAATTCTCCCCAAAAAATTTGAAGTGTTGAATTGCATGCGCAGTGGCCCCGAACTGTCAGCTTCCTGTTTGCTGGCCAGCCCAGGACCCCTGCAGTGCTGCCTCCCCAAAACACCCACAGCCCGATCGTGCCCCCGACCATTCCTGGGCCAGCTTCTACACTCCCACGCTCTTTCCTAGACCCCACCCAACCCCTGCAGTGCAGACACCCCCACAGGCAGACCCCCCAAGTCTGCCCCAATCGCTGGCCTCCCTCCTGCCCCCATCAGTCCCAATGGCAGAGTGGCAGCGGGACCCTCACCATACCCCTAGGTATGCCCCCTTAGACCCCACTCCAACAGGCCCCACCCCTGCAGTGCCCCATGCCTGGTGGGCAGTGCCAAGGTGCCCCTTGTGCATGGTCACTTTGCCCCTTGGGCAGTGCCGAGAGCAGGCTGGCACTGCCAGGGTTCCCATGCCCAGGGAGCACTACACCCCCACTGCTCAACCCGCTGGGGGGCCTCAATTGTCCCCCTTCACTCCAGCGGGGTCAAGCCACTAGTTCCTTGAAATGTGGGGAGCTAGTGTAATCCCTGCTGGAGTGAAACACTCTGGTGGGGTGGGAGAGACGAGCGGGCCCAGAGAATTCAGTCATGGGCCCGTTAATAACAGTCAAATGATATTTAAAATAGTATTTAAATGATATTTAAAATAGTATTTAAATGATATTTAAAATAGTATTTAAATACTAGCCCCGCCTCCCACTGATTTCTGGCATTGAGCAGACTGCGCCGGAAATCCGGAGCTGGGAGACGCTAGTGGGACGTGAACTCATGCCCGAGTCCCCCGCAGCACAGTGGGATGGGAGAATTGCAGCCCATAGCTCTTCTCTGCTATAACTGCTCATTATTCAAAGCACTTTATAACTATAGGCTGTTATTAATGACTACATTGTATTCAGGCAAAGATAATGTTACAACACTAGAAATGGAAGATATACTTGAGGGTTTAAAGACAAAATCTATTTGGTTAGACTTAAGGAACAAAGAAGATTTATTGCACTGTGCACTGTACACTACAAGCTACCAAATATTGGGAAGATAGACGAGCAAATTCATACAGTGCAGAAGAGGCTCTTTAGCCTATCAACTCTTCATCGAGATGTGGGACACACCTGACCTCCCACCTAATCCCGTTTACCAGCACTTGGCCCAATGTTATGATCGTCTCGGTTCCTTTTAAATGATATGAGGCAACTCGTTTCTACTACCCTCCCAGGCAGCGTATTCCAGACCATCACCACCCTCTGGGCAATTGTTTCCCTCGTGACTGACCCTTCAACTAAGGAGAACAGCTGCTCCTTATCCGCTCTGTCCATGCCCCTGATAATCTTGTACACATCGATCAGGTCACCCTTCAGTCTTCTCCAATGAAAACAACCCAAGCCTATCCAACTTCTCTTCATAAAATAAATGTTCCATCCAGGCAGCATCCTGTTTGCGGGCCTCTGCACCCCCTCCAGTGCAATCACATCATTCCTATCATGTGGTGACCAGAACTGCACACAGTACTCTAACTGTGGCCTCACCAAAGTTCTAGTCAACACCAACATGGCTTCCTTGCTTTTGAAATCTATGCATTGATTGATAAAGGCAAGTGTCCCACACAGGGCGGCACGGTAGCACAGTGGTTAGCACTGCTGCTTCACAGCTCCAGGATCCTGGGTTCGATTCCCGGCTCGGGTCACTGTCTGTGTGGAGTTTGCACATTCTCCTCGTGTCTGCGTGGGTTTCCTCCAGGTGCTCCGGTTTCCTCCCACAGTCCAAAGATGTGCGGGTTAGGTTGACTGGCCAGGTTAAAATTGCCCCTTAGTGTCCTGAGATGTGTAGGTTAGAGGGATTAGCGGGTAAATGTGTAGGGATATGGGGGTAGGGCCTGGATGAGATTGTGGTCGGTGCAGACTCGATGGGCCAGATGGCCTCTTTCTGCACTGTAGGGTTTCTATGATTCTACTTCTCAATCTACAATTAATCTGCTCAACTTCACAACACCAACCCTTATGAAAAAAATTAACCATCATCATGAAAAGATGGCTTCATTGTTTTTTCTCTTTTAAACTCGTGATAACATTTTCACGACCCGCAACATGTACAATCTGTAAATTAAATGCTTATAACATGTGACTCCAACGAAACAAACAATCTAGTGTTCTTGTCTTTAAACTTTTCCAGAAACGTCAAAGGATTGTGATAGCTATACACAATCGTCTCTGATACATTGCTTGCAACGTAAACATTAAAATGTAAGGCCATGACCAAACTCAATAACTGTTTTTCAATTGTTGAATATTTTTCTGGTGGATGTTGAATTTTTTTGAAAAACAACTGATTGGCCTTTCAATTCCACAATCATCCTCCAGCAACAACACAGCTCCAACACCCTACATTGCTGGCGTTGATGGCGACTTTGAAGGGTTTCAAAAGGTTTGCGGGCCTCTGCACCCCCTCCAGTGCAATCACATTAGTCAACACCAACATGGCTTCATTGTTTTTTCTCTTTTAAACTCGTGATAACATTTTCACGACCCGCAACATGTACAATCTGTAAATTAAATGCTTATAACATGTGACTCCAACGAAACAAACAATCATTGGTTTTAAATTCTCAAAGGCCTCCTGGCATTGTTCTGTCCACCAAAATTTTGTGTTCTTTTTTAACAAATCCATCAACGGTGCCACTATGCTACTAAAGCTTGGTACAAATTTATTGTAGAATCTGCTCACTGCCTGTGGCTTTCCTACCATCTGACATGTATGACAGGTACAGCAAAATTCAACCACATCTTTATGTAATCCAGGCCAATAAAAATGATTCTGTATCTTAGCTTGAGTCTTCTTCACTTCTAGATGACCTCCTAGAGGTAATTCGTGTGCTACCCGCAGTGCTTCCTGTCTGTATTCTAGAAATCATAGAAATCCTACAGTGCAGAAGGAGTCCATTCGGCCCATCGAGTCTGCACCGACCACAATCCCACCCAGGCCCTACCCCCACATATTTACCCACTAATCCCTCTAACTGCTCAGTTTCCTGATTTTCTTTTGGCTTTTCCACTACGATGAGCATCACTCCCACCTGTGATCCAGCTATATCGTTTCCAAGGATAAACTATATTCCTGGAATAGTCAAGTTTTCCATCATTCTCACTATCACTTCCCCAGTATTGATTGGACTTTCCAGCCTTATTTTACACAGGGGAACACTACTCCTCTCTCCATTTATCCCACAGATTACCACTCTCTCGGGCAATATTTCAGAAGGAGTGCAAATATTTTCATATTTTACTGTTAGAGACAGACTACCTCCTGTATCTCTCAATATTTTAACTTTTTTACCCATTCCCCCTCTTCTACCTGAGTAAACCTTACACACACAGGTGAAGACTTTGAAAAGATTGGGGGCTATCTTACCATCCAGCCCATGCCTAGGCTGGGCACTCTCCTTCAGCTCCTCAATTTCTCTCAAGATTTTCTTCACTGTCTTAACTAATCCCGCTAGTTGAGCATTTTTTTTACCAAATCCTTTTCCCCAGTGCCTTTCTTAAGCCACTGGCACTGTGCCTTTGTGTGTCCCACCTTATTACAGTTTTGCACGTGGCATTGACTGGGGACCCCCACCTCCTTCTCCGGAGGCCCCTAATTCATCAGTAAGTTTAGAATTTGCCCCTGGTCTGGTGAATCCTGTGACTTTTAGTTGCAAGGAGGGCACAGAATTACCAGGAGATATTGATTGAGAAGGATGCCCATGAACCCCATTAAACAGACCATGTGGGGTAAGGAGCTTACACCCTCACTAACATCACGAAGAACCCCAAGTGGTCCTTTGTTTTTTTTTAAAAGGAGGGAGTGTGCTGTGTGTGTTACAGAATTTTGAGAGAAAGGAACTATGTTCTCTCAACTTACTAGGGAAATATTATAAATTAATTGGCAAGATGAAGAAAATTGATTAGAGAAAATCTAAGGTTGAGCTAATAATTTGAGTAGTTTTTGTATTTCAGTGTGTTTGTGTGGTCTGGATGCTTGTCGAATGTAGGTGGTTGCTGTTGCATTAGATTGAGCGCAGTTGTTAAAGGCTTTGCTTTGTTCTTGTGGAGTATTTATTGCGGGCAATAAATGCAATGCTTTACACTTTGGTTTAACTTCAAATGGGCTGAGAAAGTGTTAAAACTGTTAAAATTTAAGTATAAGATTTCTTGAATTTACTTCTGTTTTTGAGTTTAATTACAGTTTGGAAGAAAGAAGAATCAATTTTCTGTATTTTCTTTAAATGTTTTATTTTCATCCCAGTTTAAAATGTTAAGTTTGAATGAAAGAGGAAGTGCTGTGGAATGAATGTTGGAAGCTTCCATGTGTGTCTGTGTGTGTTTAATAAAGTGGTTGCGTGGATGTTTTGTTGTTGTTTGCTTTAATGTTTTGATGATCTTCCCCTAATTGTGATTTTACAACAGTGAGTTTGATACAGAGTTTAAATAAAAATTGGAAATTGGATTGGATTAAATTGAAATAAATTTTTGGAATTCTTTGACCTTTTGAGTATAATCAATGGCCATGATTGTGCTTAAGAGGTATAGAATATAAATACATAAGTAATATATATATATGTGGGACGTTACTTCGAACACAATTTTTTGGAAAGTAAATTGAAATTTCAAAATCAAAGTACATAAATTGAAGTTTGAAATAACCAATTTGAATTTTGAATAATCCTGGGTTCAAATTTTGTTAAGAAAGGATTTAAACCTTGGAGGGAACCATGTGCTCTTTCCTTTGTCTTGAAACAATCGTGACATCATCACATTGGAATGTGTTTTATTTCTTGTGTCATTTTTAACTGGCAGAGATTTCACCATCTCCTGTTCCTAATTTGGCAATTAAAAAATTATATACATTGGAGGTTGTAAATTTTAATTTTTGTTTTTGTTTTTAATTTGACAGATTTTGAGACCAAATTAATTCATTTGGCTCCAAGCCGAATGTACTTTTGTGTTTTGTTTTAAATAGCTGGCTCGTGAATAACAAGTCTGGCAGCTTCAAGACTCCAAGATTGTTTATCACAACCCAGTGATAATTGAGACTTGAAGAGTTTGGCTCATTCAGATTTTCTCACTGTCACCTTTCAAATTAAAGTGATTGGTTACACTTAAGCGTTACAGTTTCTGACATTTAATTGATAGAATAAATTGAGTGCACAAAATAACCAACTTATAAATGGGAAGTTGTCTAAATTCTAAAGAGGTAAATAAGTTTAATTTTGACAAATAAAGGGTAATGGAAAGAGAGTCTGTATGGGTTTTGTGTTTCAAAGAGGGATGCATTGAAACATATTCTCAGTTTATGATGTAACCATTTGAATGTGAGATAATTTTACAAAGTAGTATCTGCTTGTTTTGTGACTTTCCTATACTGAGTAAATGTTATCTGTGGTAATCCTCATGTTCACATGTGAAGTTTGTTCGGTTCAATGTCTGTAAATGCTAATAAGTTGGGAGTTAATTTTTCTGAAAAGTTAAGGGCTCTGGAGAGTGTCAATGACTTTACAACAGATGACAGAATCTTTCCTAGTACTTAGTTATTTGGGGTTACAAGAGTTAAAATGCTTAAAAGAGCAACAGATAAACTATTTGTGCAAATCATGTTATTCATAAATAAAATTGGTAAAGTAGACAGAATGATGGAGGAGTTTCCTCTATAATTTGTTAAACTGGTAGAAAATCATTTGAATTACCTCTAACTTGTACTTTGGTTACATTGTGTTAATTGGGTCATAAAAGAACATAGCATGTGGATGCTAGAAGGAGATAGATTTTGAGCTGTGACTGGAAGTTTAAATCTAAAATGGTAACTGTGACAAAAAGTGTTTATTATGCAAATTTGGATCATTTTTAAATAGCAAATACTTTGGAGAGTTAAACCTACCTCTTCAGCACTTTTGGTGCATGATCCTCCAAAATCCAAATTTAAATGTTATTTCCCTTTTGCATCTGTATCAATGATTTATTATTGTCCTGTGCATAACTCTGAACCTAAAATGGTGTTTAGAATATGTGATTGTTTGTATTTGTGGGTAACTAGCTTATTGTAATAATGGTGTTTAGAATATGTGGTTGTTTGTATTTGTAGAGTGTTGTTGTCTGTAGCTTCTGGAATGTCAATACGTTGTAGGGATGTATTGTTACTGTGCATGCCCATGCCTGGGCCTTGCTTGACTGTTGAGTGGCTGGGGAATTCCTGACAGATACTGGTCCTGAGTTTGTGATCCATCACGCTTCGCGTTCAGGATCAAAGGGGGGACTGTGGCCAAACGGGCCATCTAAAGTGGCGATTTGCAAAGCACTCTGGGACAATTGGGCAAGAACTAAAACGACAGGCTGCAGTTTAAAGACAGATAAACAAGCTGCAACCCTGACGAGTGAATAAACAGGATATGGGTCATCTCCAGGATGAAAGGGACTTTATGGTCACACTGGGTTGTTTCATCTTCAGGTGAAAAGGGACTTTATGGTCACATTGGATTGTTTCATCTCCAGGACAAAGGGGACTTTCTGGTCACACTGGGTTGTTTACCAGACACAAGGGCACCGTGACCCCTTATTTAGGAGGGAGGTATGTGACCTATGTGCCTCCAGCACCTACAGACATGGCCGTTGGAGACACACCCAGAGATTGGTGTGGCAGCACCTGATTGGACTCTTATCGATCAGGGTGATCAAGTCCTGATCGATTGATTGGCAATGGCCAAAAGGGGCGTGAAACCCAATGGAGTATAAAGGGTGCTCTCTCTTTAGCTCTCTACCTCTCTTTCTCTCGCTCTCTCTCTTTCTTTCTCTCTCTCTCTTTCACTCTCTCTCTCTCTCACTCTCTCTCTCTCTCTCTGACCCCTTGAACGAGTTACAACAACAGTGACCGTCTCCAGCGACGACCAGCATGAGGAGAGCCACCACACCCGAGAAGGAAGGAAGGAAAACCAGAGCCAGAGTGCCAGACCAGACCAAAGGACCAGACTACGCAGAGGACGACCGAGACCAACGCACAGATAAAGGCCAATATCTGCTTGGGTACTTGCCAGTCACGCAAAGTTAAGTCAAGGTCTTGTATTGGACTTGAATTCTAGTATTTTCCTGTAAGATAACTTATTGTTGGTTGGGTGGGTGATTATTGATTGTGTTAAATAAATATTGGTTGTACTAATAAGACGTCTACTCGTGGTTATTTGTCCACTGTATATGTGTTAAAACAGACTGTGCGGCAGATAAGAGTCAACAAACCTGAGGTCTTTCACCTCTTTTCCACACTCTTGCGTTTATTTTTTCACGGGTGGTAAACCGTTCCCAGTGTGATCCACTTTTTGTTGTTCATTGGAAGACCTCCCTCTCTCCCAATTTCTATCCCTCATGGAATGAAATTGCTGCTGGAAGCTAGATTTCAATTTATGCACTAATGTGTATTCATCTGCCATCTCTGCAGCTCTTCTCACTGTTTCAACTTTCTGTTCCTCAACATGAGTTCTTATCACTTTTGGAAGTGAGTTTTAAACTCCTTCAGCAAAATAATATCTCTAAGAGCCTCATATGTCTTTTGTATCTTTAATGCTCTCACCCATCTATCAAAATAGCTTTGTTTAATTCTTTTAAACTCTATATAAGTCTGACCTGGTTCTTTTCTTACATTTCTCTCTTCTGCTAGGGCCTTCCTCTCCCTTTCCTCTCTCTTTTTTCCCCTCTCTCTTTCTTCTACCTCCAGCCTTTTAACTTGACTTTCTAGCATCCAATTATCTCATTTGCAATTTATTTTTTTCTAACTCCACTGCACTTGACTGTTTCTCTGATATCCCAAAATGCTTGGCTACCTCCATTACAATTTCAGCTTTCCTATTATCCCTGGTCAAACCAAATTTTAGCCTCTTTCCTAAGTCTACAAGTGTCATCTTTTTCTGGCTTTCTAAACTTTCTTGGCAAATTTGGGAAACACCTTTGACCCCCAGAACCTCTTTAGCAATGCTAAGAGCCATTTCCCCACTTTTGATTTAACCGACATCAAGTCATAGAGTCGTAGAATCATAGAAGTTTACAGCATGGAAACAGGCCCTTCGGCCCAACTTGTCCATGCCATCCTTTTTTTTAAACCCCTAAGCTAATCCCAATTGCCCACATTTGGCCCATATCCCTCTATACCCATCTTAACCATGTAACTATCTAAATGCTTTTCAAAAGACAAAATTGTACCCGCCTCTACTACTACCTCTGGCAGCTTGTTCCAGACACTCACCTGCGTGAAAAATTGACCCTCTGGACACTTTTGTATCTCTCCCTTCTCACCTCAACCTATGCCCTCTAGTTTTAGACTCCCCTACCTTTGAAAAAAGATATTGACTGTCCAGCTGTTCTGTGCCCCTCATTATTTTATAGACCTCTATAAGATCACCCCTCAGCCTCCTACGCTCCAGAGAAAAAAGTCCCAGTCTATCCAGCCTCTCCTTTATAACTCAAACCATCAAGTCCCGGTAGCATCCTAGTAAATCTTTTCTGCACCCTTTCTAATTTAATAATATCCTTTTTATAATAGGGTGATCAGAACTGCACACAGTATTCCAAGTGTGGCCTTACCAATGTCCTGTACAACTTCAACAAGACGTCCCAATTCCTGTATTCAATGTTCTGACCGATGATACTAAGCATGCCGAATGCCTTCTTCACCACTCTGTCCACCTGTGACTCCACTTTCAAGGAGCTATGAACATGTACCCCTAGATCTCTTTGTTCTGTAACTCTCCCCAACGCCCTACCATTAACTGAGTAAGTCCTGCCCTGGTTCAATCTACCAAAATGCATCACCTCACATTTGTCTAAATTAAACTCCATCTGCCATTCATCAGCCCACTGGCCCAATTGATGAAGATCCCGTTGCAATTGGAGATAACTTTCTTCACCAAAAATAAGCCACCAAAATTAAACAGATTTTCCAACTCTCACTTAATGTTTATTTAATGATCTGGGACTGTTCAAATCAATTCTCTACACCCTAGCTATGACTGTAACACTACATTCTGCACTCTCTCATTTCCTTCTCTATGAACGGTATGTTTTGTCTGTATAGTGCGCAAGAAACAATACTTTTCACTGTATGTTAATACATGTGACAATAATAAATCAAATCAAAAATCTTGGACCCGAGTTCCCAATCTGTTGTTATGAAGCAGAAGTGGATCCCCCCCCACCCCCGCCCCGCTCAGAGAACTAACACCTAACCACTCAAAGAGGAGTATCTCGCTTCATAATTTGTCTAAGCGAGTGTGAAGTGGTACAATCTGTGCTTCAGCAACTTTTAGTGGTTAAATCAAAATAACTCCCTGACTCTCTAAAGTCAACAAGCAACAATTTATTTAAATAACTAACAGTGAACAAGTTAACTAAACTATTAACAAACTGAATAAATGACAATTCTAATTGGCTAAATTCAAAAAAATTCAAAAGCCTGAAAATCCTGAAAGCCTGTTACCAAGGCAACCCTGCTGCTTGGCCTTCCGATACAAATGTTCCATTCTGGGACCCCCATATGCCCCTGCATTTTGTTTAACTCTCTAAGTACAGAAAAAGCACCACCTTTTGAAGGGATCATGCAATGCTTTCTCCCTAGAATTTTACATTTGTTTTATAATATTACAAACGCCAAATTCTAACATTCTACTTCTCAATCTACAATTACTCTACTCGACTTTACAACAACAGTGCTATCAAGCAGCACTTGCTCAGCAATAACCTGCTCAGTGTTGCCCTGTTTGGGTTTCACCGGGGTCACTCACTCCTGACCTCATTACAGCCTTGGTTCAAACATGGACAAAAGAACTGAATTCCAGAGGTGAGTTGAAGGTGACAGCCCTTGACATCAAGGCCCCAATCAACTGACTGTGGCATCCAGCAAAACTGGAATCAATGGGTATCAAGGGGCAAACTCTCCGCTGGTTGGAGACATATTTGGCACATAGGAAGATGGTTCTGGTTGTGGAGGGTCAGTCATTTCAGTTCCAGGACATCACTGCAGGAGTCCCTCAGGGTAGTGTCCTGGTCCCAACAATCTTCAGCTGCTTCATCCATGACCTTCCCTCCATCATAAGGTCAGAAGTGGGGATGTTTGCCGATGATTGCACAATATTCAGCACCATTTGCAACACCTCAGATACTGAAGCAGTCCATGATCAAATGCAACAAGATCTGGACAATATCCAGGCTTGGGCTGATAAGTGGCAAGTAACATTCGTGCCACACAAATGCCAGGCAATGATCATCACCAAAAGAGACACTCGAACCACCGTCCCTTGACATTCAGTGTTGCTACCAACATTGAATCCCCCACTGTCAACATCCTTGGGGTCACCATTGACCAGAAACTTAACTGAACTCGCCACATAAACACAGTGGTTACAAGAGCAGGTCAGAGGCTAGGAATACTGCAACAAGTAACTCACCTCCTAACTGCACAAAGCCTGTCCCCATCTGCAAGGCACAAGTCAGGAATGTGGTGGAATATTTCCCACTTGCCTCCATGGGTGCAACTCCAACAACACTCAAGAAGCTTAATACCATCCAGGACAAAACAGTCTGCTTGATTAGCACCATATCCACAAACATCCACTCCCTCTGCAAAGCTGGCTCCACAGAGATCGGGTGCCATCTGTGAAGGGCGTCCTGATCTGTGCTAAGATCATGGGGTGGTCCTCCATGCTAAAACCTCTCCAGGGGCATGGAGGACCACCCCCACAAGCATGGGCAACCCCTTCCATCACTGAACGATCGGGGGTGGGGACGGTGCACTCTCCCCCCTCACAGCCATCACCCCACACCCGCCTTGCTGCTCCTCCACCCCCTACCATCGTGATCGAGGCTCTCTCCTCCCCTCTCCTGTCATTGGGACTCTCCCCCATTCCCCCCTCCCTGTCATTGGGACTCTCCCCCATTCTCCCCTCCCTGTCATTGGGACTCTCCCCCATTCCCCCCTCCCTGTCATTGGGACTCTCCCCCATTCCCCCCTACCTGTCATTGGGACTCTCCCCCATTCCCCCCTCCCTGTCATTGGGACTCCCCCCCATCCCACTCTCACTGTCATTGGGACTCTCCCCCATCCCACTCTCACTGTCATTGGGACTCTCCCCCATTCCCCCCTCCCTGTCATTGGGATTCTCCCCCATCCCACTCTCACTGTCATTGGGACTCTCCCCCATCCCACTCTCACTGTCATTGGGACTCTCCCCCATCCCACTCTCACTGTCATTGGGACTCTCCCCCATTCCCCCCTCCCTGTCATTGGGACTCTCCCCCATTCTCCCCTCCCTGTCATTGGGACTCTCCCCCATCCCACTCTCACTGTCATTGGGACTCTCCCCCATTCCCCCCTTCCTGTCATTGGGACTCTTCCCCACCCCCCCCCCCCCCCCCCAATCATTGGGACTCTCCCCCATCCCACTCAAGCTGTCATTGGGACTCTCCCCCATTCCCCCTCCTGTCATTGGGACTCTCCCCCATTCCCCCTTCTGTCATTGGGACTCTCCCCCATTCCCCCCTTCCTGTCATTGGGACTCTTCCCCACCCCCCCCCCCCCCCAATCATTGGGACTCTCCCCCATCCCACTCAAGCTGTCATTGGGACTCTCCCCCATTCCCCCTCCTGTCATTGGGACTCTCCCCCATCCCCCCTCCTGGTCATTGGGACTCTCCCCCAATCCCCCCTTCTGTCATTGGGACTCTCCCCCATTCCCCCTCCTGTCATTGGGACTCTCCCCCATCCCCCCTCCTGGTCATTGGGACTCTCCCCCAATCCCCCCTTCTGTCATTGGGACTCTCCCCCATCCCCCCTTCTGTCATTGGGACTCTCCCCCATTCCCCCTCCTGTCGTTGGGACTCTCCCCCATCCCCCCTCCTGGTCATTGGGACTCTCCCCCAATCCCCCCACTTCCTGTCATTGGGACTCTCCCCCATCCCACTTTCGTCATTGGGACTCCCCCCATCCCCCTCCTGTCATTGGGACTCTCCCCCATCCCCCTCCTGTCATTGGGACTCTCCCCCATCCACCCTTTGCTGTCCTCAGAACACCCCTCTCGCCTCCTGCTTCCCCCCACCCACGCCACCCACTGCTGTCATTGTGAACCCCTCTTGCAGTTACTGGGACAACCCCCTTCCCCCTCCCCACTCCCTGGCATCAGGTTGGCCACCTTGATCATCACCACCACCCCCTCCCCCCACATAGTCACCGAGGCTCTCCCCAATTGCGCCACTGTAATGGGGGCTCCCTACAACCCCACCCCATCACTGGGGAGCTCCCCCCTGCCCGTCACTGACACGTGGCACTGCCCTCCCCTCCAGGTCACCCCCTTCCCCACCTCCCCGACACTGGGGTGCTCTGCGCGCCCCCCCCCCCGACCACCTCCCCCACACCCCCCCCCCCACCTGCCCGACACCCGGGTGTTCTCCCCTCTACTCCCCCCAGCTCCCCGTCACCAGGGCAATCTTCCCCCTACTCGCCCCTACTCCCCCACCCCCCCATCACCAGGGCGCTCTGTGCCCCCCACACTCCATGCCCCTCCCTCCCATCACCGGGGCTCTCCCCACACCCTCCCACCCCTCTGTCACCGGGGCTTTATCCACGCCCTGCCCCACCGGGCTCCCCCCACACCCCCTGCCCCTCCGTTACCGCGGCTCTCCCCCACACCCCTCTGACACCGGAGCTCTCCCCACAACCTTCCCACCCCTCCGTAACTGGGACTCTCCCCACAGTCCCCCACCCCTCCGACACTGGTGGTTTCCTCCCACCCCTCCGTCACCGGGGCTCTCCGCACCCACACCCCCCCATAACCAGGTCTCTCCCCACCCCCCTCCACCCCTCCGTCACCGGGGCTCTCCCCACCCATACGCCCCCGTAACCAGGTCTCGCCCCACCCCCCTCCACCCCTCCGTCACCGGGGCTCTCCCCACACCCCCCACCTCCGTCACCAGGGCTCTCCCCACCCCTCCGCCCATCCGTCACTGGGGCTTTCCCCATCCCTGGTCCCTCCATCACTGGAGATCTCCCCATCCCCCCACCCCGCCATCCCCCCACCCACGCTGCACCGCTGCTCCATCACTGGGACGCTCTCCACACCCTGTGCCTCTCCCTCTGTCACCGGGGAGCTCTCTCCTTGCCCACAACTCCCCATAACCGGGGCGCTCTCCCCCTTACTGCCCGTACTCCCCCCACCTCACTGTCACCGGGGTGCTCTCCCCCCTCTTCTCCGGGGTGCTCCACCCTCCATCACCGGGGCGCTCCCCCCCACCTCCATAACTGGGGCGTTCCCCCCCACCCCACCTCCGTCACTGGGATGCTCCCCCCCACCTCCATCACCGGGGTGCTCCCACTCCCCACCTCCGTCACCGGGGCGAAACCCCAACCTCCGTCACTGGAGCGATTCCCCCCCAAATCTGTCACTGGGGGGTCCCCCCACCTCCGTCACCAGGGGGTCCTCCAACTCTGTAACTGGGGGCCCCCCCACCCACTGCATAACAGGGGGACCCCCCCATCCAGCCCCCATCACCGGTATTCTCCCCGCCCACCCACCCGTCACCGGGGCTGTCCTCACCCCCCCAACTCCCTCGTCACCAGGGCTCTACTCATCCCCACCCCCCACATCACCGAGGCACTACTCACCCCCCTGCCCCCCCGTCACTGGGGCTCTCCCCACACCCCCGCCCCACTGCTCCCTACAACACCCCCACCCCCCCCCGCACCGCTGTTCCATCGCCAGGATTCTCCCCACATCTAGTGCCCCTCCCATCCATTACCGGGGCGCTCTCTTCCCCCCCACACCTCCCCGTCACTGGGGTGCTCTCCCCCCGACTACCCCTACCTCCCCGTCACCGGGGCGTTCTCACTACTACTCTCCGTCACCGGGACGCTCTCCCCCCAACTCACCCCACCTCGTCACTGGGGGGGTCTCCCCCCTATTTGCCCCTACTCCCCCCACCTCACCGTCACCGAGGCGCTCTACCCCCTGCTCCCTCAGCTCCCCATCCCCGGGGCGCTCTCCCCCACCCCCTTCCCAGGGAGCTCCCGCCACCCCTTCCCCAGGGCGCTCTCCCCCACCCCCTCCCCGGGGCGCTCCCCCCCCACCCCCTCCCTGGGGCGCTCCCCCGTCCCCTCCCCCGGGAGCTCCACCCGTCCCCTCCCCGGGAAGCTCCCCCGACCCTCCCCATGGCGCTCCCCCCACAAGTCCCCAGGGCACTCCCCCCACACGTCCCCAAGGTGCTCCCCCCACCTCCCCGTCACCAGGGCACTCACTCCCACCCCACACTCCATGCCCCTCCCCCCATCACCGGGGCTCCCCACCACACCTCCCCTCTCCTCCATCACTGGGGCTTTCTCCAACACCCCCCCGGGGCTCTCCACAACCCATCCCCCCCTCCATCACCTGGGCTTGCCGCACCCCCCTCCCTCTCTCCTCCCTTCCCCACTCCTCCATCACCAGCGCTCTCCCCTGAGTCTTCGGGGCTCTCCCCTCAGCCCTACCCCTCCGTCACCAGGTCTCTCCCCACACCCCCGCCCCTCCATCACCTGGTCTCTCCCCACACCCCCACCCCTCCGTCACCGGGACTTCCCCCCACACCCCTCCATCACCGGGGCTCTCCCAACACCATCCCCCCACCCCTCCATAACTGGGGCTCACCCCATTCCCCACCGACATCAGGTCTCTCCCCACATCCCCCCGTCCCTTCGTCACCGGAGATCTCCACACCCCCCTCCGTCACCAGGGCTCTCCCCACACCCCCGCCGCCCCTCCGTCACCGGGGCTCTCTCCACCCATACCTCCGTCACCGGGGCCCTCCCCACACTCCCCTGCCCCTCCGTCACCGGGGCTCTCTCCACCCATACCTCCGTCACCGGGGCTCTCCCCACAGCCCCCACCTCTGTCATCGGGTCGGCTTATGATGAAAGTGAGGAGGTGTGGGATAGAGGGAAAGTTGGCCGATTGGATAGGTAACTGGCTGTCTGACCGAAGACAGAGGGTGGTGGTGGATGGAAAATTTTCGGATTGGAGGCAGGTTGCTAGCGGTGTGCCGCAGGGATCAGTGCTTGGTCCTCTGCTCTTTGTGATTTTTATTAATGACTTAGAGGAGGGGGCTGAAGGGTGGATCAGTAAATTTGCTGATGACACCAAGATTGGTGGAGTAGTGGATGAGGTGGAGGGCTGTTGTAGGCTGCAAAGAGACATAGATAGGATGCAAAGCTGGGCTGAAAAATGGCAAATGGAGTTTAACCCTGATAAATGTGAGGTGATTCATTTTGGTAGGACTAATTTAAATGTGGATTACAGGGTCAAAGGTAGGGTTCTGAAGACTGTGGAGGAACAGAGAGATCTTGGGGTCCATATCCACAGATCTCTAAAGGTTGCCACTCAAGTGGATACAGCTGTGAAGAAGGCCTATAGTGTGTTAGCTTTTATTAACAGGGGGTTGGAGTTTAAGAGCCGTGGGGTTATGCTGCAACTGTACAGGACCTTGGTGAGACCACATTTGGAATATTGTGTGCAGTTCTGGTCACCTCACTATAGGAAGGATGTGGAAGCGCTGGAAGGAGTGCAGAGGAGATTTACCAGGATGCTGCCTGGTTTGGAGGGTAGGTCATATGAGGAAAGGTTGAGGGAGCTAGGGCTGTTCTCTCTGGAGTGGAGGAGGCTGAGGGGAGACTTAATAGAGGTGTATAAAATGATGAAGGGGATAGATAGAGTGAACGTTCAAAGACTATTTCCTCGGGTGGATGGAGCTATTACAAGGGGGCATAACTATAGGGTTCGTGGTGGGAGATACAGGACGGATATCAGAGGTAGGTTCTTTACGCAGAGAGTGGTTGGGGTGTGGAATGGACTGCCTGCAGTGATAGTGGAGTCAGACACTTTAGAAACATTTAAGCGGTTATTGGATAGGCACATGGAGCACACCAGGATGATAGGGAGTGGGATAGCTTGATCTTGGTTTCAGATAAAGCTCGGCACAACATCGTGGGCCGAAGGGCCTGTTCTGTGCTGTACTGTTCTATGTTCTATGTTCTATCGGGGTTCACCACCCCCACCTCCATCACCGGGGCTCTCCCCACAGCCCCCACCTCTGTCATCGGGGTTCTCCACCCCCACCTCCATCACCGGGGCGCTCCCAGCACCCTCCTCTGACATTAGGGCACTCCCACCCCACACCTCCGTCACCAGGGCGAAACCCCAACCTCCGTCACTGGAGTGATCCCCCCCAAATCCGTCACCAGGGGGGATCTCCACCCCCGTAACCGGCCACCCCCGTAACCGGGGGCCTACCCACCCACCCTGTCACTGGGGTTCTCCCCACCCACCCACCCCCATCACCAGGGCTCTCCTCACCCCCACCCCCCACATCACTGGGGCCCTCCTCACCCCCCCGTCACCGGGGCTCTCCTCATCTCCCTCCCACTCCTCCCTCACAAGAGCTGTCCCCACCACCCGCCCCTCCGTCACTGGGGCTCTCCCCACTCCCCAGTCCCTCAGTCACTGGAGCTGTCTCCACCCCCCCGCCCCATTCCCTACAACCCCGCTCCCCGCACCGCTTCTCCATCACCAGGACTGTCCCCACACCTAGTGCCCCTCCCATCCGTCACCGGGGCGCTCTCTCCCCTACTCCCCCCACCTCCCCGTCACCGGGGTGTTCTCACCACTACTCTCTGTCACCGGTGTGCTCTCCCTCCAACTCGCCCCTACTCCCCCCACATCACCATCACCGAGATGCTCTCCCCCCTAGTCCCTCCACCTCCCACCACCGGGGCGCTCTGCCCCCACTCCCCCACCTCCCCGTCCCCGGGGTGCTTCCCCCAACCCCCTCCCCGGGGCGCTACCCCTGTCCCCTCCCCAGGGAGCTCCCCCTGTCCCCTCCCCGTGGAGCTCCCCCGTCCCCTCCCCAGGGAACTCCCCCGACCCCTCCCCAGGGCGCTCCCCCCACCTCGCCGTCACAGGACACTTTCTCCCCCCGCCACACTCAATGCCCCTCCCCCCGATCACCGGGACTCTCCTCACCCCCTCCACGTCCCTGTCCCCCCCCACTCTGTCACCTGGGCTCTCCCCACACCCCCCGGCCCCTCCATCACTGGGGCTCCCCACCACACCTCCCCTCCCCTCCATCACTGGGGCTCTCTCCAACACCCCGCCCCGGGGATCTCCACAACCCATCATCCCCTCAGTCACCGGGGCTCACCGCACCACCCTCCCTCCCACCTCCCTTCCCCGTCCCACCATCACTGGTGCTCTCCCCTGGGTCATCGGGGCAGTGCCCACTGCCCCACCCCTCTGTCACCGGGGCTCTCCCCACAGCCCCGCCGCTCCGTCACCAAGACTCTCACCACACCCCCGCCCCTCCGTCACCGGGGCTCTCCCCACACCCCCGCCGCCCATCCATAAATGAGGCTCTCTCCACCCACACTCAATGAATACTTTACTTCAGTATTCACAGTGGAAAAGGATCTTGTGCAGACTTGCAGTGGACTGAGAAGGTTGAGCATGTGGACATTAGGAAAGAGGATGTGTTGGAGCTTTTGAAAAGCATCAAGTTAGATAAATCGCCGGGACCGGATGGGATGTACTCCAGGTTACTGTGGGAGGCGAGGGAGGAGATTGTTGAGCCTCTGGCGATGATCTTTGCATCATCAATGGAGACGGGAGAGGTTCCGGAGGATTGGAGGATTGCGGATGTGGTTCCGTTATTCAAGAAAGGGAGAAGAGATAGCCCGGGAAATTATAGACCGGTGCGTCTAACCTCAGTGGTTGGTAAGTTGATGGAGAAGATCCTGAGAGACAGGATTTATGAACATCTGGAGAGGAATAGTATGATCAGAAATAGGCATGATCTGTCCAAGGCAGATCATGCCTTACGAGCCTAATTGAATTTTTTGAAGATATAACTAGACATATAGACGAGGGAAGAGCGGTAGATGTAGTTTATATGGATTTCAGCAAGGCGTTTGATAAGGTGCCCCATGCAAGGTTCATTGAGAAAGTGAAGGGGCATGGGATACAAGGGGACATTGCTTTGTGGATTCAGAACTGGCTTGCCCACAGAAGGCAAAGAGTGGTTGTAGATGGGTCTTTTTCAGCATGGAGGTCGGTCACCAGTGGGGTGCCCCAGGGATCTGTTCTGGGACCCTTGCTCTTTGTGATTTTTATAAATGACCTGGATGAGGAAGTGGAAAGATGGATTGGCAAGTTTGCTGATGACACAAAGGTTGGTGGTATTGTGGATAGTGTAGAGGGATGTCAGCAGTTGCAACGAGACATAGATAAGATGCCAAGACTGGGTGGAGAAGTGGCGATGGACTTCAACCCAGATAAGTGTGTGGTGGTTCATTTTGGCAGGTCGAATAGGATGAAAGAATATAATATTAAGGGTAAGACGCTTGGCAGTGTGGAAGATCAGAAGGATTGAGTTTAAAAATCAGGAGACAATGCTG